>NC_135635.1:12753750-13358214 GCF_053574225.1 Canis aureus
GCATGTAGGAAAGCAAAAAAGCAAGCTGTGGAGTGGGAGAAGTATTTATATCATCTATAACAGCATCTAAAAATAATATAAAAGCCTCCTACCAATTAATAATAAAAAGACAGATATTCCAGCATGGGAAAAAAGGCAAGAGACTTGAATGAGCACTTCACAAAAGAATCTCAAGGGTCAATAAACATGTCAAAGACTATTGGTACCATCAAGGCTCTGCATAGGAAAACAGAAGCCACATTAAGTGTCTTAGGTATGAGGGGCTTAGGATGGTGAATTAGAAACTTCTACAAACATGTAAACAGCTGGAAGAGTAAAGCTCAGAGGAGCTCCCACCATCTCTCAGGCTGCATCAGTATAGCAAGTGGTGCTCAAGAACCAAGGAACTGCTGACAGTACATATCTGTCAGTCTGGCAACAATTTCTTCTAGAGAATATGGCCTTTCCTTCTCTTCTTAGAACTACCTCTCCATGTCAGACCCTAACCTAGAATCAGACAGAATTCTTGAAAAAGTATTTGGCTTCTCTGTGATTCAGAAAATATCTTGGTAGTAATGCCAGGTTGACAAGAGATAGTTTAGAACAATGTCCAACATCGTTCCCTCCAAATCAGGAAAATAAAACTTAAATTTGCAAATAAGTTTACTAAATACCTGCCAGATGGCTAGAAATAAAAAGACTGGCAATTCTTAGGGTCAGAGAGTATGTGGAGTGACAGCAGTTTTCATACATTGCATGTGAAATTGGCAAAACCACATTGGAAAAACCATTTGGCATTGTTCGTGAAGTTGAGCATATGCATATCATGTGACTCATTCTACTTCTAAGTAGAATGAGTTTTCACACACTTATGTGTGTGAAAACATGTACAAAGGGCCATATCCAATAATTTCTACAGGCATATTATTTGTAGTGGACCAACACTGGAAACAATTTCATTGCATATAAATAGTAGCATGGCTAAATGATAGTCCACTCAAATACAAACTACAAAATGCTATATAAAGTAAAACAAATAAACTATACCTGTTTATTTTTTTATATTTATATTTTTTATTTTATATTTATATTTTATATTTATATTTTTTCTTGTAACATATATTTATATATATGACAAGAGGGTAAATTTCACAAATGTTATGTCACTTTATGTCGCTATGAAATGTTATGTTCTCTAAAAGAAAGCAGAGAAACTACATATGCTATCATTTTGTTCATGTAATTTATAAAAGTAGGCCTGGGTAAACTTTTGTGTTAGGAGTCAGGATATGGGTTATCCTTCAGAAAGAGCAAGGGATAATAATCACAACGAGGAGGAAGAGTATTTCTGGCTCCTGAAAATCATCTATTCTGGGGTAAAATTATTCACATGGCAATAAATCAATGAGTTGTACAATTACATTTGGGTTGTTTCCTCATGTCTTATACATCATAATAAAGGTAAAAATCAAAGAGCAGAAAATGTAAACTAACAAAACATAAAAATTAGGAAAAAAAAAAAAAACCCTCTCCAGCAGAAGGGTACAATTTACTATCATTTTTCAAAATGTAATAAAAAGAAATAAAATTCTCCCCCATGACTTAGTACAGTTTCTAAACTTATGTACATTGCCACCCCTCCAATGTGGTATCAGAAGTCTGAGAAAACTGATAATTTTTCCTTATACTCTACAATTTGAAGAGAAGTGGCATCAGGAGGAAAGTAGGCAGCCAGGAGGAAAATCAGTGAAAAACACATCAGTGCAGAAGTTCATACTTACCATTGCTGCATACTAGCTGAGACAGAGAAATGTCACTCAGGCTCAGTATTTTCTAGCATTTCATCCTGAATTTGAGGAAACAAAGAGAAAACAGAAAAGAAAAATCCAATTAATGACCTAAGGAAAAGCTTGAAGATCTTGAAAGCACATGTAGACAAATAGGCCTCCAATAAATACTTGTTTGTATTTTTTTGAAGCAGAAAAATTCTAAAATAAAATATAGCAGAAGATATTAAAAATTCATTGATATAAGATTGGAATTCACTTCTTAAAAGTTTATAGAGATATTGGAAATATCGAGATGTGTCTAAGTTTGAACCTCAAAGATAAGTAATTTTTTAGGCTTGAAAGGAGACACCAAGCTGCTCTCCGGTGGTAGCTGATATCAGAAGATAACAGATCATGTTAACCAAGTCTTGATGGAAAGAATATCATGTCCAGCCATTTTTCCATTCAGTGAACAAGTGTTTTTCAAACATGCTTTAAAACCACAAAGAGGGATCCCTGGGTGGCGCAGTGGTTTGGCGCCTGCCTTTGGCCCAGGGCGTGATCCTGAAGACCCAGGATCGAATCCCACGTCGGGCTCCCGGTGCATGGAGCCTGCTTCTCCCTCTGCCTGTGTCTCTGCCTCTCTCTCTCTCTCTCTGTGTGACTATCATAAATAAATAAAAAAATAAAAAAATAAAAAAAAATAAAACCACAAAGAATGTGTCATTCATGATCCATTCCTTCATCAAAGAAAACCCAATGACTGAAAGATTAAATCCAGCAAATCAGAAGACAATGGGGAAACTGGCAACAAAAAGAGCTGTGTAATCCTAGAAAGGAGAGGTCTACAGCTTTCTGATAAAGAATATTGGAAGCCAATCATTGTTTACCCAGTTATGAGACAAGTTTCTCAAGCTTGCAGCAGTTCAGGAATACAGCTCTTCCAAAACCTTCTTGCTGGAAGGAAAGATTCTCACTTCTTATTGAAACCTGTGGTAGCTGGAATTCTAAGATGGCTCCTGGCTTCCCAGCCTCTGCTAGGCACACACCTGCACTCAGTTACTCAATTAAACGCCAGTCTAGGAATTTCCCTGAAGAGCTTTTGCAGACATGAGTACATTTCCAAATCAGTTGATCTTAAAAGGGGGAAATTACTCAGCTAGGCCAGGCCTAATCCTTTAAAAACAGCATTTTCCCAAACTGATTGCAAAATTTAAAAAGTCAGAGATGTGTAGAATGAAAAGAATTTGGTGTGGGACGCCTGGGTGGCTCAGTGGTTAAGCGTCTGCTTTTGGCTCAGGGCGTGATCCCAGTTGGAGGATCAAGTCCCACATCGGGCTCCCTGCATAGAGCCTGCTTCTCCCTCCCTCTTCCTGTGTCTCTGCCCCTCTCTCTCTGTGTCTCTCATGAATAAATAAAATATTAAAAAATAAATAAAGAATTTGGTGCAACTGTGTTGGTTTGCAGGTGGAAGGGGCCATGTGACAAGGAAGGCAAGCAACCTCCAGCTAATATTCAGCAAGTAAACAGGAACCTAAGCCCTACAACTGTAGGTATATGAATAGAAGGGCTTGAGGAAGGTTTGGAGCCTCTGGATGAGACCTCAACCTGTCTGACATCTTTATTTCAGCTCTGTGCTACCCTGGGCACAGAACCCAGGCACATCGTGCCCGTGTCCTGATCTATGGAACTCTGACTCAAGAGATGGGTGTTGTGTTGAGCAAGGAAGTTTGTGGTAATTTGTTATACAGTAATAGAAAACAAATGCAAAATCTAACCAGACAAAAAACAATTCACAATCAAGAGCTGAACAAAGTAGAAGCAATAGTGTTCAAATGGATCAGTGAATTTATAAACAGAAATTATATAAATAACCATTGACAAAAACACAAAGAGACTAATAGCAATTAGTTACTTGTTTTTTTTTTTTTAAACGAATATCAAGCATCTATGCGACAGCTACTGTTCTAGGTATTGAAGGTAAGAATAATGAACAAAACAGGCAAATTTCCCTCTCCCTGTGGAGTTTCCATTCTAATGGGAAAAGGAAAAGAAAGAAATGAGTAAAATGTGTATTATGTTATTGGTGATAAGTGCTATGGAGAAAAGTAAACCAGGGAAGGTGGAGAGAATGTTTGGAGGGAGGAGTGAAATTTAAATACTGTGGCAGGAAAGGCTGCGTAATGAAGGGGGGTGAGCCAGTCAGAGGTCTTGAAGCAAAGTGATTGTGGGCTGAGGAAACATCAAGTAGGGGAGCCATGAGGTAGGTTCCTGGTCCACATGAGGAGTCCAATTCAGGGGGAGATAAGGTAAAGTAACAGAGTGAGATTGTGCAGGGCGTTGAAGCCTGTGGTTAAAATTTTTAAGATTTTCCCTCAAAATGTTGACAGAACTATGTGTGTGGATTTTTATTTTTTTGGTTTCTTTTGAGATTTATTTATTTGTTTTAGAGAGAGAGCAAAAGTGCAGGTGGAAGGGGATAACCTCAAGTGGACTCTGCACTGAGCGTGGAGCCCCAGGGGGGCTCGATTTCACCACACTAAGATCAGGACCTGAGTGGATACCAAGACTCAGATGCTTAACAGACTGGGCCACCCAGGAGCCCCAGAACTGTATTGTTTTTATCAAAGGATCATTCCCACTCCTGTGTTGAGAAGTGACTGAAGAGGACAAGGGCCAAACTGGCAGATAAAGGAGGCTTTGCAAAGGTACAGGTGAGGCTGATGATGACTTGCACCAGAGTGATGGTGTGAAGATGGGCAGGTTCTGGACATGTTTAGAAAGCGAAGCCCTCAAGATTTACTCATAGTCTGGATGTGCACTGAAGGAGAATGAGAGAGCTCAGAAAGACTCCAAGTTTCATGGGCTAAGCAACTGGAATTCTAGAGTTGCCCATAACCGACAGGGACAAGACTGCAGGAAGAGCAGGCTTTTAGCTCCTGGAGAGCTGGGTGTTGGGTGTATGGGGTTTGAGAGGTTTATTAGGAATTGAAATAGTTACAGAATAGAGTATAAGTGATATAAATTTTCATAACATAATAAAAACAAAAACAAACAAAACCCACAAGCATATAATGTGTTTAGCTATATGGAAGAACAGGAGGCTGGTGGTACGAGAAGTAATTTGAATGTTCATTTCCTTATCTTTGTACAAGTACTCAGCTACTACTGCCTGCAACTGAGCTATTTAGGTTTTTTAAAAAATATATATATAAATTTATTTATTTTAAAGAGAGAGCAGGAGGGGCAGAGGCAAAAGGAGAGAGAAAACTTCACAGACTTTGAGAGAATTGTGGAGCCCAATGTGGAGCTCTCTCTCAAGACCCTAAGATCATGATCTGAGCCCAAAGCCCCAGAGTCAGCCAGTAATGGACTGAGCCACCCCCTAGGGCCCCCGGAGCTATTTAGTTTAAGCAATGCTATAACCCCTGTAAGTTTTCATGACCATTTAAAATTGAGATTGGAAAGATATTTTAGATTATAGTATCTGTTTTGATGAAGAAACAATGACCAAATCTTCAACAGTCCATTTAGTTTCTTTTTTTCCAATCCAGATTTTTAAAACTAATTACAATAAAACAGCATGTAATAATTTTGAAAATAAAAGAAATCATTGCATTTCCACTTTAATGCTATTATTTTGGTCTCAGGGAAGGTATCCATACTGCCATGTATATATATGAATAAAGAAATGTCTGGAATTCGGGTCACTGAAAATTTAATAATGATTATTTCTAGGTGATGAAATAGGTGTTTTTTCAAACTTTATTTTTAGATCAAAATGCTCGGATATTTTTTAAACATGCAAACTTTATAATCGAATAAATATACATGAGTTACTCTATTAAAAGTAATAAAGTACAAATTATGAAAGTGTTTTGTATTTCTTTTATGTTAACAAAAAATTTCATAATAACAAATGTCTGGAAGTACCTCAGGGAAACTCAGATCCAAACCAGACTCATGATCAGGCATGCCTATATGTACCATGTTGATGGCGGTAACCTTATAAATAAACACCTCTGTCTAAGATGATTAACATATTATTTTGTTTGAGAAAGTAAGAAGTGAATATAATCATTGTTATGGACCAGTAGTTTATCAAATTTCAAAATGTGAGTATTCATTAGAAGAACATTTGACATCAAAAAACATTCACAGATAAGACATAAAATGACCAACTAGTTGTCCATTTTGGGATCACTTAATCTAGTATCTTTATTCGTTCTGACCTAGAGGAGCTGAGTTGCTTCAACTAAGTTTCATTGTTTCTCCTTTATTTATTTTTTAAAAGATTTTATTTATTTATTCATGATAGACATAGAGAGAGAGAGAGAGAGAGAGAGAGAGAGAGAAAGCGAGGGCCAGAGACACAGACAGAGGGAGAAGCAGGCTCCATGCCAGGAGCCTGAGGTGGGACTCGATCCCAGACTCCAGGATCATGCCCTGGGCCAAAGGCAGTTGCTAAACCGCTGAGCCACCTAGGGATCCCCTTGTTTCTCCTTTATAATTGCCAAATAATTAGTGGCCCTTTGGCTATTTGAATAGGTAGTCTACAGCTTTGAGCTGTGATGCCCAACATAGTAGCCCCTAGTCACATGAAATTATTTAAATTTAAATTTATTAAAATTAAATAAAACAGTTTCTCTTTGCACGGCCACATTTCAAGTGCTCAATGGCTAGCAGGTACCTTTTTGTACAGTGCAGACATAGAATATTTCCATTGTCTAAAGGACAGGGCTAGTCTAAAGCTAATTTGCTCCATGAAGAAAGTTTTTTGTGATGCTTCTCAAAAACATTTGTATTATCTATCTTTGTGTCTCTAAATCAGTTTTTAAAGTCACCTTTTCAAAAAAACAAGAGGAACTATGCATTATCCAGTGATTTAACTAATTTAAGAATGTAGATCAAAATATAAAAAATAACTTCTTTGCGTTAGAATGAAAGTCAGCTTTCAAATGATGAGGTCATTGTAGAACATCTCTGGTCTCAGAGCTAACAAGGATCTGGACTGATCTTCAAATCTTACTCTCAATAAACAAGTATCAGCTATAATTTAGTTTATAGAGTTAGTTTTCAACAAAGAATCATGTAAGTTCCAATTCAGTACAAGTGTTAAATCTTTTTTATTACTTAGATTTGTTTATGAGGCATTTTACAGAACTTCCAAAAATATTTATTGGACATGTTAGAAATTCATTCTCAGATATATTTGCTTAATTTTTCTATTCCTGGGAATTTATTTTTATTATTATTATTTTTTTTATTCCTGGGAATTTAAATGGTATTCTGCATTAACTACATTTATGGTACCAGGGAGAATGACTTTTTCTTAGAACAAACTTTTTCCTTCAGCAACCTAGAATCTGAGTTAATAATGGCATTGAGCCAACCAATCTCATGGATTAGTTTAAAATATCTCTTGCCTACTAAGCAAAATGTCAAGGCTCTAGATATTAGAGTTTACTTAATTTAATTTCCTCTGCCTAAGAATAATCAACACCACCTCCCATAACTGGGGAAAAAGCATTTATATTAATGAGTTACTCTGTTGACACCCATTTAATACCACTGGTTTATATTAATTGCTTTTCAAAAATAGTAGTATTTGTGGTTTCTAGTACCACACGCAAATCTTATTCAACAGCACTTAAAATGGATTATTGTGTGAACTTGGAATTGTTTTCTCCAAACATTCCATGACTTTGTCATGCAATTGATATTGCAAGTGGCTATGCTTTTATACATTTTGATTCAGAATGATTCCCTCTTTTTTTTTTTATTCCTTCTCTTCCATGTTATTTCAAGTATTTGGTTCCATAACTTTACCAAGTTTTATGATATGTGATTGCAAACAGATCCTCTTCTTTTTTTTTTTTTTTAAAAGATTTTATTTATTTATTTCTGAGAATACACAGAGAAAAGAGAGAGAGAAGCAGAGACACAGGCAGAGGGAGAAGCAGGCTCCATGCAGGGAACCTGACATGGGACTCGGTCCCGGGTCTCCAGGATCAGGCCCTGGGCTGAAGGCGGCGCTAAACCGTTTGAGCCACACGGGCTGCCCACAGATCCTCTTCTTGAGGCATGGAGGATAAAAGGAAATTTTTATGTCGTATGAATGGAAATAAACTCTTCTAAGTCATATTTCTGAAGTTGAGAATTTTCTTATGCGTCTTATGGTTTATAGATTAAACAAACCAATTATAAAAATATAAGAAATAAAATTAGGGTGTGTTAAAAATGAGTATTTTCAATTACTGGGTCAAAATATTTGATTGAATGAATATTGGTCTTGTTTTCTGAATTACAAAGTACACATTTCCCACCTCTGTTAGTATTTCTGAATATTTAATAAATAATACTTGGCATAAATATTACACATATAATTATCACTTAGGTGCTGAGGTAGAAATTTAGAACAGAAAGAAAAAAGAAATCAAGATTTTTTTTTTTTAAAGATTTTGTTTATTTATTCATGAGACACAGAGAGAGAGGCAGAGACACAGGCAGAGGGAGAAGCAGGCTCCATGCAGGGATCCCAACATGGGACTCGATCCTCAGTCTCCAGGATCACACCCTGGGCTGAAGACGGTGCTAAACCACTGAGCCACTTGGGCTGCCCAAAAATCAAGATTTCTTAGAGGTCAATGTTCCACATAGTTATGACCCTCTTTTTCCAAAGATGTTGTGGAAATCGTGGAGTAAAGTCAATGTTAGAAAAGGGTGTTTTCAAGAGCATATGGATTGTTTAACCTTGATGGGATTCACGTGTTCTTGAAATTTGGGGGTCCCCAAGGATCAGTAGTGACTTAGTGGTGGATGTTTTCTGTGAATTGTTACCTCCAACAAGGCCTAAGGGAAGAAGGAGCTGAAGGCCTGAAGGCCCAGTCTTACAGGGGACTTGCTCCTCTGTTGATGTCATAGGGGAAGTCTCTGACTCTTAGCCCTCTGAATGATGTCCATAGCACATTCGAGTATCTGTCTTCATTCTCTAGCCACCCAAAAACTAATGACACTGGCTGCTTTCAGAAGAACCTATTCTGCTGAGCTTAACTGCCTTTTCTTTACAGGTTGGGAGATCTAAATGCTTGACAACAATTGTTATTATCTGTATGAAGAAGCAAGCACCTTGTAAGCAAAGCTAAAAATAAAATAATAGACTAAAAATATATATGTGACAACTTATAAGAAAAAACAAATACACAGAATATCCCATCACGTCTATAAGGAAATCACATAAATACAACAGAAAAATAGGCAAAATTTTTAACATCTGCAAAGAGAAAATGCAAATAACCAAAAATATGTAAAGGAAGTTTACCTTAACTCTGAAGCAGCAGAATGCAAATGAAAACAACTAAGAAATACCTTTTTGATTTCATCAGATTGAGAAAAGTTTAGTCATATCTAGTGCTGATGAAGAGCCTGAGAAATGAATATTCTCAGAACTGTTGGTTAATTCAAATTGCTTCAGTTCTCTTAAACATCCTGTCAGTATTGTAGTTATAAATATTAATAATGCATATTATTAAATATAAATAATAAATATCAATATAAATAAAATCCTGGTATTCCAGGACACCTGGATGGCTCAGCGGTTGAGCGTCTGCCTTTGACTCAGGGCGTGATCCAGGTGTCCGGGATCAAGTCCCACAATGGGCTCCTATAGAGCCTGCTTCTCCCTCTGCTGTGTCTCTGCTTCTCTTGCTCTCATGAATAAATAAATAAAATCTTTAAAAAAATTTTTTAGCTATTCCTTTGGGATTTCATTGGATTATGTCCTGTTGAAATACCAAAGTGCCCACCCTTTTCAAGAGCAGAATTAGCATGTGACTTAAATAAGGCAGGTCAGTGCTCTTCTTGG
The DNA here is from genome assembly GCF_053574225.1 of Canis aureus. Lineage (NCBI taxonomy): Eukaryota > Metazoa > Chordata > Mammalia > Carnivora > Canidae > Canis > Canis aureus. Next base: position 12,763,363 of record NC_135635.1, read on the forward strand.
AATTTGAATATCAAGTAAAAGTACATCAGAACCTAAAAACAACGGCATGCTAAAGAAATTATCCATTTCTAGATTTGATCAGTCTAAAATGCCAGCCAGCAAGATACATCATTACCGCATGTATCACTTTTAAACAGGTACTCAATTCACAGCTAATGCTTTCTTTCCACTTAGAGTTTTTCAGATTTAGTAAATTAGCTCCTTTACATGTACTACAAATATAGTTTTATCACATATCACTCTTACACTTACAAAGAAAAGCTTAAGTAAAACAAATTGGCTAAGGTATACTTAAATCATCTTTATTTTATGAACTGCTTTTGACTCAGAACCCTCTTGTAAATCACTTTTTGGCTCAGAGTTCTTAGTGTTCTTGAGTCTCCAGGCTATAAAGAGGGTAATTGATGGAGCGCTCTTTAGTCTCAGATGTTTTCTTCCCAGGTGCTGATATCCATTCAGCAAATTGTGGTGCTTACGGTGGTTTCTTCAACAATGAATGTTAACTTCACTAATACAAAATTTATGCACTGCTGCTTTCCTGTCTTTTTGCATGCCCAGTAAATTTTAAATAAGTACCAATTCATAGTATAATCAAGATATTTAAATGTAATTAAACCAAACATGTGTGGGGCCAGCCATGTTCATTACTTAACTGCAGTGAGGACAATATTAACCTCACAGCTAAGCTCTCACATGCTCAGACAAGGTCATCTAAAAATACCTCTGGCCAACCACAACTGTAAGACTCCATTTTAGAGGCATCAAATTATGAAAAAAAATTGCACAGCTTAGAAATTATTAAAAATGATTATTCAACCATAGATATCTAGTGATGTCAGAGCTCCTGCAATTTCTGAGACCTGATTATTCAGGTCTTTCTTTATTTAGCACTTACTCTCCTAAGTGCCTTACCTGGATTACCTAATTGGATTTGATGACACACCACATAAGGTAACTACTCTGTGTGGGTGTGTGTGTTGTCTAATAGTACATATCAAATATATAAAGAATATGTACTTAGTATATAAAAGCATGTGCAAGATCATATGCAATAAAAATTTAGGAACAATCTAAATATGTTTTAGTAAAAGTTAAGATTTTTTTAAAGGATTTTATTTATTTATTTATTCATGAGAGAGGCAGAGACATAGGCAGAGGGAGAAGCAGGCTCCCAGTGGGGAGCCTGATGTGGGACTCTTTCCCATGAGCCCAGGATCGTGATGCCTAAAGGCTGATGCCCAACCACTGAGCCACCCAGGCACCCCTAGTAAAAGTTAAGATTAAACAACTTTTGGCATATTAAAAAACTATAATGAGCTACAGTGTTTAAAGTTGCTTATATAAGTCAAGATCTTTACAGAGAAGCTTTCCTTAGTATAAGGTAATGGGCAGCCTGGGGGAAGTGTGTAAAACAGGGATAGTATCAACAAATGATCCAGGGGCAGGAACCTGGTTAGTAGCTAAGAATATCGGGTGATAGCAACCTTACCACCTGCATAGTGCTGAAGTCTTCTAGAAAGGGAGGCTGTTTTCAACTCTAGCTGATAATTTCCATATAATCTATGACCCATTGTTTCCAGATATGTCACATTTTCAAGAAACACCTTACATCTAGTATTTTACGTGAAATTAATTGACAATTCAATAAAAGGTCAAACAATGCAGGTCAAACAAACTTTAGATGTAGGCCAACTTTGGGGTTGGGTAAGGCAGTAAAAGGTAAGATAAAACATGAAGCCTTGGGACACCTGGGTGGCTCAGTGGTTGGGTGTCTGCCTTTGGCCTGGGTCTTGATCCTGGAGTCCTGGGATCTTGTCCCACATTGGGCTTCCTGTGGGGAGCCTGCTTCTCCCTCTACCTGTGTCTCTGCCTCTCTCTTTAAGTCTGTGTCTCTCATGAAAAAGTAAAATAGAAATCTTAAAAAAAACCCACAAAAATCCATGAAGCCTTGGCCTTCATTTTAGGGTACATGGCCCTCTAAGGAAAAAAGACATTTATCAGCTTCTCTAGGAAGAAGGTGAATTTTCATCATCTAGTAGATTTCAGGGAACTTCATTAAAAACAGCTGGGGGGCACCTGGGGGGCTTAGTCAGTTAAATATCTGACTCTTGATTTCAGCTCAGGTCATGATCTCAGAGTCCTGAGATTGAGTGCTGCTTAGCTCCCACACTGGGCACGGAGTCTGCTTAGGATTCTCCCTCTCTCCTTGCCACCTCCCCACCCCTCCCCACCCTACATGCTCTTGCTCTTAAACAAACAAACAAACAAACAAATATATAAACAACAACAACAACAAAAAACAGCTGGAGTATGCCCTTGGCCTCTTCTTTTTTGCTCCTTTATCCATTCTACTGCCTGGAATGCTTTTGGACCTAGAAATGAAGGGTCACACTATGGGGATAGCAGACCGACAAACTGGGAGGAGCCTAAAGTATTAGACTTTGTGGAACAAACATTATTAAAGCAGCCTTCCTCTGCTAACCTTCAGATTTTTCAGGAGAAGGAATATATTCTATATTGTTTAAACCAATGATATCTCTGGCTAAAGTTAATCCTATTTTGGGAAACTAAATTGGAAAATCCTGTTAGAAAACTAAGAAACTTGTTAAAGGCTTTAGCAGAGCAGCTCATTAAGCTGCTGCCTGTAGCATCTCATACAAAGTGCCTGCAAAACTTTATGTTACCGAGTGGGAAAATGTCAAAATGAAGTAAAATGTTGGCCACTTCTTAGGTTTTTCAGGGTGATATGTTCAAGAAAGAGACAGCCCTTATTCTAAGCTGTTATAGGGGAAAATAGAAAAGAAAGAGCATATGTCCTTAGTAACACATTATTTTAGCCTATGGCCAAAAACTCAAAAAAGATGAAGATCGGATAATCCTGTTACTCATTTTTGTGAATTGCAAGAAGAAAATTATTTTGCTCGTGAAGATTTCAGTTAGCAAAAGCAGAGAGATGAGAACAGTGGTATTAAAGCCTAAAAATAGAAATTAGGACAAACTGTAGGAACTATGTACTGTGTATAGGAAATGAACTTTAAATATAAAGATGCAAATTGGTAAAAATAATAAAATAATTCAAGAGATTACACTATGCAAGCACTAATCAAGAGAACTGAAGTGGCTATATGAAGTATGAGACAACATAAACATTAAACAAGAAATATTTCCAGAGATCTGAAGAATATTTTATAAACTCAAAAGGATTAAGCTGCCAAGGATATGTAACAATCCTTATTGTATGCACCCAATAACCGAGCTTCCAAACATACACATAAAAACTAATAGAATTGAAAGGAGAAGTTACCTTAATTCATAATTATAATCAAATATTTCAACTCTTCTCTCTCAGCAAATCACAGAGCAAGAAAGAACAATGGTATGAAGCTGGAAGACCAGACCAAGACAATCAACCAACTTGTTCTGTGACATCTATACCAAAATAGCACAATACACATTTATGTCAAGTGCACATAGAATATTCACCAAGTTGGACTACATGCTAGATTGTCAAATAAATCTCAGTAAATTTAGGAAGATTGAAATCAAGAGACAACTGCAATTATAAATTAACATTGATTTTTAAAAGATACCTAAAAACTCTTTGCAAATTTGGAAATTGAACAAAACATTTTTAAATAACTTATGGTTCAGAAAAAAATCACAACGCAAGTTAGAAATATTTAATCTAAATGATAGTGAAAGTTTTTTCTCTTTTTTACGCTTCTTGAAATTCAGCTGTTGTCTTACTCTGTATGATGTTTTGGAGAAGCCTGATGCTAGTCTCGTTCTCATCTCTTGTATATTAATTTCTCAAGTGGCAGTGCTGAGGATTGTTTTCTTCACCTATAAAGTTTAATATATTTTACCATATTATGTCCTAGAGTCAGTCATTCCTAGTCATTTTCTGTATACTCTGTGCTTTCAATGTGAAGGTTCAGATTTTCTTTTATTTCTGAAAACTTTTTATTAATTTAGATATTAATTCTATTATACTGTTTTAGTTTTCTCTCCAGAGACACTAGTTGTATATATGTTGAATATTCTTTGTTTTCCATTTTAATCACTTCTTCTCTGCACTACTTTTCTTCTCATTCCTTTTTTCTTCATCTCATTTGCATTCTCTTGGTTATTTTTCTGTTTTCCTTCCCTCTATTTATTCATAATTTTTAGTAGACTCTGTTCTATCTTTGCCCCATTTTGTAATTTATTCTTCGCCTATGATATGACCTTTTCATTTTCTTCTATTTCTTTGCTACATTTAATCGAGTCTCATTTCATTTCTTCCTGTTTTTTGTCGGTATCTCCTCTTAATGTTGGTATTCTGATTCAAGGTACTTTTCTATATCCTCAAAAAGCTGTCTGAAGATACAGAATTAAGTTTGGAGTGTTTTGTTACCATTGTCTCCAGTTTTGTGATTTTGGGAGGAGGTGAGGTAAAGTTTCAACAGAAGTATTTTGATGTATATTTTCTAATTATTTAAACTAGTTTTGGGCAGCCCCGGTGGCGCAACGGTTTAGCGCCACCTGCAGCTCAGGGCGTGATCCTGGAGACCCTGGATCGAGTACCACATTGGGCTCCCTGCATGGAGCCTGCTCCTCCCTCTGCCTGTGTCTCTGCCTCTCTCTCTCTAGCTGTGTCTCTATGAATAAATAAATAAAATCTTAAAAAAAAAATAAACTAGTTTTATGTGTATGTGACTTGCTTTTTCCTATTCCCATTTATTTTGTGAATAGTGTCCTTACTTTGAGAGCACCTTTTGCTGTTGGCCCAGCACTTATCAGTTGTGGGGGTTTTTTTGTTGTTGTTTGTTTTTTTAAGGTTTTATTTTATTTAGAGAGAGAGTGTGCATGTGCCTGCAGGTGAGGGGAAGGGCACTGGGAGAGGGAGAGAAAGAATCTCAAGCAGACTCTGTACCAAGCACAGAGCTCCAGGTGGGGCTCGATCTTGTGATCCTGAGATCATAACCTGACCCGAAATCAAGAGTTGGATAGTCAACTGAATGAGCCACCCAGCCACCCCCACAGCTGTGGTTATTTAAGGGGCAGGCATGGTGTCTTTTTCTTTTTCATTTCTGTAATATCCTTCATTTTTTTCTGTCATGTCATATCTTCATTTCTCAGGACTGGTAGATTTTTCTATATATCTGATGCTACCCCAGAAACAATGCTCCCATTCCAGTCATACACACATTCAAGTCTCTCTCTCTAGCCAGCCCTGTGAACCACCAACTTCTGACCTGTCTTAATACCTTGGCTTTTAATGCTGACCTTTCAAGGGAGATAACTTGGTCCTTGCTTCATCTAAGTCCTTTACTCCCTTCTACCCTTTTTAATGGAATCTCTAAGCCACTCCTTCTCCATTGTCCTCATTGTAGAACAGCAAAAGAAAGAGGATCACAAATCTTGCATACAAGTTCCAATAAGAGATAAATTATCAGTGGTAGCAGGTGATAGGAATGCATTTTCAGACTGATGGTATCCAGGAAATTCCAAGATTTATAATCCACCTGCCTAATGTTTAATGTAGATTATAAGGTTGATTACCTGGTGAAATTTAGGTTGCAAATATAATGATTCAGGGGTGAAATAAATGTTAATAAACAATTTTGTAAAACCACTTCTCTAGGAAACATCTTTTCAAAAACAGTTTTAAAGCCTACCAAACAGTTTCTAGTATGGTATATAGCATTTTAAAGTTTTTGTTATTCCAAATGTTAACATAAAATGTTAACTATATTAGACCTAAATTGCTAACGGGGATTTATTTATTGGAATCATCACTCCAAGAGGAGAAACATAAATTGAAGCACAGATGGTTTTTGTAGTAGCTGAATAATGGTCCCCGACGATTCAGATTCTAACCTGTATAATCCAAATTTACATCTGTAAATGTTAATTTATGTGGCAAAGACTTTACAGATATGATTAAGGATTTTGAGATGGGGAAATTATCCGGGATTATTGGAATGGGCCCTCAATTCAATCACATGTGTATCCTTACAAGATGAAGGTAAAATTGATTAAACAAAGAAGAGGAAAAAGTGGGATCCTTGGGTTGCTCCCTGGGTTGCTTCGGCCCAGAGCGTGATCATGGAGTCCCAGGATTGAGTCCCATGTTAGTCTCTCTGCATGAGGCCTGCTTCTCCCTCTGCATATGTCTCTGCCTCTCTCTCTCTCTGTGTCTCTCATGAATGAATGAATGAATGAATGAATGAGTAAATAAATAAATAAATAAATAAATAAAGGAAGAGGAAAAAGTGATGTGACTGTTGGAGGCAGAGAGTGGAATGATATGGACAAAAGCCAAGGATTGCAATCAGCAACCAAACTGGAAAGGCAAGAACAATTCTCTCTTAGAGCCACCAGAGAGTGTCTAGCCCTGTCTAGCCCTGGCAGTGCTGTGATTTCAGTTCACTGATACTGATTTAGGACTTCTGGCCTCCAGAATTGTGAGAGAATAAATTTCTATTCTTTTAAGCCACCAAGCTTCTGGTAATTTGTTATAGCAGCCACAGGAAAATACTACAGTTATCAAAGGGAATGACGGTATTTTCTGAAACAATATCAATATTGTCACCTCTGAAATTATGCATCGGAAGTTATCCAATGAGCTATTATGTTATACGTTGCTCATACACAAGTGTTCATTTCCTGGATACCACTGGTTGTGGGAGAAGTTAAACAGAGATTCACTATGAAATCTCAAGTAAGTCTGTATTTATCTTTATATCTGTTCTAAACCTGTTGAATTACCTTCTCGGAGATAATGACAAAAAATCCAACCAAATCAAATCAAATCTGGTAGGCTTCTTAAATATTTATGAGAAAATATATTTTAATGGTGTTAAAAGGGTCTCCACTACAATATTTAAGTGTCACCAGGTGCCCTTCAGTTCATGAGAAGTACTTGGTTTCTATTACTTATCTCTCCACCCTCCTCTGATTTTATGGATCTCCTTCTTCGTTAGCCAGAATAGTCTAAACTCCCATCTTTTAAAATTTCTTTTATATAGCAATTGCAGAATTTTTTGTTGTTTCATTTTTTTAAGTGGCTGTATATTTAAATAACATATTTGCAATCATAGAAACCCCATTGGAACTCTCCAGAACCCCAAATTCTTTAGAAGTATTATCAGAAGACTCGGGCAAATTAAAGCAATCCAAGAAATGATTGACAAGATGAGGTTTTCCATAGCAGATTCTAAAGAATGAGCAAAAAAAGATTAGCTCAGGAACCCAACCTGAAGGAGAACCTGATCTCCAGGCTGGAGATCAAAGAGCTTTCTTTTGGGGACAGAAGTCTGAAGCAACTCTGATTTTTTTTTTTTAAGGTTTTATTTATTTTTTCCACAAGAGACCCACAGAGAGAGGTAGAGACACACGCAGAGAGCTTCTCCCAAGGAGCCCGGTGCAGAACTTGATCCCTGAATCTGGGATCACGACCTGAGCTGAAAGCAGACGCTCAACTGCTGAGCCACTCAGACATCTCTTGGATTTGTCCACCCAGATGGCATGTTGTGTCTCTTTAGCATGGCCTCTCAAATGGAGCTTTTCTGAGTGCCTGACAACAGAGTATGTCATGGGAAGAAAAGGAGATCTAACCATGTTGGTTCTATTTGTCTTGAAGAGTCATCACTGGTACAAACATTGTTAGATTAATTGGAAGTAAAAAAAAAAAAAAAAAAAAGGAATAAGGGAAGAGAAAGGAAGAAAAAAAAAAAAGACCCAAATAGATACTTAGTAAGAAAATATGTTAGGGCCTTGGAAAGGTCATATTCTTTATATGATACTTAGTGAACCGAGATTTTTGTACAGTTCTGCAGTAGCCTTGAGGTCCAATTTCTCTGGCTGAGGAGTGCTTAATTATGCTAAATAAACAGAAAAATACATTCATTGAAAAGTCCTGGGGTGAGTTCTTTTCTTGAGAGTGGCAATAAGAAAGATCAGAATGATTTTTTTTTTTCAAAGGCTGGAATAATAAAAACAATATTATAAAAATAGGGTGTATTTTTCTTGCATTCTGCAACTGAAGCCCAAAGTAGCTTGTTAGTCAATTAGGACTTGGCACACAGACTGTTGGCAGCAAGCACATATTTAGGGTGAGATGGAAGTACACTTTATATGATATGTGTGAGAGCCAGCTGAATAATTAAAGGGAGAAATAATGTATTTCTCTTTTTGTTTAATATTAATACTGCAGACGTTTAAGATGCAGATTGGAGGAAATTTCTTCATCTGCGTGATTTAGTGATACCGAGTAGTTGAGCTAGTGATTATTTGTAACAACTCCTTCCTATTATGGTGAATAAAATTTAAACCCATAGGACTCATATAGCCGACTCACTATCACTAGATCTGACACTCAAATTTATGGCTTAAGGCTCCTAGTAAATTATTATTTTTTTTCAAAAAGCTACTATATTTCCCAAGATTTTTCACATGGTAAAATCCTTCCCAAACTGAATTGCTTAGAATATTCCATTGCATAGCAGATTAGCTATTTCTAAAATATACATTCCATAATAGAATTATTTAAAGAAAAATTAAGCATTTCTACTCAAATCAGAGAAAGTCCTGAATGTGCAGAATAAATAGTATCTCATATGCCTAAAATGCCAATCAGTAAATCTTTTTTGAGAGCTGGTTTGTCTCAGTTAACAGGGTAAACAGTCTCTCTGGAGACTGGAACTATTTTTTAGAAATCTGCCTCCTTTAACTCCCAGGCACATAGCTGAATTGAATAGAATAAAACTGCATCTATAATATTTAGAAATGCCACAAACAAAAATGTTTTAAGTGTTCAAATTGTGCTTTCTATTTTTCATCCAACCCTTTTTTAATCTTTTCATTTTTTTCTCCTGTCTCACAGCCACTTTGGATGGTTACCTAGTGCCTTTTAATACTTTCAAAGGCTTCCTATCATGACTACAAATGCTTTAGTATGACCATTTCCCAAGCCCTTAACTCCAGCTAAAGAGGATTGTCTTTCCATCGCTTCAAAGCTGTAGTAAGCTTCTCAGATTGTTTCGAGTTAGGGTGTAAAAAAATTTGGTCTGTTCTTCTTTGCACATAATATTTGCATTTAACTCTTGCCTCTCAAGTCTTAATTCACTGTTTCTCAATCTGAGTCTGTTCAAAGAAACTGCTCCTAACAAATTCTCAGAATTCTCAAGGACAATTCAAAACTTTTGATCATTTGATGATTATCTTTGGATGATATCTTAAAAAAATAAGGGAAGCATGTTCTGATCTTCTGCATGATCACTGAAGAGCTTAATATTTCCTGTCATTTTAGTCCTGGAGTTCCTATTTACAATTGTATTGCTGCCAAGTAGCACTATTTTTTAATTTCTGGCTAATAAGAAAGAAACCGACGTGCACTTAATGGTAAATGATGAGTGTTCACTAAGTTATGATGCCCAAATGTCAGCACCACTTACCAAAAGGTTTCATAGTAATTAGAATTGAGAAACGATAGGAGAATTCAGTCATCTGGTACAGAGCTGTGAGTAGCAAATTAATTTCGGTAAAACAACATTCGTTATTAATTTCAATATTGCTAGCCTCATAGCTTTGCCTAATTTTTAAGCTTGCTTTGGTATGAGTCATAAGGATGAGAAATTTATAACTGATTTTATGTTTTAGGTAACATCTTAATAATTATAGTCAACGTGCATCACTTGTGATTGTGCGGCTGACTCATTTGGTTTCAGCTGTGCTTTTCTTGAGCTTAAGGGATACAAGGCCAAAAGAGATAATAACATAAACATCTAAAATCTGTCAGACAGATGGTACTTCTGGCAATTCTCAAATCACATAGTATGAGAAGTTGTCTTCCCGATATTCGACTCTGGAAATGGCAAATATGTAAGTAGTTAATCAATAGGTCAATGTTTTGAACACAGCAGAGTAAGTGGGGAAGGGAATGTTGATTTATTCTATTAAGACATATCTATATGACCATGTTCTCAAAAGGGATCTGAAATCTCATCATTTATAAACCACAAAAAAATAGAGAAACTATTGAACGGTCTGAATTATTTCTGTTCCTTAAGCAAATCATTTTAGCCTTATGAAGCTATATGATTTTTACTTTACTTCAACAGGCTATCATGCATTAAGCCATCCTCCTCTAGATATTTTGTCATATTTTCCAGTCAGGGATATGGACAATATAAGCACAATATACATGCTTTTATTATGAAAATCCAGTGAAAATATCTAAAAACACTCAAAACCATTTCTGGAGCCATTTGAAAGCACCTGTTAATTTCTAAGAAAAACAGCTAAACCTGAAACCAGTAAATACTACTTCTTTCATTTCATCTACTCATTATATCCAATAAAATCATGAGTTCTCTTAATTTGGTCTATTAAATACCTTCAAAGTCAGTGCACTTTCTTATTTTCTCCACCACAAGAGGATTTCGGGTCCCCATCCTTTCTCACCTGGATTTTTTTCTATGTCTCTTTGCTGACTGGTCTCCCTCAAGCCGGAACTAGATAACTGAAGGATGAGGAAAGAGTGGGGCAGGGCCGGCTTGCTCCCAGGCCCCTCTGACAGGCAATCTGTAACAGCTGATAGCTGACTCTCAACCACCTGAGAAAGCCCAGTTTATATTAGTAAAGTCACATACCTGACCCACTGCTGACCCAGATGTGTGAACAATTAATATTTATTGCCATATGCTGCTGAAGCGTTGTGGTTGTATTTCTGTCGCATTATTGTGGCTTAGTTCACTTAAAATTATGTGCGTGTCTTTAGCACTTTATTACGGCAAGCCCCTTCCCATAGATGAATTAGAATGATTCATTTTCCAATAAAGTTCTGAAATCCCTTTGAAATGTGCACCTAGAAGGGCTCCTGGGTGGCTCGGTCAGTTAAGCATCTGCCTTCGGCTGGGCTGAGGTCATGATCCCAGGGTCCTGGGATCGAGTCCTGCATCAGGCTTCCTGCTAAGCAGAGAGCCTGCTTTTCCCTCTCCTTCTGCCCTCCCCACTCTTCCCCACCCCCCGCCTCTGCTTTCTCTCTCTCTCAAATAAATAAATAAATAAATAAATAAATAAATAAATAAATAAATAAAATCTTTACAAAGAAAGTGCACCTAGATACACACAGCATTCTTTCTCAGAAATAATGAAAAAAAGGTGAGACCTTCTGATAGTGGTGACCCTTCATCCTCATCACTGGGAATGGTATACATTTCAAGTGTAATAAAAGGAAGATTTCAGTGCCGATGGACCTTTCTCCTATTCTTTTACATTCTGATATTGTGTTCAGTTCAGCTAAATCAACCCTACTCAACTCAAGGAAGAACTAACCATGAGCTGTGTGTGCGAAACTCTGTGCTCAGTATAAACAGATAACAGTCCCCTGACCCAGGAGTTTTAGGAGCCCTCAATCCCAAACAGCATGTGTCTATTGAAAACTAATAGTGGGAATGGAAACTTAGATGTGTTGGGGATTTATTAGATGTCTGGCATTTTAACTCTATTATCTTTTCTAATTTGTATAAATTGTATAGAACTTTAGGAGGAAGAAGTGGAGAATTTTTTTTTTACCAGTCCCACATTCCCCTGTTAGTAGCACCTGGTGGCCCTTCTTCACTGCACGTGGTCTTGGACCCCAACTTGTGTCACAGTGTATTTGCCATATTTTCATTATCCAGAAGGTTGTCCCAAGATGGCTAAATAAAATACACCAAACCCTTTGGGATAGTCTGAATCTTTAATAAGATTTGGAAATGTCAGAGTCTCTATTCCTTTTGGACCACTGATGTGGAGGATGTAAACTGTCAGCACCCATGATTTCTATCACGAGATTAGCCTGCCTGAGAATGAGAGAAGCAGAATCAACAGATGGAAACAGAATGTTCCCTGGGAACATTATTTAGAGCCTTATAGCAAGTCCATCTTGTAGATCACTTTATTTGAGCCAATAAATTCCTTTTCCTCCTTTTAGTTTATTTGAATGGACTGTCTATCACTTGTAATTGAAAGAATTAGGAATGATTGAGGAGTGTGATCCTCACTTTATGGAAGAGGAAACTTTACCTACACATGCCACATTACTTGTCCAAGGTCTCACAAATAATAACAGATAGATTTAGAATAGGATCATAAGTCTATCCAATGCCATGATCCTTTCATAACCACATTTTTAAAAAATGTCCATACTGTAAAACTTATTCAGTGGCTATAGTTTTATGTGTTTTGACAAATGCATAGATTGGGTCCCTGCCATTAGTTCCATTACCTCTAAGAGTTCTATGGTGCTATTCCTATGTAGTCAGACTCTCTCCCTACTCTTAACGCCTGTCAACTACTGACCTGTTCTCTGTCTCTAAAGTTTCACTTTTTCCAGAATGGCATATAAATGGAATTACACAGCCTTTCCAATCTGACTTCTTTTTGCTTAATATGATATACTTGAGATTCATCTACTTTGTTGTATGTTATCAACATAGATGATTTCTGAAAGCATGCTTACAGCAGCATTTCAATCATATCCTCATTAGTCTGAGTAGAGGATATGCTGGTTTTAAAAAGAGGAAAGGAGAAGAACACAGGGTTGAATAACACTCTCCTAAGATTTATATCCACCTGGAATCTGTGACTGCGATCTTATTTGGAAATAGGGACTTAACAGATGTCATTGAGTTCAGATGAGGCCATACTGGATTAGGGTGGGCCCTAATCCAACAGCTGGCACCTTATAAGAAGAGAGAAACCTGGACACAAAGGCACACAAGGAGAATGCCAGTTGACAATGGAAGCAGAAATGGCAAGATGCAGCTATAAGCCACGGAATGCCAACATTGGAAAGGATAAATTATTGAAAAATATGTAGAACAGAAATTCCATCTCAATGCCATTGATACTACTATACCGTTGAACAGATATTCTATGAGGTATTGAACATTGCACAGAATTACACACTGAGGATTTGACATTGTTGCTAAACCAGTTGTCCAAGGCCACTAAAACACTGACAGAGGATTAAGATGACTAACAGTGGGGAGGAAAAAGGAACTCGAGAAGTCTTTCTAACTCAAATCTGGAAATGGTGATTTCACTCAAAAGAATGTCACGACTACAAAGAATTCCAATCATTCAGGACACGAAATAAGACACCCACCTCTCTGACAATGGAAGCAGAAATGGCAAGATGCAGCTATAAGCCACGGAATGCCAAGGTTTGCCTGCAACTTCAAGAAACTAGGGGAGAAGCATGAACAGATTCTCCTTCAGAACCAACCATGTTGGCACTTTAATTTCAGACTTCTGGAAGTTCCCTTCCAGAACTGTGAGAGGATAGATTTCTGTTGTCTGAAGCCACTCAATTTGTGGTCATTTGTTATGACAGCCCTAGGAAACTAATATAACTTAACTAGTGAGGTATTCAGCATTACTTTCAAGGCAAAGGGGCCTAACAGAGGAGATAAGTGAAGACTAGGTTCTTTCACCTCACAATTGTGCCTTAGGATGAGCTTGACTCAATTCTAAAACAGCCAAATTAGTAATAGCATCATAGGCACTGTTATATATTACCCCAAGTTCAAATTTATTACTAGTAACTAAAAAGTGAAATTGTTTTTTTTTTATTTTTATTTTTATTTTTTTGCCTTTTGAAGTGAAATCTGTTTTAAAGTATTATAAAAATGTAGAAACCTAATTTTGACCTCCCATCAACTAATTTTAAAGTCAACTCATCCAAAACCACTGTGTTTCTAGTCTGAAAAAAAAATAAAAGTTCAAGTTGGGTAGGGGACACCTTTCATCAATCTTTTTATTAACAACCTTCAGAAGATTATAGACTCAGGAAATTAAGTATTAAAATTTAATTAAGTCACCAAGTGACATGAAAAAAAAGCAAGAAAAGAGTAAAGGAAATCCACATTCCTTTAGAGAAGAAATCTTCTGAAAGTACATTTCAGTCTGCTGCTTGGATTTTAGATATAAATAAATTGGGATATTTTTATTAGAGTAGATGGGTATAGCATTTTGATACTTAAGGCATGTCACTAAAAGATAAGAAATTCGGTCTTCAGTAAATTAGCATTTTCAGGGCAGCCTGCGTGGCTCAGCAGTTTAGCGCTGCCTTCAGCCCAGGGCATGATCCTGGAGACCCAGGATCAAGTCCCACGTCAGGCTCCCTGCATGGAGCCTGTTTCTCCCTCTCCCTGTGTCTCTGCCTCTCTCTCTCTCTCTCATTCTGTGTCTCTCATGAATAAATAAATAAAATCTTAAAAAAATTAGCATTTTCAACAAGCCAAGAAAATGAATTCTTTTCCTTAAGAGATGCTTAAATTATGTATTCATGATGTTAATCTTGTTTACTCAGTTGAATATATCAGTTATTCTAGCTTGTAGTAACCATAAAAATCTTTGATTCTCAAATCTGGCTCCCTACCAGACACTCCTGAACAACTTAAAAAGGTACAGATTCCTGTCCCTCACTTTCCAAATTCTGATTTGGTAAGTCTGGACTGGGACCCAGAGGCTCTATTTTATTTTTTCAAATTCTCCAAGTGATCCTGATGGGCAACCAGGTTTAGGAACCAGTAACATGGAAAATACTGTCACAGAAAGAAGCTTTGATCTCCCAAAGCCTGGGGAATTAGAGCTAGGGTCAATCCAAGGCCAAATACCAAAAGCGAAGTATTAGAATGGAAGTAATCTAATACTTAGGGTCAAGAAACAGAGGCAAGGTCCAAAAGGGAAACCGGGATCCAGGGTGGAAGCAAGTTTCATGAAACAGGAAGGGAGGTCAGAATGGGAATGAGAAATCACAATCAGAACACGGAAGATTGTAAGGCACAACACAGGGAGCCTTGGGATTCAAAAGTTTGCACTTGGTCCAAATCAGGATTCAGAGAAGGCTTTACCTGTACCAGATCTGGCTGTAGTCATGCTTTTATGCAAATTCCTCTATTAGAATTCTAGCCCTTTCAGAGTTGAAGTAGCTTTCTTTCTCCTTCCTTCCTTCCTTCCTTCCTTCCTTCCTTCCTTCCTTCCTTCCTTCCTTCCTTCCTTCCTTCCTTCTTTCTTTCCTTCCTGCCTTCTTTTCTTCCTTCTTTCCCACTTTCCCTTCTTCCTTTTTTAGCATTTAGTAGCTTGCTTCAGTGTCTAGCATTACTTTGAGTGATATTTATTGAAATCTCCAATTTGAAGTTATCTATCAGGTAATCTTACTTCAATGGAATAATGCCTGTGTGTGTGCACATGCACACACATGCAAGCTCATGTGTGTGTGCCTCTTTATGTCTGTGTGTATATTTTATGTAGCACCTTTCAAACAATTAACTGTTGCTTAAGAAGTAATATTTATTCCGTGCTATTGAACTGATAAACAAAACCTTCTAAAAATCAATTTTCAACTTTAGGTAAATTGAAAGGACAGTTGTTATTTCTTGGGTAACAGTAAGACATTTATTTCTTTATAATTTGTTTTCATTCATAAAAAGGACAACGCACAGTCCTATACTACTCCATTGGAAAAATGATAAAAAATAACTAAAAAAATCAATTCAATATTTATCAGTATCAAATAAAACTACTATCACCTTTCCTGAAATACAAAGAAACAACAGATATGTCTATATCTATATAAAGTTTAATCAAGAATCTTGCGTCTTAAGCAGATGATACATTAGTTAGTTTGACAACAGTTGAAAACTGATGGTCCCAGTCAAATTTGTACAGTTGTATGAGGAAATGAAAAGCTTGAGTTATCAGTGTATGAGAGATCTTAATCTATCTTATCTCTGTCACAAATTTAAAATTAAACAACCAACCTCCAAAGTCTGTTTTCTCCTTACCTTTCAGAACCATTTCATGCAAAATCTAGCCAGTTTTGCTCTTTATTGCACTACATTAGAAAAGAAAAGGCGAGCATGCATTTGGCAAAAGATTTAGTTGTTGTCGATCATATAAAAATGCCCAACATGGGTCACCATTGCAAAAGGAAAACCCCAAAGTGTAACAATGAAAACACAAACATTTGTACAGAAGGCTTACAGAGTATTCGTTTCCCTAAAGTATGAAGAGATTTTGTTTCCTTTTCAAATAATTAAGTATTTTATGAAATCTGGTAATGATCTTAAGACTGTTGACATACTTCCACTGGGAAATCATCCATTTCACTTATTTTTAAAAAGTTTCATTTTATAACAAAGAGTTGAATGTAAACTAATGAAATATTTATTGATATTTTCATAATGAAAGCTCTAAACATTTACACATAGATATATAGTACAAAAATTATACAAATTAAAGAAAAGGGGGTAAAGTAGTAATAGATCTATTTTGCTTCCTGTAAATATTTTTTTTATGAACCTATAAGGTATCCTTTCTAAAAAGATAAACTCTATCTCTAATTAGCTAGCAAGGTTGTGCTAATAAAATAGGATTATACCTCCTGAATCATCAGACATTGCACTATTTCATGAGCCAGCTAATCCTTTATTACTCCATTTCTTTCACATCCACACTCAAACACATTTCCTTGCACACCATGGAGAATGAAGAAATGTGCATCTTCCTTTTCACAACTTATAAAAACCTAAAGCACCAACGCTTGGGAGACACCATTGGACAGACATATTATTTGTCTCCTCCTGGCCTTCCAGTGTGCATACTTTCAAAGTACCATTTGCAATATATTGATTTGGTATTTTTAGCCAGTTTTCAGTATTGCATTGAAGTGGGAAATGAGCTTAAAACTAAATTTAAAAAAAAGGTATATTGTAGTTTTTCCAACCCATAGGTGATTTCTTGATACCTTCAATAACGAAAGGTTTTACCTAGAAATGAAGCACAAAAACAAAAATACTAGAATATTATTAGATCACGCTGATATTCACTTAACTGTCATTTATTTCTAGCTGTGTAAAGACTGTCACATCTCAATTAAAAAATGGAAGCACTCTATTTTTTCAAAATTCATCATCCCACATATGAATAAATACAGCAATAGGATGATACTCTAGATAAGAGCTGTGATTTTTGAGGTTTGAAATTGATGAAGAAAAGCATAAAATAACTTCAGAATATAATATAAAAGTAAAGAAAAATCTTCATATGGTATGTTAACTTTATTAGAACACTATCTTAAAAGTATTACTGATTCTGAAAATAAAACATTTAGAAAATTACTTTCTTCCAAAATAAGAATACTGATAACAAGTTCTAGAATTGGTTTTTAATATTCAGAATCTTTTAACTTATTCAGTAAAATGATTTGATCATGGCATTGATGTCAAAATGTTTCAGTTATACTCTATTTTTTTTTGTCAAGACAACTCAAAATGTCATGAATGATAGGGGCCATTCAAAAATAAGCAGGACCCGAAACAGAGAATTGTACAAGAGACTGTATTACTCTTACATTTACCACATACGATCAACATTTCAACCTCTATTATATTTCACAACTTGTTATTAAATTTAAAGCACCTGTGTATGGTGATTTTACTTTCACTCTACAGCCTATAGTATTGAATTGAACACTGTAACTTGTCCCATTGAATTAAATCATGCAACTGTCACAGAATCAGGTTAAGTGGTTTATAAGGCATATTGGAACGAGTTAAAAATTATTTTATATCCATTTAAAAGTTTATTCTTTTGGATGAAAGGGTTCCTGAATGCCTCAGTCATAACGTGTATTGTAAATCAGTTGGATAGTTTGTTATAGTGTAATTTATTTGGCTTCGGGCGGAGCCACAGGAATTGGAAGGAACTGTAGTCATCATAGGGATGAAGTGTCCTCTGGGCTGGGTTGGGAACAGCAGCTGTCACATCACATTCAGATTGCCAAGTAGACAACGATGCCAAGGGCAGGCAGCAGTAAGCCAAGAAGAGTTGGTGATAGGGTGGAGACACCTATAAAGTAAACCAAAAGCGTGCTTATTATTTCATTGAGAATGGCATTATTTCTCATTTACCATGCTTTGGGGAAGGCCTGAGTATGCAGTCCTGCACAGCAAATGGTTCCTTTAAACAACAATAACAACAACAACAAAAATTCTCTGTGCTTAAGTGATTTAAGAAAACAAAAACATGTGATTATGCATTTCGTGTGTGAAAGCAGGTGACTTTTTTTTTTAACACATTCCTATAAATCATTTATGATAAGATCACAAATGTTTATTTTCTACCAGAAGATGTTAAGTCAAGAAACATATATAAATAAGCAAACAAACAAATGAAAAAACTCCACATATGTAAGCTATAAAAAAATAAGATAAAAAGAAGTACTAAAAATACTAATAATGTTACCTGGGATAAAAAACATCATGGGAATACTAAATAGATGTTGCGTGATTTCATATTTTTAAGGTGCTTATACACAATGATTTGAGGAATATATTGTTGTTGATAATAGTAAATAATCTATTCAAGTTTTTATCTGAGGAAAGGTTGCCCTGAGATACTATGTTATGAGTTAAAATAAAAATGATGTAATGTACTGTGGACTTGCATTACTTCTTGGGCTACTAGTTACATCTAGAAGAGCTCCTCCTGGGGTCAAGTTTATGGATGCAGTTCTTGTCCACACTGGAATCCTTGAGAAAAACCTAAGAAATGGGATCAAGAAGGCACACTCTTCCTTTCCATTCCCCACTACTATTAGTCACCACCTTTAATGAAAACATTGCTGGAATGAATGCTGAACTAAAAAAATACAGTCAACAGCTCGCAAATGTAACAGATATGTGTCAAGTTGTAGAAGTTAATTTGAAACCTTAAAACCTCATTGTCCTACTGTGTTAACACTGGTCCCAAACAGCCTTTGGAATATTCCTCTGATATTAGGTAGAGTCAGGGTATTTCTCTTGAATCTCTAGTCATTAAAAGCACATTCATGCTCCCCACCAAGTGGAAGATGATTGTATCTATCGACATGCCGGTATCTCACTAGCGCCCTATCAGCAGCGATGAGTGCTGCATAGAAAGTGTAAGAGAAGTATTATTAGACACAGATAAAGAAAAAAGCAGAACAGTGAGGAAAAGTGAAGACAGAACAAGGGCAATATAAATGGTCCTCAAGTAGCTGCTGATAGCACATTAATGCCACTGCTACGTAATAACTATCAATAGCGAGGCCAACCCTAATAGTGACTATGGAAGCTACTACTTATTGTTCTATACCTAAGAGACAGACACTCTGCTGGCCTTTTATATATACTATGGCATTTACACAACAACCTATAATGATAGGTCTTACTACCCTAACTTTATAGATAAGGTAGCTCAGATTCAGGTAGAATGACTTGGTCAAAGCCAGTGGCCAGGAGAGGGCAGAGCCAGGATTCCATCTCAGATTGGCTGGGCTCCAAAGACCATACTCTTTCTTTCTGCCACTTTCTGTAGACAGCTTTGGAAAAGGACCAGTCCTAGAAATGCATAAGGACACTACACTTAAAAGGTCACAGAAGGAAAATTAATGACATACAAGAAAGCACAGCTCCTAAGTTGTTGCAAAGGGTTGGTATTCACATAGTACTTTTTCGTTTTATTTTTCTACATAGATATTTTTAAAATATGCCAAAGCCCGCATGTTATTTTATTCTGATAAGGTGACCAATAATAAACCTCAATCATACAGAAAAACATTAGTTTTCAATGTTTGACCTAAGTTAAATGATCTGTCCTGAAGACTTTTGTCTGAAAATGACTCCAAGGCCTCTGCATTGCTCTGTCCTTTGACCACAAATTACACCAGTGACGGGTACACGTTCATGTACTTGCCTGAATATGTGGGTTGGCTCATATAAACTGTGGCTGCAGAAAGAAGTTTAGTCAATTGTGGATGCCATTTTGAAGTTTTGGTGTTAGTATGAAAACCAAACACAATTTCATAATTTGTGGCTTCAACATCAGGATATTTGATTTATTTTAAATAAACTCTTCATGTTTATGTGTGTTATATTTAATTTCTCTAATGGCTCAAGCTTATGTAATTGTGGTCTTCATCTTCAATTCTCTTCCACATTCCAAGCACAAATTAGAGACCTGACTGAATTACTATTTAAAGTCACTTTAAATGTGGGATCCCTATATTCTTGAAGCATTTTCAATATATATTGGTTTTATATCTAACAAAATGTATATTATAATATTGCTATCAAGTATAATGTCAGTAATTACATGGTATGCAATAAACATATATTTTACTCTCATATATTTACTGCATGTCAAACATGAACAAGTCATCAATCTCGTAAATCATTTTTCCTTATGAGTACAAAGATAAAGCCAGTTTAGAATACTATATCTTTTTCATTGGATTTTCTTGATTTTTGTTTATTTGTTTGTTTACCTAAACTGCTCTGATTTATTATTTCCTTCAGGAAGGATTCCTGCTGAAGAGACTTATATATTGAGAAGAGAAATTCCAATTAAAAGTTAAATAGCGTTTAACCATCTTTGCAAGTTTTATGATAAGTAGAGTACCATTCATTCTAGTCAGTTCTTATACAAATCCCTTTTCTGATACTTAAATTTGGACACCAAGGTCCAATCCAAATAGCTACTGATGATGATGCTATAAGACAGAGAAGTTTCTTCTTGTGATGCCACTTTTTGTGTTCACAACTGTTAACATCTCTAGATTGTGAACAACTTCAGGACAAGATATATCTCCAAATTGTATTTTCAGCTGTGTTGACTAATACCAAGTACAGTATACAGTACTTGACACATAATGTTATAAATAATTCTTCTATCTATAAGCACTGAACCTTTTCCAATTAAGAGCAGAAGATGGGAGAGATTTCAAATGTGTAGAATAAGGAGGTTTAAGGAAGAAAGCAAAGGAAACCACTGTGACCTGTAGTGGGACCCTTGGTATTTCCATCCTCCTCTCATGATGACTCCCAACCCTAGTTAATCCCTGCTTCTCCAATCAACCTCAAAAACAGCAGATCTAGAACTGATTGCTACCTCCCTTAGGCCCCAAACTGAATTCTTCAGCAGGAACTCAAACCTTATATTAAGAAAGCTTCTCTTTTCCACTTGAGTGGTGTTCCATTACTGCTCTGGCTTGTTTCTCGCTGAATTCAGTTAATTACAGGTAGTCTGACTACCTATCAGACTGCAGGTTTGTGCTTGGTCTGAAGAAGCAAACATGATCAATAAGCAGGTCACTGTCCTGGTAGGAGTCTAATGGGGATACTGGGAATAGTAGCATGTGACAGATAAGACTAAGGCCTCTGGGCCTAAGCAAAGAAAGCAAAGTTCAATCCTACTTCTGCCTTTTATTGGTTAAATAATCTTGAGCATGTTCTTTCATCCTTTTAAGCCTTAGTTCTTTCAACTAGATAATGAGGATAATAATATGTCTCATGGCTTTATTGTGATAATTGAGAAGATGCCTATCAATGGTTCTATATTTTTTAGCAACATAACCTTTCTTTAGAAGCAATCATATGTAGAAGTTCATTACTGAAGTAGGAAGAAAGGGATGCTTTATTCAAAGATCTGGAATTTCAGCAGCAGTGATGATTACATAAAGAATGAGCTAAGAAATGTAACAAACCACTCTGGCTGGGTCTAGTAATATTGGCATTTCTCACCTTATTTATGTGTACAGTCTGGAACAATATATACTACTGGCCTCTATCTCCTCCATGTTATGCTGGTACCTGAACTCCCCCAAGCCTACCATCACTCCACACAATTTGTAGGGGGATCTGCTTATCATGGTTTGAAAACAGCTGCCTTATGTAAAGCACTTCAGAAAACGCATGGCTAATCGAAAACTCCTATAAATTGTAGTGACCCATACTGCATTTGACGCTGTTTATTTCTTGCTATAGATGTCTTGCATTGTATTTTTTTTTGAAAAGTAAATGAGTGGAAAACAAAGCAAAACAATACAAAAAGCAGGTGTCCCCTGCATAAATTTTACACTTGAAACACATATGTCTACTTATTATTCCCCAGTCACACACATGTCCTTTTAGAGCACAAATATTCCTAGAATGTACTTCTACCGATCAAGACTGGGCATATTGAACTTTATGGCAGTGGTCAAGCTCAAGTGTTATCTTCTTTGTGGCACTGTAGTTGGGATCTTTGGTTTCAAGTACCAGGAACCCAACTAAAGAGCCAATGTCATATTGCTTTGGAACAACTACAGCTGGAGACTTGAACCCCTGTGCCCCATATCTCTGACTTTCATCTCTTCTTCTTTTGCATGTTGTCTCAAATTCTCAGACTTCTCCTCAAGATAGACAAGAGATCCAATATATTGGCTCACCGCCATATATTCTCAAGAGCAAAAAAGACAACATCTTTTTATCTAAACTCTATTGAGAAAAGTTTCAAGGAAAGACTCTAATTTGCAGAGTCTGGGTCACACACCCTTCTCTAGACCAATTACTGTGGCTGAGTTAGTGGATTTCTGTGATAGCACTAGATTGGAACTGTTTCCCATGCCTTAACCAATCATTGTAGCCAGGGAGGCAAGGGGACTTAAGAAAATATCAATGTTCATTCTTGTCTCAGAAGGGTTAGTACTTTCCCTAGTGAAAGAACTATGGGGATCAAGAAGTAAAATAGGAGTCGGAGAAAAACTGAAAACTGAGAATACATTTCAACTAAAAAGTGCAAATGTACACTGAGTCCCCTAAAATTATCTCTTAAATTTGTTGACTATGATAAGCTTTATGTCAAGAAATATGTCATAAGAATAATACTTTGTCTATAATTTTGGAAAATGTGTTTTGTGGTAATGGGAAAAGTATGTGTCGGGTAATTGTTAACCTAACTTGCCTTCCTCAACTTTTACATATTTTTCCAACTGCTTGAGGCTAATCAAGATAAGAAAAGCAAATGATCTATTTAGCTACTGAAGACTTCAGGACTATTTATTTCTGTAAACTAGTCACGGTAATGGAGCCATTTATCTGAGTAATCATTGAAAGAGACCCAGGATAGGTGCATCATTAGACACTGTAAGCCTGAAAGCTACTTTTTTTGTGTGGGGGGGTGTGGGGGTGTGGAATACACAAATACATATGGTTATATTTACTCTAAGATCTGGAATTTCAACAGCAGTGAAAATTACATGAAGAATAAGTTAAGAAATTTAATAAACCACTATGGCTGAGTCTATGTAAAATCAGCATTTCCAACCTTATTTATTTGTATAGGAAGATCTAGGAGTTTGTCATTTTACAAATTTGATCAATCATAAAGATTTAGTCTGGTTAAGTAGTAGTGAAAGGTTTTGTTTTTGGTTAGCCTAACCAATTGGGAATTCTCTTTTACCAATTGTATACCCTTCAGCAAACTATTTAATTGTATTTGTTTCTCCACTGGATGGTTGTATTAGGTGGAAAAACGATGCTTATTTTCTTAAATTGTGTGGCAGAAATGAGTGTAAACAAACTTAAAGGAGCTGAAGAGCTGTTTCCCACTTTGAGATATGGAACTGTAACAAAGTATAGATGAATTTTCTTACAATTAAAACAATATTTAAGCAATCCAATTTTCTTGCAGGACTGAACACACCTGAGCTATGTGAAGCCACTGAGGCAAAAGCAAATTATTTTAAAATTTGTCTTGAATACTAGGATTTTATGAAAAATTTGGTTTTGTTTGATTCATTTCTGAATTTCCACCCTATCTTTTTCTCTTCTTCTTCATGATTCCTTTACTCCACCACCCCTAGGCTCCCACCCTATTCTTCATTCTGTCTAAACACTATCAATAATGAGAATCTGAAATAGAGCAGCAGTATAAACTGAAAATCTTATAAAGCAGGAAAGTTTCACATAGCTGGTAACTGGCATAAAATTTGCAATTAAATGCCTACAATTCGGTGAGGTTAATGTCAAAATTTCCTTTAGGCTGTATACCAAAATTATTTTTATAAACTATCTAGTGCTTATTAAAATTAGAGGAGGTAGCTTTTTAGAAAGATAGCTAGCTGGGTTTGCTTCAGATAGGTCTCTGGGGGAAAATGTCAAGACATGTTGCAATTTTAAATCAATTATTATAAGCATTAACTACCTGCCTTTGACAAAATGAAGTAATGGATATTTACCCCAGTTGGTTTTAAGAGTTTCTAGGAAAAAAAAGAGAGAGAGAAGTCAGAAAGTAAAATGAAGCAGACTTTTTTTATGTTTTCATTATTTTTTCTTTAGATATCTATTTTTACGGTGTCTTTATAAATCAGCTTACTTTATTTTGCTTTTGATAATTTTATCTTTTTATGTCTCTTTGAGATAGGAAAATATTAAACTATATATGGAGAAGGAGAAAGACAGCCTAAAGCCTACTTCCAGTTCTGTCAACAGGTAGTTGTATAACTTCTTTGGACTCAAAAATGTGGCTCTGAGGCTGGTGTGATCTTTGGCTATTTCACTTGTCAAGGATGTGGATTTTCCCTCTGGAAAATGATAGGGTTCAGCGTTATAAGTCCTAAGGTTCCTACTATGGTCATGAGTCTATGATTCTAAGCAAACCATAATGTATTTAAGAATATCAAGCATTGAGCCATAAAATTTGCAAACATATTTGTCATATTTCCCCTCATTTAATAATAATCAAAGTTGATATTAGTTTATAAAGACACATTAAATGTTTGATCAAGTAAGTGATAGTGGCTTTGATGGTTTTTTTCAAAGTCATGCAACCCACTAATCTTGCTGTTCCTACTTGTTTGGCAATTTTAAACCCATATGCCAAGCAAAATAAGATTCTTTTTTTCTTTTTGGCAGAGGTATATGGTTTGCTGGCAGCTTACCCTGGCAGTTGTGTTCTTTCCTTACTGTTGACTTTGGGCCTTTCCAGGTCAGAATGCTAGATTGCCAGTATACATTTCCTCTTTGAAAAAGAAACATTAATTTCCAATGTAGTGATGACCAATTCATTGCTGGGAAATGTAAGAGTAACTTCTAACTGCCTATTGACCAACAAGGGTATGCTTAAATAACTTAATTTTGATATAACTTTTGGGTAAGCTGAGATTATAACTATGAGGCTCTTTTAAATTAGCTTATCTACTTCTTTAGAAATGCAAGGTTATATTTTCACCAGAGAACGAGATTCTGCATTAGAAAGAATTCTACTTGAATATATTTGCCCAGATTGCTTTATTTGAATATATTTGAATATAATTGCCCTCATAAGGTACTTAAGCCCTCAGAGCCTCCATTTCCTTATCTGCAAAATAATAAGTGTAGTACACAGCAAGGTATCTGTGCTAATTAAATGAAAAAAAAACTGCTAAAAATGCATAGTAAAAGTCATCTGTTAATTGTAAATTTGAAATATGAAATATAATTTGTTCATTAAAACAATGTTTATTCCATGAATTAGTTAATTAATTAATTAATCTATTTATTTTGGGATAGAGGCAGAGGGAGAATGTCAAGCAGACTCTGCACTGAGTGTGGAGCCAGATGTGGGGTTGATCTCAGAACCCTGAGATCATGACCTGAGACAAAATCAAGAGTTTGTCACTTACCAACTGAACCACTCTAGTGCCCCTCATGAATTTTTAATGAGAATAAACTGAGCCTAGGATGAGGCAGAAGAGAGAGACCCAGACCTCAGTATTTGGGTTCCATTCTACTAAATGCACAACATGTACATAATGGATTTCATGGGTTTATTTTTTTCAACTTGTATAAAATCTTTAACAAATAACATTCAAATTCTTTATTTGTTGTTAATTCACAAACAACCAGAGTCAGCTTGTTAGATCATTACATTTGGCTTTAGAAATAGCTGCTAGAACATTCTTACCATAGATAGCCCTGGCTTTGTGGAATGTATTAAACTACCACGAGAATCAGTTTTTCTCAGTCTTGATAAAAGTTAGACTGAGGACTTTTTTTTTTTTAAGATTTATTTATTTGTTTGAGAGAAAGAGAGAGCTTGAGCAGGAGCAGGGTAGAAGGAGACAGAGAGGAGAGAATCTCAAGCAGACTTCCTACTGAGAACAGAGCCAGATGTTGGGGTGAGTCAAACATCAAGAGTTGGATGTTTAACCAACTGAGCCACCCAGGTGCCTTGAGACTGGGGACTTTAAATGCCTATTCTGTTTTGTCATATTCATCAAAACAAATATTAAATTATCTGCTCCTCTGGCCTAACTCTCCTTTTCCTCAGTTTTTGAGATAAAAGGACAGCAAGTAGAGCCAGAAAGTTTAAGAATTTGTGTGTGCCTCTTTCCAAGGCTAATGGCTCCTCTTTAGTGCTGGGCTTGAGGAACCCCTTGAGCATATCTGTGGCTAAGACTTCCTGGACATTTTCAGGAGCTACAGATACATGGCCTATTGGGTTTACTTATAGAGGAAGGAAGACTGTTCTCTGCACATCCCTCACAGACACACTCACTTGTTCTAAAGCTTTGCCTCTTCATGCTTTTGGAAGACCAGCTAGTGTGTTGGCTTATTGACAATAAAGAGTAAGAGTAATATCTACTGGTCATGACAGTCAATTTTCTTTAAACTTTTAATGGTATCTAGTAAAAGAAATCCAAACTAAGGGAAGCAGGCTGATCTGTCTTCCCATAAAGCCCACTGAGTTCTTCTCAGTTCTTCTTTTGCATAAATTTGGGCAAATGACCTGCTAATTTTAATATTCATGTCCAAGGTCAAGGTGGAGCACAGTTTTTGTTTTTATGTGAGACAATGAAATCCAAAAGGCTTACCTCTATCATGTGGCAGGATGTCATGACTATTCATGTACAGAGGGTCACTTTGTACAGGCATCCTTAAAATTGTAGGAAATATGACAAATGCACTCCTATCTCTAGTATCAATTTTTGTGGAACAAATCATTACCCAGTCATAGGAAAGGATAGGTACAGTCTTTTAAATTTGCTTAGAATAGCAAGCCCTTCAAAAAGATGTCTGTCAATTGGTGTTATGAGCCCCAAAGTAGGAGCTGTGTCCAGTTTCATGTAACTCCTTTTGGGACCCTAATTAGTGGCAGTCACTCAAGTGGCTGGCCTTCCTTGGGGTAATTTTCATTCTACCTGTCTGGTTTTATTAAAGGCTAGATGAAGATTAATTCCTATTTAACTTTTAGGCCTGCTTTTCTTTTTAAATAAAATCTTCATCTAACAATGAAGAAAACTCCAAAATTTAAATATACAAATAATGATGATATGAGAATAAAAAGATTCATTTAAAATTAATTAAAATTATTTCATGTATTCCTAAATTTTCTGGACAGTCTGCCCATGATATATCATTAATAAATATCCATTTAATGGATTTTTAACTTTTATAATTTATTATGTGCCAGCTCAGTTCGGAGAAGTTTGTAATATGTTATTTTGCTTAATTCACATGATACACAGTTGAAGTATGCATCATTATCCTCATCTACAGATGAGAGGCCTAAGGCTCAGATTTGGCCACCTAGACAAAGTAAAAATTGGGTATTGAACTGGAACATGGTTCTAACTCCAGTGATGTTTTCTCTCTTCCATGGATGCTTCATGAGTATCTCCTACGATAGCTAGAGAATTCAGTGATTCAACCTCCCTAATGTAATGCACTGAAAGGTGGAAATTACTATGGATCTCTAAACAGCTCCACAGCAAAAACAGTCAAGGATTCTAGATCTCCACTGGTTTCACATGGTGAGTCAGAGACACAACCACCTTGGAAGATTTCCTGGGGTAAAACTGTGACCAAAGTCTCATGTGATTTTTCTTGAGTCATTGCTTTGGGGCTATGGCAAATGAGTGACTCACCTGTTTGAGGTAGTATTTTGGTATTTAAGATTTTCCTTCCTAATACGAACCTGAACTCATTTGTTTGTCAGGCCTTGGGGCTTCAAGGCAGGATTCAGTGTCATTTGTCTACCAGCAAGGATTAATTGGTGTCTGTATTTTCCAAATGCACATCCACCTCTTATAAAAAACTGTCCAAATTCACTGACTCTCTACAACTTTTATAAGGATTGCAACAAGCCGAATCTTCTTTTTATGCTTCCACAGGAGAGATATCTTCTCAGCTGTTTTATCAACAGTCTGAAGTGTATAAGGAGTTACTGCCTGGAACTTATCACTGATTAACTGTAAAAGATTTCTAAGTTTGTTCTTGTTTAGCTTCTCATCTAGAAGGTATAAAACAATCCAATCGCATTGGATGGTATCTGCATGGAATTTTCACTTTGTTTATACATTTTTCAGAATTCTCTTTCCAGAAAGCTCATTCTCAGTTTTATTTTCACATGCTAAACTCTGATGTTGTACGTTCTTTTCAAAATTCTCTAAGTTCAAGAAAATGGAAAAAAAAGAACATTGGCTTTCATCACTTCCGCAAGGAGTTTATTTTAAAAATCAGAGTAGTTACTCCTTGCTAACCACCAGGAATTCTGGGAAATTTTTTAAGAAACCGTTTTGTTTATATTGAACAAGCCAAATTCCCACACAGTGAGTGGAAACTGAAATTCTTGCAACATCTGTCTGTATTCCTACCAGTAGTGCCAGTTTCTTCTAGTCATTTCACTATAAAATTTTTGGAGTTATTACTGTCATTCTTCCCTTAAGACTTGTACCTTGCATCTTTATGCCTCTTGATGGTGTACTTTATACAAAGAGTCTTTATACATTGATTGAGATGATATACTAATATGTTTGAAATAACTCAATTTTCTAAGTATTGAGACAAATTTATAAAATCTAGTAATAAGTTTGAGACTAATGATTTGTCTTGAGAGAGTATGTCCTGACCTGGTTTTTCCATGTGAGAGCTCTTCAGAGTTTGTCACAGAACCACTTCTTTCTCCCTATATTCTCTCTGTTCCATCGTTGTCATTATTATTATGAAATGTTCCTATCTTTCTAAATTACTTAATTACTTTGCTCAATGATGCTGACATGCACTTATTACTCATAATAGAAAACATAGAGTCATTTGCAAGACACTTTTACCTTCATTTGCAATATATCAACTTGGTCACCAAGAACAATTGATTCTATCTCCAGTACATCTCTAGAATCTCTCTACCTACTCTCTCTGCTGCTTCTGCCTTAGTAATTAAGGACTTCATCACCTCTTATTTAAACATCAGAAAGAAAATACCATGAAAAAAAACAAACAAACCTATATATTCAATCTGCCCCTTTTTCACAGTCTGAATACAACCTCTACTCCAACTATTTCTACCCTACCATCTTTTCGAGTGTCACATCCCAAAATGCACTGAAGGGGATGCCATTTTATATGTTCTCAAAGTCAACATTTGTTGCCTTGGACTGGAACCCCCTTTTATGCCTGGAAAATTCTCACTGATGTTAACAATATTAATCAAAAGCACATTTTGCTAGGCTATATTTCAAACATAGTTTTTCAAATGTTAACTTGGGAAAATAGCCACAACAGAAACATTTGCTACATGAAATAATGCCTAATCTTTAGTTTTAAAACTTGCAATGTTGCATGTGTTTAATAAAAAAATGGTCAAGGAAAGCAATAAGAGACATAATGTTCACTGCCTATACAGCATATCTGTATAGAAAATACAATAAACAATAGAGACCAAGTGTTTTGTAAATTAACACATATAAATGGTGATAAATGATAAATGGTAATTTATCAAATTTACACAAAAGTATTCCATTATTTGACACTCTCTGAATTGTATATATACACCTCAGTACATCTAGAAACTAAAAAATAAGTTATTTAAGTATAACATGGTAATTAATAATAATATAATGTGAAGACATTATTCTGTGTAAAGCATGTTATTCATGTGTTAGGTTGTACAATTCATTAGTAGCTACTATTGATTAAATAAAACAATTGAGTAACTGCTATGTGCTGTTGTAAGTGCTATTGCATATATTTCAATAGGTTAATTATAAGGACAGGAAGTTTGTTCAAATAAAGTGAGGAGAGAATAACCATTTCTTTCCTTGCCAAAAGCAGAGCCTGTCTCTCATTATATCCTCACTGTGATTTTTCCATCTTTTGTCTAGATACTTTATCTCATATGTCTTGTGTTATAAAAATATATATAATCTGCAATACTAGACATTAGCAGAAATTCTACTTAATTTATAGAAAAATGCTTACAATCAGTTATGCCTTAGGAAATACTTATAATTCTGCATTTAATATTGTCTGTCATGTATATGTTTTATTCTTCTTTTAATAATCAATGTTGTAACTCTTGGCATTTATTACTTATGTTATCAATTATAGTTTATAACTCATTTTCTTAATCTTCAATTTTAGTAAATAAATCTTCTTCCAGGAAGAACAGTAAAGAGATTTTAAAACAGTAAATAATTTCAAATAATCACTCTATAATAAAAAGCATCCTCATTTGCATTTTATTTTCTTCCAAGAATAATGTAATTTTTATTTTCTTTTATATTTCTTTTATTTGATCATAATATACGGATTTAAAATTTTTTTCTGAATATAATTAATGGTTGGCATAGAAAATACTACTTAAAGAATTAGAGAATAACAAGACAATAGAATTCTCACCTTAGTGATTAAATTATATTCATTTGAAAATTAGGCAAAATAAGAATAATAAAATTCTAAGTTAAATTATTGTCTTATTTCTTTACCTGAACCCAAAGTTCTACAAAAGTGATAATATATATGAGATAGTATCTTTTTTGTAATGATTTTTAAATATACCTTAGTTCAAATATATTAGAGATCATTTAAATTTTGTTTACTAAGGACAGTTTTTCAATCCTATGAAAAACACAAAAACTAGTATATGGCAAAAAAAGATGTGTTCAACAATCAAAATCACCCCTACAAAAGGCGAAGTAATTAACAAACTCACAAAATAACCAGTGTTCCCAGAAAATAAGCAGTCTTCTAAAAGACCAACTCTGTGTTATTAGCAGAAAAATATATTCGGTGAAAACAAAACAAAACAAAACAAACCCCAGAAGCTAAATAAATTTTATCTGTGTAGGAATTTATTCTCTATATCAAATCCATGTTGGGTATCAGGTACCCATAACAGTATATTTATATGTTTGGAGGTTTAGGCAGCCACTTATAATGACTACATGAAAAGAAAGAATGTCTTTTCATTTATAAAAACCAAAGCGCTCTCCAAAACCTCAGAATATATAATGTTACTACATTACTTGAGGTATTTGGAAGAATATATATAAGAATTATGATGGCTATATATTTCATATATGGTGGCACCATTTTTTTCTATTTCCAATCTTTCTCTATTAAATTGGTTTGCCTTATATTTTAAGTTTCTCCTTGGATTACAATTTCCTTGTAATCTTAGAATCATATGTGCCTATACTCCAATTGCCATGAAAATTATCATACTAAATATATAAGCACTTTTCAATTGTATCAATTTGTCTTCATTTTTAACATTTCTTTAGATTTTATCAGCTATTACATTTTAGAATACAATCTTTATGACTTTATATTTAAAGAATTATTTTTACCTCATATTTTCATCATAATGCATATGTTAGAAATGTGATACATGTGTTTTATAGTTCTTAAAGGTCAATGCATGCTTTTAAGTCATTTATGATCTGAGTTTTTGAGACGTTTTAACACAGCAACACTTATTTAGATAACTTTTTTTGCTAGTTTAGCTGAGAAAATAAATATTGAGTCAAAGTGCTGGGTCAGGTTTTTATGGAGAATAAAATAAAAATATTTACTTATAAGTTATAAGCTGCCTCATTCTAAAAAGGTTTTAAGGTAGTTTAAAAGATACATAAATCATGATAAAGAAAAATATAAGGAAATTGAGAAGAAGGAAAATAAGTTTAGGAAAAATTAGACTAAGCTAAGAGATCATGATATCAAAATAGCAAAAACAACCTGTACTAATGCTACTACTACACATCATGCTCCCAGGGGGAGCCTGCTTCTCCCTCTGCCTATCTTTCTGCCTCTCTCTGTGTGTCTCTCATGAATAGATAAATAAAATCTTAAAAAAATAAGAATCTCACAGAAATAGATTTATGTTTTGTGAGTTAATGGTAATAGCCACGGTTGACACAGATCAGACAAGATACAAATATGAATATACCCTAATCCCATTCTGAGTAAAGTGGAAAGTCAGTGGAAGTTTTTGCACAGATAAGAGCTGACATAAGTGAAAATGATCACCGTGATCATTCTACATTCAACAAATTGTAGCGTGCTAGCTAAGCACAAAGCAGAGAACACAGTTAGATGTCTAGTACAATAATCCTGGAGAGAAAGCAGGATCACTGAACCATGATGGTGGCAGCAGGTCTGGAGGTTTTTAGATATATTTTAGTGATAAAACCAATAAGATTTCCTGATGAAATGAATGTTGTATGTAAGAGAAGAAAAGTCAAAGATGACTTCAAGGAAGATTGGAAATGTTTTGTCAAGATGGGTAAAAATGTAAGAAAAGCAGATACAGCGGGGTGGAGGGAAGGTTTATTTTAGATATCTAAGTGGAGATACTGGTGAGTAGTGAGGCAGTTGAATAAATGGGAGACATATGCTTGAGAGCTTTCAGCAGTTAAATCCTTGAAACTGAATAAGATTACTTAGGGACTAAGAGAGATATAGTTACTGAAGTACTGAGTCTCGGGTATTTTAAACTCAAAAGTTGGAAAGATGATCAGGAACCAGCAAAAGAGACTGAGGACAGCAGCTTGTGAGGGAGGAGGAAAATCACCAGAAACTGATGTCCAGAAAGCAAAGGAGTAGAAAGTGATCAACTGTATTGATGCTGCTAAAAGATTAAATACAGAATAACTCCTGGAATAAAAATGTGAAGGTCATTGGTGACCTGACAAGAGCTTTTTGATAGTGTTGAGATGAAAACTTGATTGAAGCAAATTCAAGACAGAATTTGAGAGTGGAATTAGAGATGGTGAAGATGAACAAATTATCGATTGCATTTTGCTTTAAAGAAACTCATAGAACAACACAATAGCTACAAGGAGATTTTCCTTTTTTTCTTTGTTTCCTCTTAAAGATGGGCACTATTGCTGAATACTTGTATAGTGATGCAAAAAAAAAATCAAATAGAGAAAAAGGAAAATGGCAATGCAGAAAAGACAAGACAGAATGGTTGAGGAAATACTCTTGAATTAGCAGGAGGTGTTGAAATCTGGCTCCTATGTGGACAGTGGCTCTTTAGATAGGAACATAGAGCTCATTCAGGTGATTGGGAGGGATGGCAAGGTACATAGTGGCTGCTTCTGATTTCTTTAATTTTCTTAGAAAAACAGAATCATGTTATTGAAGGAAGATAGGAAAGATATGTTGGAAATTTAAGGAAGGAGAAGTGCAAAATAGTGGTCAAGAAGAGAAGAATATAAAGGTATTTGGAAAACCTAATGAATGGCCCAGCAGCACTGCAGTCCTGCTTGAAGTGAGTGGTCATGAATTCAAGGTGGTGTAACCAGTCTTGGTGTTGGGTATTTTTCTCTAGCCACCTTTAGTTTTGAGAGTGCAGGCATAGACATAAGTGGACAGTTGGAATTAATCCATGATATATCCAAGTGAGTATAATGAAGTAAGAGAAGCCAAGAGAACTGGAGGGGTGGGGGTTCTATACACAGGAGTAACTATAACATGTGGCTCTGGGATTTAAGCTAGATATCATGAAATTGAGAGAAAAACACAGAAAAAGTGATTAAAATCAACGATTTATGGTGGGTCAAAAAATTTTAGGAGTCAAAATACTAAAACAAATAAGTTGAGAGGAAAGATAGGTGGTGGTCAGAGACCAGAGTCTTTGATATTATAAAAACAGCAATATTAAGGTTAGAGTAGAACCATAGGAAGGACAACATAAATGAGCAGAGTGTTTCAAGGAACTGAGCGGACAGTGTAATGTAAGGATCATCTGCATGTGAACTGAAATCAACAAAAAGTATGATAGAAGTAGTTCTGGAGATAGTGACAGTCATCTGGGCTCTTAACTCCTCCTCAAGGAATGAGTAGAAAGGATGCAAGGGATTAGTAGAAAACTTCAAAAAGGGAAAATGAATGAGAGAAGCAGATGATATGAAATTCTAAGCAGGGCTCTTTGAGCAAGAAAGGAGAATACTATGGAAGTAACAAGAAGCAAGAAGGACAACTACCCTGCCACAGGCCCAGTATCCAGGGAGTCTGAACAAAGTGCAGGAAAAGCAATTAGAGCAACATTTCAGATGAATTAAGAAAGGGAAGAAGGGGCAGCTGGTGGCTCAGTCAGCTAAGTGTCTGCCTCGGCTCAGGTCATGATCCCAGGGTCCTAGGATTGAGCCCACCTCTCTCTGTTCAGCAGGGAGTCTGCTTCTCCCTTGGCTTCTCCTCCTGCTCATGCACACATGTGCATGCACTCTCTCACACACATGTTCTCTCAAATAAATAGATCAAATCTTAAAGAAAAAAAACAAGGGGAAGGAAACATGTAGTGAAGAGATGGATGTTATAGAACACTTGGCTGATGACCAACAATGACTTCCAGGGGGCAGAGTGGGAAGATTTTAAGAGTTAAGTGTGGATAGACATGGAGTCAGAAAATGGAGCACCCAGAACTGTGTTAATCAGGGATTTCTGGGCTTCTTTGATTAGTGCCATAAATGAGATCTATGAGCATGATTAGACCTGGGCAAATAGTGTTTTGGGAGTTGGTAAGTGTTGAGGATGGGGATGCACAGGGAGATCTTGACAGGAGCACAGAATTCTCCTTGTATTCAGGCACATAGTACAACACAAATTTGTATTTAATCAGAGTTTGGATTCGGCCATGTGAGGAGCATTAAAGGGAAAATGAGGTAAAGAGCAGAAAAGGAAGTGGTTTTAATTATGGGCTGTGGAATCTGAGCTCTTGGAGGAGGGACCTGAGGACATGAGTGGAAGAAGGGATAAACAAGCAGTAAGTTGAATGGAAGGTCCGGGTGGGAAAGGGTGGAAGAAACGGTGGAGGTGGGAGGAGATCTGAAGGAATAAACTAGAAAAATAAGAGTTAGTGGTCAGAAAATAAATGCCTAAAATTAAAATTTTAATTTTTTTGCAGTTATTAGTCATATCAAGAATTGTAAGGATTCTAAGCCTCTGTGTATCATAAACATTTCGGCAGACTAAATCTCTGAGAATGCTGCAAATAATGCTTTTACGTACATAAAATATAAAATATAGAACTAAAAGAAAACCAAGTATACTGAAATATACTTTCAAAAATATCAAGGAAGCAAATATATGTTTATTAACACATTAGTGTGCTTACTAGCACATTAAAAACAAGAACTAAGATTATGTCTAATATATTTTTGAAGAAGTGATACATTAACAGTTGAAATATTGGATGAGAATGTCTGTGAATGTTATTGGTGATAGTGATTTATTGCTTACATTTCATGTTTGAAGGAGTAATGAATTTGGCTTAGAAATTAGTAAAAATTACCATTTAATTTTTATCATTAAAGTTTCAAGGACCACATTCAAGTCTGTGAACCCCTGTTTGGAATGTGATCAGGAACAGGTGACAAGATCATCAAAAAAGAGGAATTAAGAGGCGAGGGCATGGGAAGGATCATCTATCTACACCAATGTTGACATCCAAAGAATTCGCAACTTTTGGGCACTTCTGGCTGTGGGCTAAGGGTCTCCTTAAGTGAGTCCTTTGTAACACTCTTCCTGCTTCTTATGGCCATGTGACTAAGGCTGATGATTTGCTTTAGAGCTGAGAGTCCATTATACAAGCCTGGACTAGTTAGTAGGTTATCGAGGAAAGAAAACTGGCTGGACAAATTCATACTTTTGGGATATGTTCTAAATGATTTATTTCCTCTTGGTCTGGCTCATTTTGCAGAAGGTATCTGTAAAAAGCAGCTCTGGAGTGTCTTTTGCTTCATTGCATTGCTTTCATACTGTGAATAATCTACTGAGGGGTCTGGCTTCTAGCCTTATCTAACTCTGGGAAGTTCTTTGAGGCCTAAACATTCCTTTCATAAATCACTAAAGCTGGTCCCTAAGGTAGTATCAAATGGACCATTTTAATATGTTGATATATCACTTTCCAGTTTAAGAGTTTTATATTCCTTCTTATTATGGCATTAAACGTTTCCAGTTCTATTTGTGAGACATTTCCAGGGATTTAGTTTTAACAATGATGAACTCATTTTCTTTTCTAAATAGATTTAAAATTTTGGTTACTGTGGATGAATATTAATTCTTCAGAGCGAAAATTTAAAACTCAACTTTCTCAGCACAATTATCTTTATACTTTCCTGAGAGGGTTACACATTTCAAGACACCCTATAATGTTTCAGAGGAAAATTAATTTTGAAATGATGTTTTGATTGTTGATGTGTATATCATTAAAGATAATATAATTATTTTAATTCACTTATTTGTTGTTTTTATTTAAGGAGAAAATATAAAGCAATATCCCATTTGGAGTGGATATAATATCCCTTCCTTAGGATTTTAGAATATTTCCACTCCATTTGTATATAGAGAACAGATATCTTAATGTAATTTTTATGCTACTAATGTATCAACATTCATAAACATGCAAAATTGAGCTTACGAATAATTAGACATATAAGATATGCCATGGTGCAAGATTATTCATTTTCTCATGACCAACTTATTTATACAATATATTATGACATCATAAAATTTGTTGAAACTTTATATTTCACAAAGCTTGGAATTATGCAAACAAGATGAAAAATAGATTACTAGGACCTTCGGTTCATTTTTTGGAACTTCTTTAGTGTAATTACATTCTTTAAAAATGATAAATTCCTTCCTCCATCAAACCTTAGTTCTCTATCATTAAGAGACTGGGTAGAAAAAAAAAAGAGTCTGGATAGAGAATGGGCTAGATGAGTGATAGGTATTAGAATGGCGCTTGTTATGATGAGTACTGGGTGTTGTATGTAAGTGATGAATCACTGAATTCTACTCCTCAAGCCAATAATGCACTGTATGTTAACTACTTAGAATTTATTTTTATTTATTTTTTACTACTTAGAATTTAAATAAACATTTAAAGGAAAACAAAATTATAAGTTCCTTTAATTTTCAACTCTCTTTTTTGAGAACGCTTACTTTATATGGGAGTCCCTTTTCATGGTAGGTTCCATTAGCAATAATATTTCCAGATTCTACCCTCCTACTATAACTTTCTAAATTTAGAAAACACCATCAAATGCAGCCTTTTAGGGGAAGAGATTGTCTCATAGATTTGGGTATTATGAAGTATCTAATCTAAAAGACAAGAAAAAACATATACAATTTTCCTATGGCAGTAATTACACTGTTCCTTAAACACTTCTATTTACCCATTTAAATATTCTTTAACAGGGATAGTGCTAAATATATATGTTTAAAGACAAACTTCTGTTTACTGACTTTGGATCAGAGTTATCTCAATTTGATATAATCCTTGGTAATATGTTCAACATAATTAATCCTCATTTTAATCTCAAAATTCATATTGATTACCATTCCTTTTTACTTCATAAAAATAATCCTGCCTAAATTGTCTGCTTTTGAAGTTAACTTTGTATCTTTCCTATAACTTTTTATCCCTCTACTATACTTTTATGAAGCTGTTCTTTGATCTAGTATCTTCTTTTTCATTTTCCTATAACCCCATTTATTTTATTTACCTCATTATTTACCTTATTATTTAACTTTTAATATTAAGTAGAAATCTTTTTCTGTTTCCTTGCCAACACACTCTCCAGCTTTTGCTCAGATGTTTACTCCTCAAAGAAAGTTTTACCATCCCAGATCTGAGATAAATCATGATCACTTTGAGCAACCATAGAAATGGCATTTTAGGGATGCCTGGGTGGCTGAGTTGGTTAAGGCCTTCCATGACTCAGATCATGATCCTGGGGACCTGAAATTGAGCGCCTAGTCAGGCTTCCTGCTCAGCAGGGCGTCTTCTTTTCCCTCTGACCCTCCTCCCTCTTGTGCTCTATCTCTCTGTCTCCCATAAATAAATAAATAAATAAATAAATAAATAAATAAATAAATAAATAAATAAATAAATAAATAACAAATAAAATTTTTTTATAAATGGTATTTTACTAGTTTAGTAAACTCAATTCTAGACAATATTAAAAAGATTTTCTGAGAGTCTCTGGTAAAGGTCCTTTGTTTTAAGATGGAGTTTGAACAGAGACAGACTTCTTCCTTGGACGTTATAAGGTCTACATGCAATAATTCCTAGCTCTGCTGCAGCCATATTGTAACTACAAAGAAGATGAGTCTTAAATGAACTTGATTTTAAAACATTGCAGGTGGAGATGCAGGGGGTTGGGAGGAAATGGATCTTGATTATATTTTTGAGACACTGATTTCACTAAGGCCTAAAAGCCACCTATTTCTTAAGCAATTTTGATTTGAGGGTTTGTTACTGATGGCTGAAAACGTTTTAATAGAGACAAACTCTGCTCAGCTATTTAAATTATTCTTTAACTAGAAGTAATGAATCCTTGTTTCCCCTGATCTCCTCCTATATTAGCCATGAAAGCTGCCAACTTTAGGCAACATCAACAACCATCTGCTACCCAGGCTGGTATGAATTGCAGATAGTTACATAATTATGCTGCTTGGTTCTCTGACAAATTTGTTATCTGACCTCAGCTGGTTTCTCAGTTTTGCTAGATGATTCTTCTTTTTAAAATCTATCTCCACCTGGATGACTAATGGACATAGCATGGACTAGCACATCAAAATCTGAACTCCTTATTTTCTCCAATCATCTATTTTTAGTAGATAATTCTGTTAAAGTAGATGATACTGTTGTCCATTTCAGTAGGTGATTCTCTTGGTTAATCTAAATTCTTGGAATTATGCCAAGTCCTTTTTTTCACATCTCTTATAAAATCATCAGAAAATATTGTTGGATCTTGTTCCAAATGAATCCTGAATATACTTCTCACTTCTGTGACCATACTAGTCAAAGCTGACTTTATCTACTGCTTGGACTGTCACCTTTTGGCTTCTAACTGCTCTCCCAGTTTCTAGAGATTCACAGAAGTTTTTTCTACCACCATTCATGAGATTTCTACTTCCTTCCAATGAACAGATAAAATAAGACTTGTAAAATATAAATCTGATTTTGCCATTTCTCATCTTAAAATGCTTCAATGGCTTCTCATCACATTTAGAGTAAAATCCAAAGTCTTTAACCAGGACTTGTAAATAAACCTTCTGATGATTCCGGTTCCATCTATTTCTCTATCCCAAATGTGTCCACTCTCCCCCTGCCTTGCTCAACCCTAGTAACACTGGTCTCCTTGATGTTTCTTGAACATCCAAACATACTCCTAGAATAGGGCTTTGTATTATTCTAATAGTAGGACTTTTCCTCCAGATAACTGCATAGACCAATCCTTCACTTCATTGAATCTCTTTTTCAGTGTTATCCCATCAGAGCAAGCCATTCCTCCCACTCATAGTCCTTGCTGTCTTCCATCACTACTTATCTACCCTCCCCTGATTTATTTCTTCCTGATTGATCTTGCCTCCTCTCTTCAGAATGTAAGCTCTGTGAGGTTGGCTTAGAGAAATAAGACCTTCACCCACACTCTTTTATGGAAGTTTTTCTCCTGAAATTACCAATAATGTTATGGGCTGAATTTAGTCCCTTCAAAATCCCCATGTTGGAGTTCTAACCTCCAGTACCTCAGTATGTGACTATATTTAGAGATAGTCATCAACGAGGTAATTAAGTCAAAATAAGGTCATTAGGAACAACTATAATCCAATATGACTGGTGTTCTTATAAAAAGAAAAAAATCAGAACACAAACATACACAGAGGGGAAGACTACATGAAGACAGCCATCTATAATCCAAGGAAAGAGGCTTCAGAAGAAGCCAACCTGACTGACATCTTGAGCTCAGACTTCTAACCTCTATAAGTGTGAAAAGGTAAATTCTATTGTTTAAACTACCCAGTCTGTGGTACTTTGTGATGGTAACCCTAGAAAGCAAATATACACCTATAAAATGCCAAATTCAATAAACTTTTTACTCCTCAACTTCTTCAATCCCCTTTTAACTTATACAACTTTGAAATAAGTTATTAAATCAGTACTTTAAAAAATATAATTTAACAATTACTACAACAGAACACCTGCATACTTAGCAGCCAGGCTAAGAAATAGCATTGTCACCACCCTAAGAGCCTCTTCCCCATTGCCCTCTGCCCCTTCACAAGGTTATACTATACTGAATTTTGCATTAATCATTCTTTTTTGGGAAGTTTTACATGTCATATATATACTTCTTTAGACATTGCTACATTATTTTCTGCTTTAGGCTTGACATAAGTGGACTTAAATTGTATCTATTATTCTATGGCTTGTTTACATGCACTAAATATTTGAAGTGTTTTGTAATGAGAATTCATTATTTTGCATGCAAATGAACCATATTGATCTAGCATCAATAACAGTGAAATGCAAACTTGAAGGAAAAAATATTTGCAACAAATATGACATGAAAATGTTAATAACCTTGCTCTATAAGTTGATCATAAAGTTATTAGTATTAAACAGAGAAAATAACATACAGAACTTCTAGAAATGAAAATATAAGTAGCTATTACACATATTAATATGTTAATCTCAATAGTAATTAAAAATAATAAAAATTATGAGATAGTACTTTTGCTTAATTAACAAAGAATTTTTAATGTCAAAATG
Source organism: Canis aureus (assembly GCF_053574225.1). NCBI lineage: Eukaryota > Metazoa > Chordata > Mammalia > Carnivora > Canidae > Canis > Canis aureus. The sequence continues at coordinate 12,804,010 of NC_135635.1, forward strand.
CTAATAAAAATTCTTTAATGATAAAATATGGGCATTGCTGTTTGGATAGCAATTTGGATCAAATATTTGCCAAGTGTTTGAGAGGTTCTGCCTTTTAATCTAGGAATTCTACTTCTAGGAATCTTTTCTAAACAAAATAGAAATTCTGATTGAAGGTTTTATACAATGTTGTCCCTTATGAAATTGTCATAACACTGAAAAAGAAAATGTGGAAAGTAACTAAATATAGTAGCCACATTTTTTATTTATTTATTTTTTTTATTTATGATAGTCACACAGAGAGAGAGAGAGAGAGAGGCAGAGACATAGGCAGAGGGAGAAGCAGGCTCCATGTACCAGGAGCCCAATGTGGGATTCGATCCCGGGTCTCCAGGATCGTGCCCTGGGCCAAAGGCAGGCGCTAAACCGCTGCGCCACCCAGGGATCCCAGTAGCCACATTGTTATCTGTGATTGTTGGTGATCAAGAGGTATGAATCATCATTTTCTATATCTTGGGTACATTTCCCTTTTAGATATTTTTGTGTTATAGCTTCAATAGCTACAGGTTTTCTTGTCCTATAATTTTCTAATAATATGCATTTCTATATCATGAAATCAATTTAGACATGATGAGCCATTTTACTTATTTTCTTTAACTTCTTTTGACATTTCCAAAAATCCAAGTTTGGCTCTGGTTTTCTTGTTAGTTTTCATATTATCATGTAAACCTACATATTTTCGGAGAAAGTGTACTACATTTCTTCTGGGAATTTCAGCACCATTTCTTGTACTTTTTCTATTCTGTCTCTGAGGTAAAAAAGTGAAAACTGTATTTCCTAGATGCTCTTGCCACTGAGAGGCATGGAGTCAGGGTGGGGAATTGGAATGGCATGGAAATGCAGAAGCCACTACTATTCTTGCTGTGGGGGGCAGGGCTCTGGCCTCTAGGGTGTTAGAAGTACTGGGGGTGCCAGGGTCCTCAGGGCATCTCCTGTGGTTCCTCCACTTGGGAGCTATAGGCAGATGATTCAACTGTGATTTCCTGTTTTTCTCAAAACCAGGAGACATTCACTCTAAAAACTCTTATAGATGATTTTGTTTTCTCTTTTAAGAATCTAATTCAATAGTCTATTATAAACTATCCAGATATGCTTTATCTTTCCTGAAAGGTGAATCATCTTTCACTGAGAGAGAAAAGGAAGAACTTTATAGAAAGCTATAGGTGGTTCCTATGAGCTAGATTTTATCGGAAATGAGTTCAATGACTCCAAAATTGATCAGAGATCCATAATACATTGACCACTGATAAATCTAATGGCCACTTGTACAATGGTGAATTAGCTGCCCATCACAGATAGTGTTTAAACTGAGGTTGAGAGAATGTAGGCCATGAATGTCCTGCAGGGAATTCCAACCCTTGAGAAGAAGTCAAACAACATGATCTAGACATTTTTCTACAACAACTTTATTAGTTTTCTTGCTTTTCCTATCTTTTTATTACTAAATCTTACATATTTTGATGATTTACATAAGAAATAATCTAAAATATATATTTTCCTCTCTGAAGTGTATTAAAAAAGTCTCCATATACATTCTTTATTCATTTGTCTGGTAAATTACTTTGCATCTCAGAGCAGTAAAAAACTTAAATTACCCCATAAGTTGATTCTTTCCGGAATGGAATCTGCCTATTCTGATAGTCTCTCAAACTTGCTCTCTTCTTACCGACTCCTCTTTCTTCCACAGCAATGTACTGCCTACACTACAACAAAAATGATCTTCATCAGGGTGCATTACTGATCCCTGAAAGAATGCTGATGTTTTCCCACAGAAAAAAGTACAGACTTCTGATGAAAGCCTATAAGGATGGGTTGAAGGGGAAAGTTGCAATGAGAGAATAGTATGAAATGAGTTTGAGATGCAATCAAAGCCAGGTCTTTCACAGTTTTTACCCCTCTGCTGTCTCCAATGCATCCTGCACCACTATATACTAGTCACCCTGGCCTCCTTTCAGCTTCCTTTTTTTAAAGATTTTATTTATTTATTCATAAGAGACAGAGAGAGAGAGACAGAGACACAGGCAGAGGGAGAAGCAGGCTCCATGCAGGGAGCCCAAGGCGGGACTCGAACCCAGGTCTCCAGGATCATGCCCTGGGCTGAAGGCAGCCCTAAACCACTAAGCCACCCAGGCTGCCCTCCTTTCAGCTTCCTGAACATGGTAGGCTCTTTCCTACACTCCTTGTACCTATGACTCTCATCCTTACTTTCATAGTACAGCTAGTTCCGTTCCTTTACATTTCAGCCTAGACCCTGTGTACTTAAAGGCTTAGCCTGATCATCTTATTCATGTCAGTCTTCTTTTCTTTTCTTTTCTTTTCTTTTCTTTTCTTTTCTTTTCTTTTCTTTTCTTTTTTTTTTAAAGATTTTTATTTATTTATTCATGAGAGGCACACAGAGAGAAGCAGAGATATAGGCATAGGAGAAGCAAGCTCCCCATGGGACTTGATTCCAGGACTGTGGCATCATGACCTGAGCCAAAGGCAGATGCTCAACTACTGTGCCACCCAGGTGCCCCTAGTCTACTTCTTTTATTCTCTATGTTAGCCACTTACGTTTTTCTTATAGTCCTTAAACCTACATATAGAGATTTTATTATTTGGTGTTAGTTCTTTTTTTTCCTGATATCCACTAGAATGCAAGCTTCAGGAGGGCTTGCTAAGCATAGATTAATTACTTGTAATTAATTGTTTGTATTAGTATAGTTTCATAGACTAAGACTGTATTTCATAAACTAAAATTATTTTGGTAGTAAGTAAACCTTACTACCAAATAGAAGGATTATTTTTATTTTTCTTTCTATTCTTATAGTGTATTTCACTGAGGAGTTTCCCAACCTAGTTATTTCTAAGTCTAAATAAATGAAGAAAATAATATGTTGGGACTGTTAACTTGCTAGTAGCTAAAAGCAACCTTGGAGAAGAGCTAGGAAAACCCAAGTTAGTTTTGGATGCAGAGGTTCTATCTTTAAGTCAAATTCTGAGATGCACAAACTATTATTTTGTTCATATAATTTCTCTTTCATTTTCATGCTTGTTACACAACTAGAAGTGTTAAGTACAGCTGTAATGTTGGAAAAGATTTTAAGTGGATGGTCATCATTCAAAATTAATGAAAGGACTATGTATCTTAGAGGTAATTTTTTTCTTGAGAGAGAGAGATTCTTGAGCAAGCTCCCCACCCAACAGATAGCCCAACGTGGAGCTCTTTCTTACAACCCTGAGAACATGACTTGAGCCAAAATCAAGAATTTGACACTTAACTGACTGAGCCACCCAGTTGCCCCAAAGGTCATTTTAAATGTAAGCTGTTTGTCACCCTAGAAATACATATGCAGAATTCATCCATTGAACTCTCAAATTGATCCCACACAGAACATAGCAAAGGAAAACAAACTGTTTTACTACTTTAAAATAGTTGAAGAGATAGCATTTCCTAATAATATTTGACTGTGCCATAATCACAAATATAATTTAAAAATTATGATGATAGACTCATAAGAATGGAATTCAACTGTCATATAATATGCAATTCCAAATATTCAGGTTAGTAGATAATATATTCAGACAATCTATTTTCACCAATTAATATAGGACATTTACAAAATTAGAGATTTGGGGGTCACAGATTATATAGTAACTTATTAAATATGGCAGGGTAAAGTAATACTAAAAACACCTTTTATACTACCCTCTTCTTCTCTATTTGGGCAACTATACAAGATTAGATGCTCAAAATAATTTTGGTTTTTAAAATGCTTACAGAGGAAGTATCTGCAAAAGTGATGATTTCAATATAACATTTTAATTCCATAATGTAGGAATTAAATCTAAACATCCCAACTATCCTCTTGGTTCTTTTATACTGTACTACTTACTTGGGTAGTATAGAAGGAAGCCCGCGGGTAATGAAGTTAATATCTAAAAGTTTCATCTCGAGAATGGCTTCCTAGCCCTTCCTCTCTTGCTACTAGGAAGAAGAGGACAAAGTGAAAATATAAAATATGTTTTTCATCAGTGTTTAAGTCAGTGGCTTTGGTTATATAGTCTAACTTAATAACTTGGAGTTACCAAAAGTAGTAGGTTAAATGATGACATTACATCATCTATGGTAACATCAGAATAAATTACAGATTTATTAGAAGCTACAAAATCAATGCAATGAATATACAGCAACTTTAAATCAAATGGAAGAGATGCCTTGCACTTTGAAAACCCACCCTAGACTTCACCACTGCCCTCTTTAAGTCTTGGCCATCATCATCTTTTAATCATTCTATAATAATAACCTTGTAATTCATCTCCTTACATCTTTCTTCCCTGTTAATACATTTTCCACAATCACCAAAGTGATTTTTCAAGTGCAAACATCTGATTATGTTACTCCAACCACCTTAAAGTTTCCATATGGTTATGACTTGTCCTTAGGAGGAAGTCCAGCCTCTAAAATGCCCTTAAAAGTATTCCCTGATTTGACTAAGATATCTGTTATCTGTTAAAAACTAGAAGGAAGGGATCCCTGGGTAGCGCAGCGGTTTAGCGCCTGCCTTTGGCCCAGGGCGCGATCCTGGAGACCCGGATCGAATCCCACGTCGGGCTCCCAGTGCATGGAGCCTGCTTCTCCCTCTGCCTATGTCTCTGCCTCTCTCTCTCTCTCTCTCTCTCTCTGTGTGACTATCGTAAAAAAAAAATTAAAAAATAAATAAAAACTAGAAGGAAGAATAAAAGCTCAAAATATGCACATTCATACAAATAATGAAATGCATGAAATGCTTCTTTGTGGATATTTAGTTATGACAGATCCTTAATCTAAATTCTACAATTTATAGTATGCAATAAGGCAAACTAGCTTATTAAAATTGATATTCAAAATACTTTATAGCTATTTGCACATTTCTAATTTAGCTCATATTGATGAATAAAAACAAAAGATTCTTAAGCGACAATATAGAATTCCTTAGGAAAAAACAAAATAATTCCTTAGAGATAGTGCATTTCTGATGAAACATTTGTGGTGTTACATTTGCCAGCTGTAAACATCTGATAGGGAATAATGTATTATGATAGCAATAAGTGTTCAAATCAGAGAGGAGTGGAGATGCAAATCACCATATCCAATAATTTTCTAGACTATCTCTCACATGATGTCTTAAGCTTTGTATGAATCAAATTGTGGATTACCATGTGGCATAATACAAACCTTGTGCCTAACGAGGAGGTGTATCAACATTCTGGACATATAAACTGTAATTTAAATTACCCAAATTGTTCTTATAACTAAGTTTTATTCTATGCATAAATCATAAATTAATTTAGCTAATATATGTTAAACCACTGTTATGTGCCAAAAACGTCTCCTATGTACTAGAGATTCAAAGGTTAAAGAAGTCAGACAAGAGCTTATTCCCATGGAGCTTATGTTCAAATAAGGATGGAGATAGACAATAAACAGTATTAATGAATAAGATAATTTGGGCAGCCCCGGTGGCTCAGAGGTTTAGTGCCGCCTTTAGCCCAGGGTGTGATTCTGGAGACCCGGGATCGAGTCCCGCGTTGGGCTCCCTGCATGGAGACTGCTTCTCCCTCTGTCTCTCTCTCTCTCATAAATAAATAAATAAATAAATAAATAAATAAATAAATAAATAAATAAATCTTAAAAAAATTAATAATGCAATTTTGAGTAGTTATAAATATTATGAATGAATGATACAGAATTAAAATAAGGGATTTCTTAAATTGGTGGTTATATAATCTTCTCTCAGGAGGTCACATCAGCGCAGAAACAAAAATGACAAGAAGGAACCTGCCATGTCAAGATTCAGAAAATTCTAGTTACTACTTTATATATAAAATATATTTTAAATATATGAACTGCGCCTGACACACTGTAGGCATTTAACATATATTTGTTGAATGAATAAATGAGCACATAAATGAACAGCATAATGCTTATAAACATTAAAATCTAGCTTTATATCCCTCCTGACTACATATTTTAGTCATGAAAATAGAAACAAAGTATTGAGTCTTTTAAATTTACAAGAAAGCCTAAAATTTGTTTGCATTCATGTGCTTCTCTCATTAGAAAAAATTTAAACAGTTTGCAAATAAACTTAAGGGAATTTTAGAATGGTACTATCCACCAAACACTTGACATTTCTTAATGTTCATTGTATAGTTTCTTTGTATAGTCATGGTTAGAATAATAAATAAATAATAGAAATTCTGCCTTAATAAGAATATTGTCCATTAGTTGGCCAAATGGAACTATTCTGAATACATTTAAATTTTCTTTAAAAATATAAGGGAAGGGAGAAGAAATGTGTGGGAAATATCAGAAAGGGAGACATAACATAAGGACTCCTAACTCTGGGAAACGAACTAGGGGTGGTGGAAGGGGAGGAGGGTGGGGGGTGGGGGTGAATGGGTGACGGGCACTGAGGGGGGCACTTGACGGGATGAGCACTGGGTGTTATTCTGTATGTTGGTAAATTGAACACCAATAAAAAATAAATTTATTAAATAAATAAATAAATAAATAAATAAATAAATAAATAAATAGCATGTTCTGTGCCTTCTATGTGGGCTATTTCACTGGGATGTCAGAGTATAATTGTGGTGTGCTGCAGGTGGCCCCTGCCACCTCCCAACAGCTAATTGGTAATTTTTTAGGAAATATGTGAACAAGTTGTTAAAAAACACTTACTAAAGTTGAAATTATGTAAACTTATTAATTAATTAAAACAAAGGTAGCAAGTTCTCAAAACTCATAACTTCCTAATTATTTTACTGCATTTTAATATTACCAATGCTCTTGAGGTTATGTCTACTGCATCTGTACAGTGGCAATATTATACATATAAAATGGTATGTTACTCAGCATCTTTCCTTAGCTCCACATTTAGTGAAGTCACATGGGAAGTTTGAAATCAGACATGATGGAAATATTTACACCACAGAAATTGGTGGACTAACCCAGGGATTCCCCTTATCCCAGGAGAGTCAGTTTAACACTTCTCAGCAGATCACTGGTTATAACTATGCTGATGCTCTCATCACTGCTACAGCCTCTCTAGCTACAAACTTCTGTAGTCTAACCCCCAGGAACTGGGTTCTGCTTCATATTAGGGATGATAAATGAAGAGTAAGGAAATGAAGAGAGCAAGAGTAAGCTATGCCAACTTCTTGACAGGGAAGGTTGGTTTTCAAAAGCAGTTTGCTGGATTCTTTTGTACTTTATCACCCTTGAAAAAATATCCACATTTCCCTCTGACTTCCTTTTGTGGAACAGCCCTGCTAAGTGTGAAACTACTGAAACTGTGTTATCAAAGTTCAGAAGGTAGAAAATGTTTTAAAATAAAAAAGATGCCATTTTCTCCCATTATAATAGTAATGGCTAAAAAGAAAGAGACTAACTTTGGAGTGGTAAGGTGGAAAATGTACTCATATACAATGATAGCAGGAGCATAATTAATGGCTTTTTTTTAATTGGCAATATAAAAGTAAAATATTTAATTATTTACATTTAACCTGCAGAAAGGTTAATTTATAAAAAATGTATTCAAAATAGTACTACTTATTATAGAGAAAACTGAAATGGTATTCTTAGATTTACAGTCTAATGCTTTTCTCTAGGTAAATTTCATACATTTGCTTGAGAGAATATTAGGTATAATTTTAAGTGAAATTTACAAAATTTGAATGACATGGGGACTGTCCATTTAACATGATTCATAAAAGTAGGATAGGATATTACATGGTATATTCAACAGAAACAAAACCATAAAATTACATATGTGTATAAGAGAACTAGAAGAATTGTAGCTAACTTAGAATATTTGGAATATGACTGATTTTTTCTCCTTTCAAATTTTGGTAATTTCCAAATTTTCTAAAGAGACATAATAATAATGTCTAAAAAAATAAATGTAAATTAAATTTATGTGAAAACCTATTTAGACAATTTGCAAATAAATCCACACTTAAATAGGGAAATTCTAGAATGGTACTATTCACCAAATATTTGATACTCCCTGATGTTAATTCTACAGTTTCTTTGTGCAATTATGGTCAGACTAAAACTTCTGGCATTAAAGAATTGATTATTAGTTAAATATATAACATACTCATCTATTTAGATACAAATTATAATTTTTTTCTGAATCAGTTATTCTTGTCTTTAATTTAGCATTTATAGTACTTCAGTCTCATAAAACTCTCAAATTAATACCAATTTTAATTCATTATAATTAAACTATATCATACAGAATGAGAAAAAAAATATCAAAATTTAAATGATAGAGTTCTACAAATCCCAAAAAGACAGGAAGTCATTGCCTTAAGTATTTATTTTGGATTAACCAATGCTGTGAAAAATAAGTTTGCAGAAAAAGAACACATGTGCTGAGACACAGAGAGAGGGGTAAAGGAAGAAGCTACCATTTGGTGTCTTTCTATTTATTATTATATTAATAGGTACAGGACAAAGAAAAAGGAGTTCGAAGGGTATTAATAGTAGTTCAGTGAATTTCCTTTTGTTATGAGAAGTCTGGATATTATTATCTAATGGTCTAGTATTATGTAAAACTATAATGCAGCATTGTGATTTTTTTTAATTGAAGTATAGTTGGCATATAATGAGACAAGTGTACTACATAATGATTCAACAAGCATGTATGTTATGTATGCTTACTGTAAGTGTGGCTACCATCTGTTACCTTACAATGCTATTATCTTACTTGCATTATGGTATAATTATGCTTTGTCATCCAGATAATAATCAAAAAGTATGAGGTATGTTGCAAAATTACTTTTGTGACTCATAAAAGAAGAAATACCAAGTTTCAGGACATCTTTGACATTTCAAATTTACCTAGGAAAACACTGATATTGGTGTGCATATCAATCCTACCTTTGTTCTTGAGAATCTTTTTTGGCCTAAAACCTTACAAATACTTAATGGAAATGCATCTTAAATGCCTGGCTTACCTGAAATTTTGACTTGAGACACTACTCCATCTCCTCCATCACTGTGTGCACGAACCTCTACAACATACTCTCCATCCCTGGGGATTGGGACTTCTATGGAGTGTTTGTGAGTTGAATATAGCTTGCCATCATGCTGGCCATCAGGTCTATAGAGTACCTGAAAAAGTACCAAAATAGGTATACTTAATAAAGTGGACTAATGAGCCAATGCCAAAACACTAAAACTATAATGAAAATGTTTTAGACTCTTATTAATAATAAAAAAAAATCCTAGAAAGCTGTGTGTAACACTAGATGGAAAATTCATGTTATTTTTAATTCACAAAAATCGATTTCACCTATTTTTTTAGGGTGATCCAAGGGGAAGTTTCTTAAGCAGCTGACTTTTTTTTTTTTTTTTTTTAATCACCTAAATTAAAGACAGGGGGTAAATGAGGTTTTTTTTCTTATGGAAGAGGTATAAAATGAGGGCTCTTTCAACATATTGAAGTCATCTTAAGATATTGTCTCATAATTTAATTTTTTTACATTATTCCTAAAGTTTAGTATTCAATAAAAATATGTGATATAGAGAATATACAGAAATAATCTTTTTCCTTTTTGTTTGTTCATTTATGGAATGCAACTCAATACAGAGTGTGCTGTGCATTAGGCAACACTCTTAAGTCATTGCCAAACAAAAATGGATTCTTTCTCCTCTTTATGCACTGATTATTTTAACAACTCTATTCCTTAAAGCAGTTATTCTACCTATCTTGCTCACTTGACATACCATTTTTGTAGAATTCACATATTTCCTCATTTCAAAATTTAACATGGTGTTATGTCATTTGATTCTGCTGTATGGCTAGAATAAGAAAGCTGAATGGGTTTTGTTGAAACAAACATCAATCAAGTCCAAACATCAATCACTTTTTATAAGAATAAAGCCTGTGTGTGGACTAATCCTGTAATCTTTTACATACCTTATATCCTGTCACTGTTGATTCATTTGATAGCGCAACCACATGATCCCAGGTAATTATGTAGCGTGAACCAGATCTTATGGAACTGATAATTCTTGGTGGCTGGCTTGGAGCTGTGGAAAGTAATAATATGCAAGTGACAGTCACCATATCCAACTTAAGTTCTGCAAACTGCCTAGAGTCAATTATGCTAATGATGTGACAACAAAAGCTACTGAGTGCTTACTACATGCCTACACACACTAGGCTGCTTAGTTCTGTCCTTGGATTCCTTTAATGTACCCATGGCCTGTGAGGTAGGTCATATAAATATCTTTTAGTCTCTTGTCATTGTTCTTTGCTTGGGTTTCTTTTTTCACCACCTTTTATAGCTGCTGTTTTTTAAGGTCATCTATCATCTCCAGTCAGTCAAATCTAATGTCATGTTTCATTCCTTTCAGACTTAATACCTTTGCAGAATTCCAGAGAGTTGACCTTCTAATCCCTTTCTGAATCTCATCCTTTTCTTAAATTCATGATTTCTTAACATTTGGTTTTCCTTCTACCTCTCTGGCTGCTCCTTTCCATTAACCATCCCATGCTGGTTCATGTCCTCTGCCTAATTCAAGATGTTGACATGACCTAGGATTTGTCCCAATTGCCTCTCTCTACTTGGATGTCTAAAAGGTTCTCAAATGTAATCAGGATGGAACATTTGCCATGTACTTCCAATTCTTCCTCTCTGTGGGTTTTCCCATTTTTGGCAAATAACACGATTGAATTCTGAGTTTCTAAATCAAAAATCCAGTACTCAGTCTTCCATTTCATCCATGCCAACATCCAAATCAGCACCAAATTGTCAACTCTGTCTGCAGAAAATTTTCTACTGCTCTCTATATCCATTATCAATTAGTTCTATCATCTAAAATTTTCCCCTAATTGGCTCTTTTGACTTTACTCTTACTCCATCACCACCCATTGCCCATCCAGAAGCCAGATATATATATAAATTAGGTATCACTCTCTACTTTAAAACCTTCCAATGGCTCTTATGAGACTTAGAAAAAATTCTAACTCCTAACATGACTTACAGCTATGAGGTCCTTTATATTTCAAACCCAGCATACTTCCTCTTCTCACCTCAGCCTACACTCTGGGCCCACTGGTCTTTCTATACTCAAAGCATACCAAACTATTTCCACTTAAGGCTTTACACTAGTTATTTTCTCTACCTGAAAAAGTTTCCACCCTGCCAGTCATCACATAGTGGGCCCTTCTTATGACTCATATACTCATATATATGACTCACATGGCATCTTCTCAAAGAGGCTTTTTCTGATCACTTAATTGGAATTCAGCTCCCACCCAAGTCACCTTCAATTTTATTATGTTTATTCATTTTATTGCCCTGTCATCTGATATTTTCATACATACTTATTTGTCAGTTTTTTTTTTCTATGTCCTTCCATTAAGTTGTAAATCCTATGAGAAGAAGCTCTGGATCTGGCTCAATCCCTTCTGTATCCTTCATCATTAGAACAGTGATGGGCACCTAATATACTTTTGATGAATGAATAAACGGAAAAAAAAATAAAAAGAACAAATGCCCCAGGAATGAATGCTCCTTTTACAAATTAGAAAACAGGTTTAAAGGTATGAGGTAATTTGTCTATTGTCACACATTTAGTAAGTGGCAAAGACAAATCTGAAACCCATATCCAACACCAAAGTCTGATATCTTACCGCCATGTTGTTACTTTTTCCCCAAGTAATTTTATAAATTGTCAAACCCTAATTGTATTCATGTCTTTAAATTCTTGCAAAACTCCCTAGAGTCTTGAACATAAATTCTCTTTTTCTATACATTCAATGTGGGTTCAAGAAGGAGATATCAAAGTGAAGCCGGAGAGGCAAGAATGACTGAAAGATCTAAGCAGGGTAGGCATTTGTTATATAAACAATTAGAACATATGGTAATAAGAGAGCAAACAGAATGCTATAACATTTAACTTGCATTTGCACTGTGCAATAACAAAGGCTTATAAATAAAAGTAAGGAAAATAAACAGAGTTTTAATTTTCTCATGCTATTGATGCACTCCTATAAAAACATTGTTCAAAATAATAACAGAGAGACAAATTGATTATCTAATGACACAAAATTTGAGGGGCGGGAGGTCTTTACAAAGAGAGCTTCTGTCATTTTGTTTCTATACTGGGACATTAAATGCAGGAAGACATTCTCCACGTTTTTCCATCATATACAATAACTAACAATGTGGGATTTTTTTTTAATCTTGGGTGATTGTAAAGGATAAAATTGAAAACTGTATGTGCTAAGACTGTTCGAGAGTAAATTTCTCTTAAATGTACCTGCATGGTGATTACGTCAACTGGTATTTTTTGCCAAGTCTAGAATGCAAATGTTGAAACTCACGTGCTTTCTTGGTGAAGGTCTCAATCATGTCACTGGGAGGTCCACACCCTGCACTATTGCAGGCCCTGACTTCGACAAAGTATTGGGTATCGGGCAGAAGGTTCTCTAGTCTGGCTGAGTACTCTTGACTGGTGACCTGAACTCTATGGGCAGCTGCTTCTTTGTCATGGGCAGCCCAGTACCGAATCTGTAAACATTCAAATTGAGTTAGATTCTGTCAAGACTCAGACATTTCAATTGTGAAAATCCTTTTCAACTGGCTCTGATACTAATAATGCTGGCTGAGTGCCATATACTCAAATCTTACTTGATGATACTTATACTTCTGTCAGAATATGACAAGGCACATAATGTAGGTTAATGAAAGATCTCAAAGACAAATCGAAGGCTCATCTCATGGCCTGAATAGTCTCACACTAACAACAAAAGAGAAAAAAAACCCCAAATTGCATATGATTTACCTTCAAAGTATAACACTGATCTCTGGAAGCATTTCCACAATAATTTTTAACATTTGTTTTCTGTTTTATTTCTGTTTATATCATATCAAATTTGTTATGAGTCATTAATAAAACAGGAAATTTGTTTGACAAAAACAGTCATGTGGCCTAGAACATGCCAGTGCAATAATTTTCTGCTAGCTCATTTTAGAAATATGTATGCAAAATTATTTCCTTTGAACCTATATTGAGGCCAGATATCAGAAATACTATGCCTAATAGCTTAATAGTTGAGGAACCTATTTATCCTTAAATAAATTTATTTAAACATTTTTTGAAAGATTTTATTTATTTATTCATGAGAGACACACAGAGAGAGAGGCAGAGACATAGGCAGAGGGAGAAGCAGGCTCCCTGTGGAGAGCCCGATGTGGGACTCTATCCCAGGACTCCAGGATCACGCCCTAAGCCAAAGGCAGACGCTCAACCACTGAGCCACCCAGGCATTCCTACCTTTAAAAATGTTATCCGTGTTATGATTAGAACTGGTCACTTTTACCAACAAATGTATCAATAACATTCTTTCTTGTCTCTTAAAGTTTAAGTAGAAGTTGTGAATTATAATTCTTATCCTTCTAATATGGCTGTTTTATTGGCCAGAAATCTATATATCTAGAATGTAAATGAAAAGGAAAGGATTGCTTATAAATATATTGGTATTTTACATATTTTAGATTCCCTGTCTATAAAGTGATGGACATTTAGTTTCACAATTAACCAATTGTGAACCTAGACAATAATATCTAATATTTAAATAATTTTGAATGATTAATTTACACAAAACAAATCATCATAAAATAGAACTAGATGGCTCCAATTCACTTAGTAACAAAGTAAAGTTTATATGTAGAATGAGCACACTTCAGAACAAAGGCTGGTTACTAAATTGCTAATTGGTTTCCTTTGGAATATTTTTATTTTGCTTACTTGTATTCATTTTTCTCACATCAATAATACTTTTCCTAATGGTTTTGATAGGATCTCCTTGGCATTCCTGTCTTCTGAGAAGAATGGGCTTAGAACCAAGGAAGTAGAATTGCAACAAATGTCTCCAGAGACAGATCTCAGTTGGTAGACAAAAGCCTTTCGAAGGAGGGGAGCTTCCTTGAGAAGGAGTGTTTCTGGGTTCTAAAAAGTGTTCAGACAGTGAGTCTGAGTCTTCTCATCTGAGAAGGAGGATGGCCTATATTTTAGTGGGCATTTGAACTAGATAATACATAGGCCACTCGTATTGCTTCACTGAAGAGCTAAGGAAATGTCAGGCACTAAAGTAGTATTAGCCACATACCCTAAAATGTTTTATAGCATTCAAAGTCCATGAATTTCATGCATTTCCATATGTATGCTTGTCGACTGAGATATATACCACCTTTTAAAATCCTCATTCCATTATAACAAATTTCCTATCCAGCTTAAAGAAACTTTTTAACCAGATTAATATAATAAAGGCCATTTCTAGAAGCCTCATCTACTAAGATGAGGAATTAATGTGACAAAAATTTTCTACCTTCTCACTCAAATTTCCATGAGGCATTTTGGTAATACAAAACAAAAGAACAAAGCTTTTATTAATTTACTATTTGTACCTATATCTGAAATGAGAAATGACTTTATTCATCAAATTTTAGCAGGGATTTGTGTGGTCAGTCTCCATTAAAATTCACAATAAATTAAATCAGTGACTTAGCTATGCCTTTTAACTAGGATGCAGAAAGAATTATTGAGTGTGCCAAATAGTCCTTCACTTCCTTATTTTAGACAATGAGAGTTGTTTGAACTTTTCACAGTATAGTTAATCTTTATAAATGAAAGCATCTGAGACAAAATGAGTTGATTTAATAATCTCTCTTTGAAGTATATGTTTACATGTAACTTACAATGTTTTCAAAGTATACTAAAATAAATAGTAGATATATGTAATATATGGCACCATCTATTTTTCTCTGAACTAGCCACTGGCCATGCACTTCATTTTCAAACAGATAATAAATTTGGGCTGTTACATCTTGATCATCTCACTGAGTTTCTCAATGTGGTGAAGCACTGACAATAATCTATGAGAAAATAGCTTGGAGTGAGGGTGCAACCCGTTAGTCATAGAGCAAAACACATGTGTTGCTTTTGATTAATCACCAAGGAGACCAAAAGAGAGCCTGGATGAATTAGTGGAAATGGATTATCATGACTAGAAAATACATAACACATACACACTGCAGGTCCTGCTTTATGGATAGTAAACCATACATTCACCTTCATGTGCTACAGTAACATACAATGTATCTATTTCTATTTAATGCTGTGACATTTTATAATTTTCACTCTTTCTCTACTATTTCTAAAATCCTCACAGCATCCTTTGTCTACTGTAAATCTATCATAGTGTTTATTAAACAATTATGAAACTGACTCATGACTTGTCTTTCTCTACTCCTATTAGATTAGAAATTCTTTGAAGACAGGTATATATTATTTATTTTTGACACTGTGTGCATAGGACTGCATTTGATGTATGATACTTTTTCACTCATTGAACAAATAGCTATCAGGTACCATTTTGTACCAGTTACTGTGCTGGGTGCTGGGAATGCAGTGAAGACCAAGCTGACATTAGTTATCATAGATCTCATTAAGAAAATAAAGGAAGAAATCAAAATGTTTAAGTTCACATAAAATCACATATCTTTGACAGAGAGATCGAAGTATATTATTTTGCCCCAAGAAAAGGCACTCTTTACGAAAGTATTAGGAAGCTAAAAGGAAAACCTTTAGCAAAAGAATATCATACTTTCCATAAATTTGTGTGCTATGCCAGGACTACTTTTGTACAAAGATAATATAGTTATACTCCTCCCAGGAAAATTTAAGAAATTTGCAGGAAAAATGGCTCTTTTAACCTCATTTTCTCCAAAGGGGATTAGAATAAAGAAATGGATATTACAATTATGGAAATGCCTAAAGATGTTTAGCACTTCTGAAAATTAGGATTGCCCCAAAGTATTATTTTCTACTTTGATAAACTTTTGTATCAGATTTCTAAGTTCTGTCCTTTCAATTGAGTTTTCTGAGAAAAAAAAAATCATGTGACAAGTTAATAGTCTTTGGTTAAGTGTTTAATATAGCATTTAGGAAAAAAATTAATATGATTATTTAATTGAAAAAATGAGACTGACACAAAATATCTCAATCTCTAGAAATATGTAATAACTATACTATCCAAGTATCAGACTGCTTAGATTATTAGTATATTCTATGTGAAAGGAATAGCAGTAATAGAAATCATTCAAATCTGTATTCTTACATCTTTGGGGAACTATTTAAAATTCTTTTATTTCAGCCACTGGTACAGGGACCAACCAATTCTATGTAGGCTTCAATTAACTGCTTGTACGTACAACCAGTTAGCATTTCACTTGTGCTAGTGCTACGACCTCTCACTTCCAGTCTCAGGTTGATGTTGATGTTGCAAGTGAAACTTATCCCTCAGTCCATGTAAGTGAGAGGGGAGGTGATGCTCATGGGGCCACCCTTCACCAGTGGGGAACAAGAGTGGAGGAATGCTCCACCTCCCCTTTCCTCCCAGGAAGGGCAGTTCTGAGCCACATTCTAAAGGCCCTCAAAGATCCCACACAATACAGTACGGGCTGCCCACAGGGTTTGCCAAAATCATAAAGCATCTTCCTATCTGAGCTTCCCCTTTCCCTGTCCATTACCCTTTTTCCTCATCCTTGTTCCCTGTAATCATATTAAAACAAACAAACAAACAACAGCAACAATAAAACACTACGTTTTCCCACACCTGTGTGTCAGACTCTGCTTTGAGGAGATCCAGATAAATATAGATGCCTTCGTCAAAATAAGAAAATGAAGCACTTCCTAAGTATTAGTTTATGCTCACCATAATAAATCAACCTTTAACAAAATTTAAGTAGATTACTCAGGATTGAAAATCTTTTAAGATAAAGATGCCTGGATGGCTCAGTGGTTGAGCATCTGCCTTTGGCTCAGGGCCTGATCCCGGTCCAGGGATCGAGTCCCACATCAGGCTCCTTGTGAGAGCTTGCTTCCCCCTCTGTCTCTGCCTCTCTCTGTGTCTCTCATAAATAAATTTATAAAATCTTAAAAAAAAATTTTAAGATAATTGTGAAGTCAATTATCTGCATTAATCTCTGATTCAGCTGCTAAGAGTTTTTGCATTTGTTATTCCTGATAGCATATTTTGCTTGCTTTCATTAAGTGAAGTGAATGTTTTTACCTGCTGGGTGAGCACTTCTTACATTCTTCTAGTTCACCTATGCTGCAGGAAAACTTAATGGTATTAAGGTTAGAAGTGGGGAGCTCTTTAACTAGGCAAGAGGAAAAAATGAGTAAAACTTAAACACTCTACTGAGATGTACTTTAAAACCACAGGGGAAGAGATTATTTTTAAACTCAATTGCCTACAGTTCTCACTTGAAATATCAGGAAATTAACCTTGAGATGGGGTCAATCACATAGGAGCTAGGCTTCTCCAGTTTTTTATTTTATTTTCTTAATGTGTTACTTTTTTTCTCTGTTTCTTTATAACTTAGACTCTGAGTACCTTTTTATAGGAAGTGCACTGGGATATTAGTTTTCTCAACCATCTATCTTGTTAAACTGCTGGCTTCTCCCATCATATTTTAAAATAGAAACAATAACCACATTATACTCAGTCGAGGAACCCCACATACCCCCATACAGGGGCATTTTCTTACAGGAGGATAAATGTTACAGATATTCTCTTTTGAGCTTTCATGCTTGTCTCTTTGATATTCAAGGTTCTGTGTCAAAGACTCAAAAGGTTTTTAAGAAAGAACAAATGGAAACAATAATCTTGTAATTTATTTCCAATATTTTTAATTTATTTGGAAAGACAAGACCTAGGTTCTAATCTGGTTATGCCAATTATTACCCAGACATATGTTTCTAAATTTCAAATTCTTCATCTTTACAACAGGGATAATAATAGTATCTATTCCCTAGGATCATGTGGATTCAATACAATAAGCTTAACTGTTTAGCATAGCAAGGGCTCAACAAATGCTTTCATTCTTATATTTAATATTATTATCATTTTCATCACTGATATCATCATCATCATCGTCTTCAACTATTCAATGACATAGAACAAGGAAAAGCATTAAATGCTTTCATTTCATTCCACACAACAGTCCTATGAGGGATGATTACTTTCTCAGCTTTCCAGGTGAAAAAAACAACACTCAGAAATTACAAATAAATTTTGTACCAAATTTCAAATAAATTTTGTACCAAATTCCTCAGAGCAGATCAATCTGGATCTGCTTGGCAACAGAGCTGACAATTTTCTACTTACTATGGAGCTGCAAAAAGTCAGATATCTGTGAAATTAAATTCCTCAATGGCATACATTTTTTCCTTGAAAATTATCATTTGAGAAAATATGATCTGCTAAAAATTTTTTGCTATTTAATTGAAAATTCTTAATTGATGTTTACTTCCAATGAAAAAAGATTATTTTCTGATTATTATCATTGCTTCCCGCCTCATATTTTCTTTGTTCTCTGCTTGTTAGAAATTATAAAATAGTCAATACATGATTCTTAGGCAAAGACAATGTTTTTTAAAAAGCAGAATATAAAATAAAAAAAATGAAAAATATAAAAAAATAAAAAAAAATAAAAAGCAGAATATAATTAGCAATTTAATTCATGAGTTATGTATTAAACAATCTTTTCTTCGAGGCACCTGGGTGGTTCAGTTGGTTAAATGTCTGCCTTTGGCTCATGATGCTGGAGTCCTGGGATTAAGCCCACATCAGGCTTCCTGCTCAGTGAGGAGCCTGCTTGTCCCTCCTCCTCCCACTCCTGCTCTCTCTCTCTCTCTCTCTCTCTCCCTTTCTCTGTCTCTCAAATAAATAAAATCTTTTAAAAAGTAAGTAACTAATCTTTTAAGAAAAAATGCTCTGGTCCAAAACATGACTTTCAAGTTCCAAATACTGGTGTCTTCTCCCATCAAACCTTAAATTTATTACAGGGGTTTGTAACAAGTAGTGAATTTCTCTATTTTTCCCATTCCTTTTATAATAGCGGAAAATGTAATTGTCAATTTAATAATTTATGAATATTGGGTCTTTCCAGTTTACTTCTACCATTTCACTCTTTTTGTAATAACTTCAGCTCAACCCTTGCAAAGCTTATCTGAAGACACTTTGAGATGCATCAAAATCGTAACCTACAGTACAAAAAAAAAAAAAAAAAAGAGAGAGAGAGGAGATGTAGAGCTTCCTGATATTTTACATATTTAAAACTTAAAGCTTGGGTTGGTTTTGTGGTTACTCCTTAGAAACATGGCTTTGAAAAAGCCAGATTGTAACACATGATTTGATCATACTTCAGTATTACTATCAGCACTCAGTGAGCATCTGTTTAGTGTTTACTCTGAGTCCAGCACTGTTCTTCCACTGAGAGAGCAAAGCAGACAAAATCCTACCCTCAAGGAGTTAATATTTCATGGAAAGATGAAGAAGGGAGAACACAAGAATTGAGAGGGCTAGCTGACTGGGTGGGCAGCTCACTGCCTGTAGCCTCCGAAGGTCATTCACTGTCCATTCACTGTCTAAAACAGAGAGGAGTCTGTGGTTTGGCATAAAGCCCTGAACTGTGAATCAGAAAAGCTGAGTTTTACATATTGCTTTGACACTTAATTTGTGCTGAAGCAAGTCATTGAACCTCTGGCATCCATTTGATCATCTGCAAAGATAGGATATTGCCAATTCCATTTTCACTCTTTGTGCTTAAAAATATGAGATGATTTCACTTTTCCTGCACAATCATGGCTAAATTTTGCTAATCTTGTGTTAGAGACCCCATTCCAGCTTCAATTTTCCAGGTCTTTTCCCCTTTAATACAAATCCTCCCCTTTCTATCTGGCTATTTCTGCTGGTCTTTAAAGACCCAAATCAGAGGAAGTTTTCTTTGTGATATTTTCAAAGTTACCAATTTTCTACCTTCACAGATCACATTATGAGACATATATTTGGCATATGTTATGGGTATTTCCTTTATAGAGATTTTTAGAACTAGAACTACTGAGACAAATAGAATAAACATTTTAAGGATGCTTTTATAAATTACCAAAATGATTTCAAAAAAAACTTAAAATATACCAGAATTTTATGAGAATGTCTCAAAAGATTTTGCTTAACCATGAGTGTTATCACCTTAGTTTTTATTTTGGCTCACTATGAATGCACAGGATTCTACATCTCTCCTGGATAGGTCAGTTAGAAACCTGTGCCTTATTTTTAGGAATTAGCTTACAAATGCCCAACATATTAAACATAGAGATTACAGTGTTAGTTGCCACATAAATCAATGGCCACAGAACATTGAAAGATGGAACATATTTGAAAACTGATGCTAATACACTTATGAATAAATGTAGTTTTATAAAAATTGAACTCACCTGATAGCTTTCCACTATTTTTTCTACAACATGCTCCCAATGAACAGATATCTCAGAAGATGATAAGACTTTTACACCTACTTCTGTTGGGGCTTCACTGGGAGCTGAAATTTGATGAGAACATTATATTCTTATATAAGATCCTTATATAACAAAATTCAAATAGCACCATTTGCTGAATAAATGGATTAAAACTATATTTTAATATTTTCAATTAGTTTTCATATTTGTAAAATAAGGTAAGTCCAATAATTTCACTATCTTTTTCTCTAGCTCTACTAATACTACTTTATTTCATGGTCATCAATGATATATGCACACACATAGTCATCTACATGAATGTTAATATAGACATTTACATATGTAAAATACACATATACAGACACACTTTTAAAAAATATGGAAAGCTTTGTGGATTTTTCTAATATATTTGAGCAAGAACTGTACTAAGTTTTTGGTTTTTTTTTTTTGCATTTCTCCCAATTAATCTGCTTAAGAAAGCCCATGGATGCAGATTAAATTATTACATTTAGTTTATCAACTCTACATTATAAAAAACAGGAAATTTGGTATTTATTATAAAACATTGTTCATTACAATTAATTTTCAATTTTCTCAGACTTTTTATTTACAGGAGCTAAAGATACGTAGAGATGCTATTTTTTTTTTTTTTTTTTTTTTTTTTTTTTTTTTTTAAGATCCTTTGAAACAAGTTGTGACACCCACTGCTTCTTAGGCTCAGGAAAGCTTTTATAAGTCTAATCATCCAACTGGGCATCAAGTCAAGTATGTATCAAAAAGGCCTCTGTTCAGTGAAAAAAAAGTAATTTACATCCCTTATGAAAATTACACAAAGAAACTAAGGAAATCTTTGAGAAAGAATGATCAATTTTTATTGTCTTTTATTAACAAGCCATAATCATCTTTTATGTTAAAAATGTCCTGGACATGAACACTGTTGCTTTTCTAAATCAAGGTAAATGCGTAGCACTATGATAGACTTCTTAGCAATAAAAGAAAAGATGAACACTTATACAAGTTTCAGCACATGCAGGTTTTATGAGACTCATGAAACATTTAGGAAAGAAATATAATTAAATGCAGATGGCCATGACTAAAGAGATGACAAGCATGGCCTTTTGCCTGACTACTTTAGCATCAAATAAAAGCAATAAAAAATTGACATTGGGTGAGAAGGTAACTTGTAAAATGCTTTTTACTTTCATTTCCCCTGTGAGATATACTCATATTGTTCAAACAGGTAACACTGAGTCAAGTTATCATATTTCTGCTGAATCAGAGCAAGCACAGAGAATGTTAAGATTTATTACTCAGGACTAAAAAGTCTTGAATTGATTATAAACTTAAATAATTCCTATTTTTCTTCTTTATATGTATTTAGTTGAGTTAACTAACTTAAAAAGTGTGTGTGTGTATTTACACACATATATATTAAAATATATGTATATATATGGTTGCCTTACATATAAACACACACACACATACATGAATATATATGTGGTTGCCTTTCATGTTTGTATTGTAAGTAAAGATCATAGAATGACTTTTTAACAAATATGAAAGCTAATAACTATGTGACTGAATAGCATATGTGAGTTCTATGGGGTAACTAAATGTTTATTTTGAAGTAAAAATAGTAAAAATTGGGTAAATGAATAGAGTGTTTTTCCTCTAAGAGATCAGAGGAGTATCTCCTACAGATTTAAGTCCTCACACTCTTCCATTTGTGCTTTTTATACATGTGCAAAGAGAACTTGGCCAAGGATAAATGTGTTAGGTCAGAAGGCAATGAAATCCTTCCAATAATATTTACAGAGTGCCCAGGAGATGGATATATAATAAGTAGATCTTTAAAAAAAAAATAAAGAGGTCTTATGTTTCTTTAAATAGGAAAATCATAATAAAAAACTAGTGTCTTAAATAGGAAATCACAGAAATCAATACCATTATGTATAATCTAAAACTATAAATTATTTAGCATAGACCTATAGAGTCCTTTAGGACCATGCTCAGATCAGTTAGAGTTTCTAGAAAAACAAAGAGGGCTAGTATCTATATATTTATCCTCTTAAATAGTCTTCCAAGTCTTTCCTTTTCCAAGAAAAAAATTCTACTGCCTTTCTGACTCCATTTTCATAGAATTATGCTTAGATTCCCTTTAATAAAATTTCAGTACTCTATTGTAATGACAAAAACCTGACATAAATGCTATAATTATACACTTTTAGGGTTAAAAGGGGGAAATTTTGCTCCCCTAAAAAGTGTAAGTTAAGTAATTTATAAGCAGTAAATGTTGTGAATGCACACACATATTGAGGTTCCCATCATGTATGGAGAATTTCTGACTTCAAAATTAGAACCAAGAGGCCAGGAGCAGGAGTCTACAACTATTTTAGTGGAGATTTCCTAACTTTCATGGACATGATCTCAAGGATGAAAGAGGTTTGGGAGGCATTCTTGTCTTTACATGGTTAGAGTGACATTTTAATTTGGATCCGAGTAATACTCATTTACTAAATGCTTAGTATTATGAAAAGATCTTAGAAAGTTCATAAAGGCAGCAGACAAATGCCTGCCAGAGGCTTCAGCTTCTCCCCTCCCTCATCCTATTGGTAAGGTCTTTCTTTCACCTACCATCTTGTGCTGAATTAATGACCGCTGTGAGGCTGTACGGTCCATCTCCTTTGTTGTTAAAGGCCTTTACTTTGACTTGAAATGCAGTAGATGGGCGCATGGTCTCGTCTTTGTGGACATAGCGGCCGGTATCTGGATTAGTAACTGTAACTTTTTTCCATTCTTCCCCATCAAATGGCTTAAATGCCACTATGTAACCAAAATTGTTGCCGTAGTGGTATTCTCTTGACAAAGGCTACATAGAAATTGAAATATTGAATAGGTTTAAGCAACACATTAGTTAATAGGGGGGAATGTCAATGCAAATAATAGTAACTGTACATAAGGAAGCATGTTCTTTGTAAAAATGTACTTAAGAAAATATGTTCATCAGTTAGTGCTGCCTGAAAATGCCAGGGCAAAAACACGTTCAAACAAGTAATGACTCGCTTACCAAGGAGGCTCTTCCTGTAATATCTCAAGGGGGGCTTCCTCTCTGGGCATTTTACATTCAATTCCTTCACTCTACAATGCTCTTCCATACAACAGAAGGCCCCTTCCCTCATTTTCTTGAGGTAAAAATCACTCAGTTGTGGCCTTCCCAGTCACAGAATATACCATTTCAAGACTCTTTCCATAATACCTCATATCCCACATTCCTGCTTTATTTTCTTCTCTTTAACAGTCCCACGATCCATGCTATATGCTTATTTATCCACTTCATTGTTTCTCTCAATTACTAAAATATAAGTTTCATGAGGGGAAGGGTTTCTGGGACTTTCATTTACCTTTACTCCTAGAACCTAGAAAGCCTCCAGCAATATTTAATGAATGAGTTAGTTACTTTCTTTAGAGTTGAAAGGTAATGTTAAGGGAGTTCTACAAGACTAAGATATCTGTCTTGTAACCAGACAATGGAGACTGGTTGGAAGAAAAAAGAGAGAAGGTGAAGGAAGAAATGATACTGCCCTCATCTGTGGGAGACTGGCTTTGGGCCCTTGTCTGACACAATAGTAAAGGAAGTGCTCTGTTTGGCATTATTTTCTGACTCTTATTATTTTACATGTCAACTGCCCAATAAAGAAGTTCATGTCAGCCTTAACAATCCATTATTTATAAGTGATGGTAAAAGTAGTTCCAGTAAGTACTCATTTAGTCTTATTTAGTCAGTAAGAAAATATGTAAATTGTATATTTATTTTTTCACCAGAAAAATCAAAGTTTTCTTGAGAAAAAACCTTGAAGTAAACATACCATAGTTGTTTGAATATACTTACATCAAACATGATGGTATAGAAAAGTACATCCTGAAGCATGATCCCACGGATGCACAAATCGTGATTTTTTTTTCATTATTAGAAAATATAGCCTAATGTTTCTATAGTAGCTTAAGCATTTTCCTTATTGATAGTTACCTACCTACTTTTTTGCAAATTAGAGTATATCAGACTCAGCTATAGAGATTTCAAATCTCAATGCAACTGGAAAAAAATTTCCAAATTAAAAAAAAAAACCCTTAATAAAACTAGGGAAAAAATAATGATTTTCAAGTTGTATTCCCAGAGACTTGATTTATAATTTTTAGAATAAGATTTCTAATTACAAATTTTTTTTTATTTTTTTATTTTTTTTATTTTTTATTTTTATTTTTTTATTTTTTTTATTTTTTTATTTTTTTCTCATTACAAATTTTTGATAAGCCCCTCATCTTATTCTGAAACTGATAATCCACCAAGTTAAGAAAAAAATCAAGTCACATATAAAAAGAGTAAACTATTCTAATTTTCCTAATATCTGCCCTTATATGTGTTACATTGATATATAACTGCACTTTGGGTCATAAAACATTAAAATATTCTGGATGCCTCAATAACAAGTCTTTTGGGTAACTTCTGAGATTGACTTATCATAATAGATCACACTAGTGATCAAAGTCTCAATTCTGAATGCAAATTCCAATTTAAAAACAGGTGCTGAGGGGCACTGATGGCTCAGTCAGTTAAGCATCTGTCCTTGGCTCAGGTCATGATCCTGGAGTCATGAGCAAGGCCCATGTCAGGCTTTCTACTCAGCTAGGAGTCTGTTTGTCCTTCTCTCCCTCTCTCTGTCCCTCCCCCGCTCATGTTCTCTCTCTCTCTCTCTCTCTCAAATAAATAAAATCTTTTAAAAAATAAAATAAAAACAGGTGCTGAAGGGCATGAGTGGCACTTGGGTGGTTCAGTTGGTTGAGCACCCAACTCTTGACTTCAGTTCAGGTCATGATCTCAGGTCATGAAGTTTAGCCCTGCTTATGATTCTCTCTCCCCCTTTGCTCCTTTGCCCTTCTCCCCTCTTGCATACATGCACACATGCTTTCTCAAAATAAATAAATAATAAGAATATAAAAACAAGCACTGATACAAGTTTTTTAACTAAGTCTTTGGGTATTGAATGTCCAGAGAAAATGTTATAAATTAAAATTGGGTTGCCACATTACAGTGGGTTCAAAAATATCTGGAGTCAGATAGTTGATGGTTTGCTTAATCTTTTAGGCATTCATTATCTATTTTTGGATAGGAATTGCACACGAAGCCATAGCAAGCCAGGTAAAAGATCTGACTTGCAAAAAAAAAAAAAAAAAAAAAAAAAAATTAAAAAAAAAAAAAAGATCTGACTTGCATCAGAGAAAAAAAATAATAATTTTAGTAATTTATTTTGCTTGTGCTTTTGAGCACTGATTTTTTTCTCTCTTTTTTCTTTTCTTAAAGTAAAGTTACATTTTGGATAGGGGATTGTGAAATGCACAATTTCCATAGAAAAAAAGTCATCATGAGTTTGTCAGATACTCTAGAAGTAGATGTCTATTCAAAGTGCAGGTTAGATAAGCTTGCAGCTAAAATTTGTCTTTCAAAATTCAATTACAGATGTAATGAAAATATGTTGGAATGAAAGTTAACATCTTATTCCATGCAAATAAAAATAACAAAACCTCAAGGAGTCTTGCAAAATAAAATTGCATGCAAAATAATATTAAGTTTAAAAATGCAGTATACAAAGATGGCAGAAGAGTAAGGGTTCTCAACTCACCTGGTCCCCCCAATGTACCTAGATAACTTTCAAACCATACTGAACACCTACAAATTCTTTAAATGTGATTTAAAGAGAGAACAGCCAGAATGCCACAAAGAAAATGGTTTTTGCTTCTAGCAAGGTCTCTGACTTTGTCAGAATAATTTAGAGTGAAATTTACTTAGGATGTGGTTGATATTCTTGACTCAGCCCACTCATACAGCCACTCTGCACTGAGCAAAAAGACTACAAGGAAAAACTCACCACAAAAGAAAGAATCAGAAATAGTATGCTCTGACAGAGTTACAGAATTTAGATAACAATTCTATGTCAGAAAGCCAATTCAGAAGCACAATTATCAAGTTACTGGTGGCTCTGGAAAAAAGCATAAAGGATTCAAGAGACTTCATGACTGCAGAATTTAGATCTAATTAGGCCAAAGTTAAAAAAACAATTAAATGAAATGCAATCCAAACTGAAGGTCCTAATGACGAGGGCTAATTAGGTGGAAGAAAGAGTGAGTGACATAGAAGTCAAGTTGATGGCAAGGAAGGAAGCTAAGGAAAAAGAGAAAAAGAAAAGACCATGAGGAAAGGTTAAGGAAATAAACGACAGCCTCAGAAGGAAGAATCTATGTATAATTGGGGTTCCAGAGGGCACTGAAAAAGGGAGAGAGGACCACAAAGCATATTTGAACAAATCATAGCTGAGAAATTCCCTAATTTGGAGAGGGAAATAGGCATTCATATCCAGGAGATAGAGAGGTCCCCCTCAAAATCAATAAAAACCATTCAACACCTTGACATTTAATAGTGAAACTTGCAAATTACAAAGATAAAGAGAAAATCCTTATGGCAGTGACAGACTAGAGATTCCTAACTTAAATGAGGAGAAATATCAGATTAATAGCAGACCTCTCCACAGAGACCTGGCAGATCGGAAACAGCTAGCAGGATATATATAGGGTACTAAATGAGAAGAGCATGAAGCCCAGAATACTTTATCCAGAAAGGCTGTCTGACACAGAGAATAGAAGGAGAGATAAAAGAGCTTCCAAGATAGGCAGAAACTAAAAGAATATGTGACCACCAAACCAGCTCTGCAAGAAATATTAAGGTGGTATCCTGTAAAAGAAAGAGGAAGCCCAAATAAATAAGCCACAAAACAGGGATTGAATAGGTATTACGATGACCCTAAATTCATATCTTTTGATAGTTACTTTGAAAGTGAATGGGCTAAATGATCCCATCAAAAGATGCAGGGTTTTGGACTGGATAAAAAAGCAAGACCCATCTATTTGCTGTCTATAAGAGACTCATTTGAGACCTAAAGACACCTACAGCCTGAAAATGAAGGGGTGGAGAACCATTTACCATTCAAATGGTCCTCAAAGGAAAACTGGGGTAGCAATCCTCATATCAGATAAATTAAAGTTTATTCCAAAGACTATAGTAAGAGATGAAGATGGACACTATATCATACTTAAAGGGTCTATCCAAGAATCATGAATATTTATGGCCCTAATGTGGGAGCTACCAAGTATATCAATCAATAACCAAAGTAAAGACATACTCAGATAATAATACACTAATAGTAGGAGACTTCAACACAGCACTTTCTGCAAATGACAGATATTCTACTCACAACATCACCAAAGAAACAAGGGCTTTAAATGAAACACTGGACCAAATGGATTTCACAGATACTGGGTCACAAATCAGGTCTCAACTGATACCAAAAGATTGGAATTGTCCCCTCCATAGTTTCAGACCACAAAGCTTTGAAACTAGTACTCAATCACAAGAAGAAATTTGGAAGAAACTTAAACACGTGGAGGTTAAAGAGCATCCTACTAAAAGATGAATGGGTCAATCAGGAAATTAGAGAAGAATTAAAAAGATTCATGGGAATTAATGAAAATGAAGATACAGCCATTCAAAATCTTTAGGGATACAGCAAAAGCAGTCCTACAAGGGAAATACATTGCAATACAAGCCTCCGTCAAAAAATTGGGAAAAAACTCAAATACACAAGCTAACCTCACACCTAAAGGAACTGGAGAAAGAACAGCAAATAAAACCTACACCAACCAGAATATCTGAGCAGAACTCAATGAAATAGAGACCAGAAGAACCGTAGAACAGATCAACAAAACCAGGAGTTGGTTCTTTGAAAGAATTAATAAAATAGATAAACCATTAGCCAACCTTATTAAAAAGAAAAGAGAAAAGACTCAAATTAATAAAATCAGGAATGAAAGAGGAGAGATCACAACCAATACCAAGGAAATACAAATGATTTTAAAAACATATTACGAGCAGCTATATGCCAATAAATTAGGCAATCCAGAAGAAATGGATGCATTTCTGGAAAACCACAAATTACCAAAACTGGAACAGGAAGAAATAGAAAACCTGAACAAGCCAATAACCAGGGAGGAAATTGAAGCAGTCATCAAAAACCTCCCAAGACACAAAAGTCCAGGGCCAGATGGCTTCCCAGGGGAATTCTATCAAACATTTAAAGAAGAAACAATACCTATTCTACTAAAGGTTTTCCAAAGAATAGGAAGGGATGGAATACTTCCAACTTGTTTTATGAGGCCAACATCACCTTAATTCTAAAACCATACAAAGACCCCACCAAAAAGGAGAATCATAGACCAATCTCCCTGATGAACACAGATGCAAAAATTCTCAACAAGATACTAGCCAATAGGATCCAGTACATTAAGAAGATTATTCACCATGAACAAGGGATATTTATCCCTGGGATGCAAGGGTGGTTCAACACTTGTAAAACAATCAACATGATAGATCACATCAACAAGAGAAAAACAAGAACCATATGATCCTCTCAATAGATGCAGAGAAAGCATTTGACAAAATACAGCATCCATTCCTGATCAAATCTCTTCAGAGTGTAGGGATAGAGGGAACATTCCTCAGCATCTTAAAAGCCATCTATGAAAAGCCCACAGCAAATATCATTCCCATGGGGAAATACTGGGAGCCTTGCCCCTAAGATTAGGAACACGGCAGGGTTGTCCAGTCTCACCACTGCTATTCAACATAGTACTGGAAGTCCTAGCCTCAGCAATCAGACAACGAAAAGAAATGAAAGGCATTCAAATTGGCAAAGAAGAAGTCAAACTCTCCCTCTTCGCCGATGACATGATACTCTACATAGAAAACCCAAAAGACTCCACCCCAAGATTGCTGGAACCCATACAGCAATTTGGCAGTGTGGCAGGATACAAAATCAATGCCCAGAAATCAGTGGCATTTCTATACACTAACAATGAGACTGAAGAAAGAGAAATTAAGGAATCAATCCCATTTACAATTGCACCCAAAAGCATAAGATACCTAGGAATAAACCTAACCAAACAGACAAAGGATCTATACCCTTAAAACTACAGAACACTTCTGAAAGAAATTGAGAAGACACAAAGAGATGTAAAGACATTCCATGCTCATGGATTGGAAGAATTAATATTGTGAAAATGTCTATGCTACCCAGGGCAATTTACACATTTAATGCAATCCCTATCAAAATACCATGGACTTTCTTCATAGAGTTGGAACAAATAATCTTAAGATTTGTGTGGAATCAGAAAAGACCCTGAGTACCCAGGGGAATATTGAAGAAGAAAACCAGAGCCGGGGGCATCACAATGCCAGATATCAAGCTGTATTACAAAGCTGTGGTCATCAAGACAGTGTGGTACTGGCACAAAAACAAACACATAGATCAATGGAACAGAATAGAGAACCCAGAAATGGGTCCTCAACTCTATGTTCAGCTCATCTTTGGGAAAGCAGGAAAGACCATCCACTGGAAAAAAGACAGTCTCTTCCATAAATGTTGTTGGGAATATTGGATAGCCACATGCAGAAGAATGAAAGTAGACCATCTCTAACCATACACAAAGATAAACTCAAAATGGATGAAAGATCTAAATGTATGACAAGATTCCATCAAAATCCTAGAGGAGAACACAGGCAACACCCTTTTTGAACTTGGCCACAGCAACTTCTTACAAGATACATCCATGAAGGCAAAAGAAACAAAAGCAAAAATGAACTATTGGGACTTCATCAAGATAAAAAGCTTCTGCACAGCAAAAGAAACCAACAAAACTAAAGGACAACCTACAGAATGGGAGAAGATATTTGCAAATGACGTATCAGATAAAGGGCTAGTTTCCAAGATCTATAAAGAACTTATTGAACTCAACAGCAAAGAAACAAACAATCCAATCATGAAATGGGCAGAAGTCATGAACAGGAATCTCACTAAAGAAGACATAGACAAGGCCAACAAGCACATGAGAAAATGCTCTGCATCATTTGCCATCAGGGAAATACAAATCAAAACAACGAGATACCACCTCACACCAGTGAGAATACTGAAAATGAATAAGACGGGAAACAGCAAATGGTGGAGAGGATGTGGAGAAAGGGGAACCCTCTTACACTGTTGGTGGGAACATAAACTGGTACAGCCCCTCTGGAAAACAGTGTGGAGGTTCCTCAAAGAGTTAAAAATATAGCTACCCTATGACCCAGCAATTGCACTCCTGGGGATTTACCCCAAAGATACCGATGCAGTGAAAAGCCGAGACACCTGCACCCCAGTGTTTCTAGCAGCAATGTCCACAGCAGCCAAACTGTGGAAGGTGCCTCGGTGTCCATCAAAAGATAAATAGATAAAGAAACTGTGTTCTATGTATACAATGGAATATTACTCAGCTATTAGAAATGAGGAATACCAACCATTTGTTTCAACATGTTTAGAACTGGAGGGTATTATGCTGAGTGAAGTAAGTCAGTTGGAGAAGGACAAACATTATATGATTTCACTCATACAGGGAATATAAAAAATAGTGAGAGGGATTATATGGGAAAGGAGTGGGAAAAATCAGAGAAGGTGACAAAACATGAGACACCTAACTCTGGAAATGAACCAGGGATAGTGGAAGGGGAGGTGGGCGGGGGAATGGGGTGACTGAGTGAATGGCACTGAGGTGGGCACTTGACAGATGAGCACTGGGTGTTATACTATATATTGGCAAATTGAACTCCAATTAAAAAATATACCAAAAAATGCAGTATACAACTTTTATGACATCATATTTGAAACACTAGAAAGCCACCTCAAAATGTAAATTTGGGTGATTTCTGGGTTGTGTGATCATGAGTAATTTTTGTATATACTTCAACATTTGAGCTATCAATAAAAAATCTGTTGCTTCCTAACTTAAAAAATTATTTTTATAAAACAAACAGAAAAATAATACCCCTGCAGTAGATATATAACCGTAATAGTAGAAATCGTATTTCAACTAGCTGACACTACATTATCAATCTGTAAATAGAAAAGGACTAATCCATCAGTTGAATGTATTGGACAACAGCAATGCTGAAGAACATCCAGGTTTCTTTTGGATAAATATTCCCCAGTTGAATATCCAACTAATCCAGTACCTTTTTAAAAAAATATTTTACTTTTTACTTGAGAGAAAGAGCACGAGATTCAGGAAGGTTAGAGGGAGAAGCACACTTCCCAATGAGCAGAAGCCTGATGCAGGGCTCAATCCTAGGACTCTGAGATCATGACCTGAGCCAAAGGTAGATGCTTAACCAACTGAGCCACCCAGGCACCCATTAGTACCTTTCATTGAAAAATTTTTTTTTTATTCCCAGGGAATAGCCTTGGTGCATTTGTTGTAAATTAAGTGATTATATGACTGTGAGTCTTTTTCTGCACTTTCTATTCCATCAATATTTATCAATCCTTATGCCAGTATTATATTGTCTTAATTGATGTACCTTTAGTAAATTTTGAAATCAGGTAGTGTAAATCCTGCAACTTTGTATTTTCTTTTTGTTTTTCAAATTTATTTGAATCTTCTAATCCAGGAACATCGGGTATATGTTCATTTATTTGGATTTTCCTTAGTTTCTCTCAGGACTGTTTTAAAATTTTTGGTAGAGAGGTCTTGCATTTAATTTATTCTATTTTTTTTCTAATTTTATTATAAATGTAATTTTAAAGTTTTCTTAGCAGTAAACCAATAAAGTACAAAAGAACGATTGGCTTTAGAATATTGACTAGACGTCCTGCAACATTTTAAAATGTTCTTATTAGTTCTAATAGTTACTTATAGGTTCCCTAGAATTTTCCACACAAACTCACATTTTGCTCTTTATTTCATTTTCTGGGCTTATTTTACTGGCCTATTCTACAGGCTAGAGCCTCCATTTCAACATTAAGAGGTGATATTTTTGCCTGTGTCCATGTGTTGAAGGAAAATACTCAGTCTCTCACCATTGAGCATTATATTAACTGTAAAGTTTTCATAAGTATCCTTTATCAGGTATAGGAAATTCCCTATTTCTAGTTTACTTAGAATTTTAAAAATCATGAATGAGTTTTTTTAATTTGTCCTGTGCTTTTTATGCATCTATTTAGAAGATCCTATGATTTCATTCTTTTATTCTGCCAATAGGATGAGTAATATTGATTGATTTGTGAATGTGAAACCAACTTTGTATATATAGGATAAACTCTACTTCATTGCAGTGTATCATTCTTTTAGCATTTTGCTGGATTTAATTTGCCAACATTTTGTTAAGTTTTGCATATATGCTTATAAAGATTATCTCTTTGTAATTTTCTTTTAAAAAATAAAATTTATACTTTATTTAAATTAAAATATATTGTAAAATTTTTTCACCAAAAAATTATTATTTTTTGGTGAAAAAATACAATAAATATAATTTTCATATAAACTACAAAATTCCTATTTTTCTCCAGGTAATTCTTATAAATTAAGAAAAACTGGTAGATATGGTCATACAAAGAAAACAAATAGGCAGCTAGTATCCTTGGCCTCTGATTCTATCTTGACCACCAATAAAAGTGTTCAATGTATACTCACCAGAAAGCTTATATCTCAGTTAAAATAAATCAATAAATGAACGTAAATAACAACCATATGTGGAAAACAGTGAATTGTTTTCCATTTAATTTCAATTTTCTCTTTGCACTCATTTAATAGAGACAATCTATACTGAAATCCCTGGTGAAATCATAGTTTATTCTAGTGGTTGATAATTTCCCTAATTGCCCATTAGAAATTTTAAAATTATATTTAGACCAAAAAAACCCCCAAAAAACAGAAAAACAAAAACAGTTCACTCTAGGTGATGTCTTAATTTCAATTTATTTCAGGAAACAAAATGGATTTGAGATTAAGTCTAAGTAAAGCATCCTATAACATATACAACTCATTAATACTTACCACCCATGTAATGGTCAGTTCTCTGTTGCTTCCACCTCCACCTCCTACATCTGAGGGAGCCACATTAGGTGCTAGAACAAACAAATAAACAAAACAATACAAAATAAGGTTATGTAATTTTTCCTGGCACTAGAATAACATTAATTTTTTCTTTCACCAGGAAGGATAAACTGCACACATAATCCACTCAATTATAATAACAATGTAGCTGTAGTATGTATACAATCTGTTTTACTGACAAGATAAAAATTGATTCAGTGCCATAGGAAAGTTTGGGTTTCATTCAGCAAGGGGTAGCAAAGCAAATTTGCCCTCACTCCGCACACATTTTTTTTTCCTGTGTCCTCTCATTTAATATGATTTTGAAAGATCAGATCCACTTTATTGGGAAAATATTTCACAGCTCTTTTGAACTTCTAATAATTTACTGTTGTGGTGTTAGTTTTATGCTTTAATCTACAAATAACTGGTAAATAGTGCCTGTGCATTAACATTGGATAATGTTTTCTAAAAATATCTGGACATATTAGAAATCTAATATTGTTTCTGGTACTCTCACTTCCAGTTTCTAACTCTCTTCTAGAATATTGCCCCATCAGTGACTCCAACTCTCATATACTCCTATCTTATATCATCCCTTGGTTTTCAGTCATTCTACTGATTCTACTCTGGTGTCTCTCTTTCTTTAAAAATTATCTCTAATATTGCCTTCCTCTTACCTCCATGCCATCAAACACTTTCCTGTCACTGAACTGCAGAGAACTGACATACTAATACTTCACTCTATAACCACTTTTTAACAAGGCACAATCCGTTTTCCACGTCTTTATTATTACTGAAATCCCCTTCTCAAAAATCTCAACGTTGCTTCTAACTGCCAACTCCAATGGCTTTTGTCTTTCCCCAAGTTAGAACGTCTCCCTCCCTGAATGCCCTTCAGAATAGTCACTCTGTCTCATCAGATTTGCATATTGTATCTTATTGTATGTTGTGTCTTATTGGATTTGATCTAACTGGTGTTGTACAGAGAGATAAAGCATAGTTTGCTCTGCACTGGAGGTACTTAGAGATCAGCTACTCAGCCAAATGGATGGCCTGTGATTTTACACACAACTTTTAAGGTTCAGTCTGAGATATCATTCCCAGATCTGTTAATATTTTAAAGAACATATGAAAGATTAATTATTCCTTGATTCCCCAAATCCTTCCTTTTTTTTTTTTTTCTTTTCTTTTTCTTTTTTTTTTTTTTTTCCCAAATCCTTCCTTATAGGAAATAGTCATACCTTCCTCGGCATGCTCAAAGCAATGCATCCATTTACTAAGATGCAGATCCCAACAAATATTGTGAATAAAAACAAAACTTCACAACTTCTCCTGTGTTAACCATGTAAATTCTTTGCTGAATTATGCACATTAATTGCACAGAAACAAACAACATGTATGGTTTTCTTTATGCCTTTAAACCATATGATGATTTCTGTTTCTGGTTAAGAATTAATATGAATTTGAGAGATTTCATTGCATTATTCAACTGACACCATGTAAGTGTTAGACATAAAAATTGAGTCCACAGAGGTGTTAAAAGATAATTGTAGCACTTGAGATAAAATACATACTGAAGGCTGGATATTAAAATAACTCTTGGAAATCCTTTAAACTCATATTCTGAAGTTAAAATTCTACATGCTTCAAGAAACAAAAAAAGAGTATGCTGTTTTATAATCAATGAGTAAATAAAATTTTGTGTGTTTAAGGACAAGTATCGTGGTCATAGGCAAATAATTTAAAAATAAACACTGTAATTTATTGAATCAAATATTGCTTTCATCAGGTCAAGTATTATTTGCCAAAGCATCTCACTGTAATCTTTTTCATTATAATCATTATTAACCTTTTTATTTAGAACAGAGATAAAAATGGAATATGTTTATGTTAGATGGAATTTTTTTCTATTTCATAATGTTGATTTTAAGCTTTTTTAACATGCTTCAATAAGTAAGTCAAGATTGATTGAATAAGTCAAGATTGACTTATTCTTCAAAGATTGTTCACTGAGCTCATGATGTTAAAATAAAAGGTAACTGTACCTCCTAATGGAGTGTTTTATATCTTGGGTTAATTATTGACTTAATGTCCTCCATTTAACTTTGAATATTCAGTTATAGCTTTAGCAGCTAAGGGGCATTTTTTCACAGGTAGAATTGAAATACAACCTACAAATCTGACAAGAATCTGAGCACCTTGGTACTCTATATTTGCATTCAGCCTTGCAAGAACAGGAAAAAGTGGGCAAATCGTGATTCCTTTCAGGAAAGTAAATTATTCTAAGCACAAGGCAGCTTATTCAACTTTCAGGTCCAAAGTGACTTACCAGTGAACAAACTAAACTTTCTTCTAACTATGCCATTAAAAAGATTTTAATAAAATATTTAGGAAAAACACAAAATTATTGAATTAATCATGAATAAACAATATTTATAATTTTACTGTGAAAGGTTAAAAATAGTAAGTTTTTAAATTTGCCCTTCTGCCATGAGTTCAGTCTGACAGTGATTCATTAATGATATTTAGAAGAGTGCTTCTGTATTTAAATCACAGAACTAAAAATTATTTAAAAAGAAAATCAAGCCAATGTCATAATTATTCTTCAGCTTATAAAAAGAAACTACTCTTGCCAATTTTACTTTCAGATTTGAAAACTTAGATAATTTGCATATCAGTACCTATTTGAGCTTTGCTGTTTTAGTTAACAGCACAAAAACTGGTTTATGACAAATCCTAAACTGTCAAAATCATGGAGTATATGAAGAGAGGCCCCTGATCCAAAATAAATTGTTGACTACTCAATTCTTGTTAATCATTGCTTAACTTGTGTAGCCATTTTTACAGAAATAAAGTTACCATAAATGTAACTTTGCACTTTAATTTGCACCAAAATTTTATTGTGATGTAAAACAAAATTTATAGGAAGAGATTGAAATGGTTATAAATGTAATCCTCTAGAATCTAGAACACCAAAGGAATTAAGATACAGATTAAAGTCTTACATCTGCTTTTATTCTGCTTTTAGATATATATTCTTTCTGATTAGCTGTTAACAAAATCAAAGGAACTGCATAATATTTGGATATTCAAATGAGAATAGGCATTTGTAACTTAAATGATCTCCTGTTCTGCTGGTGGAGCAGATTGCTAACATTCCTAATGCATCTGCCATGTTAAACTAATGATCTTTCCAAAGTAGGTAAAAACAATATAGAGCCCAAGATAGTTCACAATAATATTAATATCTTAGGGTCTTATCAAGCTGAAATTGTAGGTCCATTTATTAATCTAGGCTTTGATCTTAAACAGGAAATTTAAATGGATGGTACAGAGTAAATTTGTTCACTGCTCAACAGAAAGATAATCGAAAAATAAGTCATCCAAGGAAATGCTAGAGGGGCAGAAAAGAATGCTACAAAGTGAAATAATAATAATGCACAGTAAAATTATTATGAAGAACTCAAATCAATTATGCACTATTTGTTTAAATTAAGTAAAAGAATTAAAACTTCCTAGTTTCTCTCTCTTGGTGTATTAAAAACTAAAGTATCTAATGAACATGTGAACTTTGTTTTTCATATGAAACAAATTATATTTGGTAATGGGTTCTTCTAAATCATAATGCACAAATACCACTGTGGCTTTGATCGCTGCTTCTCTTTTCATCCTCTATTAACTTCCAACTGTGATTGTCAGAACCACAATCTCACCCTTCCTGTTCCTCCCTTTTTCTCCTACAAATAATTTTGTTCACTAAAGATAACAACGTAAACAGAATCTGATTCCAGTCTTGAAGATGCAGTTTCTTTAATGTAGCAACAACTAAATATGTACAACGAGGTTTTTTTTTTTTTTTTTTTTGTTTTTTTTTGTTTGTTTGTTTGTTTTTTACAACGAGGTTTTAATTCAATGTTCAAATATCCCCAATTTGTGATAGTTTGCTGAATGAATGAAGAAGCCTAGTTTAACGAAAGACTCATCTAGAAATGACTTTTACACACCACACCGAACTAGATACTCAGATCAGCACTTTGAGATAAGTATACAGAGAAGTAGCAATATCCTCTTTTCACAGGAAAAGCAAATGAATCCCAAAAGAAGTTACTTAGCTAACCAGGTCACACTGCCTACATGTAGAGAAGATATAGCTTTAACACAGGCATCCTCTGGCTTAAAAAATCTATGCTTTTTTGCTACTTCAAAATAGCTAAAAAAATTAAACATAAAATTAAATAAAAGAATAGCTTCATTAGACATGAAACTAAAGCTCTATACAAGGGATGAAAGTGATGATTCCTGTATTATTTTTTTCTCTTTTCCCTCTTAGGTTGATCTGGCATAAATAAATGCCAAATCTGTCAAAACAAACCCAAATGCACCATTTTAGGATATCAACTCACCAACTGCACCTGCAGATCCATTAGCTATGAGGGTATGTCTTATAATGACGCATTACTTTGAAGGATGCTTTTGTTATCTCTTTCTTACAGTCAAAATTAAATGGGCTACAATGAATTACAAACACATCTTCTAATTCTTCATTTGGGACCATCCATTTTATAATGCACTTGTCTGAATCCAAAGAATATATGCAACTGTGCCATGTGATCTTAACATTAAGTAATTGGACAGATAAGGGCATGTGCTGCATTAGATAATGTTGTGTCTTTCAATCAGCATAATGAGGTACAGGGGCAACCTTTCCATCAAATGGGAACCAGCCTTTATCCCACCTAACATGCTGGCATCTTTTACAGAGTTGTTATAATGGTACATGACAAGACAAACATCCCCTTGTTTTAAAAAAGTATTTTTATTTTTTTGTAAGTGTGAACAATGTAAATGTCCAATTTCATGCATATTAAGCTTTTAAAAAGCAGGATGAAAACAAAAAACAGCATTTAAAGAGAAATTCTGTTGAATTTTACTGTATTGAGTATATAAAATTCTTCCTCTAAGATGATTAGACATTGTGTAAAATTATGATTCTATGCTTTTTAAAAATAGAAATGTATTGCCAAATGAGATAATCAATTATAGAGCAGATAATATTTTCTTATAAGCATATTAAAGTTTAAAATGAGAATTAATGGCATAATAAATAAATTTTATTCAGCAAACATACACAAGATAGTACTGCTTTCCTTACAAGTTTTTTAATCATAAAAAATAATCTCATGGAATAAATATTTTCCATCTAGAGATGAGAAAACCAAGGCTGAGAGAGGTTAAATAATCTGCCTCTAATCAAAGGTTTTAAATGATGGCACCAAAAATCTACTGAAGAATCAGTGTCCTGGAACTTTAATACCATACAGTGTCCTTTCAGAAAGTGGTTTAAGAGCAGAGCTTTTAGAATTAGAAAGTCCTGGATTTGAATCCAACTCTTCACATTAGCTAGGTTGTAATCTTAACTTCCTTCTCTGTAAAACTGGGAATAATAATAATACCAATTTTATGAAGTTATTGTGAGAATTAAGTGGAGCAAGGTAAATAGAAAGCTTAGCACCATGTCTGGTAATATGTAGCAAGTGCTGAAATGCTGGTAGCCATAAAAGTTAATTAATACAATACCCTGTAGTTTTTCTTATGAAAGATTAATGAAAGTGTTAGAGGTTATAGGATTTATTTTTTTCACAATAGAAAGGAATGAATCATGTCATTATATCACTATAGGGCTGTACCTGGCATTGGAACCAAGACTGTTACCACTTTGTATGTCTGTTTGTTTGTTTTGGGTCTGAAGGCTTTCAAAGATTTGCAAGTTATTTTCTAAGCACACTAGAGAATTAATTCATTTACAAAATACCATCTGAGCAAATACAAGGTAAAATGCAATACTTAAAAAAGGTGTTGCCAAAAATTTGTTGGTTGAAAGAAACAATCTTGCCAACATTTTATGTTTGATACCTAAAACGAGTTTTTCCCAGCATTTCTAAGGGTAAGAAGATACTCAGGTTGAAAAGTCTTCAGAGTTTCATACAAACTGTTGGTAGTATGTCAAAAGGATCCTGATTGTCTAAATACGATATTAAATATAAATTATATTCACAGATTCAGATTTAAAAATTATACTGAATCTTTCTCCTAGACACTTTTGTTATTATTCCTAAAAACATTTATTTATTTCTACTTTGAGATTAAAAAAAATCTTGAAATAATTCTTTCCAGATAATCAAGCTATGTATATACCAAATCAGTCACTTTCTGAGATTAAATAATTAAGATACTGTTCGTGTCAGAATTCCTGAGGAGGAGAGAGAAAGGTCTACATCTATCACCAATGCCAGACAAAGTCTCCTCTCCCCTCTATGAAGAATTTTGATTGTCAGAAAAATTTGTTCAAATTAAGTCTTAGTTCATATCGTGTTAGTTGAGAGATCATAGAAAGCTAATCAAGCTCAATGAAATTTTAAAAAGGCCTACATTTGAGATAAGAATGTTATACTATTTTAACTGAAATAAGCTTACTTAGGCATAATGTAATCACTTAATTTTATTTTTGTAATTTTATTTTGAAAATGAATACCTGTTAAATCAAATCAAGTGCAAGATCTCTCAGCATGAAATTATGTGGTTAGCCACCAATCAGATCATGCCTGTGTTTCTTTTTATTTTTGTCTTCCAAGAAAGGGCAATTGTGTTCAGACCATCATACAGAAGCTTCTATTAAAAACATAAGTGGCTCTAGGGACTAATAATAAAAACCAAACACAAGATTCCTGACTATATGGTATCTTTGTTCAGCCTTACCATCAGACTTCAGCTTCAACTTATATTACCTTCCTATCCTAATGAGATTCCTGTGAGGTAGAGAAAAAAAGAACAGTTGTGTTCATTTCGCAGGTGGGTATACCAAAACAAAAAAAATAATATTTAG
Source organism: Canis aureus (assembly GCF_053574225.1). Classification (NCBI taxonomy): domain Eukaryota; kingdom Metazoa; phylum Chordata; class Mammalia; order Carnivora; family Canidae; genus Canis; species Canis aureus. Next base: position 12,844,293 of record NC_135635.1, read on the forward strand.
TCATATCTAGTTTCATAGTTGAGGATGAAATCTAAACCTCTACTAGAACACTAATAAAGTTTTAAATAAATAAGCATTTTTAGAGTCCTGCTTGAGACACTACCACCTGTAAGAGAGAAAGCTCAATATATGAGAAATGTCAAACAGATCTGGAATTGAATAGAGTCTTGGAGGTAGTTATATTCACTCAATGCTATTTACTGTCTCTGAGTCTACTGCCTATTAATGAGCATTGCATCATAATACCTACCTTAAAATATTATTATAGGAATTAACTGAAATACGTGTGAAAATAGTGTGGATCAATACTTCAGTGTTTATTTTCTTTATTACAGAATCATCATTTGTATCTGGTAAGTAATAGAGTAATAATCTACAGGGAATTTTAAGAGAGTTTATTGATGGCAGTCCTGTAAATAACTTGACTTTAAAAACTAAGACATTAGCGTTCATCATTCTATTTAGATGTTAGGTCAAGAAATTGAGGAAGCCAGAAATATGGATTAGTGATATTAAGATATCATAACAGAATTTTAATAGTAGTCTGTCCTCCTTTTAAAATCTTTTCTCCCAAATAAAGCACTGAACTTTGGCAAGACATAATAAAAATAAACTCAGAGAGTCTACAAAACATTTTCTTTTTTGTAGACAAGGAATAATAAAAAAGCTATTATTAGAATCAGAACAATATTTTTGCCTGGTTATGCAGGAGAAAAGGAAAATAGAGCTGAGTACTTCTCCTACAAAGGCTATTTAAATGGAATTGGTATTTAGCGTAAAAATGTGAATCTAAATTGGAAGAACAACCAAGGCTGAGCTGTGATAAAAGAGCATATTTAGAGTGACACCTCATATTAAAAGAACACATTATAGCTATTTCTCAGAGATGATGTAACTCTCCATGTGGTATAGCTCTGGAAGTTCTCATCCCATTCTCTCCACTCCCTACTCTCTCTACCCTCCTTGACCATACCACAAGGCCACTCAGTTGTAAATGTCTTTGAGTGGCATGAAAAATTGTGAGCTTTCTAAATCACAGGATCTGCTTAATTAAAAGTCCGCCTGGTTAAGATTCAGAATTTACATGGAAGTTTCTATTCTAAATACAACTTCATTTTAGGGGTCCCTAGTGGAATACGCAGCGATTCTATTTACCTTTTTCCTTGTATTAATTATGTAAAAATATTCTTAAACTTCATATTTCCTTTTTTTTTAAATTTTTGACTGTCTTGACAGAGAATACACGCATCTGTGTGAAATACATACACACATTCTTTTCAGATGAATCACTTACCTCAGAGCATTATTTATGTCCACATACATTCAACCGTATGTTAAAGTGGCACTGAATTTATCAACCTTTTATTTTTTTTTATCAACCTTTTAAATTTTAAAAAGTTTTTTAAACATACCGGCACCATCTGTTTTAATTTTGTTTGATGGTATACTGGGTTCTCCTATACCCAATGTATTGGTTGCTACCACACGAAATTCATACTCCATCCATGGGATTAAATCCACTGCTCTTGCTGCCTCCATATTTCCTTCAATAATTGGGGGATCTAAACAAAATGAACAGTAAGCAGAGACTATCAGTTGAACATCACTTTTATATTATAATACCCCCCATTTTTATTTTACTATTTTTAGAAAATGGCACATCTTCCATTGAGTTGAAATAAAAATACTAACTAGAAACGACAACATATTAAGTTCAAGGGAATAAGCAGAGAGATCATGAATAAGTAATAAACTAGAAAAACTTTGAATCATCTGTTTCATAAGAGGACTAAATTCTGCACTTCTATCAAGCTCCTAGGTCATGATTTTGCTGCTAATCCCTGGGCTCTACCTTGAAGAGCAAGAAGCTGTATTCTGAAGGTAGAATCTAGATATATTTCTTGAGGTAAGAGTACAATGGGGCAGCTAAAAATTTTATAGACTGCCACTGATATTGTGTATGGGTAGTGAATGATTTATTACCATGGTATGTATACGTTTATGCCCTTTTTAGTTGGTTTTGTGCATTTTTACCCAAATCTTTTGAGGTGATGATAATAAATGTTATGATAGTTTATTAAGATTTATTAAGTACTTCTCAGAATTCATGCTGCTAGGTAATGGAAAGATTATAAATTATGGGGAGGATATCATTCAAGATTGCTCATTGCACTGACATATGATAAAACATAAAGAAGGTAGAACTATCCAGTATCTTAAGCCGTCTTAAAATATTTCCACATGTGTTTTCAGTAATTAACCTACACATACATATGCATGTAAATACTTGTACATCACTTATCTGGAAAATTGGTTCCTTCAGGCTTGTCTATGACTCATTATCTTATTATTTAGGGAATTTTTATCTTTCAATGTAGATCATGAATATATAGCTCTTCAAGATGCTATATCCATCTCCACAGTAAATGCTAAACATCCCAGTGTCCAGATTCTGCCTTTTGACAAAAGGCTCAGACTAAGCCATGCCTCACTCTACCATAATTTTAACTCTCCTGGATACTAATTTTGGCATCTCTTCTCTTATTTGGTTATGAACTTGTTCTCTACATTTGACATATATTTTTGACTTTCTGATTAAAAGTTAGGCTTTGCCTTCTCATGTTTTCATTCTGCCTCTATATTTCCTATTTCTTCCACCCTTCCCTCACACCAAATCAGAATTTGCCTTACTTCATATACTGAGGGACTTCTTTAAGATAGTTGGAGGAAGGAAGGTAAAGTTTTAGTTGGTAAAGAGCTCTTCATAAGGAAAAGGGAAAAACAGAGCTGGATGTTATGACACTGGGTAGGGTGGCCCCTCTTCCCTTCTAGAGACCTTCAAATAGTTTTGAGCTTCCTGTGAGAGGAGAAGCTTTTATAGTAGTGGGTTGAATTATGCCTACCAAAAAGTTTTGCCTATGCCCAAGTTACCAGAACCTGTGAATGTAGCTTATTGGAAAAATGGTCTTTGTATAACCTTTCAAGTTTAAGACTAGAATTATATTAAGGATCTTGGGGTAAGATCATCCTAGATTATCTACGTGGGCCCTAAATCCAGTGACAAGTGTCCTTATAAGAGAATCACAGAGGAGAGACATGTGTAGGAAGGGAGGCTGCAATGTGACCACAGAGGCAGACGTTGAAGTGTTGTGGCCTCAATCCAAGGAATATCTGGAGCTACCATGAGTTGGGAAAGGTAAGGAATGAACTGTTTCCTAGAGTCTTTGGAGTGGGTGTATGCTGCTAACATCTGGATTCTGGATTCTGGCCTCCAGAATTATGAGAGACTAAATTTCTGTTGTTTTAAGCAACCAGTTTGTTACAACAGACCTAGGAAACTAATACAGGGTTTTAAAGTCAGAAGGTGATGAAACTATTTGTGAGTTTGTGATTTTATGAGTTTGGGGGCCTAAGTAAAAACGGAAGGCTCAATGAGACAGTCCAACTTCTCCCCTCTTTCCTGTGCTGCAAAATCCTAGTGCCATTTAAATGCCTGAAAAATGCAAATGTTGGAAGCCCTCCAAAGGGTCTCTCCTGACAAGGGTATGGTATTCTCATGATGATCAAGTCTGCCTTGAAGATTTTTCAAGTAGCTAGGCAGTCAACAGGTATGGGCAAGTGTAGTTTGGGTCAAAACAAGAACTGGATGGATGTGCAGTCGAAGCAGCAGCTAATATACTGATTTTGAGCACGTATGAGGATCCAGTATGAAAATACCCCTAAATAAATGGAAGATCAGGTGTATGTTCAAAGAGTAGAATATCATAACTGACCACAAGAGTTATTTGGAGGAATGGTGAAAGGTAAAGAAGGAAAAGTCAATGGGGCTCCTTTTGTGGTGGGCTTTGCATTACAAATGAGGTTATCAGTCCTTTGATTTCAATGACTGAGATGAATAAAGAAAGAATAAGTGAAAAACCTTGAAGTCACTACCATAAGATAAACACCAGCAACAAAACATTGGCTCAGGTATGCAAACAACTCTCTCAGAGGGGAACAAGAAGTAGATGGTAGTAGGATGGACTTCTCCAATGTGTCTTCTGAATGGGTAAAAAATAATTTGATAACTGTAAGTTAAGGGTAATATTCCCTACCACAATTGCTAAAGACATGGAAAGTGCTCTTTTTAGAACAACAACAACAAAATCATAATCATTCCTGTTAATATACATTGATGTCAGAACTTATGAGAATATAAATATCCAAAACAAACATGTTTGGTGTGTGTGTGTGTGTAAAAAAAAAAAAAATATATATATATATATATATATTTGGTTATGTTGTGGTTTGGTTATAATTATATATAAAATATAATTATATAATATTATATAGGTTATATATATATGTAATATCCCCTAAAAACCATCTACGTAAGAACGTAAGAGGCAGGAATAACTTAGCAAAAAAAATGACTAACATTTTCATTTTAGAAAAGTGTATCTAGAATTAAAAGTGGATCTTCTAGGGACACCTGGGTGGCTTAGTGGTTGAACATTTGCCTCAGGTTGTGATCCTGGGATCGAGTCCTGCATCAGGCTTCCTGTGGGGAACCTCCTCTCTGCTATGTCTCTGCCTGTCTTTCTGTGTCTCTCATGAATAAATAAAATCTTTTTTTAAAAAAAGTGGCTCTTCTATCTGGCCTGTTTTCCTTCCTCTAGAATGGGGCAGACATCTGAATACTACATAATGAAAAAAGGATTTAAAAGGATTTCTTTCTCTTTAACTTTTTTCCAGCTCCAAACTCGATGTAGGTAGCCCACACTAAAAATATTTCTTCTGCCTCTCCGTTGTTTATTCATTTGTGGACATACACGTGTTTCTTCTACTTTTTACACATATTTTGGAATTTCTGTGGACCAAATATACCCAGCAGAATGTTTTGAAAATAGTATTACTTAATAAATATAAATATTTGTAACAAATATAAATAAAATATAAATACAAAAGTGATGCTTATTTAGAATAGACCATGTCTCAATGCAAGAAGCATAGCCTTATGTACAACAATCACTTTGTAGGCTCCTTCATCTCTGAATCATGTAGGCTACTGGTGAAAGACAAAGAGAGCACTCTTTCACCTTGCCCCACCACAAAATATCCAACACTCTATGGCTCTTATGCCTATATTCAGCCCATAAATTATCTTGACAGAAAGTACACTTCGTCTCAATCCACTTAATCTCTTTCCCACTCCCTTTAACCATGAGTTGATCCCTTCTCCTCCACTGCTACTGTATTTTACTTCTACTGTACATTTTTATTTGTTTTATTCTGGCTTTAAATATCTTTATAAGTGGATTTTTACCCCATGCCATCTCCTTCCTATTCCTTCAGGTCTGGTAAGAACTGGTATCCATATACTGGATATATTTTATTTTTCTAAAACCACCCATATAGAGAGTTTGGGAGCAGAGTTCAGCTTTCCTTTGGAAGCAGATTCATGCACCAAGTCAAATTAGAACAGTCAGGAACAGAGGGACTTTGTGTCCCCTCTCTTCAGCCAAGTACTTTGCAACTCGTTTATTATTCGTAGAGTCAGAAAGAGAAGAGAATACTTTGCACAATAGAGGCAAGTGCTAGGAATCAGGACTGGGTCTCAAGTTCCTGAGTCGGTCAGTTCAGAATCAGGCCATTTTTTTCTATAGATAATTTCAGTATTGAAAATCAGATCTTAACAAATAATGCCTGTCAGAGGCTTCTCTCTGTAAAAAAACATACTATTAAACTGATGGTTATTTAAATCTCAGTTTTATTTCTGAGTGTAAATCTCAATCAAAGGGATAGAGAGCAGGAGACATAGTACTTATGTTAAGCACTCAGGTCAAAAGACCCTCTTGAGAAGGTCTGATTTTAACAACCAGCCATAAACAGTAATCCATAGATTTATTTGCAAATATGTGGCATCTGTAAGGCTCAGAATAAAACCATTCTAACTACTCTTTGGAGGAAAAGAGAAGCAAGCCTCATGGGTATCCTAAGGCCAATAACTCACAGTACTTTAGTTGCTTGGCAACCGTGCTAATAGCACTCTGCCTTCAGACCACACGACTAGCTGTTTGAAAAGCTTCAGAAATAGCCAGAATGACCTCAGGACTAAAAAACCAAATTGTTTCAAGAATAATCGTAGGCAATATAACCCCACCTGTTCTAGATTCTTTGAAATTGCCTAAAGAATCCTGGTATTTCCTTAGACTTTAAAAACAATCAGAACTTTAGCTTCTTCCTTCTCAATCCAAAACCCAAGTATATGAAACTATCCAGAATCAATTTCGAGGTTTTAACTGATAAAGCAGATCTGTATTTGAGAATGGAAAAGGGCATTTAAAGGCTTTTCACTGGCTCTCTGTTACCTTAGAGTCTCTAGCCCCAACCCATAGGTCTTCTGGCAGAACTTTGCAAGATGCCATAGGTTTGGCAAAGTTCTCTGAAGCAAAAGAGAAGCAAACTATGCTCTGGCATCCCAGAAGATATGATTCATGGATTCTTCTCTAAGGAAAATTTGAATGTAGCCTCATAAAAACCCAGAAATTCATATTGGAAATAAGAATAACAAAAACTGAAGCTACAGAAAGGAAAAGAAGAAAATACTAAATTCTAAAAAGTAAATATTCTACAATGAGCCTAGTGATTTTTTTCTCCATTTTTTTTAACCTATCAATGCAGCAAAGATTAAAAAAAGCACTAAATACTAAGCAAAGACATGGTAGAAGAGATACATACTGGTGGCAGGAATAAAAATTGTTTCTATCTCTCTACAGGGTAATTTTTAGGGTAGCTAATGAGTCTAAGCATGTTCACACTAAATACTTTAATTTACAAGTGTCTATTCTAAGGAAGTAATCCAAAGTCCAGAGAAATATTTATGTATGAAGATGTTAATTTGCAATTCTAGATTTCCATATGAATTTTAAATATAAAGACATTCTTCTTGTTTATTTTAGAAACCACACCCTAGGTTGGCTCTTGCAATTAATTGATCCTCACAGCATGGTTTCTTAGGCCTCTTTTTGTTCAATCGCCTCCCATACACACACCCCATTACCAATAATATTTTATAATTTTTCTTCTCTAAGTAGCAGTGTAGAATCAAACCCAACATTCTAAATGCTATCTGTGTATCTAGTAGAACCTTGAGAATGGCGTCAAATTCCTTCTGTCTAGCCCCTAAAAAGTCCAAGAGAAATAAGATATAGTAGATTGTTTTACAGATATACAGTCTATCTTTAATCTCATTATTCTAAATGAAATCTTTGGACTGCTGAAACTTTTTATCTTTGAAAAATATTTACTGAACATCTTAAATAATTACCTTCATAAAACTGACTTTAGTTCTGCACCTTCAATTTTTAGTCGGCATCACCAGAAATGAAGACTACATGATCGCATGTATTACAAAAAGTATTTTTCATTTCCACTTAGGATACTGTCACAAAGAACTTTACTTACATAACTAACAAAAATAACAGGTAAGACAATCTACAAAATAATCATTTTTCAGAGCCTTTCAGAGGTTTGAGTTTATGAAGAAGTCTAATGAACTAAAGTCATCATAAGTAGAGCAATGAAGAGAGGAGGACAGAATCATTAATGTTCACAAGAAGAAAGCAGTCTAACTTTTCACAGATATTTTAAAGACAAAGTGTAGGTTGTCATGGCTGTATTGAATCCCCAGGAGCCCCCAGATCATGGAGTATCTGTATCCATAAGCAAATTCTTTTTTGTAGGACTTCACCAAGTATAATAAAAAAAGTTGGGAGCAGAACAAGAGAGCCGTGAGAGACCTCCCTCTGAGGCACAGACATCTCAGATCTGCTTCAGTCTAAGAGCAATGCAGGAAAATGCAGACTCTGCCACATGCACTGCAGGCCTTATACTGAATAAATGTGTGGCCATGAGTGTCTGGGTGAGTGGTTGGAGAGCAAAGACAGATCTGCCTCCCCAGAGAGGTACTAGTGCTGTATGTTTGCCAAAGTCTGATTGAACACAGGAAAACTGAGAACTTCTTCTACCCCCAGGAACTCTGGGCTTTAGATTAGTTATCAGACAACAGCTCTCTGGGGAAGAAGAAGGGAAGGGGAAAGAACCCTTACTGAGAGCTGGGCTAGAAGAGCAAGCTGACTTCTGATGGTAAGGATGGAAATCATTCAGATGTGAGAAGGTTTGACCTTACACTTCAATTTACTTGGCCCTCTGCTGCATTGAATCTAACTGCAAAGCTATCACCTTACCTACAGATTATATTGACAAAATGACAATTTGGAAAAAATGATATGCATTTTCCTGGGGATAAGTAATATTTACATTATGGTCTATTATTCTTTTTTACATAATATTTGGGCTTAAAAATTATCAAGGCATGAGAAAACAAAGAAATGTGATGCATTTTTAACAAAGGAAAAAAAATCAACAGGGCCAGACTTAAAGATGGCCCAGTGTTAAATGATCAGACAGGGATGATAGAATGACTACTATAAATATGTAAAAGTATCAAGTGGGGAAGATGCATAACTTATATAAACAAATAAGACATTTCTGTGGAATACTATGTAGGTAATATTAAAAGGAGCCTAATGCTGGGAACAAAAAAAATCCTAGGAATAAAAAGAAATACAAAACCAAAATCATTTTAATGAGATTTTCAACAAACTTAATATAGTGGAACAAAGAATCTATGAAAGTGAATACAAGTCATTAGACACTATCCAAACAGAAACACACACATTTCCATTATCCATGGAACACATCAAACAATCTAACATACATGGCAATATAGATCAAGAAAAAAAAAGAGAGAATGAGACAGAAGAAATACTGGAAGATATAATGACTGAGAATTTCCAGGTTAAGGAAGATATCAACTCAAAATCCAACTTGCCAGGAAACCCCCATCAAGATAAATATATTTTCATCAACTTAAAAGCAGAAATGAAATCTTGAAAATAGCTAGAGATAATGGACATATTAAATAAATATAGGAATATAAGGTAAAAATATTAGTTGACTTCTTATTGATAACAATGAAAGCAAAAAGATGAAGAAAGGATACTTTTGAAATGCTCAAAAAACACTTAGAACTTACATTCAAAAAATTATAGCAAATATGAAATGAAAGAACTTTTCTAATGTACAAGGGCTAAAGGTCTGACTCAGGAACCTTACACTCAGAAATATTTTAAAAGTTCTTAGGAAAATTATACTAGGTGGAAATCCAGTTGTATGTAAAGAAATGGAGAACCCATTCCAAAATGGAACTAAGTCCTTACTTGCACTTAATCTCTCTTGTCTCTCCAGTAAGTGCTTCTACCTTCTACTCAGATGCTAGAGCCAAAGTCCCATGAAGCATTCTCAATTCTGCCCTTTCCCTAAATCTCCATACCTGATCTTTTAGAAAGTTCTGTTTTGCCTTCAAAATATATCTCAAACTCACCCACTCCTCATTCCCACTGCTATATATTAGTCCTAGCATGACATATCCCACCTGGACATCTCTCATCCTCCACATCCTCCCAGCTGTTCTCCATGTTTCTAGTTTTGGCCCTCCAAAAATCCCTTCCCCATACATCAGAAAGTGATTTTTTTCCCCTTCAAATTAGAAATTAGATTATTGCTCTCTTGTTTAAAAACTCCTTATAGGACCTACATGCCCCTGCATATCTTGTCATCCACTATTGCTATTTGCATAATGAACTACCAAATTGAGTGGCTGATGTCATTTTATTGTCTAATTATTTTTATACATAAAATTATTTATGATATATATTTTATGTATAAAATAAAAATTTTTACTGGGCCTATAACATATAGAAATGTAATATATTTAATATTATCTTAAGGGGACAGTTAGAAGCAAAGTTGTATTAGAGTAAGTATGGTAACTCAAATCCACAGAAAAAATGAGGATCGAAAATGGTAAACAAAAAGGTTAATATAACAAACTCTATAAATATGTACTTGCTTCCCTTTCTTGTAGCTTCTTTAGAAGACAGTAACAGAAGAAGTAACAGGTTTGAAGTATATATAGATGTAACATGTATAAAAATAACACACAGCACAAAAAAAAAACTGGTAAGATGCAATGGAGCTATCTAGGAATAACAATCTTGTATCTTACTGAAATTAAGTTAGTAAAAATACGAAGTCTATTCTAGTAAGTTTGGATATATCTGGCAAGCCCCAGAGTAACCATTAAATAAATATGTATGTATTTAAAATTCATTTATTTATATAAATTTTCATATATAGTATATGTACAGTAACCATTAACTATATATATATACACATATATATGTATGTATATATATATATATATATATATATTCTTTAAAAACTGAAATACTACACTAGAAAATATTTACTTAATCCAAAAAAGAGCAGTAAAGAAGGAATAAAGGAACAAAATCAAGTGATACATTTAGTAACCAAAATTCAATAGATGGTTACCACTTATGAGCTGGGTGGGGGGGATGAGTGAAATTGGTGATGGGGATTTAGGAAGTCACTTTTATGATGAGCACGAGCTGATATATGGAAGTGTTGAATCACTATATTGTATACCTGAAACTAATATTACACTGTATGTCAAATAACTAGAATTAAAATAAAAGCTTAAAAAGTAAAAAATAGAAAAAAATGGCAGATATAAATTCAACTGTAAATAATAACACTAAATGTTAATGGATTAAAGAATCCAATCAAAAGGCAGTGGTTGTCAGATGGGATAAAAATTTAAGATGCAACCATGTGTTTCAAGAGAAAACCTACTTTAGATTCAAAGATACAAATATGTTGATAGTTGTAAAAAGACATAACATGTGAACTGGAACCATGAGTAATTTGAGGTGACTATATTAATATTGGAAGCACTCTTTATAAGGTGCAATGCCTGCAGCCTGATTCCTCTTCTCTAATGTTTCTCTTTAGCACTAATCACCATATGACTTTCTCTTCTTTTTCTTTTTTTAATTAAATTAAATTTTATTTAAATTCAATTAATTAATATATAGTATATTATCAGTTTCAGAGGTAGAGTTCAGTGATTTATTAATTGTTCATTGTCATCTTTCCTACTAGATTGTAAACGCTTTGAGGGAAGGACTGTTGTGTACATGTGTGTGATTCCTTTCTCTGTTTTGTTTATGGAGGGTCAGGTGTATATCCAGCATCTAGGACTGGTTCTGGCATACCATGGAGGCTCAGTGAATATGTGTTTAATACATGAGCTGTAAGAGCCCTGATCTGGGGGCTAGAGATAGAATAGTGAATAAAACAAAATCTCCATCCTTATGGAATTTACTTTCTAGTGGAATATATATATATTAAAAACTATATATATATATTTTTTTAACGAAAAGTATAATTTTAATTGGTCTACCCAGTAAGTATACATAATTAATGGAAATGTTTACAATTATTATTCCTTTTTCAAAGCAAACAAAATTTTAAATGTGTTCATTTATTGTATTTTGTGTTCTCCGGTACCTATAATCAGTGTCAATTTGGCTAGATATATAATATTATCTATAGTTTCATCATTATCATCCATTTTCATTCTCTTCAGATAAATAAAACTGCCCATACTTTAGGTTTATCAAACATCTAAATGGTTATTTACATAATTTTTCAAGTGGTCTGATTTTGCCAAGCATATTTCTAGATAAGTCTTACATTTACCAGCATAATGTAATAGAAATATTTCACCTGTTTCTAACACTCATGTGTATTTTATATACTTATGTGGAGAAACTACTCAATATTACAATATATGCCAATCCTCATAACAGGCTTCAAGTTTATATTTGGTTCATTTACCACGATAGGACTAAATTACTAAAGAAAACTAAATCTAAGTTAAAACTTCTCAGTAGTCAATACAAATAAATCCCATCACCTTAAGACAAAGCAAAAATGAGGGCAGGTTTGGGATATTCTGGGATTAATTTTTTTTTTCATTTTTAAAAAAGTATAAAAACATTTTATTCATTTTTGTCTTTTTTTCTTCCTTCTGGTGTCTTCATTATGTATCTAAAATAAACTCTAGCAATTATAAGTTTGTTTAAAATAATGTCAAAATGACAAACAGAAGCAGATATTTTATCAAAAGGATCATTTATCTTCTTTGATGTTATAAGAGATAAACTGCCATGCGATGTTATAGGCTAGTCAAGACAAATGTCACAGGTAATAGTTACAGACAAAGGAAGGCACCCACTCACTCATTTATTTTTTTCTGATCAACTTTTAGAAAATTTTAATATAAGAAAAAAATTAAAATCTAAAACTTCCTTGAAGATTCATTTTGAGGAAGCTCAAAGCAGTTAAGATCATCTTTGAAAAGCAAAGGTTGGGGCAGCCCAGGTGGCTCAGCAGTTTAGCGCTGCCTTCAGCCCAGGGCCTGATCCTGGAGACCCAGGATTGAGTCCCACATCGGGCTCCCTGCATGGAGCCTGCTTCTCCCTCTGCCTGTGTCTCTGCCTCTCTCTCTCTCTCTCTCTGTATCTCTCATTAATAAATAAATAAAATCTTTAAAAAAAAAGCAAAGGTTATATGGTAATATGAATTGGGTTATTAAAGTAATATTTATAATCAAAGTGGCTTTTAAGAAAAGCAGAACTCTAGTATCTATACAATTGTAAAAAATGGATCATAAATAAAAAGCTATAGATGTCATTTGCCAAAAAAAGATCTCCCAAGGTTTTTTCCTAATAAATCTTAGAATTACACATAACTTAAATTAGAAAAGCAGAAAGCCTCTCTTTGCTTTCCCATTATAGATACAGACACACTGCCTCTTCCCCTGCAACTTTAAAATGTCTACATTCCTTGGGGTTTCCTTTACTACCAAGGCACTGGGATACTTAAAAAAAAAAAAAGAGTTTAAAAATAAAAAAGCACGTCAAGGTAGATGATGAAATCCTTAAAGAGTCCAGATATTCATTTTTGATCAAAGAATTCATTTAAAAATATTTACAAAGTAATTGGACAAATGAAACTCACCTGTCTTTGCATCTTTCCAGTCATCTGAAAGAATAGTCTTGGTCTGAATAGTATATTTAGATATAGGACTGTGATTGTCTGAGCCACGGCTCCAAGTAAGTGCCACAGAAGTCGCTCTAATGTCTTCTATTCGCAGACCACCTGGAGGGCCTGGAGGGCCTGGAATGAAAATTTGGGAACTGAATCAGTGAATCCCAGCTAGTGAATTAAGTGCACGGTAAAATACAAAATCATCTTCTTTGAAATTTATCTAAAGGACATTTATATGATATAATCAGTGTTACAACATTCCTTTTAAATATAAACTATAAGAGGTGATAATAACAGTATTTATGGTCTTCACTGAATGATTTCACGGTGTTTCTTTTTAAGTAAAGAGATAAATGCTCTCATTTAAAATGGCATTATTATTAAAGGTATGTATGACAATCTTTGGCTCATAAAATGGATACACATGAAAGTCTTTGACTTATAAAAGGAATTTGACATTACCAGGACCTAACAGGTTGTGGCACAGCACAACTTCATAAATGCTGGATGAATGTATAAATCTGATATGGTAGTACAATTCAGTCTAGATAAGAGAGTAGTTAGATGTTTCACTGTGCCTCCCCCAAATGGAATAAATACTTTTTTATAACCCTAAGTGATTATATGTAATTAATTTTACTTGGAGTAGAAAATTTTGGGAATGACTATATGTATCATTTTGGATAATAAATTTCATGTTATTACAGTAATGTGCATAAATAATATTCAAAGAAATATTTCTACTTCTATAAAATGTAGAAAACAATTGTCAACTCAGAGATATGCCAGAAATTCTCTAAAACATCATACTGAAGAGTCTTAGGACAGATAAATTATTAATGTAGAACATAAAACAATGTTAAAGATAGCTTTTCATAGATGCTTCCTTACTCAGAACCAATATTATTCAATGAGAGCACTGTATCTGGTAATAGAAATGAAAAGATAAATGAGACATAACTCTCCAGTTTTGAAGAGCTCTTTGTCTTGAAAAGGGTATAATGGACCAGCAAATAAATAAGTATAATTGGAAGTGATAAATGCCATGATAATGGGATACAAGATATTTATACCTTGCAGCACAATTTCTTGTTTTCAAAAATGAGAAAAACATCGTTTACATGGTACAGTGGCATTCATTGCTTACTTACAGTGCTAAAGAAGTTTCTCAGTTAATAGAGACACCCTTTAATAGACATTTCAGAAAATACTATCACTCATTTTCTTTGCACCAGAAAGGGTCCATCCCCAACTAAATTAGGCATATTAAATATAATTGCAACTTTGGTAAAATGATATCTTTAGTGTTTCATATTGAATATAGTTGTAAATAAGACATTTGTTTTTATTTCTTAGCTAAATATAAATGCTTTACTATTTATTTGTCAAATCAGATGCTAAGCCTATCTGGCTTTTTTTTTTTCTCCAAACAGGTTTTGATCTTTGCAAAGGTGTAGACAATTTCTGTGTGGGTGATCCCAAGGGGGAAAAGGTGTAGGCAGATTCACACAGATATATTACTGCTAATATTAAAATAACACAAGACACATCCTATTGATGATAGTAAATTTTATTATTTGGATGTATATAACATATAAATAGAAAGGTAAATAAACTTTTATAAATGTTAATCTGTAATAATGTACTTATATTTGTTGATGTTAATTAAAAGTAAAATATACATCATCCAGAATAAATGAAAATAGACACATATGTAATATAGAACACATGCAATATTCAGAAAGAAAAAACTCTTTTCATTACTTCATTACTCCACTTTCATCATCCAAAGTCAATGAATACTTCAGAGTATTAAAACTTAAAAATAGAGATGAAAAATAAAGGAAATTATTTTTAAAAGGAAGGGAAGGTCATGTATTCAGATACTTTTTTCTGTGCACAAAAGTATAGAGAAAATGCTAAGAGGAATTTAAGATAAGATTGCCATAAGTCTTTAAACCATTAAAGTGTGAATTATTTGCCTGCTGTTATTCTCTGAAGTTCTTGGAGTGGCAAATGAGTAATATTTTAAAAGGTCAGACTAGAGTTGGATGTTATGAATGTATTTGTTGGAAATACTATATGCATAATTTCACTCAGTCATCCAGTCATGGAAGAGTAACATTGTTGAGCAAAATATTCTAATTTCCTTTGTCCATTTTTCCCCTTCTGATATATGCCTGACTTCTAATGGGTTTTTAATAAATATTTTAGTGAATACATAAGTGCATGTATCACAATTGAATTTCAGATAGTTCTTTTTTTTTTTTTTTTTCAGATAGTTCTATAAACATAGCAGTCACCACAATACAAGCTCCATACTTCCGTTTGCCTGGAATACCATCATAAAGAGGTGAAGTTAAGAGAACAAATGGAAAGGTGTTGGTTAATATCCTCAAAACCCTGGTGTGGCAATGTTACCTAGTAATGCAGAGCAGACCTATCCATCTAATAATCAATTACAAATATCTCCTGGAAAATACCTGAGAGAAAAATATTATTAAAGGCAGATATTTTAGAGCTTAAAATAGGCTTGACTTAAAATTTTGTGACTTGATTTATCTTGGGCAAATTTTTCAAATTTATTAAGTTTCCATTTTCTCATCTGTAAAATAGGAGTAATAAAAATTGATGATGTAGAATTGTTTTTTTAGGATTGAAATAATATCTTTTAAGGAATGTAATGGTAGACCTGGTCCATAGAAAGCCCTCAGTAAACTAGCTATTAAAAGTATTATTGTGTTTATTCCTGTGAGAGCCTTCTAGGCATCTGAGCTACTTAGCAGGAATAATTATTAGTATTTGTTAATAATTGGGAGGGATCTATTCATCAGATTGTTTATTTACCACTTGTTTTCATTTAAGAATAAAGTGTTTTCTGATAAATTTGTTGAAGATGAGGAAAAGTTGGGAATGTGAGTCCCTTAGTTTATACTAAGAAATCGAGATGTAACAAAAATGGAGGAGTGGTACTATAGAGACAAGCTTGCACAGCCTGGGAGTTCAACTCAGGGCCGGTATGTACTGTCTCCCAGAGGAAGATTTTCAAAGCAGTGTAGCAGATACCACTTGTTCAGTTTTTCTGTTCAGAATGGAGAAAACAAGTATTACAGTAGAAAAAAAATAAATGCAACTACTTGCTCCTCAGCACACACACAAAAAGGCATTAGGAACTGATCACCCATGATTATCCGTCATCAATGGGGGGAAAAAAAAGCAATACATGATTCTGAGTCTGAGTCCTTCCTCTCTCCCTTTCTCTCTTTCTCTTTCTTTGCCTTCTCTTTCTCACTTTTTCTCTGCCTCCTTTTTCTCTCCCATTTCTCTCTCTTCCTCTTTAAGCTCCTATTGTTGTACAAACACTCTCAAGATATCTATTAGTAGAGAATAGAAGCCAGAAAAATGTAAGTAAAATAGACTGTAACATGCAGCCTATTTCATTACTACTCTACTAATATGTAGAATAATAGTGATTTCTTAGGTGGTCCTCAGGCAGATAGCTAATGGTTCCAAAGAATGCTATTTATGCCAAATTTAAATTGTAATGAGACACAGACATTGGTTAGATAGAAAGGACTTTTGGAGTTTGACATGCATTTTAAATGTCTAGATATATTAGATAAGAAATTATTTTAACATTCCATTTTCTTTCTTTTATTTTTAATCATTAAACATCGCTGGTGGGGGGGGGCTTTGGAGGAAGTGGGCTATTTCTCTGACTAGTGTTCGCAAAAGCTTTCTTTTGATTCTTCTTACCATTGTTAAATACTTAGGAAGGGGGAAAGAGAAGGAAATGAAGAGAAAAGTGAGAAAGATCTGGGGGAGGAGATAAAAAGTTATTTAAAGCATACTTATTGTTTTTAGTTTTTATGAAGACAGTCTGGCCAAGTTCTCTTTTTATAGAATTAACAGTGCAAATTCAGTGTTGATACTCTGCATCTCCTTTTCCTATTCAAAATCATAGTGCTCTATTCCCAACTTCCTTGCTTTCTTAGAGCTACTTTTCTTTACTCCTCCCCATGGAGACTGCCACTATATATTTCCTTTTCTAGTTGCATTACCCTCTCTCTTACTATTCTTGTTTTTCACTCATTATGTTTTTTTTTTCCCCCTCTGGCTTTAAATATCCCTCTCCGAGATTGCTGATTGAGAACACTCCATAAAATCTCACCTACGGGGGATAATTAGTGGTCTACCAAAGTCGTTGTTAGTGTTATGTTTCTACATTGTGGGTTCTTCAAAGTCAGGCAGGAGTCTACAATTACTAAAGCTTGTTTCTATCTTTTTTTTTTTTTTTTTTTTTTAGCCTACTGAAGGGCTGTAGAAATAGCCAGAATGGTCCTCTATCATTCTGTGGTTCAATGCAGTCTCAATTTGCCACATCTATACTCTCTTTTCCCAAATTTCTCCAGTTTCTCAATGTTTTATTTTTTTATTTTTATTTTTTTAGTTTCTCAATGTTTTAACTATGAAATCATTGGTTGCAGGCAAATAACAAACATTTCAACGTGTAATACAGATCACACACATTTTAGAGCTCACATAAAGTGATATCTGTACATTAACCAAAGGTGCTAAATTTTAGAAGAGCTATTACAGCTAGTCTGTAAGAGAGTGCAGAAGGAATTAGGACAAGAGACTGGGTTTCCCAGCATAACCCACATGAAGTGAGAAAAAGCCCATTTGAAATTTAGATCTTGTCACCCAAATGTGCCTGTCTGCAAAAGACCTCCGAAGAACTACCTGAACACTGACCACTTTATCCTGTTGTTTTCTTAGATTTGTCTGTATTTTTTAAACAAATGTGAACTCATAACAACATAAAATTTACAGGACATAAAAGGTTAGCAAATAAAAATTTTATATATTTTAATAAGAATATTTTATTGAGTCCTTATTATATTGAAGTAAGTGCTAAATCTTTCATAATTCTTACCAATAACCTAATGATGTAGGGCCATTATTTTCCCTATTTACAGAAGAGGAAACAGAGACATGGACAGATTAAATGACCACAGTCATCTAGCTAGCAAATGACAAAGCTAGGATGTAAACAACCAATCTGCCATGAAACCAACTTTTCAATAAATACAGTACAATCATTTAAAACAGCATTATCAGAATCAAATTAAAAAAATGGTATTGAGCTTTTCTTTGGAGACTATTTATTTATTTATTTATTTATTTAGAGACCTTTCTTGGTGGAAATCATATGAATTACATGGGCACAGCTATATATTTAAGAAAAAAAATGACAAAAACTGTAATACATTGACCATAGCTTTTTAAATCTTTGTTTGATCTGTTAACTCAGATAAATGAACATCAACACATCACCCATTTATAAATTACACACAATTCAGCCCCAGCTTTTCTTGATCACCCTAAAAGTATTGTTAGTCTTTCCTGAATCTTACCAGTGTCTTTAGGAAAAAATACCTATGTATGAACAAAATACAGATGTGGTCTCCACTCAGTTCTTATTCATATGTGAAGTAATCAGAGGAAAAAATAAGTGAGAACACAATTATCTATTAATTCAGTCATTTCTTCTTTAGAAATGTAGTAACATTCAATGAAAAAGAGTTTAGACATTTGAGGAAAAATAGCATCGCCCCCCAAAAAAAAGTACTTTCAAAATGATTATTTATTAGTGCTCAGGTGGCTCAGTTGGTTAAGCATCTGCCTTCAGCTCAGGTCATGATCCCAGGGTCCTGGGAGCGAGTCATGTATCAGAATCCTCGCTCAGCGGTGAGTCTGCCTCTCCCTCGCCCTCTGCTACTCACCCTTGCTCATGCTTTCTCTCTATCCCTACATTTCTCAAATTAATAAATAAAAATCTTTAAAAAATGATTATTTGCATATTATAGGCTGGCCATATTTTCTCAGTCAATAATTGAGACATATTTTCTGATGAATCAAATGGGATAGAAGATTTGAAATTGGGACCCTCCAGAATTAAACAGGATGCATAGCAGCCTTGACTGCCCCCAGGCATCGCTTGAGTCTATGCTAGTACTTAGACATACTAAATACATACTAAATATTTAGAAATACTAAATACAATACTAAATACTAAATACAAATGTGCTTTCTTCCTCTTAAACCCTGATTTTTTAAACAACTGGACCCCAAATTCCTGGTCCTTTTGGGACTCTCTTCCACATGGCACGTGCATTTAATATAAACCTTCATGTTCCAGAGCTGTTGTAAGCATGAAAGACATCTAGTATCACTCTCTTTCCACCTGCAATTACCAGTAAGTAATTAAAGCAAACACCACAGGCAAATATTCTGTGGTTCATTGTTTATTTTTACTAAAAGAGCAAATTTTAATGAAAAGTTTAAATGTTGAGGAAACAAAGCCTTTTCAGCGGAAATTATCTTCCCTTTTAAAACAAAATAATCTTAAGATGACATTAGTGAAAGAACATCAGTTATATTAAGACAGGTGACTTTTTTACCAGATTGTGTCAGCTAAATGCCCTTTATTATTACAGGCCTATTTCTGTTCTCAAAATTAATTAAGACAATGGCTCTACCATAATGTTATGAAACACAGTTCAATGTCATGTGGTTTCTTCAATGTTTAAAGCTGTCCTAAGATGAAGCTGAAAAGTAAACATCTCTACCGTTTAATAGGAGTATAGTAGTCTTTTAATCTCTAACATTTACAAAAGTGAACTTAGATCCATTAGTAATGAGAACCTCTACTTGTCATCAATGAAGTTTATTTAAACAAGAATATTCTCCCTTTCCTGGCAATAAGAAAGTCATATTTATCATGTGATTTCCTTTCTAGTATTTAAATTCAAGACTATATTCCCATCAGGTCTTGGTGGTATACTTTCATTTATGAACTAGATAAGAAGATGCCCACAATGATGATTCATGCATATGTCTCCATGATGATACTTAAGGTACATGAGAATCTCAAATTAATTTTAAATATCTTATTAAAATGCCAATTGATTTGGATCTAAACTCAAAGATTGTTCTATCTGTGATAATGATTGAGACTACAAAACTTAAAAAAAATAAATATGGAAATTAATAACATCTTGATCCAGAGATATGTATTCCTTTATGATGACTAATGAATTATTTTAAAAAGAACACTACATATGTATTGAACAGTCATATCCATATTCCTTAAGCTTTCCTGAGACTTATTCCAACAACAGATGGAGTTACTTGATTTACTAAATGAGAAGTTCATATGATACCCTATACCTAAATATAAATGTGTTTAAGAGCAAAACTATTTCTGGTGAAGCAACAAGAATTTTAAGTATATCTCTTTGACTAATGGGAGAAAATGAAAGTATTTTCAAATAATGAAATTTAAGCAGTTCCAGAAAGAATTATATACACTTCCTTTTTATCCTTCAGTTATGCTTAAGTCCTTCCAGTAAGAATATCAAACTTCCTGCCCAAATTAAAGATCCAAGAGGCTGATGGTAGGAGTTAATAAAATTAAATATGCATGCATGCAATTAATGGCTTGGTATCTTCACTTAAACCTTGCTACTGAGATGACAATTTTCTCAACATGCTGTCCATTTTCACTTCTCAATCCCAGGAATTGTTCCAAAAACCCCACAGAGCCATAGGCAGTCTTGAGTTGTTTATTGTTGCTTTTCATCCATTCTTGCCAAATAATTTATATGGGACCAGGATACAAAAGACTACTGGAGTAATGTCCCTTAGTATGTGTCCTAATTAAGATGACTTCTTAGTGAATTTGACAACAACACTGTTCATTACCTGCTTGGCTAAATCAAACAGTCCATTCAGTGGCAATACCCCTATATTATAATTCACCAGTTCTTCATAATTTTTTTTCAGATAATGAGCTAATTTCTGAGATATGTAATTTCAAAGAAAAACAGTGCATGAAAACACAAAAATTTCACTTGGCCATTTTAAGATGTACTCGGTTAGTTCATAAGCCATTTTTCATATTAGTGAAGCCATATAATTATATTTTTAAGTATCTTCCTGCTCAAAAGTATGTTTAGAAGTTTCAAAAGGAAAAATCCTCTAAGAACTAGATTGGAAGGGAAAACTGCAGAAGCTACAAGATTGAGTTAATTAGTAAAATCTAGTATAATACGTTAAAAAAAAGAAAAAAAGAAAAAAGGCTTTCACACAAATGGTGAGTGTCAACGATCACCAGGTTGGAGGCAGGCTGGCACAGACGGGGAGAAAAGGATCCACCATGTTTTTCTCTCCATCTTTTCTGTTTTTACCTGCAAGAGGAAAGATCAAGGCTGAAGGGACAGTGTGGATGCCCAGTTAGGGGCAGGAAGCCATGTACTTTGGGGATTTGCCATGAATCCTTGATGGGTAAGTTGAAATAAGAGCAAAGAAAAACCTATTCTCCTAGACACTGGAGATGGGAGTCCAACAGAAAGTAGGCTAAAGTGACAAGGTTTGGCCCAATCAAATGTCCCTTCCCCAATAACAGTGATTGCCTTGCTAAAGAGTAAGAGATGTTGCTGGAACCTCCTTCAATAAACAAACAAACAAACAAACAAATGCACACTAGAACCTTTGTTCTAAGACATATGCCTGAAGGCTTCTAACTAAGAAAAAAAATACAGAAGGTGAATTTAGCAATGATTCTAAAAAACTAATCAGTGTTTGGGACTGGATGTCTTGGGAACTTGTGTCTTGAGTACTATGGCATTTGATAGATAGATAGATAGATAGATAGATAGATAGATAGATAGATGATAGATAGATGATAGATAGAGATATGCACACACATTAGTAGCATAGTGGGAGGAATGAAAGGAAGATATTTATAAAAAGTCTCCCTGGTCAATGTGTGAACTGCAACTATTATTATTCTCTTTCATAAATATGGAATCTGAGGCTTACAGTGATTAACTGACTAGCCTAAGACCACAGCTTAATCTGTAGGTGAAGTGGCTTTCTTTTTTTAAAAAAAAAACTTTTTAAAAATATTTTATTTATTAATTTGACAGAGAGAAAGAGCACAAGCAGGGGAGTGAGTGGCAGAAGGAGAAGGAGAAGCAGGCTCCTGGATGAGCAGGGAGTCTGATGCAGGGCTCATCCCAGGACCCTGGGATCATGACCTGAGCTGAAGACAGATGCTTAACTGACAGAGCCATCCAGGCATCCCTGAAGTGACTTTCTAAGGTATGTTCATCTAATGTGAAAAGTCATACCTTTTCTAATGCACCATATAGATCTTTTAATGACTGTATGTGTATATTAACTATATTATTAGGAAAAAAAATCATATAATTTATAGGATGATCATTCACCCTTTTCCCTTACTCATATGTAAGGATAATTTGATTATTAGACTACTTTATAACCACTACTGTCTCTGTGATGATAGCTATTTAAATATAGGAAACAATATCTAAGAAAATTTGCTTCTGCTGACTGCTTTTTGCAACATTTGTCCTTATAATAAATGGTAACAAAGGTCGCAAAACTCAAAAAAGGATTTCTAAGTCTTTTCAATGAGAACTGAAATCAATAATTTTGGATATATTCCATCCATTAACCCTTCCCCCCACCTTTAAAGTTTTGGTGTTTTTTGCTATACTGCCAGAGTTTGCTTCTCTGAAATCTGACGTTTTAAGTCTGGCAAGAGGGTACTATGCACAGTCACACAGTGAGTCTCCCTAAACTGCTGCACAATGCAGTGTCAGTTGCTTGATTTGGGTGAAGTGGATTCAAGGTTGTCCTACAATACACTAACTCTTACTCACTTGCACCATCCCAAACCACTTTCAAAGGAATTGGTGCTCCCCTATTGCCCTGAGAAATGCACATAAATCACAGACAGCTTCCTCACCTCCTCTTCTGTCCACAGAATAGCCATTACTGACTGTGAATACTGGATAATTAGAAATTAAAATAGTGTTTTTACTTTTTTAGGGAGAAAAAAAAGCCTTGGGATTCATGTCAGACTATACAATGACTTGTGTGGTGTTGTGCAACCAAACACGACAATGGAAAAGTGCTGTAGCAGAGGAAAGACCAAACTTAATGTCGTGCGGATGTAATGGTATGTCCTAAGTCACATTCAGATAATACATGCGGTGTACAGGGATCTTGTAGTCAACTTCAAGAGGAAATGGGGAGGGTATGAACTATGGTACAGTTGGATTCGTAGGGTACCAAGAAAGAGTTGTAGAACACTTCTCACATTTCTTCCTTTTTCTTTGATTATGTTTTTTTTTTAAATGACATGTCATCCCTCAAAGCATGATATTCTTTTTTTTTAATTTTTATTTATTTATGATAGTCACAGAGAGAGAGAGAGGCAGAGACACAGGCAGAGGGAGAAACAGGCTCCATGCACCGGGAGCCCGACGTGGGATTCGATCCCGGGTCCCCAGGATCGTGCCCTGGGCCAAAGGCAGGCGCCAAACCGCTGCGCCACCCAGGGATCCCGATTATGTTTTAATTAATCCGAATGATGAAGGTAATATAAGGAGTTGTGTGATAGGAATTCAAAAGGACTAAAATATCCTCTTCGTAATTTCTTAACTGGTCATAGGTTTAGAGAGTAAAGTTTTTTTTGAGTTTCCTTTATTTTTATTTGTTTAGGTGTGGGGAAAAAAAACCCTGTAACCCAATCGAATTCTCAAGGGCTGGACTGGTGATGTTGGCTGGTGTCAGAGAGATGCTGGTGGCAGGAAGCCAGTCTGCCAAAAGCACCATCAAGAAAAAATTGGATGTTCCAGAACCTTAAAATGGCAGATTCCACAAAAATCATATGTAAGAAAATTAGTTAATTGGGGTTTTACACCATTAAGTCTTTCCTTGGTTATGTTTTCAGCAATGAAGTCAAGGTGTTTTTGCCTTCTTTTGTTTGATAAAATGAACCAAAAATAGGAGATTTTAAATTCAGATTTCAAATAACCTAAAACTTTACTCTCCTTTCTAACTTAACTTTGAATTATCATCAATGTCTCACAGTGGTTTGGGTGGACAACTTAATTAATTTGATAAAATAAACCATATGCCAACCGTGAAACAGATGCAAAATAAAAATTATATGATCTGGTTTTTGTATTTCAGGAAGTTAAACATTAAGGAGTAGTACAGAAAAATAAGTTGTGTAGTAAATTTGGAGCATTGGTATCTGGCCACTTTCTGGCTTTGTAAGATGAGAGCTAAACACTATTTCTTTTCCTTTTTTAAATTTCCTTTGCTTATGAAATGGGATTACCAGTTCTTACACTACTACCTCACAGCAATTTTGTTAAGATGACATGATAAAATTTATATGAAAGTCCTGTAGGCATATACATTATAATAGAAGCCAGTTAAACACTTTGAATGAATTAATTTTTAAAGCTAAAGAGCAGATTTTAAAATTAAGCTTTTAAGTCATCTGCTCTATTTATTGTTTTCTGCTATTATAATTGTATGGTGTTGGGTAGCTAAAATATATATTTTTAAATTACTATCATTTCCCTTGTTATTACACCAGCCATAAATAATAACATGGGCAAAAATAAAATTGCAAAAACGTGCATCTGTGACTTTCTATAGAATATTTCTTACCAATAAAGAAAGAGGCCTACCTACTTTTTAATTTCCCACACTGATTATTTTATTTCATTGACTATATCTGAGTTAGTGTTTTCTATATTGTGTTCTAGCAGTGAGCTTGGATGTTACATCTGAAGTCAGACTGCTTGGATTCAAATCTTGTTCTTTTACTTAGCTATATGTCCTTGGGCTAGTAACTTAGTCTCACTGGGACTCAATTTTCCTATGTGTTTATTGAGGATAATAGTATCCATCTCTTAAAATGGTGCCCCATTAGCAATAAGCCTTTAATAAATATATATCTTTATATGCTATAACAAATGCACAATATATGGAATGCATGATATATTTTTATAATATATATCTTTATAATATTATGTCCTATATTATACAATAAATTATGTAATTATATATCCTTATTTTACAATCATAATACATGTCTTTTCACAGCATAAAGATTGGAGTTACAAGCATATAATATTTTGTCAATATAAATTGAAATTATTTTTAAAATACGAACTAATAGCCATTTATTTATGCTCATAGATTTTCATTTATTTATTTATTAAAGATTTTATTTATTTATTCATAGAGACACACACAGAGAGAGAGGCAGAGACACAGGCAGAGGGAGAAGCAGGCTCCACGCAGGGAGCCAGATATGGGACTCGATCCCGGGTCTCCAGGATCACACCCTGGGCTATAAGCAGCACTAATCCACTGAGCCACTGGGGCTGCCCTGCTCATAGATTTTTAGATTGCACAGGTTATCTGTACTGCTATTATAATTTGATATAATTGGCATAATTGTCAGATAAATTTGGTATCATTGGTAAATATACCAAATGTATAAAGTCTATAATATAGACTGCAGTGGAACATCTAAAAGCATACTATGGGTATTAAGTTCCGTAAAGCTTTCCTCCTTCCTCCTTTCTCTCCAGGAATCAGAGTGAGGAGCAGCAAGTTTGCTGATTGTTTTCTAAGGGAGCCATCAATATAGACAGACTGTGTAGCAAAGAATAAGTTCTAGTTTGCCAAAAGCTGACCAGTTTGATTATGAGACAGGAACAATTAATTAAAGAAGAGGAGAAGAAATCTTCCAAGGAAATTTCTCTCACTGTATTCCAGTGAAGAAAGAGAAAAGTAACCTAAATTTGCATTGATGTATACTTTATAGTGTTGTCTACCAGTTTATTATCCTCACAGTTGGCAATTTTTGAATTTGCAAAATGAAGTGTTAAACTAGATAATTTTCAACACTCATCTTAAAACTTAAAATAGGTGACTTATTCTGAATGAATTACATACTTTGTTGGTATATTTGAAAACTACTGGATTTACATCAGTTTGCATTGAACTTACATTGATAAATACAATTTCAAATTATTGGTGTAGTTTGTAATGTCACTAGTAATTGGAAAAGATGTTATTTTTTACTAAAGCTTTTTAAAAATGGGACTATTAATGAATTCTAACTTTGAAACAATCAAGCTACTTTCTAAATTCTGTATTTATTAAAAACAGATACACATTCCAGCTCATTATTACAGCTTTGGCATGTAACTGTTATGGAGAACTGCCTCCTAGCAGCTTCTGAATCTGTAGATCTCAATGGTAAGGAGAAGGCTCAATTTCTGGGAAGGCTTCACTATTAATAAATGTATCCCTGTGATTTAGTGCCAAGTGGGGATGGGATGCCTCAGGATGGCGCCCAGTCAGTCATTGTTCCAGCCAGTGTGGGCAGCAAGGGCCATTTTCCTGTCTTAGTCCCGCGAGGGCTGATGAGATGAAATCTTTAGTCTGTCTCTGTGGCAAACTTTCTTGGATAACACAAGTGGAAAGTAGAGGCAATTATCCAAGTATCTGAGGTAAATGTGTGTTTTTCTGACCCAAATACTTGAAAAACTACCTCAACTCTTCTTTCTGGTTTGACTATGATGATCTGGGCACATCTTTCTGCCTATATAAGTGTTTCTTTTTTCTGGATCTTTTCATATAGTTCCATGAAGTTTGGGGGGGAGAGTTATAAGGTGTGTGTGTACTGGTATGCCTGCCCAACTTGGTATGTATATTATAGGAACCTATTTTGTCTGTTCCTCCTAATTTTATAACAAATAAATTGATTAATTTCAAAAGTCCTTTTGAATTCATTTAGGTACTTCATGTCTTAATAATTTTGAATATATATCCACAGTTGTGTATTTGATAACAATTTGAGTTTTGGACTTTAACACAAAGGGAGTATTTATGCCAGATACCATGGAAACTTAAATTGTAATTTAGCACCAGAAGTTCCATAAATTTTAACATGATGGCAGACTTTCCTTCCTTTTGCTTTCATTAATATCCAAGGTCTCTGTGTTAGTCACACAAATCGAACTCTAAATAATCAAAGAGTTAGTAATTTAATCTCTTTTTAATAACTGTCCATGGCTTTATCTTTTTCCACAATGTTTTAAAACTTTAACTACTATTTATTAGATTTGCCAAACAATGAGAAGGGAAAGAGAAAAGTGCAAAAGCTGCAAGCACTAACTTTTACTACTTACTTATAGCAATTCTAGAATGGACTTGGTACTATACCAAATTAACTATACAAAGTTTTAGAGTATGAAAGTATTAGCTATAGATGTTTTAGAAATTAATGATCAGTTTTATTTAAACGTATTCTCTGGAAGAAGCCTAATACCATGAGAAAACTGGACTGAGTGTCCAAGATGATTGTCACTACGTAGATGGGTAATACAGGGCAAGCCTCTCTGAGTCCCACTACACAAAATAAAGAGATAGGAATTATCTAGATAACTTCTAGGATTCATTCTAGATTTAAAAATGTATATTCAAATCTGAACATAGTTGCAGAGATTTCATATAGCTACTGTGAAGAAGTTAGGGGGAAACAAGATTCAATTAATGCATGATTTGACAATAAGAGGACCATTAAAACGTTTTTATCTTAAGGAAAATGTTTATCAATTTCATATTTTTTTAAGAAAGAGTACTAATTAACCTGGAACAACAATCTCTGTTAGATACATCAGAAACAATTTTGCTTGGACAGCAAAGAGACCGATGCTCTGGGTATAAACTCTACTAATATAGAGCAGCTGGGAGTAATAAATATTCAAGAGCATTTCCTGAAGAAAAGACCATTAGTCAACACATTGATGATTTAAAATATAGCAGTATTATTCAGACTAAAAAGTATATCGACAGCTTGCATCAGGTTATTTATTTGGCTATGTTAACTCATTCAACACAAGTTTTAAAACTGGGTTAGTCATCAACCAACATAACCTCCTTAAGAAAGAGTCTAGTAACCATATCATTAGGCCAAGTAATAAAAATTTCAACAGATTACATCAAATAGAGATGGCATCTAACTTACATCCATTTCCATTCTGCAACTGTATTTTGGCTTTAGGAATAAAGTGGAAAGCTTCATACACACACACACACACACACACACACACACACACACTACTTATCTAAATAAAAATCCACGTAAAACAATATGAATACAAACTTCTAATATAACTATATACACATTTTAAACTTGATTTAGGATATAAGATTGAAACAGTTTTTGTGCTACCTGCTTTAATTTCAGCTACTCTTTTCCCAAAATATTTCCAAATTTCATGTGTCATATAGAGTTTAAAAATTAGACCAAAAAACAGTTTCAGATAGTGAAAGTCTTTTTTCTTTTGTTTACCTTTAAATCTCAGACTTACATTAAGAAATTGTGCTTAATATAATATATAAGACGTAAGGGGGGGCATCTGAAAAGCATAGTCTTGATTGCATTTTCTATTTTGGTAAACATTATGTTCAGCCAGACGTCAGTAAGGTCTTCCTAACAGCTGGTAGCAATGCCAAGAATATTTATAATACAGCAGAAATACCAGGGAAAGTGGTAAAACACGGATGTCAAAGCCTAATTTCTTGCTTTGTGACCTAATTTTATGGTCCATTTTTGAATGTTGTCCAAAAGTGCACTCATGAAAGAGAATTTAGGTTTGGCAAGCTGCAGAAATATTCCCACAAGTGCTGCTGAATAAATCCTGAAAAACCTTTCCCTCTAAAGAAAACTCTTTTAGCTGAAGAGCTTAAATTCTCCAGAAATGTCTTTTGTTAAAGAACATTCATTCAGGGCTCTTCATGTGTCAAAACTTGCTTCATGAAGCAACCTGAAATGTATTTCAGGGACCTAAGAAGTAAAACATTTATTATGACAGCAACAACAAAGACATTCATATCAATTCTCTTGGTTTAGATTTTTATTAAAAAGTCTAAAAACATTTGAAGTTTAATAATCAGTTCTTTTTTTGGGGGGTGCTAAGAATAGTTTTAAACTATGAAGGGTTTTAAAATATTATGCAAAAAAAAATATTATGCAATTTACCATTGTTTAAATTCTAAATTCCTTTCGCTATATTATACACACATCTGTTTTAAAAGGTTAATTCTGAAGTTACCTCCTTCACACTGATAAACAATATTATTTTTAGTTGAGTTTATATATGCTCCCTTGGTAGAAATAAATCTTTTACTAAAATCTTCTAGAAGCAACTTTAAATGTCATAATACCAAGAATGTCATTATAATCTCTTGTAAGGTTATCTTAATTTTTATATTAGTGCTCTAGTTAGGGGATGTTTCATCATATTATATTTTTTTCTTAATGTTGATACATAGATTGAGTAGTTCTGTGAAGAACTGTAAAGGTTTTGAAGCTAAACTATCTTACTTAGGGACACCTGAGTGGCTCAATGGTTGAGCATCTGCCTTTGGCTCAGGTTGTGATCTTGGAGTCCTGGGATGGAGTCCCAGATCAGGATCCCCAAAGGGAGCCTGCTTCTCCCTCTGCCTATGTCTCTGCCTCTCTCTCTCTCTCTCATGAGTAAATAAATTAAAAATTTTAAAGTAAATAAATAAAATAAACTATCTTAGTGGGACTTAGGCTTTAAGTTCACCTGTGCTAAAATGATGATGAAGGGGAGGGAAAAACTGATGGACTTAGCTCTTTTCCCCACTTGGGTTGTTCTCCATTCCCATGCCACTCATGGCCTTTATATCAGAGCTTCCTTCTGTGGCTTATGGCAAAACATTAATATCATTTTTTCAATTGTCTGGTTAGCATAAGACATACTGGAGGAAAAGAGGACCTTATTTTCTTATGAAACACATTTCTAAGGTAATTTATCCCAGAATACATTTGATAAACAAAGCAATATCATTTGCAAACTATTTTCCATGGATTCACTAGAACAATAATTTCCAAATACCAGTTAGACCACTGTATTGCAATCGCTTTAGGGCATTATTAAAATAATAAAATAAATAAAATAATAAATAAATAATAATAAATAAAACCAAATAAATAAATAAATAAATAAATAAATAAATAAATAAATAAATAAAATAAAGATTGATCAACCCAAGACAGGTTTGAACATTTGGTCACTTTGGAATGCTATATTAATTTGATGTCTTCCATAATAATAATACTAGAAAAATATATTTAATATTTATTTGAAGGAAAGATAAAAATGCCTACGGAAAAAAAAAAGAACATGCACATTGTCCTCTGTTGCCTTCAGTAATTCAATGCTAGCCCCAAAGCTGCAAGCCCCTCTTGTTTTTTTTGAGGTCTGGAGGTTACCTATAAAAACTGAACTAGAAGGTAGTTTGCGGCCTTCACTTGTTCAGATATTATTCCTGGGTGTGTTGCATTCCAATTATACCCTAATTATACTATCCTTGAAAAAAGAGCCCATCAGTACTTATTTTCTTTATATTTTCAGTATATTATATGTTGAATGATTTTTTTAAACTTTCTGTTTTGAGGTAACTGTAGATTCACATGCAATTGTGGAAAATTATGAAGATCCTTTGCTCCTTTGCCCATCCCTCACCCTGACATTTTGTAACACTAAATTATAATAGTACAACCAGAAAATTTATTTTGCTGTAATCAAATTAAGTTTATCTTAATTTTTATATTATTGCCTTATTAATATTTCACTAGTTTACATGCCTTCATTTGTGTGTCTGAATGTTTGTTTAGTTCTGTGCAACTAATAGTTTTGTCAGATGCATAGACCATCACAGTTATAGAATAATTTCATTATAAGGATCCTCTGTGGTATCCTTTCATGGCCACATCTACTTCCCTTCCTCTGCCCTCTCTAACCCATGACAACTATTATTAATCTATTCTCCTTCTCTATAATTTTGTAATTTTAAGAATGCTATGTAAATGGAGTTATGCAGCATGTAACCTTTGAGGTTGGTTTTCTTCAATCATCATACCTCCCTTGAGATACATTCAAGTTGTGTGCATCAGTAGATCATTTCCCTTTTACTGAAGAGTGGTATTCCATGGTACGATATACCACGATTGAACCATTCACCTCTTTGAATGAGCATGTGTTTTTTTCCAGGCTTTGATTATTATGAATAAAGCTGCTATGAACATTTGTTACATATTTTTCTCTGAACAGATGTTCTTATATCTCTGAGATAAATGCCTATGAGTACAACTACTAGGTGTACGGTAAGCACGATTAGAAACTGCCATACTCATTTCTAGGGTGGCTGTCCCATTTTACATTTTCATCAGGAGTATGCAAGTGGGATCCCTGGGTGGCGCAGAGGTTTAGCGCCTGCCTTTGGCCCAGGGCGCGATCCTGGAGACCCGGGATCAAATCCCACGTCGGCTCCCGGTGCATGGAGCCTGCTTCTCCCTCTGCCTATGTCTCTGCCTCTCTCTCTCTCTCTCTCTATGTGACTATCATAAATAAATAAAAATTAAAAAAAAAAGGAGTATGCAAGTGACTCACTTTCTCTACAATACTACTTTTTCAATAATTTTAGTCATTCTGATGGATATATAATGATACATCATTGTGGTTTTAAACGTGCCTTTCCCTAATGGCCAATGATGTTGAACAACATTTAAATATTGATTTCCCATTTGTATACCTTTTTTTTTTAAAGATTTTATTTATTTATTCATGAGAGACACACAGAGAGAGAGAGAGGCAGAGACACAGGCAGAGGGAGAAGCAGGCTCCATGAAGGGAGCCCGATGTGGGACTCGATCCAGGGTCTCCAGGATCATGCCCTGGGCCAAAGGCAGACACTCAACAGCTGAGCCACCCAGGTGTCCCTGTATACCTTCTTCATTGAAATATCTGCTCATATCTTTTGTTGTTTGTCATATTGGAATGTTTTATAGTTTTGAGAACTCTTTACCTATTCTTTAAATAAATCTTTTATTGGACATGCAGTCTGCAAGTATTTCCCAGTCTGTAGCTTGTCTTTTCATCATCTTCACAGAGACTCACAAAGCAAAAGTTTTTAATTTTGATGAGGTCCAGTTAATTACTTTTTCAGCTTATACATTATGTTTTTGGTGTCAAGTCTATGAACTCTTGCCATACACCTAATTGCTGAACATTTTCACATTTATAATTTTTCCTAAAAGTTCCATAGTTTTACATTTTACATTTAAGTCTATGATTTACTTGGGGTTGATTTTGTATAAGATTTGAGGTGTAGGTCAAGACTTTTTTTTTTTTTTGGCCCACAAATGCCCAAATGTTTCAACATCATTTATTAAAAAGTCTATCTTCATTGAATTACTTTTGCATTTTTGTTAAAATCATTTGAGCATATTTGGATGAGTTATTTTCTGTGTCCAGTGCTGATGCACTATGGTTCATCAGGACAATCTTTAATCCAACTTTGCTAAACTCATCCCAGTACTATTAATTCAAAAACTTCTAAGAGAGGGCTAGAATTCTGTGTCTTTAATTGTATTGGTAAATCTGAAGTACAGCTCTGTTTGGAAACTCTGCTCAGAGTTTTAAAAATCCTCACAAGGATTTTTCATTAATCTTTGCTGAGGTTGGTGTGAGGAAGTGGATAACAGGTGACTTTGTGACTCTCATTTATTAAATTAATTAATAAATATTTAACATTTAGGGAAAGTTATAAAAAATAAGAAATAGCCACCTATATTCTCATTACTTGGCTTAAGAAATGAAACATTACTTATAAAGATGTAGCTTCTTGTGGGTCCCTTCCCTCTTCAATCACATCCTCCTCTCCTCTCTCCAACCCCAGAAGTAACCATTGTCCTATGTTTTATGATTATCATTTTCATGTATTCTGTATATTTGACCATATAAAACACTCATACATATGCATATACATACATATATACAGATATATGTCTAATTCACTATTTTAATAAAAATCTGAAGTAAAAATGACTACTAACTTGATCCAAGGGCAAATTATCATCCTTCTCAGCCTTCAAATGCAGACCACAGCATATCCTAAAGTCTGGTTTAGTTCAATTTGTTTAGATTTAATCATATGTTTACTGGGTTCTTAGTTCACCATGCTTTCTGACATCTCAAAATTTTATTCTGGGATTATTTTCTTTCTTCCTGAATTTTACCCACTAGACATTCCTTTATACATAACAGTTTCTTTGGAGGATAGACTCTGTTACTGTTTGTCTAAATATTACTTTATTTTTTCTCATGATGAATAATATCTTGTCTGGGTATACACTTTTGGATGGATAGTTACTTTTCTTTTAGCATATTGAAGACATTACTCCATGGCTGTAGTAGTATCTGCAGTTGCATAATAAATTACCCCAAAACCCAGTGGCTTAAAACAACAATAAACATAATCTCTCACAGTTTCTGTGAGAATTAAGAATTTTTGAGTGGCTTAGCTGGAGAGTTCTTGATCAAGATTTGGTCCAAGGGTACAGTCACCTGAAAGCTTGCTTAGAGGATTTCCTCTCTAGATAGCTTACTTGTATGACTGGGAAATTGATGCTGATTATCAATAGGTTTTATCTCCTCATGTAAGCTTCTCTACAAAACTGAAGAAATGTCATGACATGACAGCTAGCTTCCTCCAGACTGAGAGTTCCAAGAACCAAGGGAGAAGGAGAATTGTGACTCATGACAGTGTTTATCAGTGTCACTTCTGTTGCCATATATAAGCAACTCCCAGTGTAAAAGGGATTATACAAGGGTTGGTATACCAGAAAGCAAGATGACTGAGGTCAATCATGAAGTCTATCTCCTCCAGTTACTTTGTGACTTTTTTTCCTTTATGACTTGATATTGCTAATGCTGAGTAGTCTGTGGTCAATATATTACTATGCCTTTGCAAAAAAAAATATTTTTTCCCGCTTGCTGCTTCTATAATGTTCTATTGGTTTTTAATATTTTGCAGTTTTATTTATGTTTATTAATTGTTCTTGTGTTTCATCATGCTTCTTAAAATGAGAAGCCATACTGTCACTAATTTTCCAAAATTTATATTCATTATCTCTTTGAAAACTTTTTCTCTCCTACTTTATCTAATATTCCTTCTAGTAATCTGATTTGACAAGTATTGCTTTCTCATTAGATTCTTAATATAATCTCATTTTGAAAATTTGTCTTTGTTTCTCTGTGCTAAAATGTGTTTATTTCCTCATATACTATCTCTTAGGTCTTTATCCTCTCTTAATCTTTCCTAATTTTTGTTTAACTTATTTATTGGCTTTTTATTTTCAATGATTGTCCTTTTCATTTATAGGTATTATTTTTGTTTTTTTCCTTTAAACTCTCGTTTTTATGTTTTTATAG
The DNA here is from genome assembly GCF_053574225.1 of Canis aureus. Taxonomy (NCBI): domain Eukaryota; kingdom Metazoa; phylum Chordata; class Mammalia; order Carnivora; family Canidae; genus Canis; species Canis aureus. Next base: position 12,878,534 of record NC_135635.1, read on the forward strand.
TATCTTGTTTCCAACTCAATTTACCATTGTCCCTTTTATTTAAAGATCTGGGTGGGAATATCCTCATTCTTATTCCAATGAGTAGAATATGTAAAGTACTCTGAACTCAAACACTATTGTTGTCTACCAATCTAACTGCTGATTCTCATTATTGCTTGTCATTTCTGACATAATTTCATATTTTATTTATTTAATATCTGTTAGAATACTGAGGGGGCTGGTTTGAAAGCTCGCTATTTCGAGAGGGTAGTTTTTGCCTTTGCCAAGGCTGTGAGGAAGAATGTATATTAATTTATCCAAAAATTTTGATTCTTTTAGTGAAAGAGTTTTTAGAACATAGAGTGAGCATATTGCCAGTAAAGTAAATAGTTTTGATTTCTTCCAATCAGTGTGACTTGAATTCTATGTATAGGGCTTCCAGGAAAATACTGCTTGAATAAAAGTTACTTTTGAAAAATAGTCTCTATACTATACAAAGACTAACAGAAATATATTCAAAGTGAAAGGATAGAAATAGCATAAAAGGCAGCTTTGGAAATCAAAAGTGAAAATTACATGGCCAATTTGACTCTAGGATTTGAAATTGTTTACATAACTGGAGGAACAGACAATGTGTACCATTTTTATGGTCTAATCCTGGAGCACCTGTGAACTCAATTAGTAATTAAAAAAAATTGAAGTGCTATAGATTTTTAAATATAAACCTTTATGCTTGCTACAAAGGCAATGACTATTGGGCTATTGGCAATGGTTATTGGGCTATTTTTGTAAACTGTTTTTAGTTGACATTTGCTTTTCCTTATTTCTCAATCCTATCATACACTAAACAGATAAAAGGTGGGGGGTGAGTTTTCTCTGAGTAAAAAGCTCTATGAAATCAGATCCAAAGTTACATTTTTCTTTGGCTATGTTTTTCTATATTTAATTTCAGTTTTATATTTAGAAGCACTCAGATTTAACTAATTCACTACCTCTATTCTAAACTCAGTTTAAAATAATGATGAAAGGTATAAGCCTAAAATACGTTTTTCTCTCTCATACAAATTTACACACATATACTCACTGATCCATGATTTTTTTTTAAAGATTTTATCCATTTATTCATGAGAGACACAAAGAGAGGCAGAGACACAGAGACAGGGAGAAACAGACTTCTTGCAGGGAGTCTGATGGGGGACTCAATCCCTGGACTGGGATCTCGCCCTGAGCAGAAGGTGGATGCTCAACCACTGAGCCACCCAGGTATCCTCTGATCCATGATTGTTAACACACACACATGCACACGCACACACACGATATGGATAGCAGCAATAATTTTCATTATTTATTCATTCCCTTCAAGTAATATGGGTTAAAAGAAACCATATTGTCTAAGTTATGTCCAAATATTTCCATTTTCATTTCATAGGGCATAGCAGTTTATGCACTAAACTAGTTTTCTTGCACCCCAAATTTCTCAGTGATCATCAGAGGAAATTACTTTCCTCTCTAATCTGTTTACTGCCTCATTCATAGCACTAATTTCTGAATCTGCAATTTAAATCACTGATATCTGAATATAAGCTAGAATTAGTTCTCAAATCTAGTAAGTTTTTATAGATATCTAATGTCTCATATGTAACACATTTGATATGATTTGAGACATATATTCTTGAAAGGTTGAGTGAAAACTGAAATTTTCACAAGCAATTCATAATCTATTTGAGTTATTAAACCTCACTACATGGAACTAGTTAGGTTTTTGTCCTTGTTTTTTTTTAATTATTATTATTATTTTTTTTAGTATCATCCTTTAGTTTCTCTTTTTAGAGAGTCTTGATCTAGATAAGGGAAAGAAAGAAAAATGGGCTAAGTTTCTTGGGCTTTCGGCCAAAGATGGCCTTTTGGACCATTGCTGGCTTAGAAAATCTCGTAAAAATTATAAATCCTCTTCCCAGAGCCATGCCACATACACATGAACTTTTGCATACAATTTCAGGAAGTCCATGAACCCACAGAAGTCTGTCCATGGGCTTCTTGACTGTTCAAAGAACATATTATGATTTTCTGGACTAGATGAAAAAAACATAACTAAGTGGCTAAATGGACCAATAATATTACTTGAGGCATGCTAAGTGTTCTTATATACTACTCATCATTACTATAATAAATATAGAAAATTGTTTAATTTTATACCCCATGACTTGAGTATATAAAGCGTATTTGAAGGTCTAATTCATATACACTTTTGACTATGCATATATGTATTTGCATATATGCATTTGTACTATAAACTATGCATATATGTATTTGACTATTTTAATTGCAAATTTCTCTTGACATAAAATAAATACCTTTTAGATTATAAAAAATAAAGTTTGGGGAATGATTATAACTTGTAGACTTTTAACAGTCCTAAATAATACTTTTCATCTACTTGTACAATTTTGTTAATATCCTGCTATAGTGTAGGGACTTAAAATGTTATAACAGTTTCTACTAAGTGCAGTTGTCAGGTTCTATTGCTTTAAAGTATTTTCTTCCTGGAACTAAAAAGGTTAAAGAAAGTTACTTTATATTTTTTTACAATACCTGCAATAGCTTCTTTTTATTAGTTTTACGTCTTTAAAATATATACATTACGGTGATTATTAACTACCTAAGTATGTGTGGATAATACCATTGATGCTCTTTGATTATACTCCTCTAACTTCCTCTTCCTTCTAAATACTGGGAATTTACCACATTGTAATTATATGAAAAAACTGCTGTACAAACATTGTAACATAACCCCTATTGTTTGTTTTGTTTTTAGAGAGGGAGAAGTGGGAGTAGGGAGAGAGAGAATCTTAAGCAGGCTCCACACCCACGGCACTCTATTTCACAACCCTGAGACCATGACCCCAGCTGAAATCAAGAGTCTGGAACTTAACTGACTGAGCCACCCAGGCGCCCCAAACATAACCCTTGTTGTAATATAAATGCTAATTATTTTAATATGGAAACAACTTCAATTAAATATACACATAATTTATTGCTGAAAATGGTTTAGCAGCTAGTAGTCTGACTAGAAAGAACAGTGAACTAGTTCCTCTGATAACTCTTGAATATAATAGATGTCCAAGATCATAAAATACTTTTAATGAAAATACAGAAGTTAAATGAACTTTCTTCAATTTAGCATAAGGGATATATGGAATGAATGTCTAAGTTCATTTGGATGAAGAAAATTGAGTTGGACTTCTATTACTCTATTGTAGAATATGTCCATCTGGAATAAAAGGCTTTTAAGCATTTCCCTAGTGTGATCTAAGGACTCCATATTACCACTGCTCTAGAGGCAACTGCAGGAGATGTATGAGGTTGTGAAATTATACTGATCCAGAGGGGAATGAATATGAACCACAGGTATCATCTTATTTACTAGTTATTTGTTTGATTGTGCAAAAACTGACTAAAGATGTGAAATAAATAATAGCCAATAAATATTTCTAGTAAATGAAATGTGAAAAAATAAAATTTTAATGTAAAAAAGAATAAAATAAAATTTTAATATGACAAAGAGCGATAGAGCTATGAAATTATGGAATGGGATTCTGCAGCTCACTTAAGGATTAATGAAAAATCACATATGAATTTCACAACCTATTAGAGAAGATAACACACATGCACAGATTGCTATAAAACACATTAAAGAAAATATTAACTGTTAATAAAGTTTACAAGAGAGGAACTCATATTTGGGATATCAGAAAAGGACTCATGCATTTGGCAATACTTGAGCCTAGCCTTAAAGGATGGCTTAATATTTGGGCAACAAACAACGACTACAGAACCTAGAAGTAATGCTGTGAACCAAGGAACAGAGGTTGAAACTCTAGGATATTTTTGTGAACTGGTTGGACAGTGGAGTTGGTTACATGGAATGGTAAAAGATTAAAGCTAAACAGGCTGAGGTCAGTACATCAAGATTCTTGGTGCTTAGCTAGAAGAAGTCGTCTTTATTCTGTTGGCAACGAGTAAAGAGCCAATGAATGATGTTTTAAATTGGCCTCCCAGCTATACAGCAAAGGTCAGTATCAAGGGGGCTGTATTTTCAATAAGACTGCATTGTAGCACATTCTCAACTATGTGTAAGAAAAAAGCACTAGTCTAAAAACCAGCAAGAAATAGAAACATGATACATGAAAAAATTAACTTTTTATTCTGAAGTGATAGTGATAAATATGTAACACTTGAAGTCATAGTAAATAGCATCAGTATGTTTTTACCATAAAAAATACAAAAGGAAACAACACTATATTCAACACATGAAAAGTATTAGCAGAAACTGAGAACTTCTGGTAAATACTAAGTTTAAAAAGTACAAACATTTAGTAGGAGGTATGTGGTATAAATTTCTAGAAGACATGTAGTTAGTAAAACAAACAAAATCAGTCTTGTTTACTACTTGTCTGGCATAAATCATTCTTAGGCATGGGTGAGGAGCTGTTCTCAAGGACCAAGACTCTAAATATGTAAGAATTCATACCAGAGTTACCAGAAGATTATACAATAGTTATGCAAGTCAAATACCTCTGGTTTCATGATTTTAAAATGTGGAAACTCTTACCTCGAACAACAAGGTCAGCTGAAGCTGAAGAATTGTCCACAATTGTCTGAGCGGTACACGTGTATCTACCAGCATGTTTCAGCTGGGCATTTCGGATGAGTAGTTCCCCATTGGAATCCAGCTGTTAGCAAAAATAGCAGTCATTCACGTCACTACAATCTTCACCAATTATATGGCACTTAGGACACAAAAGGTACAATTCCCCCCTAACAAAATGAGCATCATTCAAAGGTATCTCTTTTAGCTATGCCAATTCGGTCCTTACTTAGGTTAGGCTACTTCAAGTCTGGTCTTCAGTATCTTAAGTGAAAAGTTAAATGAATAAATTACTTAAGATCCTTTTTAGCTCAAATATATTTAACATTCTATTGTTTCTATTATCCAAGGGCCATGCTGAGATGCTTAACAGATTGCAATATCCTGGTGTCCCTGGAAAATTCCATTTTCGAGCAGACATTTGGTTGTCTTGAGAACTAAATATATTGATTAACTATTCTAATCATAAATATCCAGCTATCTTAGAAGATGAAAAAGTAATGGTTAGGTTAATATTTTAATAATAGAGGAGGATATTGTTTATGTAATAGGATAGACTTACACATTTTTAAGTTTTGATTTTTTTTTTAAATGACTGCATTTGGAATGAATGCTCTGCTTTACCATAGTTTTTGCCAGTGGCTCCTTCATATATTAAATTCCTCACTGGTTTTGTAAAGTGTTTAGGTTTGCTACTTTTTTAATTAATGAAGTTAAGAATATAGCCATACCTTGAAGATATTGTGGGTTCAATTCCAGATCACCACAATAGAGCAAGTCAAATGAATGTTTTAATTTCCTAGTGCATATTAGAGTTATGCTTACACTATATTATAGTCAATTAAGTATGCAATGGCATTATGTCTAAAAAAGCAATGTACAGGGCCAGCTGGGTGGCACAATCTGTTAGCGTCTGTCTTGGTTTTGGCTCAGGTCGTGATCTCAGGGTTGTGAGATCAAGCCCTGCATAGGGCTTAGGATGCTTAGGGTGGAGTCTGCTTAGGATTTTCTCTCTCTTCCCCTCCTCTTGTATGCTCATTCTCTTTCTCTCAAATAAACAAATCTTTGAAAAGAGCAAAGTACATACCTCAATTTAAAATACTTTAAAAATACTTTATATGTAAAAAATGTTAAGCATCATATTAGCTTTCAGCAAGTCATAATCTTTTGCTGGTGGAGGTTCTTGCCTTGATGTTGATGGCTGCTAACTGACAAGTATGGTTGTTCTTGAAAGTTTGGATATCTGTGGCAATTTCTTAAAATAAGACAACAGGAGCTTGCCCCATTAATTGACTCTTCCTTTCATGAAAGATTTTTCTGTAGCATGTGATTTTTTTTCTTTTTTCTTTTTTTTTTTTTTATGGCAAATGTGATAGGATGTCACTCCCAGGGTTTTTTTTTTTTTTAAGATTTTATTTATTTATTCATAGAGATGCAGAGAGAGAGGCAGAGACACAGGCAGAAGGAGAAGCAGGCTCCATGCAGACAGCCTGACATGGGATTCGATCCAGGGTCTCCAGGATCATGCCCTGGGCCGCAGGCGGCGCTAAACCGCTGCGCCACCAGGGCTGCCCGCATGTGATGTTTTTGACAGCATTTTACCTACAACTGAACTTCTTTCAAAATTAGAGTCAATCCTCTCAAACCATGCTGATGCTTTATCAACTTAATTGATGTAATATTTGAATTCCTTTGTTGTCATTTTAACAGTCTCCAGAGCTTCTGTACCAGCAGTAAATTCCATCTCAAGAAACCACTTTCTCTGCACTTCCATAGGAAACAACTCTTATCTCTTCAAGTTTCATCAAAAGATTGCAGCAATTCAATCACATCTTCGGATTCCACTTCTAATTCTAGTTCTCTTGCTATTTTCACTATATTTTTTGTTTACCTCCTCTACTGAAATCTTGAACCCCTTAAAGTCATCCATGAAGGTTGGAATCAAATTCTTCCAAATTCCTGTTCATGTTGATATTTTGGCCTCTTCCCATGAATCACAAATATTCTTAATGGCATCTAAAACTGGGAATCTGTCCCAGAAGTTTTTCAATTTGCTTTGCCCAGATCCATCAGAGGAATCATTATCTATGGCAGCTATAGCCTTATGAAATGTAGTTCTTAAATAATAAGACTTGACATGAAAACACTAATTTGAAAAGGTATATGCTCTCCCATGTTTATTGCAGACTTCTTTATAATAGCCAAGATATGAAAGCAACCCCTGTGTCCATCAATAGATGAACGGATAAAGAAGATGTGATACACACACACACACACTACACACAATGGAATATTAGTCATAAAAATGAAGGAAATATTGCCACTTACTACATCTTGAAGATATTATTTGAAGTGAAATAAGTCATAGAAACAGAAATACCATGTAATTTACTTATATTTGAAGACTAAAAAACAAAATGAACAAACAAATAAACAAAGCAGACTCTTAAATACAGAGAACGATCTGGTGGTTGACAGAGGGGAGGTGGGTGGAGGAATGGACAAAGTAGAAGAAAGAGATTAAGTACAAATTCTCAGTTATAAAATAAATAAGTCATGGAGATGAAATACAGCACCGGAATACAGACAATAATATTGTAATAACATTGTATGGTGACAGATGGTGACTATACTTACTGTGAATATTAAGTAATGTATAGAATGTGTTGAGTTACTATGTTGTACACCTGAAACTAATATAACATTGTATGTCAATTGTATTTCAATAATAACACTTGAAAGTTGAAATTGCTCTTTGATCCATGAGCCCAACATTAATCTTGTACATTTTTTATCAGAGCTCTTTAGTGACCAGGTGCATTGTCAATGGGCAGTAATATTTTGCAAGAAACCATTTTCTTTTCTGAGCAATAGGTATCGACGGTGAGCTTAAAATATTCAACAATATTGAATATTTCAAAATGTTGTCAACAGATGTGTTACCAGCGAGGCTTTGCCGTTCCATTTATAGAGCGCAGGAAGAGTCGATTATGCATAACTCTTAACAGCCCTAGGATTTTCAGAATGGTAAATGAGCATCGGCTTCAACTTAAATTCACCATCTGCATTAGCTCCCAATGAGAAAGTCAGCCAGTCCTTTGAAGTTGTGAAGACTTTTCAATAGCTAGGAAAAGTCTTAGATGATATCTTCTAAGGTTGATTTGTCTACTTTGAAAATCTTTTGTTTACTGTAGCCACCTTCATTAATTATCTTAGGTAGGTCTTCTGAATAACTGGCTGCAGCTTTTCCATCAATACTTGCTGCTTCTCCTTGTGTTGTTGTATTGTGGAGACAGCTTCTTTCCTTAAACCTCACGAACCAACCTACGTTAGCGTCACACTTTTCTTCTGCAGCTTCCTCACCTCTCTCAGCCTTCACGGAATTGAATAGAGTCAGAGCCTTGCTCTGGATTGGCCTCTGGTTGAAGGGGATGTTTTGGCTGGTTTGATCTTCTATCTAGACAACTAAAACTTTCTCCATACTAGCAATAAGGCTGCTTTGCTTTCTCATTATTTATATGTTCACTAGAGTTGCACTTTTAATTTCCTTCCAGAGCTTTTCCTTTGTATTTATAATTTGACTTACTGGTGCCGAGAATCCTAGCTTTAGACCTATCTTGGCTTTCAACATGCCTTCCTCTATAAGCTTAATTATTTATAGTATTTGATTTAAAGTGAGACACATGAAATTCTTTCTTTTTTCTTTTCTTTTTTTTTTTTTCTTTTTGAAATTTTTTCTTTTCCTTGAACACTTAGAGGCTATCATAGGGCTATTGGCCTGATCTCAATATTGTTGTATCTCAGGGAATAGGGAGGGAGAAAGTCGGAACAGCTAGTCAGTGGACCAGTTAGAATGCACACAATATTTATTAAGTTTGCTTTTTCTAGGTGCAGTTCCTGGTACTAGAGAACAATGACGATAGTACATCAAAGATCACTGATCGCAGATAATCATAACAAATATAATAGCAAGTGCTATTAGAAAAATGGTGCCAATGGACTTGCTCAACATTGGGTTGCCACAAACTTTCAATTGTAAAAACACATTATCTGCAAAGAGCCATAAAGTGAAGTGCAGTAAAATAAGGTATGCCTGTAACCGCTAGTTATAATCTGAGCGGATTGATTCAGTTGGTTGTAATAGAATGCTACTATCTCCATATAAAGAACTGGCCAGAGGATACACACATTGATCCTTGATATTAGCCAGTCTTAGTAAAAATGTAGCTAGAGGTTATAGAATTTAATGTCAGTTGGGGGGTCTTCTTGTATCTAGAGGTCTAGATTGGCTATAAATTCAGTTTTCAAGATTCCTGAAAATTCCTTGGGTAGGAGGAGGTACTTTCCTTCTGCTCCAGTGGTCAGTTATTTCTTTGCCATACCAAGGAGCGCCAGACAAGAAATTCATCTTTCTCTATTTTGTTGTAAAACTTAATATCACAAAGTATTCCCCACTAAGGTGGATTTACTGAATAGAAGAGGATGGAATTGGCTGTATCCTACAAAGTGGGGCAATTCAACATTGAAAATTATCATTCACACAAAAAAGAAAATTATCATTCACTACATATTTCTATTCTTAAAAGTCCTGTTGGTTGTATTTTTACTAGGGATTTCTCAGTGACTTTACCTTTCCCAGTGCCCTGCCATAATGCTGGTAGCCATTCCCACTCTCATCTCCTACTTCTCTCTGCTCTTCTCTTCTCACCCTTGGAAAAAGAGAATTATTCTTCTTTCCTTGTGGAAAGCTGCTTAATGGATGGTTGCTTGGATCAGATAATACCTATTCTTCAAAATGGGACTTTCTGTTCTTAGTTGTTTGTTTGTTTTTTTTTTTCATTTCTTCATCTCTTACTCCTTAATTCATTTTAATCTGGTTCTCATCTCTTCAACTTATTTTACTTGACTTCTGATACCAGTTGATCTTTCCACACATTCAACTTTCTAATCATCTATGGTAACACACTTCCCAGAAACTTCAAGGACATTCTCAATGTTTATCTTTTTATCTTCTTCTTCCTCCTCCTCCTTTTCCTCCTCCTCCTCTTTCTTTGTCTTCGTCTTCGTCTTCATCTTCCTTATAATTCCATCATAAATTTCTTAATTTACCCATTCTTTCCATCACTACTGTCTCCTCTTTCCTTTTATAAGCTGTTAACATCTCTCACTGAACTACTATGCCCTGTTTGATCACAGTCTCCACTCCTGTAATATTTTACTCTTTTCTCTACTTGGTACCCAGAGTGATCTTTTAAAAACACAAATAAGACCAAATCACCCTTCTTTGTATAAATACAACTCACTGAAAGCTTAAAAAATTTCCTCTTCCTGGAATATGGCCAAACTGGCTCCGTTTTCTAGATTTGGTCCAATATTCCAGCTCATCTAGTACCATGTCACTTATTCTGCTCTCCAGGAGAACATAACCTTTTAAGGATCTTAAGTGCATTGTGTTCTCTCTCATATGTGGTCTCCATGGTGTTTCTTCTAGACTGTGATCCCCTCATATCTCCACCCTTTTATCACATTCACTTAAGTAAATTCTCTACACTTACCAATACCTACTCATTTCCTCAAGCAAGATTTATTATTTTCTCTTGTTCTATTTTGTCACTGTACCTTTTGCCTTATGTCATATATCTCAACTGCAGTAAAATAGTTGTACAATTATAGGATTACAGTTGGTCTTCTTGTTCATCATTGTATCCCTGTGTTTTATATATATGTGTGTGTGTGTGTGTGTGTGTGTGTGTGTGTACAGCTGTCTTCTACTAGGCTGTAATTTTTCGGGGGAGGGACTAGGTTTTATTTATTATTACATACAAGTTACTTATTATAATATGTGACATACAGGAGGACTTCAACAAATAAATATTACATGAATGAATTAATAAATGCTTATTATCTAAAATGTTTTTATTAAATTCATTTAGTAATTTTGTGTGATTTTTCCAGATAGATAATGACAATATTATAAGATAAAATAACTGAATTGAGAACTATTTGTATCTATATACATGAGATAAACTGCCATCAATAATATATTTCAAACTATTTATGAACTAACTTCATGAGGAAATAAAAGTTTTAGCAATAATGTGTTAATTTATAGAAAAAAATGCAGTTAACATAAAAGAGAATGGAAACCTCTAAGTTTTCCAACCACCTGTATTTGTTGTAAAGAATTTGAGGGGCACCTGGGTGACTCAGTGGTTGAGCATCCACCTTCAATTCAGGGTATGATCCCCGGGTCCTGGATCGAGTCCTACATCAGATTCCCTGCAGGGAGCCTGCTTCTCCCTCTGCTTATGTCTCTGCCTCTCTCTGTGTGTCTCTCGTGAATAAATAAAAGCTTAAAACAATTTTTTTTTAACCTTGCCCAAAGGGAGGTCTGCTATTTCCTCAGCTTCTGGAAGATAATCTAAAGTATCTTTCTTTGCCTGGGTATTTTGGGCTGTACTGGATAGTCTAATATGATTTAGAGTGGGTAGAGACACCTATAAAATTTTAGACTTAGGGTCTGAAACCATCTAGTGACTTAGGATAGGGGCTTTGGGTCATGTGGTATCAGTCAATCTAGAGACTGACATTAACTGTTTGGGCAGTCAATCATGTCTACATGATTCAACTCCAATAAACTCTCTGAACACCAAAGCTCAGGCAAGCTTTCCTGGATGGCAGTGCTCTGTGCATATTGCCATATACCTAAGCTGATAAAGTAATGCATCTTAACTCCACAGAGACAGAACAATGGAAGCTCTGTATTTGGTATCTCTCCTGGACTCTGCACTATGCACTTCCTCTATTGGCTGATTTTAATATGTATGCTTTTTCCTGTAATAAACTGTAGCTATAAATATCATAGCTTTCAGGGAGTTCTGTGAATCCCTTCTAGCAAATCAAAACTGAGGGTGATTTTGGCAACCCCTGGAATTTGTAGTTCATTTCAGAAGTGAGGATGGTCTTGGAGATGGTGCCCCTTTGTAGTTGGCCTAACTCCTCATACTGCCTTACTAAATAGGATTCATCTAAGAAAGGAAGTAAAGGAATACTATTTTATTATTTATAACTATTTTAAAAATATTTGAGGTAAGGAGAGAATAAATGTATACGTATGGTGATAATAATAATAAGTTTTTCTTGAGCTATCATAAAGGCTAATTGACACATATTTCTGAGTAATTTTCTAGTGAGAAAAAATAAAATAATTTAAACACTATATATATGAAAACATACTGCTTTAATGTGTTCTCCCATTCTTAATTAGCACTGCATTGTGACACTAAATATTTAGTAATGGAAAGATATTAAGTAAAATCTTTTTAAGTTATTATGACTCAAGATAGTAAGTTATATTTGAGAAAAATAATGTCTGAATAAAAATAAAAGAAACTAGTCCTATTACATGCTTTTTTTGATTGCTTACTATGCCTAAATGAAAGATAATCCTGTTGCTAAACTCACACTATTTTAAGGAGTCAGAGTCCTGTGATTAGACTGAAATTAAAAAAATAAAACATTTCAGAAATTTAAAATGTTTTTTTTAATTCAACCTCTCACAATAAAAAAAATTGAGGGCAGAAACATAATATAAAAATAAACAAGTTATGACACTATAATTGCCTTTCGTAAAATATTTGTATTCTGTACACCTAATATTCTTTTTTTTAATAAAATTGCTATCCTTTTTTCTCCCAGATTCTCAGTTTGAAACATATTGCTGCTTATATATTCATTTATTTTATTTTCAGAGAAATAATGTGGTCATGATTTTCATACTTTTCACATGTAATGAAAAACACAAACTATTTTATGTCTTAAAATATCATATTCAATTTATATTTAATGAATCTTCAGAATAAACTCTAAACTTTCAATTAAACTATTCTAAAAGTTTAATGCTGCAGTACTTTTAAATGTCAGCTCAATTTTAAGCATTAGGACTTAGGTAGGTAACGATAGACTACTTGTATAAAGCAATAATAAGCAACTTTAACATCTATTTTCATTTGCTCTATATTTGGTAAAGGTGTGGCACTGAAATGTCTTAAGAAGGAAAGCAAAGGAAAAATATACTATATCATTTCCAATATAGTTGTGTATGTATAAAAGCTTTCCTGAAATTTTTATAAATGGTAATAGCTCTTTCCATACCTCAGGAGAAGCTGAGGTTCTCAGTGGTCAACAGAACGCTTACAAAGCAAGTAAAGATCATGGACCTCAGCACATTCTAGCCACAAATTAGATACGAATGCTCTCTATATTTTCACTAAAAAACCACAGCTTGGCTGAATTACAAAATGCTTCCCTTCATGTGAGGAGAGTTGAATCACATACTGGAAATTGTGATAGCACAGCTCAGGGATGTTCCAAAGTGTATATGTGGTTTACCACTTAGAAATTTCCCAAATTTAAATCAAAAGACTTCCAAAATATAAATGCACCATTCCTTTCTTCCCCCATCCCCGTGAACTAACTCTTCAAATTCATCACTGCAGTGTAAATGAATCTGAATTACTAGTTATATTAACAAATTGAATTAATCATAATACATGAAGAAATATGTTGGTCTGGTACATACAAGGTCTAGGTAAAGCTTAGAACTCATAATAGCTATATATCAACAAAAATATGTCTTTGTTCCATTGAAGTTCATAAAGAAGGGGCAGATACAGAAGGCTGAAGGAAAGAATATCTTTTTTTTTTAAAATTTTTTAAGAATATCTTTTAAACAGAATATTCTAGAAACTTATGAGCAAAAGTTATTAAATATGTTTGGTATATGTTATATCCATGAAAAATTAAAAAAATCATTTTTACTTTTGGCTTTTTAGATTAAAGGAGGATTAACTATAGAAGATGCATCACTGTAACTGCAAACTTCAACAAAACCATCATTAACACGATTTCCAGCAAATGCTTAGGGTTTTGTACATGCCAGGGACTATTATAAATAAATATTCTACTACTCGTAACCATATTTTTGGGAAGAGGACATAATTTACTATTAACTATAGCCACCACTACTGTTAGTACTGTTGCTATTGATAGAATACTTCTGCTGATACTCATACTACTATTAAAACTGCTGCTCCTACTTGCATCATTCCTGCTGTCACTGTGGCCACTACTCCTAAGCTCCTGGGAATACCTGATCTAATTTGTTAAGTGTCTTTCAGATAGCTGACAATGTGCTAGCTACTCTACATACATTTTCTTATTTTTTATAATACTTAGGGAGGTACTATTTATGTTTCTTTTTTATTTTATTTTTAAAGATTGATTGGAGAGAGAGTGGGGGGAGGGGTAGAACCAAAGGGAAAGAATCTCAAACAGACACCTTGCTGAGTATGGATCCCTCTTCATCCCATGACCCTGAGATCATGACCCAACCTGAAATCAAGAGTGGAATGCTCAACCAACTGAGCCACCGATGTTTCCATTTTAGAGACGAAGAATTTGAGATTTTAAGTTAAGTGGCTCATGCAAGGCTCCATAGTTAACACACACTACTGGTTCGACCAGGACAAATTGTTTCCAAGATATTGTTTCATGAATCAGACAATGGGATTTAAGTTCACGGCTTGGTAGGTAAAAATGGGTAGCTTCTCATTGCAGAAAGAATACAATGCTATTATTTTACATATTTATTTATTAAAATTTTAATCTATCTAAAGGTTCAACCATAAGAAAATAGGAAGAATAGTAGCACAGTCACCTGCATAACAACCATTAGATTCAACAATTGTAAATTTACCGTGTTTATCTAATTATCTAGCTGGCTAGCGCTATCTTTCCTTGTCTCCATATACAATGTGTCCATCTGTTATTGAACCCTTAAAGAACAAATTATTGATATTATCTTATTTCATTCCTTAAATATTAGATTGAACCTCTAAAAAAGGCCATCCTCTTACATAATCACAAAACCATTTTCATATAACATAATTAACACTAATTTCCTAATATTACCTAATATTTAAGTTAGTGTTGTTTTAAGTAATGTTTCAGCATTGATTGCCTGAATCTGAAAATTTTTTTTAAAGGTATGACTTAAAAATTTTATGAAAATGAAATAATATCATCACAAATATAAAAACTTAAATTAGGAAAGTGGTCTAGAATTATTACTAAGTGGTCACCAGGTATTTATAGAACTAATGGAAATATAGAATATCCTTAAATTTGGCTATTTTGATGGCTGAAGCATCCAATTTTGATCATTTGGACAATTTTAAATTAAAATTCAAAAAGAACATTTTTTCCTGTAAGCATTTTGATTTATGGACAAAAACATCAAAGCCTTGGATTTAGAACCAATATTTTAGAGTTGAAAGTAAAGTTGATATTAATTCATATGGTTTTCACATTGCTTCCCTTAGGGTTCTGAAGATCTTCAAGGATCACATGGTAGAGGAAGGGATCAGATGGGAAGTTTTATGGGACAGGAAGAAACGAGAGGTCTCATGGTTAGGGACATGGCTCTGTAGAGTCCCACACATATACCCACACATGCACACAATTTCTTAACTCAGAGCAACCTCACCTTCACTTTTTTTTTTTTTTTTATTGGGCTTCTGATTTAAATTCTCTTTACAAAAAAGGATTCTGCTACTAAAAACTTGTTATTTTAAAACTTCTGATGCAGCCCAAATTCCTCATTGGTAGATGAGAAGCCTGAAGTTCAGAATGACTGTCCTGACCTATAACTTCTCAAAGGCCAAATCAGAACAAAACTCCAGATCTTTAGATAATGTTCTGTTCTTAAAAACCAAGTGAAAAAATTAGATAGATTTTTTTTTGGAATATGCCAGCTAATGATGAAATAGTGTATTTCTAGTGTGATATTGTAAATAAAACATCAAAGTTCATAATGTGAAATTATAAAATTCTTAAGATACCAAAAGATTACATGCTTATTTCTTCCTTTTTAAATTTTAAATACTTGCAATATTTTGCCAGAATAATTACTGCAGTAATGCTTAAGTACACAAGGAGTTCTATATAAAACAAAGGGGACTTTGAATGGATTTTTGGAGATTCTTCGAAGCTTGTACATTTCTGAACAAAACTTGCTGCTATGTGTCCTTAATCTATTAGCATTGACATCAACAAATGCTTACTGAAGACCAGGCTATGGGGTATTATGCTAGAGAATAACCCTAGCTGACATGGTCTCTACACAGGAAGTATAATGATCTAAAAGAAGTCAACACATGTATAGACACATCTAGTGAACATAGATACCTACCTCTGTGTTTACTGGTAGAAAATAGTAAATAAAAGGTAACAGTTAGGTGTAAATAAAGGTCTATTTGGGTAGTAAAAGGAAGGTCAGTGACAGAGTAAAGTAAAACAGAATGTTCTATCTGCTTATCAGAATGCTCTAATCTTATCAATTAATTACTCCCAAGAGCATAGAAAGGATTTGGCAATAGGTAGAATGTCTTTGTGAGTTTTGTGGGAGTCACAGAACTATGTTAGGGCACTATATATGTTTTACATATTTCTCTCTCTTACTACCTCTCAAAATTTAAGTCTTTATTTTTTTTAAGATTTTATTTATTCATGAGAGACACAAAAAAGGCAGAGACATAGGCAGAGGAAGGAGAAGCAGGCTCCACGCAGGGAGTCCAAGATGGGACTTGATTCTGGAACTCCAGGATCACAACCTGAGCCAAAGGCAGACGCTCAACTGCTTAACCCAACCAGGTGTCTCTCAAAATTTAAGTCTTAAATCATGAAACACATGAAGTCTATCATCTACTACTCATACTATTTTGGAAAATGTTTTAGATAGCCTCATATGTTTTTTTTTGTTGTTCTAATCACTCTCATCTGCTCAAAACAATATAATTTCTCTTTGTTTCTGACACATTATGCTTAAAATCTTTCAGCGGCCAGTCCCTTTATTTCTAAGTCTCTCTTTTTTCATCTTCCTTGGAAGTAGCATTTCTCAATCTTGGCACCATTCACAATGTGGACCAGATAATTCTCTGTTGTAGGGGACTGTCCTCAATATTATAGGATGTTTAGCAGCACCTGTACTAAACAGATGCCCATAACATATAGCCCTCTCCCCTCCTCCTCATAGTTGTGACAACCAAAATTGTCTCCACATATGGTCAAAGTCCTCTAGGGAGAAAAATTGTTCCTGGTTTAGAAGCATCATTTTAGGGCTTGCATCATCTTACTGTGCCTGCTGATCTTCTCGATTTTCTTCAGCTCTAATTTGATCCTTGCCTTTGCCTGGAATATAGTTTGAGCTTCCTTTTCTCCTCCAACCTTTACCCCATAATTCTGGACAATCTTTATCTTCTTGCTCAGCAGTAACAGAGAGCCAATAACACTTTTATTATTATTGTTCCCTCGTCACTCTCCCTTTCCTCCCACCACTTTCTCTTGATGGATGTACAAAAGCAAAATTTCTATTCAAATTCCTAATATATTCTGGTATGAAATATATATATCTCAAATTAAGCACAATTTTGTGACATGTTCCAGATAATTAATATTTTCTCTTCTTTCTTTATTTTAAAAATGTTTTATTTATTTATTCATGAAAGACACAGAGAGAGAGAGAGAGATTGAGGCAGAGACATAGGCAGAGGGAGAAGCAGGCTCCATACAGGGATCCCAATGTGGGACTCGATCCCAGGACTCCAGGATCATGCCCTGAGCTGAAGGCAGATGCTCAACTGCTTGAGCCACCCAGGTGTCCCAATGTTTTCTTTTAAATAGAAAACCTCAGAGTAAGAAATATGTCTTCCTTTGTTTTGAATGGTGTTATCTGTACAGGCAGAAAAAACACACAGATACCTCCATACCTAAAAGAGATAATAAAGAATTGCCTAGAACTAGAGACCACCTGAAACTATCTATGTAGACTTGATTTACAATGTATTGCGAAACTTGCTATTAGTATAGGGAGATTAAAGTAATTTGGATAACCTTGGGTGAACGTAAAAAGTTCATTAAAACAAAATTATAGGATAAATTAGGAGTTGAACAGTATGGTCTTATAGTGCTTCAAACAATGGGAGGGGAATTATTTAAGGAGACACAGACAGGAGTTTTAACTAATGGCTTAGAAACTGGAGCAGAGGAGTCTTCAGGGTCTGTAGTCAGACCACCTTGGTTTTAGATCCTTCCTGTCACCAACGCGTGGTATGATCACTTCAGACAAATCATTTAACCTTTCTAATCCTTATTTTCTTCATTTGAAAACTGAGAAAAATCACAATAATATGTGTTCCATAGAGGATTGCTGGAAAGATGAAGTGAGAAACACATAAACATTTAACTCAACGCTGGCAAAACAGAAAGCACTCAATAAATGTTGACTGTCACTACCTCTCTAGTACCCCTATGAAGGAAGTAGCTAGAACTTTTTGTTTCAGACTAGGTACTCGGTGTAACAGCAGTGCAAGAATTAAAGTATGAGAATTGAGATTTATAAGCAAAAAAAAAAAAAAAAAACTATACAGCAAAAGTCTTTGGAAATTTTAGTGGGGAATGATTGCTCTATTATACACAGTATTAATAATAACTGCTTACAATCTGCCAGAATTTGTGTCGAGCTCTTTATAGGCTTTCTCTCATTGAATCCTCACAAAAATACTACAAAGTAACCAATTTCACAAACCCAGTGAAGCAACCGGAATGAAGTAAGTGAATTATAAAATTATAAAATATTATAGAGAGGGAAATCTGAAGTTGAGAGAGGTTTAATCATTAGCTCAGAGTCACACAATAAGTGGCCAAATGAAGCCTAGAGCCCAGGACCACTGTAGTAGAGCCTCTGAACAATCCATATGCTATTTATAAATTCAAAACAGATACATAATAACTTCCTGCTGAATTACAATTTAACATTTATTTGCATTCAGAGAAACAGAAAAAAGCTATTATAGGGGCAATAACGAGAATTGGAAAGTTTAACTCCTATTGTTAACTAAGATAATGGCTCTGACAGGGAGATTATTCAATAGTTGAAAAAAATGACTCAAAGCAGATGTCAGAAGTTGGATTACTAGAAAAAAAGTAATTTCCACAAACTAGGCATCACCATGGGAGAGGCATAAAATGGTATATTATGAATCTGTATGTTTTTGGGGTGAATAGTCTTAAGTCCTTTCCAGAACAAAAGGAGTTATAAATTAAATTGATAAGTAAAATGATTCTCTGCCTTTTGTATTTACTCTAAGGGAGTAAAGTACCTATTGAACTGGAAAATCAAAATAGAAGCCATTTTTATAGCTGGACTTGAATAAGTTATATATTTGCCACATAACTTTGACAGAATAAAAGAATGCCAGATAAACTGCTTCTAAGTTTATTGTGTCAAAGCTTCAATTTTTAAAATAATTTAAGATTCACATATATTTATATGTATATAGTCTTAACATCTTCCTATGCATAAGTTCAAGTTCAAATTAAATATTTACTGAACCTGTATACATGGTAATATAACATTAAGTGAATGTTTATTAAATAACTGAAAGAATAAATGATATAACAGGCAAATAACTTACTTTTTCTATAATCAGTATTAAGTGTTTACACACAGCTTTAAAAGAAATATCTATATACTTTTCAAATAATTAATTCAAGAGAGTTTTTCATGAAGCTAGATCATTAAATATAATGGCAATGTAATTTTTAGTCTTGGGGAGTTCACTATAAATTCTTAAATGTACCTCTTCAAAAATGTACAATTGCTTTTTTCCTGTTGATTTTATGGACATAACTGAAAAAGTGTAAAGTAGAAAATTTTAAATCACCTATAACGGCATATCTTAGACCATATAAGTATGGGAAAATATATTTGATTTTATAAAGCTTTAAGTCCCAATTATTCCAGGCTTTGAAATTTGAAATCTTATGCAAGGTTGCCACATGGTGGTCAATGTCAAGAATAGCAAGCTAAAGTCAAAGCGTACATGACATTGAGGAAAATTTATCATTAAAACTAAATTGGAAAATACGAACTTACTTCTTTGAAATGAAAAGCTTAAATTTTTATTTATATAATCTTTCTTCATTAATTACAGTTTCTGATATTGACTTTTAGCAGTTAAACTTATTAAAACTAATGATGACAATGACATCAGTTTTGATAGCTATCAAAATATTTACATTTGAATCTTAAACTCACAGAATACCTGATTTATTTTATTTTATTTTTTCCTCTGATGTATTTTGGATTGATGCCAGTGTTTATTTCATTCAGTGTTTTATTCACCCTAGTGCCCATCACTGTTCCTGCTTGTGGTGTATGCTTAGTATAAAGTTTTAAATGAACAAATGATATTCGGTAATTGAAATGTTGCCAGAATCAAATAAAACATCAAAACATTATTTAAAAAACAACAACAAAAAAGGGACACCTGAGTGGCTTAGTGGATTTTACTCAAACTTCACGTGGTGCATTTAGGAGTGAAGTCTGACTTTGAAGTTTGCTTTAAAAGAGAAGGAAGATGCAAGGGAAGGCTATACGGGTCCTAGGTTCCAAAGATAGAATTAAGTTTAATTATTTATTTTAAAATAAATTTCTTGTCTCGGTTTTTAAAAGTTTAAAAGAGAACTGAATTGACCTGCCCATCAAACATGCCACAAATGTGCATTTGATATTTTTACTCAATTAAGTTACATATTTAGCCAGTGAGCATGTTTCCTACCACTGATTATTACTTGGTGGAATGAAACGAAACGTGAGTTGGTGAAGCCAGAGCATGGCCCTGCAGTTAGGTTCTGCTCTGGATGAGCTGAGCAACAAGTGTCTGAACCTCTGTGGCTATCATCAGGATAGGAGTCCAGGAAGTAATGACCAAAGTCTTTTATGTTTTTGTGATCCAATTTATTATCTATTTCTTAAATATCATTTCAGTTATTTCTTTATTTTCCGCCCTTTTTTAAGCTATCGGGCTCTTTTTCCTTTTTTTCCCCTCTCTTCCTCTTTTCTGTCCTCTCTCTCTTTTCCTTCCTTCTTTCCCTTCTTCCTTTCTTAATTTCTTTTTCTTTGGGGGGGAGGGGAACTTTTTTTGGGGGGGGGGAACGTTTATTTACATCAACAAATATAATGCAACTGTTATTTTGAAGAATATAAAGAAGCTCCACATATGAACTTTCAGCTTCATTTAGTACAATTTAGACCCCTAAATCTTCTTACTTCATTGCAGCTGTTAAGTAGCTACTTGTATGAACTATAATTGTCATATTTTTGAAATTACTCAATATAGAACACCAAGAAACTAAGCAAAGTCAAAAATCTGTGTTTTTTTAAGTAAGATCTTCATTTAGCTCACTTTTTTTCCTTAAAATGAGTAAAAACTGAGTAGCTTGCTTTACTTGCAAAAAAAACACAATTTGGAATTATTAAAGATATCAGTGCCAATTTTACTAATGTTGGGAACACTTATGATTAAGCATATAAAAATATTTTCATATATAAGAAAATATCACAGGATATTATGTTAAAATAGTTCCCTGCTAATTCCCAGTTGTTATTTTTTTAAAGTGTAAGTTTCCTTCAGAAATTGAAAGACAATAATCAGATTTACTGTAAATTTACAGATATAGCTACATCTGTTAGCTTAAAATGAAAGGAACTGAATTTACAGTTAACATGTAGAAGGCATAAACACTGATTACTGCATTAGTAGTTGTTTTATGAATCCATCTAATAAAAATTTAACAAGAAGTGTTTCCATCTAGGTAAAATCAGCCTCATTCAACTTGATTGAAAGCTTGTTTTGGCTTTTTATAGTGTAAAGTTCTAGAAAAAATTTTTTTTAAAGAGCTGGACAATTTGAAAGCATACGACTATTATATGTACATATCAATCTTCACATTTCACAGGACTTAAAACATTAAATATTTTACTATTCTACTGAGTTAATTCAAACTTTTATTTCTATATTGATAACTGACTTATAAAATTAAAATTCGATTTCTTCACCAAGCATTGTCACTAAGTAGGTCGTTAGGCTCCTAACCAATTGCCTTACTAGAGAATAGGCAGGTAGGAACAGTGGACAATTTGTTGCCTTTAAATACAGTTGGCCTTGAACAATACAGTTGACCTTGAACAATACAACTGACACCCTGCACAGTTGAAAATCCACTTATAATTTTTGACTCTCCAAAAATTTAACTACTGAGAGAATTTCCATTGACCA
This sequence comes from Canis aureus, assembly GCF_053574225.1. Taxonomy (NCBI): domain Eukaryota; kingdom Metazoa; phylum Chordata; class Mammalia; order Carnivora; family Canidae; genus Canis; species Canis aureus. The sequence continues at coordinate 12,900,341 of NC_135635.1, forward strand.
GAAACTTTTTCTCATTGAAAAAATGAGAAATGAGAAAAGTTCATTCATGAACTAGTTCTCCAAACCCTCCTGTATACATATTTTGTCTATTTCTTAAAAACCTCAAAGAATAAGAAAAATGCCATAAAGTCATCATTATAACAAAGGATAAGTTCTATGCTCTTACCTTAATTAAAATGAATATGAAGGCACTAGAACCTAGACTACGGATACAATGAGGCATAGTACACATCAATATAAAATTGTATTATAATTAAGGGACAAATGGACCCAAAGCCCAATAAATATTTATTGATTAATATTCCTACCAGAATCCTTATGGCTGGCCATTTTTAATAAGGTTCAGGAGTGCTACAATTAATATAAGGAAACCCATGAAAAGCTTTTTTTTTAACCTGTTTTTCAGTGTTGTAAATACTTATAGTAATAGGAGCTGCACTGCAGACACATAGGGGTCACTGGAATGTAAATAAGATGAAACTTGAAACACATACCATAAAATTCCGCTGGTAATGAATGTTCTCTTTGTTAAAATCAATCACATAGCCATTGAAGGACCAAATAAATGTGAGATCCAGGGCGGGATCGAAGGAAGCAGCACATTGCATGGTGGCATTTTCTCCAACAGTAATATCAGCATTAATTGGAGCCAATATAATTCGTGTGGGATCTATACATATTTTTAAAAAGGAGGAAAGCACAATTCAAGAAAATATTAGATATCATATTAGCTGGCACATTAAAAGAATAAAAATCAATGTATTTTTATTTCTCTGAGCAAAGGGAAAAAAAATGTTTTCAGATTTAAATTCCAGGAACAATTTCATTAAGCAAGAGATTTGCCCAAAAGGCTTTTGAAATGGAAACTTATCACTACATGAACATCTCAGAAGTTTATCACCCAATCCTGTTTTATAGTATATTAGGGACTGAGCACTATTAAATGAGAAAAAACAATATTATTCAAATGGTTTCTTACCTGTAATAACAAGAGTGCCAGTGTTATTAGCCCTCCCTCTATTATTTTCTGCAAAGCACGTATAGATACCACCATCATTCCTTGTGATGTTATTTATTTCCAAGCTGCCATCTTCCCAAATGAGTATTCTATACAAATGAAAGAAATATATTCCTCACAAAATTATTTTAATGAAATATTTATTATTCTGTCTTAGATTACAAACACTATCTTTTGATCATTACATTTTATACAAATTAGTTGACAGTAAGTTTTTTTTTTTTAAGATGGAACATTCTAGCCTTTGTTTATAATATACTTTTTTCAGCATTGAAATCTTGTTTTAGAAAGCTGCCTTCATCTTTTTTCTTGGACTACTGCAGTAGTCTCCAACTGGTCTCCTGCTTCTACCCTTGCCTATCTATAGTCTTTTTTCCACATAGCAGCCAGACATGAAGACATAAGTGACATACGTCATACCATGTCACTCTTCCGCTCAGTGATGTCACTCTACCAGCTTAACGCACTCCAGTGACTTTCCATCTTGCTCATAGTAAGAGCCACAGTCCTTTGATTCCCTTTCAGGTCCTGGACAATCTCACGGGTTTTTGCACCTTCAGCAAAGCTTTGCTTAATAATTCTAGTTAGTATTATAATGCATGCATGCACATCTGTGCATGCACATGGCACTGCTGCTGTCCTGGCACCCTCATTATCCCAACTATCTTTCCAAACTTTCTCTCCTTATATGCATTCCATCAGTCATACTTTGGTTTTACTTATTAACCTATCCTTCCATTAGATGGTAACATCTTGATGTCAGGATTTTGTATCTGCCTTGCTTGTGGCCGTTTCTCCAGCAGGTAAATATCCATTAACTCATTCATTTATTCATTAGAAAGAAAAATCTATGCACCAGGAACTTAGGAGTAAGACCCTAATCACTGAGTATGATATCAATCAACCTTTTCTTGAATGAATGCACTTCATGGAATTTAATTGAAGTAAATGGTTTGTTGTACACCACCATAAAATGACTTTTAAACTTAAGCTGTGGAACAGCCTCAAACCAGTCACAGGCCTGAGATAAATGAGCCCAGGTCTTCCATAAATATCATCACAGGACTTCAATTCAGACATTAAAGTTAGGACAAACTGTTATCTCCACAGCTATGGAGAAATGCAAACATGATTCTCTAGAAACGTTTAAAGAAGGATATTCTAAAACCTCCTTTATTATCAGCTTTTGTACCAGATTAATTTCCAGAAAATTCTTCAATGAAACCTAAATCTTTTATACTAATAGAACCTAAATCTATTCCCTGTCTGTCTCTTCCTCAGAGTCTAGAGACCAAAAACTCATGATATATAACTTTATCATATTATATAATGCCTTGCATTTTGGTTCAATATTGAATTGCCTATCATCAGATTTTCATGTTCTTTAAAATATTATTTCCAAAAACTTCATTTATCTCTCAGGCTTGGAACAACACTTGCCAAAAATTCTCCATATGTTCCATTTTAAGGGCAGAGCCTGATAAAGGAAAAACACTGTATATCTATCTTATTAATAAAAATCTCTAAATAAGAAAACATCAAAAACTCTACCAGTAATAAATTCCAGGATTTCCTTTTGTTCCTTTAAGTATCCACTTCCAACTTAAGTTCATTTCAGAATACTTCTTTTGAAAAAAAAAAAAAGATTTTATTTTTAAGTAATCTCTTCACCCAGTGTGGGGTTTGAACTCACAACCCCAAGATCAAGATTCCAAAGTTCCACTGATTAAACCAGCCAGATGCCCCTAGAGTACTTTTTATTCCTTGAAGAGAAACCGCAGTATCAAAATAATATAACCATAAAAGTAATCAGTTGCTACTGTAGAAGCTTAGGAAGGTGCCTCCTAGTTCTCCACTGTAAGGACTGTAGTTGATCACAGCCCCAGCAGCTGCACTCAGAAATCCATCATTGTGTTTGAGCCAAGGCCACACTTTCCATAGGCTTCTCTCAGCCAATGACTGAACCTGGGAGAATTTTAAGGCAGACCTGTTTCTAGAAGACATCAGACTTTTATGGGGAGTTTGAACTGGAGGACTTTCCAGTGGCCTTACCATACTCTCTCAGATATGCACTGCAACTCAAATCATTTCCATGGCCCTTCTTCTTCCCTTCCCTTTCTCCTCATCTGGAATCAGACCTGCATCTTGGTCAGGTGATGGTGATTGTTCATACCTCTACCCAGGGCCTTCTCTATTTTCCCTCATAGCATTGCCATTAATAAATTTCTTGAATACTTAATCCCACATTGGCATCTGCTTCTCCTCGAATCCATATTAACCAGTATCAACATTAATGTGCCACACTTTTTTTCTTACTAAAATCTAGAATAAGTCCTTAGCCAATGTTCCAACCCACTACCATTTAATTATTTTACAAGTGAAGCAATGTAAATTATAGATGAGAATATTCATCACATTAATATTTTTTCATATTAGCTCTCAATTAATCTTTAGCATCTTTAAAGTGTATACTTCTTTATGTCATTCACTTCACCTATACTTTCAGATACTGATTTCATGACAGTATTCCCCGTATTTCAGATTTCATGACACTAAAATTAATTTTTGGTAAGAATATTTAGGGAACTTGATTTTTCTGTAATAATAGTCCCTGTTCCTAAGTCAATGTACATTAAAGTCTTGTGGCCTTATCCTTATTTTCATGTAATGTGATATGAATAAGCAGTCCAACAAGTGAGAAACTACTTGGTCTTTAATAAATTAGTCACTCACTTTTGCCAAAATTACTCCAGGATAATCTCCATTTTATTCATTAACTGTTAAAGCATATTAACTCTAGATAAGAAAAGAATTTGGAGATGTTCTCATATAAAAGTCTCAGATAAAGATCACTTTAGAGCTGTTAATAGTCCATTAAATATGAAATGAACAACTACAAATAATTTCTGTTGTAGAAAGTATATTATCATTTAACCCAAAGTAAAATCATACAATTGAGAACCTAATTACAATTCATCAAGGTTTATGTTTCCTTTCCACTGATTGGAAATATTGCATAAACCATTTTACAAGCCACTAATCAAGTGGTTGTAATAACTTTGCAACCTGGAACCATTTTTTGTAATTATATTAATCAGAATAGGATTACAGTTAGGCTTAAAGACAGTTATTCAGGCAACTCCTTGAATATTATTTTTAGAGAAATATTTCATTCTTCTAAAAATAATCTATTAGCTGAACTTTTCTTTATGCATACTATTTTGCAACATTTAACTTTATTTTTACATGAAATATTATATCTATTATAAAGTAGTTCTTAAAACCTGAATTTTTAATGGATTAAAGTAGTGAGCAAAAATTGGATTTATGGACTCTTTTGTCAAGAAGTAATTTGATTCAAAGTCTAAAAATATTCTGATAGGATTAAAATATTAAGATTTTAGGAGCTAAACCAACCTTTTTTTTCCCTTTTTTGAACATATGTGGATATTTAGGATAAGCAAGTCCATAAAACATGGTTCTGAGAAATCCTTTGTTGGACAGGCCTATCACATTGGTCCTCATCAGAAACAGAGCCAAGGTTTTTTTTTGTTTTTGTTTTTTTTGTGTTTCCCAATTAGAGGAGAGAGTTACTGGTGAGGCTAAGGGGGAACGCTGTGCCACAAGTCTGTGGCAGAAGTAAAAACCTACAGATGGACTACCTTTTGATCATAGTCTCTGCATTGCTCATTGTCTGATTGTTAATGTTTCAGCAGAAAAGCAAACAAATTAATTCTTCCTTTTACACCGATTCTTCTACCATCATTTTGCTAAAGTCTTTAAAATTCTTAGTCAAACATACTCACTTTAAAAGTTAATGTTGCAGGGAAGTATGCTATTCCTGTGCGCTCCCTCTCACCTGCCCCAACCTATCCCTGTCCCATACACAGCCATACCTGTGATCATCCGAATAAGAGAACTGTGTTAGCATGTGTTCATTCCATGTCAACTTATCACAAGTTCAACTTTCACTTTGGAGATAATCAATATACTTTCAAAATGCTACTCTAACCCTTCCGGCCTTTAGAGACATCAAAATAGAGAAAATAATACCCATCTTACCTACTTGTTTAAATTACTGTGAAGAATATCTCTTATATACTTTTGCTAGAATGTTCTTTCAATAGACAAAATCAACATTTTCTTCTCTTATTTAAGCCTTTGGACAGATTCTGTTACTTAGAGATGAGGTTCAGGACCCCTCACAAAAACATTATTGATAATCTGGATTATTATGCCTCATCTCTTAAAACTCTTCTCCATTTTCCTCTAAGGACCAATCATCTTGATTTTAGGCCTTACAGTCTTCAACATCCTATAATCTCTGCCCTGGGGCCTTTGTACATGTTCTTTTCACCGCCTGAAATATTTCCTTCTCCCTCACATTCACATCCCATTTCCTAGCCTGACTTTCTCTTCTCCATACTTTAGTACCAAGTATTACCATATCTTCTTCTAGGAAATTTAAAGAAACTGTTCAGTATGGTTTTTAAATACTATGCAAGTCACATTTTTATCTTAAAGCTACCAAAACATGTGTACTGGTCTACTTGTTTGGAAGATGAGAAATTCCTATTTAAAAAGATGGGAAGGGGTTATTTGTTCTTTGAAGTCACCTTTTTTAAATTTTTCCTATTGAAATACTTAATAGGCTAACTGCATAAAATTAAAAACAAAAATACATGGATATAGAAGCCCTTGTTAGGGGAAAAGTAAGTCAGAGATCATATTTTATTTCCCATTGTTCATTTCTTCCCCCCTGAGGCCTTGGGCAATTGACCAAAAATTTCTGAGTCTCAATTTTCTAAAATCCTTATAAATTACAGAAGTCTAAAAATTGAACTCTGATTAAAACAAATAACAGTGAAAGATAAGTGCCTCTGTTTATCTTAGAATTACAATATCTTCTGTGGAGAAAAGTTAGAACAAACAACATTTACATTAGTCCTATTTAAAGTCCTTTTTAAATTGACTTTTGTCAAACAGTAAATTGCAATTGGATTCCTAGTTTTTGAACTGACCTGCTGCTATTGACAAGCCACTCTGTCCCTTTACTCCATGAAAATTTTGGTTTAGGTGCTGCTTTAGGTTTGCATTCAATTATGACCCTTCCTCCTTTAGCAGCCAAGATCTTTTTCTTCATTGGATTCATTTCAAAAGTTGGAGCCAAAGCTAAAAGGAAATAAATTATTATTTTTCTTTTTTGCTAAAAAGGAAAAAAAAAACCTCACATTTCTTCTATAGCATCTTTTATTCTTTTGACAGAAAATATTAATCTCACCAAATATTATCAGATATAACCAAACACTCCATATCTAGTAATAATATATTTTTTATTTATTTAATAACCTTATTGATATATATTTTACTTCTAAAATTCACCCATTTATAATATGTACAAAGCTTAGTGATAACAGGATCAATTAGAAATTTTCATTATAATCAAATTATATATATTTACCCGGAAGGTAACAACTAATTTTGTTGTTTTGATTTAATTGCACAAAGAAAGTTAAGTGAAAGACTGGAGGAATTTGAGCACCATTATTAATACTGACATATGGTCATAATCAATACCCTCAACCACACTTTGAGTGAACTGTCTCCAGTATACAAATGAGAGAACTGATATCTATTATAATTATGTAATTTGCCAAAGGTACCACGGACAGTATCAGGTAAGATTCACAATTGAATCAATTTTCTTCTGATTTGCAAGCATGCTCTTTTCATTAAGCAATGATTCCCCTTCATTATGCACAATTTATTGCGTACCAACTGTGTGCAGACATTGAGATACTAAAATAAATAGATTTCTGCCTTCAGACCTACTTGCAAAAAGCCATAGGAGTGGTAGATGCAATTAATTGAGGAGAACATGCTATAGCTATAGCTTCCCTTTACATCAGAGTATAGAACAATAATTATGAAAATAAGACATAGAATCTCATAAAAAGTTACTTCATTGATGACATGCTCTATCTTTCTTTTTTTTTTTTTTTTTAGTTTCAATTTATTTTTTTTATTGGTGTTCAATTTACTAACATACAGAATAACACCCAGTGCCTGTCACCCATTCACTCCCACCCCCCGCCCTCCTCCCCTTCCACCACCCCTAGTTCGTTTCCCAGAGTTAGCAGTCTTTACGTTCTGTCTCCCTTTCTGATATTTCCCACACATTTCTTCTCCCTTCCCTTATTTTCCCTTTCACTATTATTTATATTCCCCAAATGAATGAGAACATACACTGTTTGTCCTTCTCCGACTGACTTACTTCACTCAGCATAATACCCTCCAGTTCCATCCACGTTGAAGCAAATGGTGGGTATTTGTCATTTCTTTAGATTCCCTACATCTGACTCATTTCTCAACCTCCTTATATTTTAGCAGATTTCAGAGGGATCCCATCCATTTATTTTTGCACATCCAATCATCTTTATGTAACCATATCCTTTTTGGAGGCTTTTCTAGGCCCAAGTAGATCATTATCCAGATGTTGACTCTTCCTCTGGAAGATTGATTCCAGATGTGAGTTTTGAATTCTATCTGTGCATCAAAATAATCTGACGATCTTGATAAAATGTTGATTAAGTAGGCCTGGGATGAACCTGAGACACAGCACTTCTAATAAGATCCCAAGTGTTGCTATTGCTGCTGCTGCTCTGTGGGACACATTTTTTATCCCAAGTGTGGCAAGAATTTATCCCATTGTTTATTTAGTCTGGGTTTTCATAACTGACAATAAATAAATAAGTAACCAACCAACCTGTGTTGTACACCTAACACAGTGTGTGGTATTTTTATAGGCCCAATAAATATTTTGGGTGACATATTGTTTGTCAAATATGAGAGACAATTTAAGGGGATTATATTTTAAAAATCTAAATTCATCTGGAAATGAGAATTTTTCTTGAGTCAGTGAAGGTTTAATGAAAGAGTTGATTTGGTACAGTTGTTTAAATGACTTCATACTTAACTAATATTTGAATTTATAGTGACAAAATCTAGACTATGTTCCTATATATTTTAGAAGTAGGAAAAAATAAGGGAATATTTTTCCCCCAAACTAAGAAGAGGACATGCATTTTTTTGTCTCTTTCATTCTTTACTGTGCTTATTAAAAGACTAGTATCTGGTGTAGAATAAGTTCCCCCAAAATATTTGGTGGATGAATAAATGAATTATCTAGATAACAAAGAAAAAGAGAAAGGCACTATTTCTAAAGGTAATAAAAATAGATGGAAACAAAATAAAGATGCCTGGAAACATTGCTCTCAGGCTGAAAATGCTCAGTTTGCTTAATTATTATATTGATAGTCATGAAATTATTACAAGATTTTGTGCTTGAATATGGAGAAACATACTTTAACAGCTTGAGCTGTTAAATTTCTATGTAATTTTGTAATGCATCTTGATAAACAATTTTTTATAAAGAATAGTTAACATTTAGGAAAGTATTTAAAGTCACTTCTTGGGGATCCCTGGGTGGCTTAGCACCTGCCTTGGGCCCAGGGCGTGATCCTGGAGACCCGGGATCGAGTCCCACGTCAGCCTCCCTCATGGAGACTGCTTCTCTCTCTGCCTGTGTCTGTGCCTCTCTCTGTGTCTCTCATGAATAAATAAATAAAATCTTTAAAAATAAAAAAAATAATAAAGTCACTTCATAGCTCATATGAGTCAAAATGATTTTACTGCACTTCATACAAAGTAATATTATGAAGCCTAGGCCTGAATGTTTGCTTGATACCCAAATAAACTAGATTAAATATACTAGCAAGGAATTTTTACTTTGGGGGGAATAAATGGAATATGATCCTCAGCATTATAATAAGAGGCAGGTAAAATTAAAGTCAAGAAGGCCTCAACTTTTTAAATTTTCATTTATTTATTTTTTTAGACAGAGGGAGAGAGAGAATGCACTAGCAGGGATGGGCAGAGGTAGTAGGAGAGAGAATCTACAGCACACTCCATTTTCAGTGCATAACCTGACATGGGGCTCAATCTCACGACAATGAGAGATCATGACCTGAGCTGAAATCAAGAGTTGACACCTAACCAACTGAGCCACCCAGGTATCCCAGCCTCAACTCTTTTTAAAGGTAATTTTCTTTAATACTTTATTGCAATTATCTCATTTCCTTTCATATTCTTTGAGTGTCACCCAATTTGTAGTGATAACAATGTTTTAAAGAATTTCCCTTTGGTGTAGTAATAATAAAACAGGCCACAGTGAGTCATTGCTTTATCTTTTTGGTAATCTTTTCATTTGTAAAAGAGAAAGCCTGGCTACCTAGATGCATGTGACTAAAGCTGATGACAGCTATTTCAAATAAAATAAAAAAGGCATAATGCAGTAAGACCTTAAATAAAATACTTGTAATGAAAGTAAGAAGAATGTAAGATTTATGGGGTAACACTGAGAAATTTAGTAGAAGTGATAAGAAGAAAGGATGTAGTGACTTGTGTCATTCTACAGAACAGGTTTTTCAGGAGATGATGTGGATCCAGGTGAGAGATATGAATTTAGCTTCAGATACTCTAAGTTTGGGTTATCTGTGAAGTTACCAGATGAAGATTGCTATTAGGAGGCTTTATGATGAGCTTGAAACTGAGGATAAAAATCTGGGCCAGTGCTATAAATTAAAGAATCATTGATAGTTAATGAAAGAAGAAGAAATTATGCAGGATTTTTTAAAAAATTAAAAATAATAATAATTTTGGAATAATAATAATATGGAAAATGTGAAAAAGTGAGGAAGAGAATAGAATGGATTCATAGGAGGAACTCTGGGAGAGAGCAGGATTTCTAACTGAGCAGTGTAAGGGGTAAAGAGAAGAAAATGAAAATGATTGAAAAGAAGTAATCTGGGAGGTATGAAAGCATGGAGTCACCAAAGACAAAGAAGCAGAGAATTCAAGAATAAAACATGAAGAGGGGGATCCCTGGGTGGCGCAGCGGTTTAGCGCCTGCCTTTGGCCCAGGGCGTGATCCTGGAGTCCTGGGATCGAGTCCCATGTCGGGCTCCTGGCATGGAGCCTGCTTCTCCCTCCTGTGTCTCTGCCTCTCTCTCTCTCTCTCTCTCTCTCTCTCTCTGTGTCTATCATAAATAAATAAATCTAAAATAAAAAATAAAAAAAAATAAAAAAAAAACATGAAGAGGCAGCATGAGAACTACGAACACATGTATGCATATGGAGAAGAGATACCTGTTCATATCAAGGATCAGGGTAAGTGAGAAGAAATGAATATAGGGCAGGGGTAAAGGGGTTGCAGGCATGCCTTAGAGATATTGCAGGTTAGATTCCCGACCACCCCAATAAAGCAAATATCATAATGAGTAAAATGAGTTTTTTTTGTCTACCAAAACATGTAAAAGTTCTATTTATACTATATTATAATCTATGAAGTGTTCATGACATTATGTCTAAAAAACAATGTGGATAACTTAATTTAAAAATACTTTGTTGCTAAAATTGCTAACCATCACATTAGCTTTTAGCTAGTCATATTTTTATTTTTATTTTTATTTTTATTTTTATTTTTGCTGGCAGAGGATCTTGACTTCATGTTGATGGCTGCTGACTGATCAGGGTTATGGTTGCTGAAGGATGGGGGTGTCTGTGCAATTTCTTAAAATAAGATGACATTGAAATTTTCCCAATTGATTGATTCTTCCTTTCATGAGAGATTTTTCTGTAGCATGTGATGCTCTTTGATAGCATTTTACTCATAACTGAACTTCTTTCAAAATTGGAGTTAATGCTCTCAAACCCTACTGCTGCTTTACCAACTAAGTTGGTGTAATATTCGAACTCCTTTGTTGTCATTTCAATAATCTTCACAGCACCTTAACCAAGAATAGATTTTATCTCAAAAAAAAAACAACACTTTCTTTGCTCATCCATAAGAAGCAAGCAACTCTTCATCCAATTAAGTATTATCATAAGATTGTAGCAATTCAGTCACATCTTCAACTTCTAATTCTAGTTCTTTTGCTATTTCTAATATATCTATAGTTACTTCCTCCACTGAAGTCTTGAACCCCTTAAAGTCTCCATGAAGGTTGGAATCAACTTCCAAACTCCTGCCTCGGTTGATATTTTGACAGCTTCCCAAGAATCATGAATGTTCTAACGATATTTAGAATAATGAATCCTTTTTAGAAGTTTTTCAATTTACTTTGCCCAGATGCATTACAAAAATCACTATCTGTGACACCTAGAGCCTCATGAAATGTACTTCTTGAATAATAAAACTTGAAAGTCAAAACTGTTCTTTGATTCATGGACTTCAGAATGGATGTTGTGTTAGCAGGCATGAAAACAACATTAATCTCATGTAGGTCTCTGTCAGAGTTCTTGGGTGACCAGGAGCCTTGTCAAGGGGCAGGAATATTTTGACAGAAATCATCTTTTTTCTGAGCAGTATTTTTCAACAGAGGGCTTAAAATACTCAGTAAATCATTTGTCAACAGATGTGTGCTGTCATCCAGGCTTTGTTGAATAGTAACAAAACATTCACAGAACACAGACAGATTAGATTTGGCATAATTCTTAATGGCCCTATGTTTTTCAGAAAGGCAAATAAGCATTGGCTTCAACTTAAAGTCACCAGCTGCATTAACCCCCAACGAGAGTGTTAGCCTGTCTGTGAAGCTGTGAATCCAGGCATTTACCCCTTTTCCCTGGCTCTAAAAATCTTAGATGGCATCTTCTTCAGCTATAAGGCTATTTTATCTACGTTGAAAACCTGCTTAGTGTAGCCACTTTCATTATATTAGGTAGATTTTCTGGGTAACTTGCTGCAGCTTCTACACAGCAGTTGCTCTTTCACTTCTCACTTTGATGTTATAGAGACAGCTTCTTTCCTTAAACGTCATGAACCAATCTCAGCTAGCTTTAAGTTTTTCTTCTACAGCTTCTTCACCTCTCTCAGCCTTTACAGAATTGAAGAGTTAGAGCCTTGCTCTGGATTAAGCTCTGGTTTGAGGGAATGTGGCTGGTTTGATCTTCTCTTCAGACCACGAAACGTTCTCCACATAAGCAATAAGGCTTTTCTGCTTTCTTATCACTCATGTGTTCACTGGAGTAGCACTGTTAATTTCAAAAACTTTACTTTTGCATTCACAACTTGGGTAACTGATTAGTATTAGAGGCCTAGCTTTCAGCCTATCTCAGCTTTTGATATTCCCTCCTCACTAGCTTAATCATTTCTAGCTTTTGTGTGAAAGTGAGAGGTCTCACTCTTTCTTTCACTTGAACACTTAGAGGTCATTGGCCTAATTTCAATATTGCTGTGTCTCAGAGAATAGAGAGGCGCAAGGTGAGGGACAGAGATGGAGGAGTGGTCAGTTGGCGCGGCAATCAGAACACACACATTTATTGATTAGGTTACTATCTTATATGGTGTGGTTCATGGTGCCCGAAAACAATTCTAATAGTAATATTAAAGATCAATGATCACAGATCAACATACCGACTAAAATAATAATGCAGACATTTGATATATTGTGACACAGAAGATACAAAGTAAGCAAATGGTGTTGGAGATATGGCACCTATAGACTTGCTTGATGTAAGGTCAGCACAAAACTTTAATATGTAAAAATGCAATATTTGTGAAGTACCAAAATATGAGGTATGCTTGTTTTTGGAAAGGACAGAAACTTATTCCTCTGGATGGAGAATATAGAAGGGTAAGTGTAGCAAAGATTGAGATACTTTTGAATGAGGGATGGGAAATTGAAATATTTTATTTCAAAGGGTTTCAGTTTTCATGGAGGAGTCAGAAAACAGTACCAAAGTCAGAGTCAGGGTAGGATAAAAAGCTTGAGGAGTGTCCTAAAGAGTCTAAATAGCAACTCTAGGGCATGAAATCCAAAGAATTCTAAAACAAGTAAGTGCTCAAGATCCATCTGAGACTGGGTCACATGCATTGTGAAAGCATCAATCGTCACAAGGTGATTTTCAGGGAGTATTTAACAGTCCAGACACAGGAGAGAACAAGACTTGTGAAAATTGGTATGTGTAAAGTTTGCTTTACCTTTAAAAAAGTGTTTAAGAATATTGTACTCCATGTTGCCTCTAATTTATTTACTGTCCTCTAATAAGAGAAAAAAAAATGAAACAATAATACCATCCTGTTCCAAACCCCAATTTGAAAGTTTTTAACTTTAGCAAATCAAAGAATAATCAAATATTATCTACAGAAACCATATGATCATTGCTGAATATGTTTTTTCTCACTGAATGTTAATAGAAACTAGAAATGATACTGACCCAAGATCTTCAACTCTGCATTTGCATAAATGGCTCCATGTGTGTTTTCAGCTATGCACTGGTACATGCCAGCATTTTCGAAAGTCACATCATATAGTCTCAGTTCCCCTTTATGATACTGAAAAGAACACAAAGTAAAATACATTTCCTTGATAAACTTTAATATAAAGGCTTTATATAGATTTGGGCTCATTTGACTTTTCACTTAGATACATTATTTTGCCACCATTTTAAGCTGAATAGGGTAGGATTTTCATGGCATGGGAAAGTAAAACCCACTTACCATGCCCAGTGGCTCTTGTTAAATTCATCCTACAGAGCTGAGAGTCCACTTTTTCCCTCTTGGCCCAGCTGGGAGATTACAGAGGGAAGGTAGAGAAAGGCCCCACTGCTGCTACTTGTCCCCAGGGCTAAAGGTAGAACCTTCCCTCTTACCTCTGTTTCTGTGGGGTCAGGGACATAGTGGCCAAAAAAAGAGGACAATATAAGGTAGTAGAGATGGATGAGAAGGAAGAAGGGTAAAATGTGGAACAAAGGGAAAAATAAGGAGAGAAAGAAAGAGAGAGAAGGTAGATATAAGATTGCAGAACGTTGATTAAGCTGAAAGAAGATATTTTATGCTCACGTTCTTATTTGCCTTTTTTAGAAGATTTTTTAAATTTCAGGGCCCACATACCCTTATTCTCTTGACTGTCTTGCTAAATTTATCCCAGGACCACTGGAAATGTTGCCTGAAAATGGACCCAAGAAATGCAAAACATATACATACCGCATATCCATTTTTCAGCCATCGGATTGTAGGGATGGGCTTCCCTGTGGCCACGCAAGGCCAATAGAGATCACTGCCTATATCCACCTCTGTGTCATTGATATGCTCTACCCACTCAGGAAATGCTGAAAAGTAAATAACATTGTAAATGTCAAATGCAAATCTCAACACTCATAATAATCTCAAGAATATAAATATTACATTTAGTTGACCTTCTGGAGAATACATCAGATATTGCATTCGCCATAAAATCAGTGCTGGAGCCTTTGAAATTTTATTTCCATAGGTCTACAGGTAAATTTTATCCTACATTGTTATAACATGATGTAACTATAATTCAATTCATAATTATGTTTCTATTTGTTTGTTTGTTTTTTAGATTTATTTATTCATGAGAAACAGAGAGAAGCAGAGACACAGGCAGAGGGAGAATCAGGCTCCCCTCATGGAGTCTGATGCAGACTCGATCCCAGGACCTCGGGATCATGACCTGAGCCAAAGGCAGACACTCAACAGCTGAGTCACCCAGCCGTCCCCATTTTTCTATTTGTGAACTATGTGTTTTGTTAGAAAGCTAATTTTTATGAATACACTAACGTAATCGATTTTTTCTTATAACTTAAATCTTTCTAAATGACATTTAAGGTTTTAAAGAATTATGTCTTCATTAATTATGACACTCTGCTTTCCCTTTATGAATAAAGAATCAAATTTTTCCACTCCCTCAAGTATCTTCCTTTTGATGTAACTTTCAGCTACTGGCCACTGTCATATCTTATTGTAGGATTAGAAAAATGACTTGATCACTTAAGTACTCTTTAAATGTTAGAAACTACATACACTAGTTATAATTGCTGATATCTATGCTTGAGTGAAATCGATTTCAACTTCCTCATTTGATCTGAGCTTCTGGTAACTAAAGAAAAATAGTAGGTATTTCTCAAAAGAAAATGTATTTCTAGATAGCAAGCAAATGAACAATGTGGTTATCTTTTTGAGCATTTGAGTTATTTAAGTTAAATAGTTTAAATAAATGTAGGTAAACAAGTTAATATAAAATCAAGATGGAGGTAAGTAGGTAGGAGGAGAAAATTTTGATTGGAGGGTAGTATTTTATTTTCTTTGAAAAAGAAAACTTTGATACATACATTTTATGACAAAATAATATATATAACTTATAGAAATGCATATAAATAAAAAAGAGCATAAAACATCTTTATGATCTCACTGAACCCCATCAGTATTATATATATATAGTACTACAATCTGATTTAGTATATTTTCACTTTTTTATTAATTTTTGTAACTTGTAGTTATAAAAATTAAATATGCATAAGAATGTTATGTTAATTGATAGAGGTTTTATTTTGTATACAATCTTGGCAATAAAACAGAAATATGAGCACCTTTCCTGCCTTGGCCTCAAACAAGTGACACAAGATATCACATTAAAAAATACAATGAGAAGAATAAATAATTCAATCAGCTTGATACATTCTATGATTTAATTATGTAACCTTCTGGTTGTTTGATTAGACCAAAAGATAAAACTAAGTACCTTTGATTAGTAAAGGAGAAATAATTGTTCCCTAATATTCCCTTATAAATATCTGCTCTGTCACCTTGATTCTTCTAAGGAATTAGATATTAGACAGTTTAGGACTCTGCTAAGAACTTGGTGAGGAGTTTTCTTAATATGTATGAATAAAAACAGATCTATAAGCTCTAGAAACCTGGTAAAGTGACAGCTTTATTTATTTATTTATTTAGAATGATTTTCATTTATTCATTTATTCATGAGAGACACACAGAGAGAGAGAGAGAGAGAGAGAGAGAGGCAGAGACATAGGCAGAAGGAGAAGCAGGCTCCCTGCAGGGAGTCAGATGTGAGACTCGATCCCAGGACCCCAGGATCACATCCTGAGCCAAAGGCATACGCTAAACCACTGAGCCACCCACTCATCCCTTGACAGCTTTACTTTAAAAAATGTAAGAGTCTAAACATAATTTTTTTTACTTCAGGGGGCTACCCACATATACTTAATATGTAGACAGTGAATTTTGTTGCCTTGCTATATGTGCAAGTCTGGAGTTCAAAGGAAGAGTCTGGGTCAGAATTTCAGGGTATAGAGTCTAATTAAAGTCTTGATGATGAATGAAAACATAAAGGTTGTGAGTGAGATAGATGAGATTTTCAGAGACAAACTCAGATTGCTCCCATGTCTGAAGGGCATGGAGTGAGGGGAATGCAAGTGGTGTACAAGGACATTAACCAAGCATGGGTTTCAGATGCCAACCACAGAGAGTAAATGGTATAGAAGGATAGGGTTAATGGTGGTGACTGTTGCTGTTGGATCAAGTAAGATGCAGCTGAGAAGTAGCCATCCTTTTCAGCAACATGACATCATTTGTGGTCATGAGAAGAAAGATTCCAGCAAAGAAGTAGGGATAAAAATTAAATAAGAATACATTCTAAAAAGAAATAAAATGAAGACAACATTTTTAGAAAGTATAGGCAAAACCATCAATATTTGTATTATCTTTTAGGGGAGACAAGAAGGGAAATGGAGCAACTGCCAGAGTAAAGAAGGAAGAAACAAGAGCCATTATACATTGATGGGAATGATCCAGTGAAGAAAAAAGATTGGTTTTGTGTAGGGAGAAGGAATTGCTGGAACAATAGCCATAAGTAAGCAGGAGGGTAGAATCAAGCACATAGTAGAGGTGCTGGCCTCAGATATCAGCTGAATCCATAGCAATAAGAGATAAGGTTAAAGATGCTGGTAGATGTGGGGTTAGAGCTTGTGGAAGTTTTAACCTGATCTTTCATTTTCTCTGTGAAAGAAGAAGCCAAGTTATCACTGAGCACAAGGTTGGAAGAGTTGTTAAGTGTTTAAAGGAAATTGTGGAGGCATGAGAAGATCATCCAAGAGAATGGGAGTAAGTGGACCTAGGGAAGTATGGCATAATTGCCAGGCAACACTAAAGACCCACTTGAAGTTAGTGATCACTAATTTAAAATGAATTAGAATACTAGTGTATATCTCAAGTCATCCTTAAGTTTGTGGGTTTAGGCATTGGTAGGCAGAGAGCTAGATCTTTCTAGGGTTAGCCTTTTACAAAGGTAGTAAGAGAATGGTGAGTGTGCAGGGGAACAATAATGACTGATCAAAGATTTAGGGAAGAGGCAGGGAGGGGTTAGGGAATGTGAAAGAAAGTTGTTAGATTAATTGATCATACTTCCTGGTAGAGTTGAAGGGTACTAGAGATGCTGACCTGGAAAGATAGGAGATAGTAGTTAGTGAAAGATATGTGTGAGGGGCACCTGGGTGGCTCAGTCGGTTAAGAGTCTGCCTTCAGCTCAGGCCATGATCTCAGGGTCCTGGAATTGAGTCTCATGTCAGGATTCCTGCTCAGCGAGGAGTCTGATTATCCCTCTGCCCCCTTCCCAGTTCATGCTCTCTCTCTCTCTCTCTCTCTCTCAAATAATTAAATAAAATCTTAAAAAAAACAAATTGTGAGATTGAGATCATAAAGAGAGTATACTTTTTGGTAACAATGAAGTTTAAAGTGTGGCCATGGGAGAGGGTTGCTGAGGTAGGTTGAAGGACATGGTCTTTAGAGGAATTCAATAGAATGGGGAAGCAAATCTACTAAAAAATAATCATAGTTTAAGTTGATTTTGACATCAAGAGGAGTGTTCTACTTTGTAAGTCCTGCTAAAAGTAAAAACTTTAAGAAACTAGGATTGTCCCGACAGATTGTTAACTGGACATGTAAAAGAAAAAAGGAAGATAGTCTAGAACAGGCATGAGGAACAAGAAGAGCAGCTATATTACAAGTCAAAGGGGACATGAGAGCTGTGGAAGAAAAATTAGTCACTGCTTGAGAGGATTACAAGAGAAACAGTGTCTTTAAGGGAGAATCACATTTTAGTTAGTGAGAAGTTCAGAGTAGAAGTTATGTAGAAGTTGAGAATTTAGGGGATTGTGATGACAGCAGATTGTGTGTTATAAACAGAACAGTGTAAAGGTTTCAGAATTTGGGGTTGGGAGGAGATAGAGACTGAGCAGATACATGCAGAGTTGTGTGGGTGTTAAAGTTCAGGTGTTGAGGGAGGCCTAGAGTCCACAGCTTTCTAGGCCAAAAGAAAGGAACGGCATACGGCAAAATGCGCCTAATCTTGGTGGATTCTATGAGATAGTGGTAGTGAGGATGCATCTACCAGGCCACTGGAGGTACTTAGTTCATCCCTGTGTAGACAGAGGCTTGGGCTCTGGGTAGGGGCCATAATGCTGTCTCCTCATTCTGGTATTCCAATTTGGCTAAGGCATCATCTCCAGTTTTTTCTACCAACTATCTTCTCAGCATGGCTAAGGTATCCCTCTCCATATGCTTTATCAATATCCTATGTAAATTTCCATGGTGCACTCATGATTTTCTTTATAACTATGTATGCATATGTGTGTATATGCATATGTGTGAAGTATGTTCACTTGCCTGTGTAAACTTGTATAAATTTGGAGGTTTTGTATAGAGTGTGAGTACAGTATAAATTCCTCAAGGACAGAGAGAATATTTATCTTATCTATTTCTCCTTGTTCCTATCATAGTGTGTGCCTCTGAGTAGACATTAAATGTATGTTTATCCTTTAAATAAGTAGTCTTATTGAATGAAGCCTTAGACATTTACTCAGTTGTGATCTATAAGTTTTATATTGTGGAACATTATAGAAATGTTTTCATTCTTAAAAGTTTCAAGTGTTCCTGAAAAACAACATTCTATCCTCCTAAATATAAGTTTAGGTCAATGGGTCTGAATCAAACACTTGTGCCAAGAAAATTGTGTAAAAAAAAAAAAAAGTTTCCTTAGAGTAGTGGTTCTCAAACTGTGGTTCCTGGTCTGGTAGTATTAGCATGTCCTAGCAACTTGTTAGAAATACAAATCTTTGGCCCCAAATAGAATTTTGTAACTCAAAAATGCTGGGAACCAGATCTGTGTTTTTAACAAGCCCTCCATGTGATTTTGAAGCATGCACAAGTTTGCAAGCCAGTAGCTTGAACCAAGTCATAATTTCTACAAATAAAGACGTATTAGAAAAAAAAAGAATGAAGGGAATATATAAGTTACATTAATTGTAATTTCTAAAAATTATCAAGGATACTACTACCAATCCAGTGATATTAGTATGATGGTAATAGTATAAGTACATAACTTCTATAAGCCATATTTGATACTTAATGAGATGTAAGATAAATATTTTCTCTTTTTGCATATTGTAATATACATCACTGATTTAAAACTGTCATTCATTATATGCTCACTTTTCAAGTATGGAAATGGCTATAAGTAAGATATTGATGTAATTTATAAAAAATTAAAATAACATGTCTACCTTGAACATAAATTCTTGCCTGGTGTTTATCCTTTCCTCTATTGTTCTCAGCCTCACATTCATATGTGCCTTCATCTTCTAGCTGAATATTGAAGATCTTGAGGACAGCCCCAGAGGTGCTGATCTCAGCAGTACTTGGCATTGGTTCTAGGACCTTCCGCCATCGAATATCAGGAACAGGACTTTAAATAGGAAATAACAAAAGCTAAGGGTCTACAACATTTCAAAGTCAATTACTTTGTTAGTCTATAGCTGAACAATTACATCATTTATTTCCTAAAATGGTACAAAAATTAATATATTTCTATATATGCTAATAAAAATATAGGAATACTTACTTGCCAAGTGCGAAACACTCTAATGTCACGTTTTGTCCCATCAATGCATATATGTCCTTGAACTGAACTACGATATCAGCAGGGTATGGTTTTGTTGTTCCTAATATTAAGAAAAATACAACCGTCCACTAATTATTAGGCAGAACGAATAGGATTTTTTTGAATATTGTGACTTTTACAGAATTACTTCAATATACAAGGCATTTCTCTGTACAAGTACTAGAAAATATCTGATCATAGCACAATGCACAGATTTGTTGATGCACAGTATGTATATAGCATAAATTTCATCAAGCATTCCAATTATATTGGCTCATTCTGACAGCTGTGTAACTCATCGGACTCAATTCACTAAAAAAAAAAAAAAAATCTAAGATGTATTTAGAGAGCATCAAACATGTGTAAAACATTGTGCCAGGTGTTACTTAGGAAGGAGAAGAAACAAGAAAGCAAATGAGGGAGAAGAGAGGAAGTAAGAGAGAAGAGTAGAAAGAAAGAAGACAGGCAAGAAAAGAGGGAGAATAGAAGAAATATGGGCATATGAAGATGGAGGCAAAGGGAAACAAGTTGAAAAGAGAGAAGGAGAGAGGGAAAGAAGAGTGTTTATTCAGATATTACTGTTCTCATCAATATATTTATTTTATTGAATTTGTTGAGCACACATGTACTACTGGGTATATTATTCCCTTAATCTTACATGGGAAGAAATAGGCTCAAAGGTGAAATACATTGTTTAAGATTGCAATGTGAACATATACTGTATGATACCAGGGAGACAGATAGATACAGCATGACCTAAAATACAAGCCAAAATGAAAATAAATGGTCTAAAAGAGTGGCAGCTAAGGACGACTGTTGAATATGCAAGGGTTAAGGGAATTTCAGGCAAGAAGAGCATGTGAATTCACCAGACCAGTTCAAGCTGAGGAAACAGTACATTATGACAAAGCTCCAGGAGTTTGCAGGGATTTTTTTTACATCTAGAAATTCCAGTAATGATAAAGTTTATGTAGTTGAAGATGAGCTTAAACCTATTATCTAGAAGGCTTGAAACTGTGACATTAAACATTATGAGGCTAATTTTCTCAGTGGTAACTAGCGGTGGATTTTGGTAAGAGAAGTAATATGAATATCACCTTCAGTTTAAGTGAAAGTCCTGTTAGAAGCTTTAAAGAATGGAACATGGAGAAGAGAAATATAGAAGGGAGCTTAAAGGAGGCTAGGCCATTACTTCATGCAAAATACATGGAGGTTTGAGCAGTGGGAACAAAAAGGAAAGAACTAATCCAAGTTGTCTTTGAAAAGCAGAATCACCAGGACTGCCCTTTGGGTCAATGTTTCTTGAGGTATAGATCAAAGATCCAATTCATCAGAATCACTTGGGATGCTTGCTGAACCTACAAATTCCTGGCCACACCCCAGACCTGCTGAATCAGTTTTTCTGGGCTCCAAATTTCTGCAAACTTCCCATGTGTTTACATACCAACTGAGAACCAGGGGATTAGCTGTCTTGAAGATGAAAGGAGGAGAGGCACTGATGATTAAAAATACTATTCTGAGTGAGAAATATGATGGTATTGCCAAATAAGATGAAGAATATTAGAGATAAAATGAGATGACAGATATGTCTGGAAAATTTTGGGCTTAACTATCCAGAGAACCTTCTGTATGACAAGTCTAGGAGGTAGACAGAATTAAGTCCTAAACAAAGAGAAAAGTTTTGGAGGTTAGAATGTGGAGTCATCCCAAAAGGGCTGCTGTTGAAAGGTATAAATTGATAAGAATATCTGGAAAAAGATTAAAGAAAAGTATATGAAGGAGGAAGACGTAGGAAAAATACTGAATAGAATTTGTCAGAGAGGCAGGTGGGAGATAGGGAAGGGCAGGAGTTGGGAAAATTAGGGAAGGAAAGTAGAGTTCAAGAGAGACATAGGAGATCAAGTGTCAAAGTTCATACAGAACCAGAACTGAAAAGTGTCCTTTGGATTTAGCAAATAGGTCTCAAGGTTGTTTGCACTGAATACAAAAGAATACACTGAGGGAAAGGAACAGAGGAGACGTTAAAGATTGAGAAAAAAGCAGAAAATAGTTCATATACAGAAGTTCCTAAATGAATCAAATGGTAAATGAACCAGTGTAACTGGAGGAATTACCTACAGTGGGAGAAGAAACCCTTCTTCTACAGAGACAATAGTAAATAGAAGACATGAATTTCTAGGGTAGAGTAGGAAAGAAATTTAAGGAGATTTTTATGTGATGGCTCCTTGTAATTCTAGAAAGTAGTAGATGAGAACATCTCTCAAGATTGTGAAGAGATAAAAGAGCCAGAAGTAAAAAAAATATTTATTGAATAACAACCATGTGACCACAATTGAGGAGAGTAGGAAAAATGGAATTACAGTGATATGATGACATTTTCCCTATTGTAATACCCTACTAGGATGGAGGTGGGGACCAAACGTAAGTCTCTGAACAACAAAACCCAGTACCTCTTCAGAAGCTTAAACTCACTGATAGAAGTGGTAATAGCAGGACTGTGATAAAAAACAATGTGAAGTAAGCAAATATGTTAAAATCTGATTCTCTTAGGAAGTGGTACATTACAAAAAGAAATGTAGTTCAATTGGAATTTTGGAAAAGTCATTCAGGTCTGTCAGTGGCCATCAAATATGGCACTCATCCTACTTACTTACAGCAGAAAGGCAATTAATATACTAATTTGCTTCATATAAATAGTTCCTTAAAAATAACAGAATGATACAACTGCATTTTTTTTTTCTAATTCTGCAATCACTATAGTTTGTTTTAATTTAATCATTTGCTCTCTTTCATGAAGTTACTAAAAACTAGGAACGGACATGGAAAAAAAAAAAGCAGAGGCAAGCAATTCCCATTCTAACTAATATATTGATATTTAGCTAATGAATCCGTAACCTGTGCATTCTCTGACCTGGAGGAAACCAGTCCTAACTCAACCATCTTTGGTCACTTTTATCATGTAAATCTCCAACAGAAAAACTAAGGAATGACCAAGACATTCAAAGTGGATATCTTGTGTTTGCCCTGATTGGCCAGATAATCTTCCCACTGGGTATTTCTTTTCATCATTGTAAGTGACCCATAAGCAGACAACTTGCAAAAACAGTGTAACAAATAAAATACTTACGTTCAGGTAGTGGAATGAGTGGGATAAATTTGCTGAACACACTCTTTGTAATAGAAGGACTGGATACAAAACAGGAATAATTGCCTTTGTCTGATGCCTCGACATTCGCAATGTAGAGATTTCCATTTGTCTGAGACACAAATCTCCGTTTATCCATTGTAATAAATACAGGAAATTCATTTAGAAGCCAGCGGTAGCTAAGATCATCTGGAAGAAAATATTGTCTTCTAAATATTAAATTCTTCTCCAAAAGCAAAAGTATTTTTTCTAGGAACAAGCTCAGGCATAATCTAATAGAGGCTATTATAGAACAACTGTTGGAAGTAAGCCAAGACAAATACTGCAAATTTTCCAAAAGCTACCATATTTTGAGTGAATGTAAGTATGGTGTTAAAGGATTATATTTATATTTCTCTCAATTATTATGTGGACTATTAATATTCTTACTTCTATTTCATTGATGGGGCAAATGAAACTCAGAGCAGCTAAATGTTTTGCTTAGAATTTCATGATTGGGGGATCCCTGGGTGGCGCAGCGGTGTGGCGCTTGCCTTTGGCCCAGGGCGTGATCCTGGAGACCCGGGATCCAATCCCACGTCGGGCTCCCGGTGCATGGAGCCTGCTTCTCCCTCTGCCTGTGTCTCTGCCTCTCTCTCTCTTTGTGTGACTATCATGAATAAATAAATAAAATCTTTAAAAAAAAAAGAATTTCATGATTGGTAAGTAGAATTGGGATTTTTAATCTAGGTCTGATAATTGTAAAAGTCATGACCCATCTTTCCTACTGCATTTTAAAAATAAAATGAAGATTGCTAACTACAGTGTGTCTTTCTCCTTTTGTACTCCTATTTTGAAATACAGATTTAGAAATGAATTTCCTATAAGTTTTTTTCTTAAAACAGTAGCCAGACTCTTTCCAAAACTTAAACATTGTCACGTGACTCATCAAAGCCCTCCAAAATAAACCTCACTCAAGTTAAAGCCAGTGTAATTATGATGAATTATAAGGTCCTATGTGATATAGCTCTTGTATCTCTCCAATTTCATTTCTTCCTACCTTCTATCTCATTCACTCTATTTGAGCCACTCTGGCTTCCTTGGTCCTCCTCCATAGTCCCATCTCACGCCTTTCCTCCTCCTACTGCATCTGCCTGGCATGTCTTTCTCTCAGATATCTGCATTGTTAGCTTCTTCATTTCCTTCAGGCCTTAATTTAGTTACTTTCACAGCATTGTCAGCCATCCCTTTAGCACCTACTCTTTCCCCTTCCCTAAATTATCTTCCTTGTGCTTACCTACCAATATCTAGGCATGTTATACCTATTAACTATATATTTTATGTATTGGCTGTCTCTCTCACTAGCAAATCTCTGTTTCACTCACTGAGGTATTCTTGTGGCATAAACAGTGCCTGGCAAAAGTAATTGTATAACAAGTGCTCACAAGAGATCTGTTGAATGAATGAACAATTAAATGAAGCCTATCCAGTTTTGAATGTATTCAAATATAGTCATTGGTTATTTATGATCATTTACTTTGTGGGAAATGCTATGGAGGTGGGGGATTTTTTTCCCCATTGTTTGAGCAGTTCTTCAAAAACAAAACAAAACAAAAAGGCTTTTCTCATCAAAAGGTTGTTACATTTTGAATTCTATGTTCCCCCTATATTTTTCATTTAATAGTCTTTGTCCTATTTTATCAGAAAAAAATTACTGATATTTGACATATAAACAATAGAAATTTTATACATGTAATTGGAATAGAATACATACACATATAATATGATATGCATTATATATTTACATATTGTCATCTCTCTAAATATATATCATTAATATATTCCACATAAAATGATTTATAGCAGCCTGTTTTTTTTTTTTTTTTTTTTTTAATTTTTATTTATTTATGATAGTCACAGAGAGAGAAAGAGAGAGGCAGAGACATAGGCAGAGGGAGAAGCAGGCTCCATGCACCGGGAGCCCGACGTGGGATTCGATCCCGGGTCTCCAGGATCGCGCCCTGGGCCAAAGGCAGGCGCTAAACCGCTGCGCCGATCCCAGCAGCCTGTTTTTTTAGAGGTCTTTAAAGTCAAATTTATAACATAATATTAGAGTTCTAAGAATATAATCATTATTTTTTCATTGTAAAAAGTAGTATTTATATAGTATTTCAAGAAGATATTTGATAAAACAAGTGAATATTAATGAAAGTATATAAAATGTTCCCTTTTTAATTAGCATTTTGGTGGCTTTTATTTTAGCCATATCAAATTATAGAAAACACATGTTCAAAGGTGAATCTTGCTACAGATGACACTTAATTTAATTTCTCTCTAAACTGGCTAGTTATTCTTACAGATAGATCCTCCTAAAGAGATTAATTTCTTTTCTAGCATTTATATAATTCAGTATATTGTAGATATACTAATTTTAATGAAATAATAGGCTATATAACCACTCCTTGGCACTGTTCTATTTTAAAAATAATTTGTAAAAAATGAATCATATTTTCTCCTGT
Source organism: Canis aureus (assembly GCF_053574225.1). Classification (NCBI taxonomy): domain Eukaryota; kingdom Metazoa; phylum Chordata; class Mammalia; order Carnivora; family Canidae; genus Canis; species Canis aureus. Next base: position 12,925,823 of record NC_135635.1, read on the forward strand.
GTAATAGGAATGTTAATGAGGACATAATCTAACATATGTATTGTTTATAAACCAACATGACTACAGACCTTTGGTATTAGGACCAAGTAACTAAACAGCCTGGAAGTATCTATAACCATTAGTAAGTAATGCATTATAACATTAGGCAAACATTGAGTCTTATTTAATCACAAATATTTCATTATTGTTAAGAAAATGAAAACTTAGGATTCACTCCATAGATACTTATAATCACAGAGGAACCTAACTTACCTGGAAAATGGTATGGAGGATCGCAGAGAAGCACCATTCCCTTTCCTTCTTTCACCCTGACCTCAGGACGCTCCTCAGGTGGGAAGGGGTCAAGATCTAATTATGAAAGCAAAACGGAAAATATTCACTCTTTAGTCAATAAAAAGAGATTGTCATTAAAGCTTATCTCTCATCTACAAACTCACTTTTTTGATATGATACTTTTAGTTGGTTTGCTGGAGCCAATGAAAGTCAATTCCTCATTTTTATATGCTGGCATTTGCATATAGTCTAAGGTAGTAAACTCTAGCAGATGGATATTGGTAGCAGCCTGCATAAGTATTCGGACAACTCTGAAAATTACAAATATCCTCAACTTTTGCTTCAGATTTAGGAAGAGTTTCAGTAAGGGTATCTGGAAATAGGGGCACAGGCAAAACCAGGAATCTACCAAAGAGGTAAGTAAAGAGGACTGACTTGGAGGAATAGACTCATGGTAAAGGAATAAGGATGAAAAGTAGGATCCTAGTTGAGGTAACATGAATATCACCATTTTTTTTCTCCTTTTCAAATTCTGAGTTTTCCTTAGTCTCATTCCTTCATTCTTGTCTGTTTACTTCTAATGTAGGTTTTCCTTGGATTCAAGATACTCTATTATTTGATTCTTCATTTGCAGTACGTGCTTATTCTGTTTCAACTCTGCTTCATCTCCTATTTCTTCTCTGTGAACAGTACTCAAATCACAAAATCAAGTTTTTACTTCTCTCAATTTATTTATATCTCTGAAAAGTCATCATCCTAAATGTTACCTTTTTGCAGAGAGCCCTTCAGATCTACATCCCTAATCCTGATGCCTTACTTGAATCCACCCCATCCTCAAATAGTTGACATTTCAACAACGATAATTTAATGTCACCATAACCTCGGCATGCGAAGCCATCATTGAAGTGCTTTCTCCCAACCTTGAAATTGGTTTTACTTGCTCCAATTCCAGTTTTAAAGAGAGTAGATTGTTTCTGCCCTTTGACTCAGGTTTCCTTTAAAAAATATTTAGGGCCTTTTTTCTCTTCAGTGCAATGTAATCTATTATTTTTTCAATGGCTGTGTTTATTATTTACATTCCCAAGGTCACCACATTAATTGCATTTGACTACTCACTCCTTACTGGTTATCACTGCCACAAAGGTCCTCTTAAACTTACATTTTCTTTCTTTTGTAAAGATTTTCTTTCTTTCTTTCTTTCTTTCTTTCTTTCTTTCTTTCTTTCTTTCTTTCTTTCTTTGAGAGAGAGAGAGAGAGAGAGAGAGAGGGAAAGAGATAGGAGTGGGGGAGTGCAAAGGGAGAGGGAGAAGCAGACTCCCCAGTGAACAGGGAGCCTGATGCAGAACTTGATCCCAGGACCCTGGGATCATGATCTGAGCCAAAGGCAGACACTTAACCAACTGAGCCACCTAGGTGCCCTTAAAACATCATTTTCATCCTATAATCCAATTTGCAAAAGATTTAATTGCTGACTTATAAAATCGAATACTGAAGATCATCTTGTCCAACTCCTTTTACAATGTACAATTTTCTTCTAGTAGGTTCTAACTTTAACATTAGCACAGGATTTCTGAAAATATCTTTTTATGACAGCTTCCAGAAGGAGAAATTTTAATTTATTTAAACTTAAAATAATTTAATAGCTTAATTTAATTTATTCTTAAATTACATGCTACAGAAAATGATTCAGTGAGGTAGAGTCAAGCTTTAGAGAACCCAACTGTAATGTTATAGTATCTAAAATAGTTTCTCCCTCCAAGAACCAATTTTTACCCCTTTGGAGGTGATATTACCCTGATTGAGATACATGGCCTGGGGCACTTGTGGGGCTCAATTTAGGAGTCCAATTCTTGATTTTTAGATTAGGTCATGATCTCAGGATCATGAGATCAAGCCCTTTGCAAGGCTCTGAGGTCAGCATGGAACCTGCTTAAGATTCTCCCTCTCTCTCCCTCTTCTCCTCTCCTTTCCCCCTGCCCAGTTGTGCATGCTCTCTTTTCCTAAGCCAGAGAGAGAGAGAAAGAGAGAGAGAAAATATGCATTGCTTAGCATATCCACTGATACCTGATGCTAGTTATTCAAGATCCCTCAGAACGTGACCTTAGTTTACTTCCTAATACCCTTCAGATGCTTTGTACTCTTGAAATTTTTTCTCTACACAGTTGAGGCCCACTAATCATATAAGATCCACTTCATATGGACCATTTCTCTCATCTTTTCATCTTGATTTTTCGTCTTGTTGAACTCTTATGATAATATTTAATTTTTACTTCACCTAAATGCACTGGACCTTGTTAAAGATACCATTACTTACATCCAAAGCTCAGGGTTGCTTCAGTGCTTCTGACCATCCCATAGTTATTTGATGCTAGGCAGTAATATATTCCAGCATCTTTCTGTTTGTCGGGGTTGTTGATAACAAGGTTTCCTCCTACCATACTGTACCTATCACTTGTAAGATCAATATCCCCATTATTCATTCTCCATCTGTGAGAAAGAAAAACTAATGTCATATCAAAGGTCATGAGGCCTGCAAAACAGCATACTGGCCTAACATCATTCTAAAATAATACGGGTACAGCTCCATGTGAAATCAGATGATTAAGTAGATGACTCAGTGTAGTAGTTCACACTCTGTAATTCTGTATCTCTGGGTTCATGATTTATAATTTAGTTCACATACAGAAAGGTAAATGTTCAAGTGCATGAAATGTTTTCTCTTTATTCATGAGGCATCTGGAAGGACAAATATTTCATTGAATTTTGCTACATTGTTTTTTTATTTTAGCAGATATATATAGATTATAAATTATAACTTTCTATGTACTAGTTAGATTCATGCATATCCAGATGTGCTGCATAAAACATTGGAAGCAAAAGTAAAATATACAATATCAATATCTATTCTAAATATCAAAATAATTTCTTAATAAACCTAATTGAAATCAGGGTTCTACTCAGTAAATGTCAAACTCTGACCGCTAGAGGTCGATCATACAATTTGAAAATTGTAAAAATCCGTTGGATCTTTTGTTTCCAAGCCACCAATATACAATTGCATTTATATTGTTATAACTCCTTTCAGACAGTTTTAAATGCAGTTTTATTAGCATTCTCATTATTTTGAGGGTCAAAACAAGATAATAAAAACTTCAAGGCTGTTACGTAGAAGGTAAACTTCCCTGTTATACCTTTCAGGGTGTTGCCATGAATAAGAAATTATCACGGAACATGCCGTAAATATAAAACTACTGTGTGAATGACATATTGCATGATTACCAATGTTCGTATGGCTTGTTCTGGATATTAAGTAAATTTTTAAGACTTCAAATGTTCTTTTCCATCAGACAAGTTACATCATGAGCTGAATTTTTTCCCTTTTTTCCCCTGTCAAATGTAGACTGCCTCCATAACAGAATTAAATATCTACTTCTCCTTTCCAGCTCTTAATATTAATGTGTAAGATAGTCAGGCCACACTCATCCTGGGGACTTCAGTGCAACCTATGGGAGGGAGTTGGTGAATGTATTTGTCAAGCAAAGTTTTGCCTCTTATTTTATGTTTTAAATTTTGGTAAGAACACTTAATATGAGAACTACTTATATGAGCTGTCTAAAATAGTCAAGCTACAGAAGCGAAGAATAGAATGGTGGTTACCAGAGACTGGAGAAAAGGGGGGAAAAGACAGTTTCTAATTACTGTGTATAAAACTTCAGTTATACAAAACTTTGCTTCTTAAAGTGTCTGTGGGGTAGGGGTAGGGGTAGGGGTAAGCACACATTTCTAGAACACTATCTGAGGACAATCTCTTTTGTTTTGTTGCCTTCATTCCAGGCTGTAGACTGATTTGCTGTTTCCATGTATGAATGTCAAGGACAAGGTGTCACAAAATAAGCATCACTGAAATAGCTTTTGAAATCACTGAAATAGCTTTTGAGATGTTATCAACCTATCTAGATAGATACATACTGAAAAAATTATGTTTCTTTGAAACCCATAAAACCTGTGTGTCAATCCTGAATCTATGATTTGCTCTGGAGCAAGTCAATTTACTTATTCCAGATTTAGCGCTTCCTCTCCTATAAAATGATGTACTTGAATTAGATCTCTTCTACAGTCCCTATTAGTTACTATTCCATGTCCAAACTATGTATATAAACTCCCATTATGTATGGCTTAGGGGTAGAAACAAGTCTAGCCCATCAAATATTTTCAAAAAAAAATGTGTTACTTATAATGTATAAAATATCTACTTATTTTGCACGCCTGTGCATAGAATTGAAATAATAAAAATAATTTCAAAACGATGGTGCTTTTGTATCTAAATTCATATTTTATTTTAAGAATAATTTTGTAATTTAGCTCAGAGACTCAAGAGTCTCTTGAACTCAAGAGAAAATGAGTTCAATTAGAATCAAATTTGATAACTTTTTATGACAATAAAAAGTTGTTTTCCTCTTGAGAAAAAATACTATGAAAATCAATCCTGTTGAAGACCTTCAGTTAAGTTAGCCGACATCAACACACTAGAGCCCCAATTTCCCCATCAATCATTTGCTTTGTCTTCATGAAACCATTTCACAGGTGAAATTCAAATCTATTTGTGTTTGGTTAATTTTTTAGTCTTATTCTTTGTATCAAATTAGAAACTGTTAGTATACTTTTCTGAACCATCTGAAGCAAAAAAAAAAAAAAACAAACAACAACAACATTGTTACTTTTTATAAAGCTATTTTTATAACATAAATAGGTACCCCAGAAAAACAGAAAGAGACATATTGATATAGATTGTCTAATTTTAAGAAATTTGTTATATTTTCTGGAATATGGAATTAAGACCACTGAAAAAAAGTGATGCTTTCTAGAATTATGGATGTAAGCTCCCTAAATGTAGTTGATATAGGAATATCATCTATAATACATAAGTATGAGTTATCCAGATCAATGCGTATAAGAATATTTTATCATCAAATGTGTATATTTAAATTGTGCATGATTTTCATATAATCTTACATATGCTTAATAGCATGATCACCATTTGACAATTTTTAAGTGGATAATATCAAATGATATTAGCATAATCCATGCAGGAAATAAGAAATGGATTATTTGCACATATTTAAGAAAACTTACTATTAATTTGGGCATTAAACAACTCTATTTTAATAACTTATATGCCAATATTTTAGTTAATATGCCTCCATTTTGTCAACAACCTTGTATTATGGCTTTCTCTATCAGTACAGTGCCACAGATGCTCATCTGTAATCTATTCTGACACTCCATTGTGAAAAGAGCAGTGAGGTACATTACTTGTAAACTGGGAAAGGGCTGGCCCGTGCCCTACAGTTTAGGGAAACTTTTCCTTCTGGTGATTCCTCTGGATAAATGGTATTGATTGGCTGCTCTTCAAAAATTGGTCCAAATCCTTTATCTTCCTCAGAAACTACAAGAAAAATAAAACCATCTTACATTGTGCTGTTTCATGAGTCAAAGAAAATTTGGCTACATTTAAAAATGTTTTGGAAAAATGTTAGAAACACCAAATCTCCATTTCCATTTGAAACAAAGATATTTGCCTCCATAATCCTGAAGAGAATATTTAGGTGCTTTATTCAAAATTATTTTCCCCCCATCCCTCACTGTTTTTCTCAAAGCATTGGGTATTATCATGCTTAACTACTTATAGCCCCTCAAACAGGTCATGCTTTCATGCCTCTGAGCCTCTGTAATATGTTTTTGCCCTCTGTGGAATCACTATCTCATTTTTTCCTCCTATCAAAACTCAAACAGCTCTTTATGACTCAGCCTTAGTTCCTTCAGGAAGACACTTCGCACCCCTCCTAGCTTTAGGTGGTCTTCATTTGTGTTCTCACAACTCCTCACACAGGTTATGGTATTTAGCACATCTTCTGTGATTCTTGATACAATTGTCTATTCCATGAAACTGCAAATGCTTGGAACAGGTGGCTGTGTCCATAATCCCCCACCTAGCTGTCAAGCAGACTGGAGCACAATAGGTGCTTAATGATTTTTTAATAAGAGAATGGATGATTTTCTGGAAGCTCTGGGGAAATTAGTCTCTTGTTTATTTTTTTTAACATGTAACCAGCAATTATACTCAGTAACATCTAGAACAGTCAATAAACAAATTTACATGGTTCAGAATTTATCACAAGTGTACCCAAGTTGGGAAGCAGCTGTTTCTCTGGAAGGGAAGAGTGATGCTTCACAGCAGGAAAAGAAGAAAATCACTCATAAGACATCAATGTGGCAGCATTTACAGAAAAGAGCTAAGAGCCATATGCCCCACATGAATTAATACTAGCATGTGTGGCTAGGAAGAAGGATATTCTTACATAAGATCATTAAAATGTCTCTGCTAGAGCAAAGCTATGGTTTACCCCCCAATTATTTTTTAAGAGAGAATGTAAGGCAAACTCCACAGAGACTTTTTGTCTGCTCCAACATCAACCTTGAAAATGAGAGCTTTGTTCGGACTTCTCTTAATGAGCAGTTTCATTATATCATTTAAATCTTGCCTCAGCACTGTTTACAGAACCTTTGGAAAAATCATTTAAACTCTCCAAGTCTCAATACCACCCTTTATAAAATGAGGATAATAGTAAAATCTATCCCATTAGACACTGTGAAAATTATTTTGAGAAAATGCACGTAAAACAGTAGTGTACCTGGCTCAGAGTCAGCATTCAACAAATACTGATGTTGTCAATATTCTTGAGAATTTGCCAATCCTTTTGAAATTTAATTTATATCTTATGTATATCTTAGTATATCTTATGTATATAAGATCTTATGTGTATATACCTTATGTATATATGTGTATATGTATATCAACTCATGAAATTTCTAAAAGCAAGAGGCCATGTTTTACTTTTGTTGTTCTGGTGTTATCAGTGTTGTGTCAATACATATTTGTGTACAAGTAGGAGATCAATAAAATGTTCAAGTTAGTTTCTCCTAGTATGAAGCATTAGTTTTTCTAAACTTGCCTGAAATATTTCAAAGGGAGATGCCTCATTTTTAGTTAGAATTGGCTGAAATTGCCATTCAAGAATTTACAGACCTCAGTTCATTCCCTATTACCATCCTATTTCAGAAAGCAAATTGCTGATTCAAAATCAAAGGGACCAGAGAAACTGAGATTTAGTTCTGCCAATGTACTTCTCTTAACTATTGTTTTATGCAAGCCTTTTGTTCTACATAGAGTCAACATTTAAAAAAGAAAGGAATATGTACACATATTCTAAGGGCCAACAGGCCTAAGATAACTAAGTAAGATCCCAAATGGGAGGTGTTCACAGAAGCCCTCTGCTAATGATTTTGCAAGTCCTGCTGTGAGCAGTGTCTAGTTCCATATCCTTCTTGAAGCTGTAAAAGCCAAAAATGCATATAATGTTTTCTGCTTCACTTCTAATAATTTTCCTGATGATATCCAATATTTCCTGCCTTTTAGGATATAACTGAACACCAAGGGAAATAAGGAATGAACCCTAAACCCCTGACAACTAGAAACTTTCATTTGGATATAGGCTCTAGATTTTTCAATCTCTGAAAGAAATGACCTTGTGCTTATCTATGATAAAAATCATATGTCATTTTTCTTCCCACTTGGACAACTTTATAAGCTCTTCCTTGAGTCTTTCCCAATTGCACAGCTTTTCTGATTGGAACAATTTAGTAACACCTGCTAGTCTGGAAACTCTGTTGTTTATTCCCAAATCACATGAAAATGTTTAAAAAGACAGCAGAGAAGTGCAATTTTATAAATATATTTAGTTTCTCTTCTTGAAGACAAGATGACTTCTATTCCAACTCTACCCCTGGCCTATAACAATTTTAGTTTGAAAATTTTCAGTTTTTTAAAAATTAATTAGACTAGATAGTTAGAGGGTAGAAATAAAGAAATTAAAAGCTCATAAATACCTTCTAAGTACATTGTATTTACATAAAAAGTCTGATGATGAGGTTTTAGACACAACACAAAAAGCATGATTCATAAAGGAATAAAAAAGACAGGCTGGATTTTATTAAAGTAAAAAAAATATGTTCTGTTAAAGACACTCTTAAGAGAATCTCAGGTCTTAAAGTTTAGGAGTTTTTCTTTGGGTTTTCTCCAACTTGTATTCCACAAGCAGCAAATGGGAGAGACTTGCAACTAACTGAATCCTTGCCTTATCTAACAATAGGGATATATTAGTGATTGCACACTATTTCACAAAACTTGTCTTCAACTCAGCAAGGTTGTATTAGTTAAAGCCTCTTTAACATTATTGTATTTCCAATATAGAAATAGCCAGTCCCAGACTGTCTAGCATTTGCTTCTACAGTACCTTCTGGTAATGCCATTAGAGGGGTTGTAATAATTCTAAATTCTTAATTTATAATTTCATTACCTTTCTTGAAACAACTGCTTTTATCATTATGAAGTAGAGTTATGTTCATTCCATATTGGTTTCTTCATTATTTAAAGTGCTGTATGGTAACTTCATTTTTTTAAAAGATTTTATTTATTTATTCATGAGAGACACACAGAGAGAGAAAGAGAGAGAGGCAGAGACACAGGCGAAGGGAGAAGCAGGCTCCACGCAGGGAGCCCGACATGGGACTCGATCCTGGGTCTCCTGGATCAGGCCCTGGGCTGAAGGCGGCTGAGCTACCCGGGCTGCCCCATGTATGGTGACTTCAAATTCAACAAAGACATAAGCATAAATCTACGTGAAGGTGGCGATTAGATTGGTAGATTTGCATATTTTAATTAATGCATAGTCTTAAATATTTCTTATGAGAGTGTATCTTTAGATTTTAAGGCATATGCTTTTGAGACAAATGTTGGTCATCTTTTAGAAAACTGAAGATGTTTAAGTGGTTTATTGATCTTAATCATATGCATTAAAAATAAGTTTAAATTTTTCTGGAAAAGATACCAGCAATGTAAATTTCCATTGAAAATAATGGAATGTCACATAATAATAATGATGAGACTATATCTATTGCCAGGCAGAGTCTCAAGAGGGATATGTAAAGATTAAAATACTTTTTTGGGTGAGTTGGGTTGAAATTTATATGCCAAACTGGATAATATTAGAGCCCATGCTATTCTTGTTTCTCAATGACAAGTGCTCTTCAAAATTATGTGTATATACTTCTTCATACTCCACCTCCATTTGGCCTTTATAAGAACAGACAGTGAAACATTCAGGGGATAAAAATACAAAGTTAATTTCCACCAAAATATTAGATTTAATTTTCACATTGAAAGATCATTGCATGTAAGATAGTTCCCTGGCTTATTCTCTAGGTCAAAAAGCAGAATAGGACACACTTCACATCACAGTAGCACTTTTAGTGTTATTTTATAAATATATGTTTCATACTTTTGTAAAATGTTCAGGCCTAAATAAAACAATGTATTTCATTAGATGGTTTAGCAATTACTCTATATATTTGGGGAACATATTTGGGTCCTTTGAAAGATAAATTACTCAAAAGGAGGTTTTGAATTGCATGGGCATGCTCAGTGAACCTCTGAATGTTATCTTCATAACCCTCTTGAATAGTATCTGAGCGCATCCCGCTAGTCTCTTAGCTAGGGCACTCAGATGAGGGGAAAATAAATTTCTGGGAGAGTACGAGCAGCCAAGGTTTCATTAATGCAAGCTCTCAGCCAACAGAAAATATGGCCATCTTACTGCTTTTTTTCTACAGCTGTGGAAGTAATTAGATGCTAAATTATGGTGCTTGGATGTATTATGGGGTTACAAGGCACTTGAAACAAGAAATAGGTATTATGCTTCAGAAAAATAAGATGACTTTTTAAATACATGCCCTTTTTCTTACTGGGTAGATTCTTCTAAAAAGGAGCACAAAATTATAGAAGGCTTCTCAAGCTAATTAAAGACAACATTTCAAACCACTCTTTCTTTTGATCTTTTCTTAATTCAAATTAACCAGTTATCTACCACTTAATGGTAGTCTTTTGGAGAAGTAAGTTCATTTCTTAAATTTGATCAGGAAAATTAAGAATAAATAATAAAATTATATAGGATTATTTGTTGTCAAATTTACAAATGTGAACGACAGGCAAAAACTACTATTTTTTCTGTACCATTCTCAGTTCCATCATTAACACAAACTTTTTAAAAAAAGATTTATTTATTCATTTATGAAAGACAGAGAGAGAGAGAGAGAGAAAGAGAGAGAGAGAGAGGCAGAGACACAGGCAGAGGGCAAGCAGGTTCCATGCAGGGAGCCCGACGTGGGACTCAATCCCAGGACACCAGGATCATGCCCTGGGCCGAAGGCAGGCGCTAAATCACTGAGCCACCCAAGGATCCCAAATGGTTTTACTGTCTATAACGGGATTACTTCACCTCTTACTATGTGGAGATGGTCCACTGTAATCTTGCTATTTATTCTATTTTATTTCTGAAAATGAAAGTATAATTATGACTTATACTTGAGAGATTTTTAAATTCATTTTATATCTATTTTGAAACAAATTCTATTTCTCATTCTGTAATATGTCATCTCAATCTGTTAGTTATAAAAACATAAATCTACATAAGTATGTTATAAGAAGAATCTCAGGGGAAAAAAAAACTATTAGAAAAAAAGCAATGGCAAAAAAACTTGAACAGAGTCTAATACAGGGATTTTTCCCATAGTTACAATGCTACACTGATTATGGGATAGTGAGTACAAGTCTCTTGAAATACAATAACTTCTCTAAGTTTAAGACAGTATTTAAATTGTCTCAAAGAACGTTTTTCCCTCCTGTTTTCACTGTCAATCATACCCTACAGATAGGAGAACAAGGATGTTTAGAGCTTGGGCTTTGAATATTTGGGCGCCCCAATCCTTTAGGGTCATGGGTGATATATAATATTGGAGTAATCTACCATAACCAAAATATAAAGGAATTATTTTGAAGACCCTTAGCAATTAAATTGTTAGAACAAAAACTAGGGTCAGGTTAGTAGGAAGGTTGACTAACTTTCCCTTTGCCTGGCTATACCTGCTCAAGAGCCTATCAAGTCTCTTGATAGTAGCCCCTTCTTCGACCTAAGGTCCATCTACTACTAAAGCCTCTACACACTGTTTTCCTTAACATCTTCCCACACATACTTCATGTATGTAGGATGCTTTAGTTAGTAGGCCTACTTTTATCACCTTGCCTCCTCAAATTATTTCTAGTCTATTTTGTGACCATATCACAAAATAATGATAAGTCAGTGAGTGTTATAAAACCTCAGTCATAATTAGAGGCAGGATAATGCTATATGAATGAAAATAAGGCTAAGTAATTGATGGGAGTCTAACTGAAAAAATAATGTGAAAATCTGGGTGTAAGTACTGTGGAGACAGGAAATTCCATATTTGCTCTCCAGAATTTTAATTTTCCTTGATATTATTTTGAATATTATAGTCATATGATAATCCCATTGTACAAATAAAAGATTATTTCATAGTCTAATTCTTATAGAACAAGTATTATACTGCTATTTTGTCTCATTCCCTTATTGTTTTTATCACTAAGTTACAAAGGTATTAAAGAGCTATTATTTGCATTTTATGTTAGCCCAGGTGAAAGTTGGTTCTAAGTTAGCTGTCTTATTATATTTTCTTATTATTAAAGTAAAAAAAGACCATAATTGAGAAAAGGATTTAAAATAAATATTAAATCTCAAATATTTAATTATTAATTAAATATCTGAATTTTATGTGTTCACTCTATGGAACTTAGTTGTATTCATTCTTTTATCTCAATAAGACACATGTTGGTTTCATATAATCTAAAAAAAATAAATAAGGGAGGAAATTTTTAGAGATATGGAAAATAATGGAGTTAGTTTTGATGATTTTTTAAAAAGATTTTATTTACTTATTCATGAGAAACATAGAGAGGAGAGAGAGAGGCAAAGACACAGGCAGAGGGAGAAGCAGGCTCCATGCAGGGATCCCGACGTGGGACTTGATCCCGGGTCTCCAGGATCATGCCTGGGCTGAAGGCGGCACTAAACCTCTGAGCTACCCAGGCTGCCCCAGTTTTGATGATTTTTTAATAATCCTTGGCGTACTTTATTTTTCAAACTAAAAATATCTATGTATTGTTTTAATGTATCTATTTTATTTAAAAGCTAGTCATCTAGGCTATTAAGATTATTATGTAGTAATAGTTAAAAACTATTGTATACCCAAGATAATATATTGGATAGAACTTTTCCATTAATAAATGAAAAAAAACAAACAAACCTCAATTTCAAGTCACTTACATAATGTGGCAGACATTGTTGCTTGACTCACCAGTGCCAGTCTTTTCCTTCTACTCTGATGACAAAGGTCAGATATGCTCAAGGACCAAATCCTCCTCACATGACTCAGAAGTATAGGTTGACTATCATTAATACCATTATATTACTCCTTCCTATGACAAGCTTGGTGGCAAATTTGTGACCCAACTCTGGACATTGAGGTATTTGGAGATCTACTGAGAGGTATCTTGCTTTGAAAAAATAGATATAAGGAAAAAAAACACCCTTTTCACTTACAGATTTTTTTTTTAACTTTTTTACTTATTTATTTATGATAGGCACACAGTGAGAGAGAGAGAGAGAGAGAGGCAGAGACACAGGCAGAGGGAGAAGCAGGCTCCATGCACCGGGAGCCTGACGTGGGATTCGATCCCGGATATCCAGGATCGCGCCCTGGGCCAAAGGCAGGCGCCAAACCGCTGCGCCACCCAGGGATCCCCACTTACAGATGTTATTATGCCTACATGTAATATCTGGAACTGCCATACTATTTCCAACAGGTCAAGCATAAAGCCTGAGCATTGGCCACTGGGTTCACAATGTGTACATCCTGGTGACATGGACAAAGTATGTTTGTTGAATGCTCATGTAAAAGTCTGATTGAAGTAGGCTCAAAGGGAAATATTGGTCAGAGAATTGAAGACAGAAAGCATAGTCTATTTTTTTTACTAATAATATTGAAAATAATAGTTAAGTGGGATATTAGCTATAGGGTGTGGGATTTTCAGAGAAATGATTTTTTTATTTTTATTTTTATTTTTTTTTTTAATTAATTTTTTTTTATTTATTTATGATAGTCACAGAGAGAGAGAGAGAGGCAGAGACACAGGCAGAGGGAGAAGCAGGCTCCATGCACCGGGAGCCCGACGTGGGATTCGATCCCAGGTCTCCAGGATCACGCCCTGGGCCAAAGGCCCGCGCCAAACCGCTGCGCCACCCAGGGATCCCGAGAAATGATTTTTTTAAATGAAATTACTACAGAATGCTTGTATGTTGACAGCAATAATGCAGTAGAGGGAGAGACTGATGATGAGGAGACACAAGGGACAATTGCTGGAGCAATGAGCTTAAATAAGCCAGATTGGATAGGACAAGCGTAGAGGTGTAGGTTTAGTATGGTGACATCATGGGTGAAACAAGCAGGAAGACAGAGTGTATGAGCATAGATGTAGGAGAGTAAATGTGATAGTGTGAACTTGTGGAAATTCAAGTTTTCTCTAATACTTCTGTGTAATAAGAAGCAAAGTAAGGATGACAAGCAGCTGTTGGAGTTTTGAAGGGGAGGGAGTAACTATGACACGATCTAGGCTAATGAGAAAATGAATTCACTGAGAAAGTGAAGTATATTTGCTGGGCAGTACCAGCTGTTCATTTGAAATTAGCAGTTATGAATTTAACTTGATATCAGTCAGCATAAATGAGTTTTTTTTTTCTTAATGACAATTAGCTGGATGGTCAAATAAGTTTAGGAGTATTTGGATATTTTACAACTCTTCTCTCCTCAGAGATTCACATAACTTTTCTCTTGAGTGATAGTGTTGGATTGTACCCCCACAAGTCCTAATCCCTGGTATATCATAATGGGACCACATTTGGAAATAGGATGTTTACAGAAGTAATCAAGTTAAAGTGAGGTCATTAGGTGGGCCCTAATCCAATATGACTAGCTACCTTAAAAAGAGGTAAATTCAGACAGAGGCAGACATGCACAGAAGGAAGATGTGAAGAGACATGGGAGGAAGACATACATATGAAGAGGAAGGTGGACCCTTAAGTCATTTTGTCATGAGCCAATGAATGTCCAAGGCTACCTCAAAACTGAGACAGGCAAGGAAGAAGATTTCTCCTACAGGTTGCAGAGGGAGCAAGGTCTTGGTAACACCTTGCTATAGATCTCTAGCCTCCAGAACATTTCTGTTGTTATAAACCACCCAGTTTGAGGTACTTTATTACAGTAGTCCTGGGAAAGTAATACATGTATTATACATATTAGGTAAGTAGTATACTTATTACTTAAAGTTAATAATAAATTATTGTACCTTTATGAACTAGCCTTTCCCAAATTTATTTAACAATAAAGTCATTTTTTTAATGGAATTCCTACTAACATCTTGCTGCACAAGTGTTTTCTAAAATGTTTGGAGAAATCCTGACTTCATACAGCCCATATTTCTCTGCCTCGGCATTTTTATTTATTCCACTTCCTTTATTTGGAATTAGCTCCATTTCTAACTTTTGAAATACTTCAAGACTTACTTATCCACTACCCCGTCACTAAATATTTCTTAATTCATCAAAATAAATCTTTTAAAATGCTCATTATATTTTTCTTATAAATTTGTTACCTTCTTATTTATCTTATTTCCTAGTATATGGTACAGTTCTCTAAGTTAAGCAGCCCATCTTATTACTCTTTATATAGTATACATGCAGTGATTCGTAACCCACGAGTAGAAATAGAAATGGCTTTGTCAGAATTCATGCTAAGCCTTTCCTTTCCTATAATCCTCATTGCAACCTATAAATGGAAGTTCTTTTGACCTATGCTAGCATGAATATCCTTGATTTGGCATGCAAGTTGTAACACTAGATGCTCAGTGATTCTTTCCAATTTTTCATTCTCCTACCACTATGCAGTGGCTTTTACAAGTTACTAGTTTTAGTATGTTCACTAAGTACCTATTATGTAGATCACAGCGCTAGAAGCTATCATCACATTCTTTTTTTAACCCTCACAAGGATCTTGTGATTTTTGCATATGGGGAAGTTGAGGTTCATAGAAGGCGAATAATTTGTTACAAGATCACATTGCCAGGTTGAAGATACAAATCCAATTGTTCTTACTCTAGACTCTATTTTCTCCAGTATCCCATGCTGCCTCTATTTTTGGCAAGAAATGTTCATGATTGAAGTAGAATGTAAACTAGCAGAATTACCAGTTATATTTAAAAAATCATAAACAATAAATTCTGAAATATATTTGGAGTCCTAATTAAACTGAATCTTTAGGTTTTACAATCATTAACTTTAGTTCTATCTCTTTGAGCAAATAAGAGGCTTTCAAAAGTAAGTTAGGTATTTACAATTTTTAAAATATTGCTTCAAAATATAATAGCATAGAATTGTTACAAAGCATGCTGGAAAAAATACAGGTCTCATGGAATATTTTCTATCTGCCACAATCCTCTAAAAGCATATTTGTTTGTAGAGTATCACAATGCACCTTAATAGTAATTCAATTCATTTTGACAATCAAAACAAGTTGTCTTATGACCCCAGATAACCACCTTACAAAATCTCTAAGTGATCTAATATCAATGGTTTACCTTTAAGTTTAGAGAGTTAATAGCTTTTTTAAAAAGATTTTATTTATTTATTCATGAGAGACACACACACAGAGACAGAGACAGAGACAGAGACAGAGACAGAGACAGAAACACAGGCAGAGGGAGAAGCAGGCTCCACACAGGGAGCCCGATGTGGGACTTGACTCCAGGATTCCAGGATCATGCCCTGGGCCAAAGGCAGGTGCTAAACTGCTGAGCCACCCAGGGATCCCCAAGTTAATGGCTTAAAGTAGAGATGAAATATGGTTCATTCGAGAAAGCTATTTTAAATAATTTACCCTTTCATCAACTTACCTCCATGACCATATCTTCTGTACCATGTAAACTCTAGGAAAAAAAAAAAAAAGCAATTTTAATCCCAAAGCAGCCCTTTAAAAGTTGTGGTTTCAAACATTACTCAAATAACTGAGATTCTAGTTAATAAAATGACATTACTGGCCCTTTACTATTACAGTTGATATATCATTCGGTTTGCAACTATTTATTTCATATCTTTGCATTTTATAGTTGTGTAAAATTTGTGGTCAATAGGTGGGTGGGGGGATGGGGTAAATGGGTGATGGGCAATGAAGAGGGCATGTGATGGAATGAGCACTGGGTATTATACTATATGTTAGCAAATTGAAATTAAATTTAAAAAAATGTAAAATAAGACTTGTAGTCAATAGAATTAGGATGAATTTTTCAGCACTAATAAGGTTATTATTTTATTCATTCATAAAGATAAGACTTAGTCACAATTACCCTACCACAAAATTTTCTTTATTATATTTGTATAATATGTATATAAATATGCATGTACTTGTGTGTATATAATTCCTGTGGTTATAACAATGTTGTTAAAATTCTCAAGTACTGATGAAATTATTATATTTTTGAATTATGAAGTCATCATAATAAAAATTACTCCCCAAAATAAAATAGAATTTTTATTTTCTTAGTAATAAGAAATTCAATAGAATGACTAGCAGGTTTATCATTAAAACAATCAGTGGGAAAGGAGAAAAAATGAGTGGAAAATATCAGAAAGGGAGACAGAACATGAAAGACTCCTAACTCTGGGAAAGGAACTAGGGGTGGTGGAAGGGGAGGTGGGTGGGGAGTAGGGGTGACTGGGTGATGGGCATTGAGGTGGGCACTTGACGGGATGAACACTGGGTGTTATTCTATATGTTGGCAAATTGAACACCAATAAAAATAAATTTATAAAAAATAAAATAAAACAATCAGTGGGGATTGATAAATGAAGGATAAAAATCCATCTATGTCTTGAACTTAACATCTCAATAAGCATTAGAATTAAGGTAATTGAGATGAAGGTATTAGAAATATTGATTGTTAGAAAACTTGCTGCCTTCAGATAAAAATAATGCATCCCCCTTGTAGAAAATTTTTCTGAATCCTACATTTGAAAGACAGAGTTATAGTATTTCTCCTAAAACCAGAGCACTTTAAAAACTGTTTTGTTATTTTTAATGTCCTTGAACACATTGTAGATTATTCTGAAATTGTTTTTCACAAGTTGACCAGCAAGTAATAAAAATTAGATTAAATTAAAAACAAGAGTAACAAAAGTTTAAAATGCATTACTTTATAATTTTTTGACTACATTATACTTTTATTTATGCTATTGAGGCTATTTGAGTTTACTGTACTATATGCTGAAAATACTATCTAATGGTGAGCTATTGTATATTTTTTTTACAACAGCACAATAAATTATGTCAATTTGTCAAGACTGGCCATAGCAGGAATTTTTATTCCCCAGCAACTGACAAATGCCATACATCAAGGATATTTTTCTCTTCCAGAGATTCACATTTCAAACATTGCCAGTATACTACTATGTAAGACTGATTAAATCTTGTGAAATTTTACTTGAAAAAAGAAAAATAGGGTCAACTTTAATATACATTTATGTGTACAACACAGATGTCAAAAATATTAATTTTAACCTCATGTACCAGATTTAATAAAGTGAATACACACATATTGATAATATTGACATAATTCATGGAGAATATGCAAAGGATATTTCTTACCTGATAAACAGCTTGTAAAAGATATTATCACAAGGTGACTGACCAGCAACCACATTTTCATCTTGTTTGGAGTAAAGGTTAGTTTTGATTTTCCAAAAAAGCTTTGGGTTTATGGTAGCTGGATAATAAACACCTGCATCAAAAACAGAAAAAAAGAAGAAAAAAAAGGAAAAGAAAAAGATACAATAGGGAAAAAAAATAAATGCTCATCACTTGGGGTCAACAATATTATCAATTTTATTTTAGTTTATGTTTATTATTTATAAAATAAATTTTAGTTTACTTAAGTATAATTATAAGCACCATGTTTTATGAAACAAGTAGACTTAGTATAGAGGTTTATCAGCTGCTTCCAGTATTAACACTATATGAACATGAACAAGTAACATGATTGACATGTTCTAGTTTTTACTCTAACAATTGAGCATAATAGTACTTTTTCCACAAATAGCATAGTTATAAAATTTCAATTTTGATCAATTTAATTAAAGATCAAATTTAACTGAAGGGCTAGCAGGAAGATTCAATTAAAGATATGTTTGTAAAAGACCTTTGTAAACTTATAGGCGTATTACAAAAGTGATATGTTTGGATTACCAATTGGTGGCTGGTGGAAAATCTTTTGCCAGAAATGCTAATTTTAAATGCTAAAATATATTGACTAATAATACATTCATCCGTCTTTCTCTGCTTCCTTTTTTTCATTTATTCATTCAACAAAAAGTAAGTAAGATTTTTATGTGTCAGGAAAGAAGAATCTAGGTTTTGTGGAGACTTATCTTTAAAAGTTAGAGAGCTGTATTTAAGGACAAAAAGACAAAAAATACTGATGTAAACTAAAATACAAACTATGCAGTAGTCTAATTAAAATACCTTGCTTTAAAAAAACTTTTTAAAATTTTTATTTATTTATGATAGTCACAGAGAGAGAGAGAGAGGCAGAGACATAGGCAGAGGGAGAAGCAGGCTCCATGCACCAGGAGCCCGACGTGGGACTCGATCCCGGGTCTCCAGGATCGCGCCCTGGGCCAAAGGCAGGCGCTAAACCGCTGCGCCACCCAGGGATCCCAAATACCTTACTTTTATAAGTTTTAGAAAAACTTAGGATCATGTGATTATACTGGCGAGGCTTCACCCAGCAGGGTCTTGGAATAGCCTCACGTAAGGGAGGTACCTCACAATTTAAGCTTCATTATCTTTGTGGTAACTCCATTTCTGTGTGCAAGTATATAGATAGAGAAATCAGAAAGAAAGACATAGTAGGCTTGCCCATAAGAAATTTGTTTCTCAATGGGAACACACAGATGTATACAAAAATCAGTGTGATTGAATAGTTGTTTGGGCCTATGTGTTATTAAACTTGAAAACATAGTAATTATTTAAATTGGAAGGACTGTAAAATATATCATGGTGTGAATGGATCTGACTGTGGTAGACAGTGCATTATGGTGGAGGTATTATTATATTCTTAGATTTGAGTCATTTGGTGACTTTAGAACCCAACTGCTTCTTATATAATGAACATTGTGACATTAGGTATTTTCTTTCCAGAATTGTTTTCATACTCTATTTTAATTTAGATTTTACATTCAACTCTATGTCCTGAGATTTTTCAATGTTATTTGAAAACATCACTTAATATCTTCCAAAGTTGGAACCTATTGTGCCCAGTTGAAGAGGGCTCAGGTTGTGATCACACAGTCCTGGGACCAAGTACTGCATCAGGCTCTCCACAGGGAGCCTGCTTCTCCTTCTATGCCTATGTCTACCTTTCTCTGTGTGTCTCTCATGAATAAATAAATAAAATCTTAAAAAAAAAATAAATGCCAGGATCACTTTAGACCAGTTTCTTTTTCTTGGACATATGTGAGAAGGTGAGAACTCTTGGTTTGTATAAATTATATTTTCTGGACTCTTAATTTTAATGTAATTGTATTTCTTTTACTAAGAAGACAGAAAAATAAATAAATAAATAAATAAATAAATAAATAAATAAATAAATATTGGATTTAAATAGTTCTGAGTTACCTATTACTGTTATAATTTGAGAACTCTAAGCAATTTTCACAGATATTCAACTTTGAGAGCAAGGGATGGAGCAGCAGTTTTGATATTGAATGTAGAAGAACCAGCATTGACCAGATAGAAGAATAATCAGGTAAAGAATGAAGAAAAATTTCTGTGAAAGTTTATAATTTTGATGGAGTATGTTAGTGAGATTTTGGTTTATTTATCTCATTAACTTTATAGGTAGTATCAGAAAGGAGAGCGGGTCTAAAGAAAAATTAGCTGTACCAACAAAGAACAAGTGATTTCAGAAAATTGGAAATAAGATACATAAGAATTTTCTAGGTCTGGGATGTCACTTGACATTTTCTCCTTAGGTAACAACCACAATATGTGGGAAGGTGTGGCAAGGCATGGTCAAAAGAGAACAAGGGGAATTCAGTCAATATCTGGCTGAATTTTGGCCTATCCATTTTTTATGCTAAAATATTTTTTATTTGTCATATAACTAGATTCTCAAAACAAAAAAATGAATTCCATCTCAGATATTTCAAAAATTCAGAAAGTCCTCATATAAATTTGGGTGGACATATTAAAATAAAATTATGAAATTTTGAGTTAGGTCCATTAAATTTCTCTCTTTAGAAAGGGATGAATAGGAGAATGTATCCAGTGGAATTAGAACTCATCTTAGCTCATGCCAAATTTGGATATTGTATTATCTAGGCAAGTCACAAAACAAGAACTTTCCTTACTTCCTCTATCAGAAAATGCTAATCAAAATCTGCTGCAAAGCTAAAGCCAGTGCCATTAACCAGCTTTTAAAACTATAGTTGGGGGTTTTCTCATAATTATTCAAAACTGCTTAAGATTGATCTATGTATGAGCATATGTTATCTAACAAAAAGACCTTATCCTTATTATATTTTCCAAAAATTAATTATGCTAGTAGATTTGGCTACTGGAACCAGGGCCATAGCTCAAGTCTAATGGTTGAATATACCAGACATATAAGGTTTTGCGGTTGTTTTAGATATTACTACAATTAGTGATAAATTACTCATGTACTAAATAATGAACTTTAAGATTTTTTTGTAATGTAATCTTCATTTTGTCAAAGTTTTCACAAATAGCACATGTACAAACACCCTAGGTACTTATTATGAAATGTCTCTCCACTAATGGCAAAGCCTTTTTTTATTGTAGTAAAATATATATAACATAAAACCTACTATTCCAACTATTTTAGAGTGTACAGTTCACTGGTACTGTGTAAATTCATATTGTTGAACAATCATCACCACCACGCATTACCATAAGGCTTTACGTCTTTCAAGACTGAAACTCTGTACGTATTATACAATAACTCCCCAAGATCTCCTCCTTCAAGCCTGTGGCAACCAACAGTCCTCTTTATTTTTTTTTATCTTCCCTTTTGCCCATACCCCAACATCTGATAACCTCCACACCTTCTGTTCCACCCTCTGTTACTATAAATTCAGCTTTTCTCACTCATTCTTTATTTTTTTATTTTTTTTTAATTTTTATTTATTTATGATAGTCACAGAGAGAGAGAGGCAGAGACACAGGCAGAGGGAGAAGCAGGCTCCATGCACTGGGAGCCCGATGTGGGATTCGATCCCTGGTCTCCAGGATCGCGCCCTAGGCCAAAGGCAGGCGCCAAACGGCTGCACCACCCAGGGATCCCTCATTCTTTAGCTTAAAACTTACAGCAAGTTATTAATCCCTGACCTTGGTTTTCTTCATATATAAAATACAGAAAGACTATTTCATATGACTATTATAAGAGTCATATAATATTGTGCATGTGAAATATTTACTATGAAAGTATTTAATAAATATTAATTTATTATTCTAGTAAGCCACAGGCCAATCAGGTCAGGGAACATGCCTCTTGTTCATTGTTGCTTTTATAATGCCTGGCACAGGGATCCCTGGGTTGCGCAGCGGTTTAGCGCCTGCCTTTGGCCCAGGGCGCGATCCTGGAGACCCGGGATCGAGTCCCACGTCGGGCTCCCGGTGCATGGAGCCTGCTTCTCCCTCTGCCTATGTCTCTGCCTCTCTCTCTCTCTCTCTGTGTGACTATCATAAATAAATAAATAATTAAAAAAAATATAACGCCTGGCACATTGAAGTCTCTCAACATACATTTATTGAATAAATGGAGGAATGACTGAGCTATTCCATAACTATTCTGAAGCACTCACCATAAACAAACTGAAATGTAACTTTAATTCCGTAAAATAAGGGTAGGGTGGTGAATATAAGTAACAAGGAATGTTGACTATTGGAGCTTAGCTTTTTGTTAGGGATTACTGCTGCTTATAACATAGTCTAGAATATTCTAACTAGCAATATTTTAAGGCATTTTTTAATATGCACTTTGTTGAATGTTGTTGGAAATCTGTCTTCTAATCTGAATATTCACACTGGAGTCAGAAGGAAAAGTTTTCATTATTTTGAGCATGTCTGTGTCATACTATGCTATCTTTTCCCTCACTCCAAAATATTGCCTATTTCAATAGGACAGTGAGTCATCAGCCTGACAGCATGTAATTTATTTCATTTAATGGGTTTCTTGCTGTTCAAATATAAAAGCATCTTTCACATCTTGTCCACACATTTGTTTTCTGCTAGTGATTTGTTCTATTGTGTCACCAGTTATCCTATCATTTGTGACTCCCCGATCACATTCCCTCAGCAGTGCTGCAGAAAGGAGAGATGGAGAGGCTGAGCCCATTCTTGCTAATGCAGAAGAAACTGCTCTCCTTACTTTACTCCGGAGGATATACCCCTCAGTAATTCACATCTCACCTCCCAGCCCCCACAGGCCTGAAAGCACTACAGCTAATGAAGTGGCAAAAGAAGAAAACAAACAACTCTAACAAAGGTGCTGCCATTTATAGGACCAGACTTTTTTTCTTCTCTATGGAGAAGAAAATACATAGTGATTAAAAGCAGGAACCAGGGATGCATTCCTGTCTGTGAGACCAGTTGTGCTGGCCAACTCCCTGAAAGTGTTGGCCTTTGGAGTGCATTCAGAGCCCTGTGGCTTCTCTACTCAGTGGAGGCCTCTCACCCAGAAGAGCAGATGCAGCATCCCCCAAACCATCACAGATATCCAGGTGTCTAGTCACTGCTGTAACCCTGACATGTGTTGGCACTACCTTAATCTCCGAGGGAATTCAACTTCTTTTCTCCAGCGTCCTTTACAGTATGCCCTAGTCACACATTAAAACAACATGTGACAATGAGACAACATAGTATGGCAATTCTATGTCTTCCTTCCTTTTCCTCCTTTCTTCCCACGCTTGTTTTTCTCCTCACCTCTTGCTCTCTACTAGATATTCATTTTTCTGCTGGCCAGACACCATCTTGCTCTGGTGTCTGTCTTAAGTTCTAGCATAGGCTAAGCCATATACGTTATTCAAAAAAGCTTCAACAATACATTAGCAAGCATTTAGCCAATAACAATTATTTCCAAAGTCTTTAGTACTGCTATATAACTAAAGGATGTACGTAATTAAGGCCAGTACAACTAGTATTCCATTCAACTGATAGTTATACAATCATTTACATTGATAGAGGACAGAATTCTAGGAATATTGATAAAATATTAATATATGTAATCAAATGGTCACATCTCTATTTTCTAAAGAAAAAAGACATTTGAGGGGACCATCAGGAGTCTATCCTGATCTATCCTCAACACTGCTCATGAAAGGCCATGTTAAAGAATATTTATTTATGGTGCTTATAATATTTCTGAAAAATATTTGCTGTTAAGCACTATTTCCAGAACACAGAGGAAGCTTATTGGAATCAAACACAGATTAGTCTAGGTGAAAAGATACCAATATCTCCTATTCTACATTTTAAGGGACATTTTATCCTCAGACTCGTTTTGAAATTCTGCTTTTCCTATACAAGTGATTTAATATTCCTGAGGGGCCCGTTACTCAGTCTGTAAAATGTAAATCCAAGGTCCTTCCTTACAGGATTGTGAATACTAATACACGCATGTATATGGATACATGTGTGTAGGTATGTGTGGGTGTCTAAGTAAAAGCCTTACAACATATATACATAGTAAAAGTAAAGAATTTAAGTGCAAAAAATTAAATTTTCGAGAAATAAAATTAACTTTTGAACTTAAACAATACTACCCCTTTACAAAGAGGATATTATATATTTAAGCTCATTAAACATCTTCATATCAATATTCTATCTCTTCAATTAATCCAGATGAAAAATAACTTAAAAATAACATAGGTGACACATCTCCCTGTAGCTGAATAGTTGAATACTTTATATGTTCTTCTCCAGCCTCACACTGACTTCTTTCAACTCTAGCATCAAGTTATTATTATTAATCTCAGTTCAATAGGTTTTCTGCAAAGTCGTTAGCAACATTTTAGCAGCTTACTACTATGATCAAATATACTTGGTAAAAATTTCTAAAGAACTTGCTATTCAAAGCCAAAGAATACAGCACACACTAAAGGAAAATGGCCCAAGTTTTAAAAGTGACTATAAACAGTGTCCTTTCTCAGAAAAGTCATACATTGCACCATTAGCAGGTAGTGCATAATATTCTTTAGATTGCAACCATCTTAGTTCCTGAAATAACTCAACACTGATTTTGTCTGAAGTATATGTAAAAAAAAAGGAGGAATACATTTCAAAACATTTCAATAAATGTAACATCACCAGATTGAGAAAAATGACTCAGAGGCTGCTCAGGAAAAAAAATCTGAAAGCATTTTGAAGTTATAGATATTAATTGAATGCTGACAGCACAGCCGGCATTTTACAGAACAATTGACTGCTCACAGTTTTAGATAATTGGGTTTATGATTAAGTTAATTACCCATTTATTTTTAAAATCATGTAACACATGCAGAGGAACTTAAAAATAGTAGAACCCCTGTTTGTGATATTTATAGGACATATTTTTCACAGGCTAATTTAAGCCAGTGATGTCATACTAAATTATAGTTGATGAAGTCATGTGTATTCATTGAGGTGATTTCAGGAAATCATCACTTTAAGGTAGTAAATAGAAAATCCTACATATATTTAATCTTCCATTTTAGGAGCATGTGTATATGTGTTTAGGTATCTCTTGAAATTTGAGTTAATGCAGAAAGGCCCTGTTGATTCCAAACTATCCCCCCTACCTCCCATGAAAATGACATGGTATCAATTCTACCCAATTAATTTGCTTGAAATTACCAAATTGAGATACTAATGAAAAAAATGGAGATAGTAGTCATGATCAAATCAGGCAATATGATTATGTAAATATTTGCAATTGTAAGCATTATTGATTCAATCAATGAGCAAGGGAGGAGCTGTTTTATCAAGCAAGATTTAAAACTCAAACATATATTTATGAGATTCCACTCAAATTCTTTCCTATCAGTGTGTTGATATGAATCAGTTTATTACTCAAGGGCAAATACAACTTCTATTCTACTTTGAATATAAAGCTACTTTTGGCAAATAATTGCTATTCAAAATAACAGATGAATATCAAATAAAAGGTGAAACACATTGGTGAGTTTTAGTATAGGTTTGGAAGGATACTGGGAAGCAGAACTGATCATTTCTGCGTTGTCAATGATTTATATAAAGGATCAGTGGAAGCAACTGAATGGAGCCAAATCATGAGAAGGAGTGTTGAAGGTAACAGTGTAACCTCAGTTAATGGAGAAAGTAAAGGAGCAATAACAAGCATATGTGCTGCAAGTTTTATAAACTACTAAGCTATATTTCATCTCATCTGATCCAAGTAAACGTCTCTGAGATTTTTAGAAATGAACTGAATCATCAGGATCATGGGGATTGCCCAAAGATACACAGAGCCAGGGTGTGAATCCTTCTATTCTAAACAGATTTAAAACCTATACTCCTTCATTGTTTATTTTTTAAAAGATACTTAGAATGTATCCTTGTTCTTGATTACAAGAAAGGATATTGTGTATATTCTATGACCAACATATTTTTCAAAATGCTAAGTTAGTGCTTCCCAAAATATGGGCTAAGGGCCACCTACCTTAACAACATTTGGATTTACTTGTTAATAAAATAGATGTATGAGAAACTCCCAAGAAAGTCTCTGAGGAAATAACCCAAGTCTCCACATTTTAATCAAGCCTCCCAGGTAATTTGTAGGCTTACTAAAGTTAGCAAGTATATTAAGTAAAGGTCAGAATATTTCCAACACTCACAGAGAACAATCAAATGTGTCTTGAATTCATTAGGCCACATGTTTAACCAGTGCACTCTAAATATCAGAAGATATGCAAATTCAATAGTTCACCTCTTAAAATGATGTCTGTACTGTACTTTGTTGTGGTGTTTGGTCTGGGTGAGAATTGGATATCCTGTATATCTGCATCTGATTTACTTTACCATGTCATAATGAATAAGGTATTTTGATATATTGCTTTGACTAATACCTGGAAGGTTTCCTACTGTTAAATGAGACTTATTGGACTATAATGACATGATTGAATGTGCTGTTAATTTCTCTTATTGCCCAACGGCAGTTCAAACTGATCTGAGATAGCTGTACTACTACTACAAAGAAATGTGTTCCATGATACCTTCTCTGTGAATCGTATCTAACAATCCAAAACAGGATTTAATAAGTCTTTGACAGCAGAAAAAAATTCCCATGCCAGCAAAACAGAACTTTCAAACTTCTTTCCCTTTTTCTCCCCCACGAATTCACAAAAGAACAAAACCTGAGAAGAAACCATACCAGACTGAAGCACTCACTCAAGTTACACTGGGAGTTTTAAAGACCTCTGGGCTGTAATACTTCCTTTGTATGACTTTATTCCTCTGTAGAGATGGCCATGTCTAATAAAAAGGCTTCACTGCTACCAACACTTTCTTTTCAAAAGTTCAACTTGAAGCCCTTCTCCCTAATGCAGCTGCAAAGGCTCAAGATGTCTTCAGCTGCTCTTGCTGTACAATATCTGTATGTCTTGTATGTAAAAGAGCAGGTATTTATTATACATCACCAATCTAAAGGCATAGAAAATTTCTTACTCGGACAAGACCCACCCATAATTAAGGAACAAGGCTGATGATCTTATGTCTCCTATTACCTGCTGTTCAGGTAAAGAGAGATACCATACAGAAGGAAAGAGCAGAATAAAACCTTTAACATTCTATTTTTTAAATAACAGGGAAGAGTCACCAACTATAGGTCATTGCATCAGTACTTGAACAGATGAGTGATTCCTACCAAAATAATGTGGGCCCTATTCCTGGAAACGATATGAGAATTATTTTTTTAAATGCATTTCAATTCTATTAAAACAATTCAACAAGTATTTACTTTTGGAACACATATAAAAGACTATCTGTGAATATTTGTGCAATTTAATCAGACATCAGTTTTTATTGCATGCTATTCTAAGACCAAGAAATTTGTTTCATTTTCTTTGAAGATTATAAAATAATGTAATCATACAAAGGTAGCTGGATGGCAATTTTTAATTATTCATTCATTTTATACGTATTTATGAGCACCTATCAAGTCACAACATTTTGTAGCAGCAGCAAACATATTGGTGAATCAAAGATACACAGTCAGTAAGAGACTTTCTAGATTTAAATGCCTCAACAGTAGCTTGTCTCATTCCTTTCTCTATACACTATATTACCTAACACAAAGCATTACATGTTGAAGGCACTCAATATCTGTTGAATACATTTATGGAGTAATTACTAAATCATTGGTCTGTATTTGACGGGCAGATCCATGCAAGCAGGACGATGTGGCAACATTAAAAGCATAAAGTAGGAAAGTAAAGGGTAAATTCAGACAAGTCTGCAGAGTTTAATATGGCCAGGGACTCATGGAAGCATTAGAAAAAGATAAGTGGGAAGATGAATATAATCCAAATTATAGAACCTTAAATGCCAAGTGTTGAACTTTTGCTTCCTTCCACAGGCAGTCGCTGAGTTTCCCTTGCTGAATTGTTCTTCAGGAAAATATCATCATTCTCTTTAACCCTAGGTACTTTCGATGATGAACACTATGTATTTCAGTCTCTTTTTCAGGTTTGTGTTTACAGAAGAGATATTGGGAAAGCTCCCTAACTCCTGAATTTTGATGCCCTTGTGTAGAGGTTTCAGATTTATAGCAACAACATGGTCTTGAGGTATAAAGAGTTTTATCTTTTTTTATTCAAATTTGTATCAAATATTAATTACATTTCCAGTAAAGTAAAAGTGGATACATCCCGCCACTTACATATAACTGGCTGGTGCAAAAACTGAAATCTAACAGAAAGGGATTCTATAGTTTCTGATAATAACTTTATTCTTTCTTAATATAAGTAATTATTTCTTTATATCAAATTTAAGTCATATCAAACAAGAATTTATTGAGCATCTACTATATGAAATGGCCCAGACGAACCCCAATTGGAAATAGAAGTGTAGGCAAATTCTCAAATTTCAGAAACTTAAAGTCTAGTTAGGCATTAAGAATAGAGTAAAATCATTGGATCTGCCTCTGATCCCTGTTACCAAAAGTAATCTGTGCCATAAGTTTATTATTTCAATGAACACATATCCAAATACCTGAAGCTCAGTGAATAATATAAAATTTAATTTGATTTTCAAGAAAGTTAACTCTCTTGTACTCTCTGCCACAAAATTTGTCAATGATACACCATCATTTCAAATTCATTCAACAAGTATCTATTGAGTATCTATTTTATGAATTATACTATATATTACACCAGGCTTTAGAAATTATAATATTATAGTATATTTTATACTTTATAATCATATATACTATAAATAATTATCATTAGAAATACTATAGAACTTAAAACATTAATTAAATAGTTCTTAGCATAATAGTTAAGGTAACCACACTCCATTATCTCTCCAAGCCAGGCTTTGCTCTGAAGTTTAAGTATTAAGTAATATTCAAATGAATCAATGATGTAGTTATTACTATTAACTTCAGTTTATGGGTGAGAAAACAAACGTCTCTTCTATATTTCAGACCTAGACCAAGCTTTATCTTTATAGGAAAGTCCATCCTCTGGCAATCTCATATAAGGTTTTCTCCATTCTCTAAAATCATAGAGCAGTTGTTTGACTCATTCATGGATTCCTTATTTTAAGGTTTTGTGTATCTTTCAAAGCAAGGCCACTTCCAACTGAATATAGGGACACTTTATTAGAAAACATATTTGAAGACAATTTCAAGGGTTGAGAAAAAATTATTTTGGAGAAGTGGTTTCTTTGCCAAAATTTGGTATTTTGACAGGTCTTTATGGCTTATGAGGATAAGTATAGCAGAACATCTGACTGTAAAAATGTCCTGGAAAGTCTGGGCATATGGCAAGAGCATTTTAGATTTTATATTTTTAAAAGTCAATGAGATTAAAACACAAGACTGTAGACGCAGTCAGAATTCTTTCATATGGTTATTTCAATTGGGGACGTTATATGAGCAATTGGCAAATGGGAATACTATTACGTACTTGTGAAAATTACATGAAAAATGTACACAAGACACCTGTTTTAGTTTTTCTTCACCTCTAACTAGATTAGATGTTACTGAAGAAAAAGAACATGTCTTATACATATTTTCATATTCCTATTTGGTGCTTAAATACTTTGCACTGTGTGTGATCAATAAGTACATGTCTGCATGCATTTGCATGAGAGTGGGTGTGTGTGCTTAATGCCATTGAGGATATATCATAGAAGAAAGCTGATAATTAAAAGAAAAAACAACACCCTTGAATGGCTATGTAACTGCCTTCTTTTAGAAGCCTTTAAGCACAAGAATCACTATTAAACAAACAGTTTATATTCTTTTGAGCATAATTCCAGGCATTTCAACAAATGGGAAGAATGATATGACACCATTTCTCTTTCAAGATCTAATGGATTCTCTAATGCTGTGCAGTTGCCAATTTGTACTGTAGACATATAAAATCAGTAATTTACTTAGCAAACATAGAAACAGTTATATAGGCAATTTTATTTGTTTTAAAATATTTAAGAGTCTATCTCGTACCCTGTGTTAGCTCCTTAGATATTCAACAGACCCAAGGTTTATGATCCTTAGCTGCAAGGGGGTTCTGGACCTGTGAGAAATAAGCATTGCTTGGAAGGAGGAGATGAGGGAGAGGAAGGAGGTGAGGGGTGAGTTCTCACCTCTTGGTTTGCCCATTGGTGTGGAAGATGTTGCCACTTGACAAAGGGGAAGCAGGGTTTTGGTGGAAAAATAAGTCGACCAGAAATTTAATTTTGAATATGTGGTAGGTTTCAGTTTCCCATTATACATCCAAGTGGAGATACCAAGTAAACATCTGAATAAATGAGACCAGAATTTGGAGGGTGTTGGGGTTGGGAATAGGTATCTGAAAGTGCTTACATGGAGATAACAAACATTTGAAGCCCAGTAACAGCTAGAACCTCCAAATCAATTTGCTTTATATAATGGAAAAATGAAAGGGAAATAAAAGAAATAGAAATATAAACCTGAAATGATTTTTCCCCCATCATGGCCCTCTCACTGACTAAAAACATAAAATAAGGGAAGAAAGCAGTGACAGCTGTATCTATTGGCAGGAGCCCTGCAGCCCTTTGCTCTATTTCAGGAATTATTTACCTTCTTCGAGTTTCTATGAGTTAGAAGAAAGTTTTTGGCTTTTGTTCAAAAATTCTTTCTGAATTAAAACAGGTTTTTTTAAATGCAGCTGGTGTTTTGAAGATTTAAGAATATCACTACTATAGTTTCACCTTCTTAGGGAAAACATGTCAGAAACCCATAGGTTTGAGAATGCAGAAATTCTTCCTCTTTTATTTTTGTGAGCTAATTTTGAATGCATAAGACTTACTAAGGCTATTAAAAAACTTTGTCTTATTCAATAAAGTATCAGTGTTGAATTCAATATGTTCACATTCATATCTCCAAATCTTAAATTATCATTGACATTTTAAGTAATTTTGATTTAGCTTGAAAATTAGACTCCTTACATGACTATAGAAATGATATAATGGGGACGCCTGGGTGGTTCAGTGGTTGAGCCTTTGGCTCAGGGAGTGATCTTGGACTCACGGGATTGAGTCCCACATTGGGTTCCCTGAATGGAGCCTGCTTCTCTCTCTGCCTATGTCTCTGCCTCTCTCTCACTCTGTGTCTCTCATGAATGAATAAATGGGATCTTAAAAAAAAAATGATATAATGATCTTTACAGTTAAGGTGAGAAAAAAAGGTTATGCAATTTAGCAGTAAACATTAGGTAAAGACAATATTTTTATGTGAATCATCTAAGTGACAGTTCATTCTTTATTTATATTTGAATTGTATCTGAAATCTTTAATAATAAATAATAATAACCAGGATATTCCTGCTTAATATTTTTGGTATTTTAATGAGTATTTATCATCAATAGATATATTTTGCTTCAACTCCATCATGTTTTTGTTTAGTCACCCTCCAGTTGTTTTCATTTTTGAGTTCCATGGGTTTAGATTAGCATATCTTAAATTTTTGGTAAGAAGAAATTATAATGTTTTATATTGTGCTGAACTGAACCTCTTTAGCTCTTAGCATTCCAGCAGAAACAAAAGCACAATGTATTGTCTTCTTTTTTTTTTAAGATTTTATTTATTTATTCATGAGAGACAGAGAGAGAGAGAGAGAGAGAGAGAGAGAGAGGCAGAGACACAGGCAGAGGGAGAAGCAGGCTCCATGCAGGAAGCCTGACGTGGGACTCGATCCCAGGTCTCCAGGATCAGGCCCTGTGTTGAAGGTGGCGCTAAACCGCTGAGCCACCCGTGGTGCCTTGTGTTGTCTTTTATATTTCTTTTTAAATACATTTATAATAAGATGTGGGCAAATTGCTTCAGTCAGGTCAGCTAAAAAGTTAAAAGTTTCAAGTTGCAAATATCTTGCCCTTGTAAAAGTGAGCTTCTTAAAAAATTAAGAGGTATGGAATAAGTTACATCCCCAAAATGATTAGTATTTTTATCAATGGAAAATGTCTTAACTAAATCAGGTATTATTCAGAATGTTCACACAAGAGGTTTGTGAATTACTATGGGTACTCATCCTTAGGTCTTCCTTTAAAATAGTAATGATTGTTTAATTATAGTTCTATCATCTCCTGTTGGTGTGTCCCCTTCTTTGAGAAGGATTCCATTCCTGTTTTTTGCAATTAGTATTTTCATTTGAATAGGAGTCAGTGTTTAATGTTTTGCTGAGAATAAGAAACTCCCCTGAATCATCTAGAACATACATATTATTTTTATAAAGCTGAAAAATCCTATTGATCACATCTTTAGATGTGCACACAGTGACATAGTTTTTTAACCTGAGATAAGGTTAACTACACTGTAGTTATGTCCTTCCTGTCACCTTCTGTTAGTTGCATCTGTTTAATTTATATATCCTTCATCTTCAAACAGGCCTGATGTAAAGACCCAACTTCTAACTGTTCGATCTTTAACTTTATCAGGCAGCTGGTTATTTTGGCTAGAACTAAGCTGCAGAAAGAGGATAAATTTGAGATACGGCAATAGTATGGGAGAGTTCAATTTATTATTTCATTAAACAAATATTTTAGCAAATTTTCATGCAAAATTGAAAAGGTAGAAGATGCAATATTGTCAAGATATCAGTTCTTCCCTCTATAGATTCAGTAGAATCCCAGTCAAAATCCCAGCAAGTTATTTTATGTTATTTTGTGTGTTGGCAAACCAATTCTAAAGTTTAGATGGAGAGTTAAAAGAACCAGAATCATCAACACAATATTGAAAGCAGGGGACCAATGCTACCTGACTTCAACACTCACTATGATGCCATGGTAAACAAGACAGGGTGATACTGGTGAAAGAAAAATAGATTAATAGATCAGAATAGAGAGCCCAGATATAGACCCACTTAGTCAACTGATCTTTAACAAAGGAGCAAATGTAGTACAATGGAGCAAAGGTCATCTTTTCAACAAATGTTGCTAGAATAATTGGATATACACATACAAAATATGACTCTAGACACAGACTTTACACTTTTCACAAAATGGGTCACACCTACATGTAAAATGCAAGACTACAAAACTACAGAAATGCAAGGTAACATAGGAAAAAAACTAGGTGACCTTGGGTATGATGATGAGTTTTTACATACAACATCAAAGGCACAATTCAGGGAGAAAATAACTGATGAGCTGGACTTCATTAAAATTAAAAGCACTAAGTATGTTTACATGATTGTATAACCATCACCACTATCCATCTCCAGATCTTTTTAATATTCCCAAACTGAAGATACTAAAGTAAACACTAAAGTAAACACTAAAGTGTATTTAAATATTGGCAATATGATATAGCCCTCCTCCATTTATGGCCCACTAATAATAATAATAATAATAATAATAATAATAATAATAATAAATGCATTAATCTGGTTCTGCTTTGTCTCATTCCTGCTTGCCCATTACCTGCTTTTCATATGTCTAACTCATTCGTTTCTCAGAGTGGAACCTAAATGCTCCCTAGGGAAGCTGCCCCTTAATCCACAAGTGAAATCAGGATTTCCAACTGCACTTTCATAGTTTCCTGTGCTTTTCCTTCATTGCAAGCATTGTATTTTATGATTGAACGATTATCAATGTGTGATGCCTCCTTTGGTCTATAAGCTTCAAAGAAAAGCTCCATTTGCCTTTACACAGGAAATGCTCAATAAACATTTTTTAAATCCTTGAAAATATAAATAAATGCCTTGAGAGTATAATTATTCCATTGACCTAAAAAATAATAATTATGTACTATTGTACAATGCCCAGAGGGATAAACTGAAGAGACTGAAACAAGAAGGAAGAACATAAGGATTGCCTAGTCCTCTTGCCTCAATCACATTCTAACTGGTCTGTCATATTTAAATGTCTTAGTAATTTCATTTTAAATCATTCATAGCATCCACTATCTTTGTCTTTTCATCTTCACATTATGACTAAAAGCCATTCAATGAGGGTCAGTGATTCTAATTACAAGTCTAGCCACTTCTCATCAACCTTTTAAGGAATTCCCCTAATTTATTTGTAAATAAATTAGGTCCACAGATGGAGAGGATGTGGAGAAAGGGGAACCCTCTTGCACTGTTGGTGGGAATGTGAACTGGTGCAGCCACTCTGGAAAACTGTGTGGAGGTTCCTCAAAGAGTTAAAAATAGATCTGCCCTAGGATCCAGCAATTGCACTGCTGGAGATTTACCCCAAAGATACTGATGCAGTGAAACGCAGGGACACCTGCACCCCAATGTTTATAGCAGCAATGTCCACAATAGCCAAACTGTGGAAGGAGCCTCGGTGTCCATCAAAAGACGAATGGATAAAGAAGATGTGGTTTATGTATATAATGGAATATTCCTCAGCCATTAGAAACGACAAATATCCACCATTTGCTTCGACAAATCCTCCAGTGGATGGAACTGGAGGGGATTATGCTGAGTGAAGTAAGTCAATCTGAGAAGGACAAACATTTTATGGTCTCATTCATTTGGGAAATATAAATAATAGTGAAAGGGAATATAAGGGAAGGGAGAAAAAATGTGTGGGAAATATCAGAAAGGGAGACAGAACATAAAGACTCCTAACTCTGGGAAACGAACTAACTAGGGGTGGTAGAAGGGGAGGAGGGTGGAGGGTGGGGGTGAATGGGTGATGGGCACTGAGGGGGGCACTTGACGGGATGAGCACTGGGTGTTATTCTGTATGTTGGTAAATTGAACACCAATACAAAATAAATTTATTATAAAAAAAGAAATAAGTCAATCAGAGAAGGACAAACATTATATGGTCTCATTCATTTGGGTTATATAAAAAATAGTGAAAGGGAATAAAGGGGAAAGGAGAGAAAATGAGTGGGAAATATCAGGGAGGGAAGCAGAACATGAGAGACTCCTAACTGGGAAACGAACAAGGGGTAGTGGAAAAGGAGGTGGGCAGGGGGTGGGGATGACTGAGTGATGGGCACTGAGGGGGGCACTTGATGGGATGAACACTGGGTGTTATGCTATATGTTAGCAAATTGAACTCCAATTAAAAAAAAAGAAAAAAAAAAGAAAAGAAATTGCTTGGAATACCATAGGACAGAGAAAAACCTTTGTAAACATACCAGCATGTGTCCAAGCAGAACAACAACAACAATATATATATATATATAATATATATATTATATATATATATATATGTATACACACACAGACACAGACATACACAATATGCATTTTGCAAAAAAAAAAAAAAAGGAATTTCCTAAGATAGCAGATTGAAGCCTTACTGATAATAACTTGAGAAGGGAAAGTTCAATGCTTTAACTTTTTATTGCTACATTCAAAATACTCTCAAGTGGGGGTGAATGGGTGACGGGAACTGAGGGGGGCACTTGACGGGATGAGCACTGGGTGTTATTCTGTATGTTGGCAAATTGAACACCAATAAAAAATAAATTTATTATTAAAAAAAGAAAACAAACAAACGAACAAAAAAAAAAAAACACCAAAATACTCTCACGGATTTAAAATGATTGGCTCATGAAACAACTAATCTACTCGTATGCTATTGTGGGGTAAAGTGAGAAGCAGTTGGGGGAGTGAGGTTTGTTCTTTGTCCACATGGATGGGTATCTCTCACATTGTTTTGTTTGTGGAGAGCCATTCCACTGGCTAGACTCTTAGTCTGTATACTGAAATGATAAAGCGCTCTGGTAGACGTACCAAACCCTGAGAAAGTCCTGCTGTCTTCCCCAGCAACCAGGTAATAGAAATGTGCAAAGGATAATCGCTGGCAAAAGAAAAAAACACTAGCTTATTTGTTTACTTTTCATCTAAGAACGTTTCTTTAAATACCTAATCTACTCTAGAATGAGTAACCACAATTTAAGATTGCAAAGGATACCACAATTTATTTCTACGTTACTTAGAAATCATGGGGACTAACTTATAACTTGAATTGTGTTTTTAATAGTCTTTTAACACGTCTATGTCTTCCTCTGTGAGATTTCTCTTCATGTCTTTTGCCCATTTCATGATTGGATTGTTTGTTTCTTTGGTGTTGAGTTTAATAAGTTCTTTATAGATCTTGGAAACTAGCCATTTATCTGATATGTCATTTGCAAATATCTTCTCCCATTCTGTAGGTTGTCTTTGAGTTTTGTTAACTGTATCCTTTGCTGTGCAAAAGCTTCTTATCTTGATGAAGTCCCAATAGTTCATTTTTGCTTTTGTTTCTTTTGCCTTCGTGGATGTATCTTGCAAGAAGTTACTGTGGCCGAGTTCAAAAAGGGTGTTGCCTGTGTTCTTCTCTAGGATTTTGATGGAATCTTGTCTCACATTTAGATCTTTCATCCATTTTGAGTTTACCTTTGTGTATGGTGAAAGAGAGTGGTCTAGTTTCATTCTTCTGCATGTGGATGTCCAATTTTCCCAGCACCATTTATTGAAGAGACTGTCTTTCTTCCAATGGATAGTCTTTCCCCCTTTATCGAATATTAGTTGCCCATAAAGTTCAGGGTCCACTTCTGGGTTCTCTATTCTGTTCCACTGATCTATGTGTCTGTTTTTGTGCCAGTACCACACTGTCTTGATGACCACAGCTTTGTAGTACAACCTGAAATCTGGCATTGTGATGCCCCCAGATATGGTTTTCTTTTTTAAAATTCCCCTGGCTATTCGGGGTCTTTTCTGATTCCACACAAATCTTAAAATAATTTGTTCTAACTCTCTGAAGAAAGTCCATGGTATTTTGATAGGGATTGCATTAAACGTGTATATTGCCCTGGGTAACATTGACATTTTCACAATATTAATTCTGCCAATCCATGAGCATGGAATATTTTTCCATCTCTTTGTGTCTTCCTCAATTTCTTTCAGAAGTGTTCTATAGTTTTGAGGGTATAGATCCTTGACCTCTTTGGTTAGGTTTATTCCTAGGTATCTTATGCTTTTGGGTGCAATTGTAAATGGGATTGACTCCTTAATTTCTCTTTATTCAGTCTCATTGTTAGTGTATAGAAATGTCACTGATTTCTGGGCATTGATTTTGTATCCTGCCACACTACCGAATTGCTGTATGAGTTCTAGCAATCTTGGGGTGGAGACTTTTGGGTTTTCTATGTAGAGTATCATGTCATCGGCGAAGAGGGAGAGTTTGACTTCTTCTTTGCCAATTTGAATGCCTTTAATGTCTTTTTGTTATCTGATTGCTGAGTCTAGGACTTCCAGTACTATGTTGAATAGTAGTGGTGAGAGTGGACATCCCTGTCTTGTTCCTGATCTTAGGGGAAACACTCAAAATATTGTTTTTTTAAATTTAAGTGAATGTATCTATACAGTCTTTTTTATAATGCATAGGTTATTTTAATAGAATTCTATGGAAATTGGCACTGATATTTTAGAATGTAGCTAATTTTAAAAATATGAACACATTAAGGAAACTGATAATACTACTATAGTTGCTTTCAAATATAAGAAGTCTATAATAGAAAATAAGAGCATTTAAATCATTATGAAGTAAAGTTAATCAGAATATAAATAAGGTTTAAATTTATCACCATAGGCTAAGATCAAGGATTCTCAACCTTTTATGGTCATAAACTCTTTTTGATAGGCTAATGAAAGCTATATAACAACGTCTCCAAATAATGCAAGCCCACACACACAACATTTAATAGACATGGTTAAAACCATGGAACTAGTTTTAAAGTTCTATAAGGACAGATCCCATGGTCTGTTGGTTTATCCCAAGTGTTTTCCACGGAGACTGAAATTTGGATAACAGCCATCAAATATCTGTTAAATACATGAATTTAGCTCTACTCTGGAAGCTTAGGTAAGTATGGTTCAAAATGGAGTAAAAAATCAGATTTTAAGCAATTAGAAAAGAGAAGGCAAACTATTATTTTCATACTATGTGATTATATACAAGAATAAGAAAGAAAATAGACTTAAGTAAAATACTAGAATTAAGAGCTATACAGAAGTAAATATAAACTAAACAATGGTTTTCTTGTGTATTAACAATAAATACTTAAAAATAGGAAAAATAAGCCTCTATGTACAATATTAACAAGCACAATTATCCGGTAGTACTTGTAATAAGTAATGTGAAAAAATTTTTTTAAAACTGTATTTACTGATAGATCTAAAAGCAGCATTAAAAAGTTGGAGAAATACAGATTTTACCTTGGTAAGAAGACTCAATATTATTAGTTTTTCTAACTAAAGCAATATATTTACAATCAAATTAGAAATGGGATCTCTCTAAACTTGACAGAATAGGTCTCAATTTCATTAGAGGATAAAAATGGATGAAAAGGACAGTAAGAACATTTTGAAACAAATAATAGCTCATGTTATCAATATACTTACCACTAAGCACTTTACATATATTTAATCCTCACAGCAAATCCCTGAGACAAATAATATAAATATCTCAATTTTACAGATAGAGAATTAAGAAAACAAATATGTAAAGCAATTTACCTAAGGTCATATGGTTAATTACTTTGGATATTGGGATTTATACCCAGGCAGTTCAGCTCTAGAGTTCATGTGCTTAAATATTGTGCCAAATTGTTTCCCAAGGCTAATAAAATTAGAAAAATCACAGTAACTAGAAAACCATGAAACAAAGCTCCATAAGTTAAAATGTGATGTTCTTCCAAGAATAAACAGATTCAATAACAGGTAACTTTTACTGGGCAATTACCATGTGCCATATACTTAAGACATATTATGTCATTTACCTCTCACTATTACCCTGTAATAGGTAGACTCTTTGTGTTCATTTTAGAGATAACTGAAGCATACAGATGAAACAATTTGCTCAAGATGATGGTGTTATTAGGTAGGGAAACAAATTTGAGCCCAGGCTTACATTCATAATCCTTATACTTTCCATTTGTCAAAATGCCAACAAAGATACGAAATTTGATTTAATTAATAACATAGGCAATTGGTTAGTCTGAAAAATCAATAAATATTCTAATCTCATTTCATACATCAATATAAATTGGATGAATTAAAGGTTGAAATGTAAAAGTCAACCCACCAAAGAAACACTAATAGAAAAAGAAAAAACATATACCAATCTCTGAAGAAAACACAAAGGAGAATTTTTAGATTGTATATGCTAAAAATTATTAATGAATCTAAAAGTCAAAAAATAAACTGGGGAAAAACTTCAAAAAGATTACAGATCTAGCTATATGGAGTTCACAGCAAAAAATTTGAAAAAAATTAAGATTACAGTAGATAAATTGATAAAAGACATGATTAGATACTTATATGAAAGAAAAAATATGAATGATTAGAAATAAACCAAAAAATGGAAGTTTTAAAAAATGCTATGTATATTTTATTTGATCAAATTTTCATAGCACTACAACTAATAATACTCATTGCTGGCATAGATGCAATGATTAATACTTTCTAATATTGCTAGAAGCAGTAACCAAGACAATCTTCTAAGAAAATAACTTAGCAATATGTATTAATTATTTTTAAAAAGCTCAGACATTTTGATACAATGATTCTCCATAAGAACTCTATTCTAATGAAATAATTGTAGCCATTTAAATTATAATAATGTAAAATGATAAAATATCAGGGAAGCCTTAAAATTATGCATAATATCAGAATTAAAATCACAAAAAACTTTACTATTATGTAAAAAATCAAGACTAAATATAATTGACTATGACCTCTAAAAAGAAAGGTATATAAAAGATTCTCAATTGAATAGAAGATAGGGAGACAAAGAGGGAAAAAAGCACTGGCAGTAAAACAAAAGAAAAAAATTTAGAAATACATCAAGGCTCATAATAAATTACAATAAATATAAATGGATTAAACTAATTTATCTGTTGGAATACTGGGATTTCAGAACTTAAAAAGTCTTTAACAACTTTTTGCTAGGGGTAGCTGAGTGGCTCAGTTGGTTAAGCCTCTGCCTTTGGCTCAGGTCATGATCCCACAGTCCTAGAACTGAGCCCCACATCGGGCTCCCTGCTTGAGAGGAGTCTGTTTCTCTCTCTCCCTAAAAAACTTTTTAGCTAGCATTACTGAGCATTTAGAAGAAATAAAATTATGAAGTAATAACACTAAATATAGTTATTTCATTGTGGTATTATGGGTTATCCTCTTTATATTTTCTATAATCCAACTCTTCCTGTGACTAAGGATACATTATTAATAGAAAATTACTAAAGCAAAAATTAAGATGAGCTTATTTTTTTTAAGATGAGCTTATTTTTATGTTTATGTGTATTTCTTTTAAAAGTGATCCGATTTTGACAAAATATCATTATATGCTTACAATTTTATCCTTGTGCAAATAAATAACAGAATATGTGGAAGTTTCAGTACAACATAAAAAAATAAAAAATATTTTAAAAAGTAAGCTCTTTAAGTAAACCAATAACAGATTCCTTCTGGGTACAGCCTTAATAGATTATTTCCTATTTTCTACATCAGAATATGCTACCATTGCTTTTTGTTGTTGTTGTTGCAAGATGGAAGATAGCTCTGTAGGGGATTTCATCTTTGAACTGTGTTTCATAGTAGCATCCTTAAAGCAAGAGTGTCTTTTTTAATATCAATCCCTTTATCTGTGGAGAATGCTTAAAATATCTCTCTTATCCTGTGAATAAACCATGTGAATTGGACCAGCAGGCTATTACAAAGGAAGAAAAAGGAATATAAATTCTATAATTACTAGAATTCTCTTACTCAAGTTGGAACACTATGATGCCTGTGCCCTAAGTTTGGAGAAATATATTTGCATTTTTCAATCATATGATTTTGGTAATACTTTTAATTGTCAAGGATTTGGACTGAAAAAGAACAGACACCATAACTATATCATCCCTATTTTGCAAGACCAGAAATAACTAGCAACTGAATCTAAGGAATACCTCTAACTT
Source organism: Canis aureus (assembly GCF_053574225.1). Taxonomy (NCBI): domain Eukaryota; kingdom Metazoa; phylum Chordata; class Mammalia; order Carnivora; family Canidae; genus Canis; species Canis aureus. The sequence goes on from NC_135635.1 coordinate 12,966,830, forward strand.
AAAAGAGCAGCCTTCTCATTAGATGAGTCATTCTCTACCTTGTATGAAAATCAGATATACCTGGGACTCTTTTAAAACATACTCTTGTCCAGGTTGAAAACCCCAGTTATTCTGTCTGGAGTGATGATTAAATACTCCTCAGGTGATGGTAACATATGGCCTGAATTGAAAGCCATTGCATTGCTAGTGTTCCCACTGCCAGTCTTTGTTTCCCTAATAATAGTGTAGCAAATATGTAGTAAGTGATAACTAAAATTTTTGGAATAAGTTAATAAAAGATAATCTTCAGGCATATCTTAAATATACTAATGTATACATAGATTTGCTATCATGAGTCAAATGTAAAGTTCAAATAATGAAACCATACAAACCTAAAGTGAAAAGTTAAAACCCTTAACGTGTATTTTTCTATAAATTATTTTACTTACTAAATATTGACTATGTTGAATTCAAAGCATTTTAAAAGTAAATTATCTGTACATGTGTGTTGATATTTATATTTACTTCAGAAGGATGTGTATTTTAATGGGCTTATTGAAGATGGAATACTATTTTGAGCTCTAACATATCATGAAGTGTGCCACAGGTCCTAAAGGGTGAGCAATAGGTTAAAGAGGTCCAGGTAAGTTTATATCCTCTAGAAGGACTAGTCCCTATGATCCTAGAAGAGTGAATAAATAGTTTTCACATCACTCAGTTTTCTGTGTTGCACATTCCAGAAAGTCTATAAAGAATTCTCTGGGAAAGTAAATCCGAACACAAAAATAATCTAGGACATATACCACTTATTTGAACTCTTCACAACTTTATAATTGTCTACTTTTATTATTGTTAATGACGTGTTTCTTCTTGTGTGTAACAGTCTTTGAATCAAATTAAGAAAAGGCACAGATATACTGATGAGATTAACTTATGTGTGTAAATAATCAGAATGATCAGTAATAGAATTTAAGTATTTCAGAATGGTTGCTAATTCAGTTTGTTCTGTAAATATCTATCTGTATGCCTACTTGCCTGATACTTAGCTCTTTTGTTAATTTATCCAGTCATAATCAAGCTTAATTCTTGGAAAATTGACTAGTGATCCAAATTTATCTTTTTTTTTGTTCTACTTTTATGTATCTTTCCTGTCCCTGTGCCCTTTCTTCTCACCACCTGATGCCCATTGCTATAAAGCTTAATTCTCCTATCTTTTGTATTTCTCTTCCCCACAAAAAATATTCTCTAATCATTCACAGTAAGTAATAAATGCCATAAAAATAAACAAAAATAAATGAATAAAAATAAATACATTTTGCAAAAGGGGCAAATGGTCTAAACTGAATATAGAGAAAGCAAGTCAATTTCTCCCCAACTATAAATGCCTAGTATGTGAAATTAGGTTTATCAAATTTTATTTTCTAATCAGACTCCATTAATCAGAATTCCTGTTGGACAAAATGGTATATAGTAATTACCTACTCAAGATCTATATGAATAAATGTGGTAATACTTTATATACAATGCTACCAAACTAGCAACTGTGAAACACTTATCTTTTTTTGATTTCTTGATTACTCTTAAAAAGTAATGGCCCATTTTTATAAGAAAATGGCTATAGCTATGGTTTGAAAAATAGGAGTCCCTTAGGGTATTTAAAATTTTTTAAGTGAAACCCAACCACATCATTTCTCAGACTTAAGTACTTATTAAACAGATCTCTTAGATATTTATTTTGTTGTAGGGGTACCATGAATAAAAATGGCTGAGCTACTAAGGATGATGTAATTTTAAAAAGTTTGGGAGCTTATGGGCCATGGCATAACTTTAAAGCCTATGTAACCATGAAAATATCTAATATTGGAATAACTAATGGATCACCAAGTTCATCATCATCATTATCATCACCAAAAACAATAGCTGATTAATCACTAAGTTTTACCAAATTAATCTTGAAAATTTTGCATTCTCTCTATTTCAGTTTATGTAGATCAAATTCATAAAATTAAAGCAATAGTATTTGGTCTTCCTGTCCCTAGGCTTTCTTTTTTCCAGTTCATTTTGCATAATGCTATTAAACAACAACCTGGAATAAATATATGGGTTGATTTCAACCTCCAAAATCCACATTGCACATGGTGTACTCTGTCTGTCTGTCTTTGTCTCTCTGTGTGTCTCCAAAAAAAAAAAAATTTCTTTGGGACATAACACTTGCTCAATTCTTGTTTATATGGATGTGGAGAAGAATACATAGGTTCTATAACAAGCCAGTCATAATGTTAAATTATTGAATTATTTTATCCATAGGAGTTATGGTTCAGAGATATGTTTGTGATCCATATCCTGGTATAAGTGTATAATTCCATTCATTTAGCCACAGTAATTGGCTTGGAGGTGAGTTTGTGACTCTAGAAGTTTCAAGCATGAAATATAGTAACTTTACTCATGAGTCAACAGAAATTTCTGTCTCTTTCATTCTGGACTTAAGCCTAAGAGGATGTAAGCCTAAAACTGAAGGAAAGAACCATATGGAGCCTGAGATTAAAAATAGAATTAAGAGAAAGATAAAAACCAATTTGTTATTATATCATTGTACCCCCAGGATATTCCGGAAACCCTCTTTACTAAACTTTTCAGTGGTATGTATGGGTACAAATCCTTTTTTTCTTCAATCAAATATAGTTGGGTTATCTGAAAATGATCAGCAAAGGAGTATTATGTGATGCACGATCCTTCACTATGTCATTTACTTGCTTAAGAATAAATTCTATTTTTCCCAGAATGGCAATTGCAAATATCCTGGCTAGTGACTAAAATCTGTCTTTTCCAAAACTTTTATTTCTATATAATTTAAACAAAAATTTGCTTGTACCCTATACTCCAGCCAAGCACTACTGAAAACAAACCGGCTTTGCTTTACTTAGTAAATGTATTTGCATCCACTGACTCAGGAAGGAAGGAAGAAATCTATCTATCCATAAAAAACTCAGCAAAAGAGAATCCTCTTCCTAAAAAAACTTCCTAAATCATTGAACTCACAGTAATCTTTCAATCTCCAATATCTAGTTTATTCTACATTTCTTGATGCTCAACAAATAGTTGCTAAATGAATGAATACACTCTTAGTATGTATCAGCTAAATAATTAGCATTTTTATTGCTATTCTCTTATCTCTATTGATGTTTTGTTTATGAATATTTATTACCCCAAGTAAATTGCTCCCAAAAAGAACACTTTGTATTATAAGACTCTGTATTCCTTATAGCAATCAGCACCAAACTCCCTAAAGCACAAGTAATATTAGATATTTTTACTACTTATATTCAGCTTACTTCAATGTTTACTTTCATATAGCATACAGCTATCACTAAGAACTTCTTGCTTCTAAAGAGCTAATTATTCTTTTCTTGTCACAAGTATGTAAATGTACAACAAACTATGAACAAACTATGAAATGAAGTTGTACTCAAGGTAAAACTCACAATATACACAGAATTGATTATAGTGAAAAAATGTGTATCTCTATAATCTCCTTATCCTCTCTCATTACAGAAGTCTGTATTTTACTCCTATACATAGGAAATCAAGAACAAGATTGAAAGGATTTTCTTATTCTAGGCTTCAGTTAGTTTTTTCAATTTCCCTCCTTGTTTCCTGATACATATGTCCTGATATTTTGTGATGATAATATTAGTCCCTTCTACAATTCTAATCTTCTCACTTCTTTCCTGATTTTTTTTTACTCCTGTTCCTAATCTCTATTACTTGATTCATTTTGCATAACATGTAAGAAAGGAGAGAGAAAAAGAGGACCACTCTGGTGTAGTTTAAAATGCTTCAACAATTCCTTATTCTTGAGAATCCCATGTCTGGTATTTTTCAAGTAGCAAGATCTTTGTTGTTTTCTCAGATTTTTTTTTAGTAAGTTAAGGGGTTCTAGAGAATATATACCAAAGAAATGACTTTTCTTTATCGTAGGAGAGATATAGGAAAATCTTCTGGAGTAGTAGTACATAAAATACTGATTAGATGATTACTCTTCCAAAAGAGATGCTGATGAATATTCTATAAGGAAAGGAAAAACTGTGCTGTGTACAATATTTGATAAATGATTTAATATATGTAATTAAGGTCATCATAATGCTTCAAAATATGAAATTAAAAAATCATGACATTGATTTAACTCTTGCACATGAGCCACCTCCAAGGCACAGCTTAGTTGCAATTCAATCTCTTAATAAACCAAGGCAGGGATATCTGACCTCACTGCCTTACAGACTCCCAGTCATGATGATTTTATTTTTATAATATTGTTAATTTTACATGGAATTAAAAAATTAATCCAAAACACCTTATAGGAAGCTAAAAAGTTTAAACAAACCTAATTAACACATAGAAAGTACATTAAGCATGTCAACCTCCTAAAGATTAAAATGATCTCTTCCTTCAAAAAGAAACATTTTAAAATATGTTTAGGCTCCTTACTTTGATTCTTTCACATGCAGAAAAAATTCTAGGGAAAAAGCCAATGTTTTAATGAAAATTGATTTTAAAAATCACCACAAGATGTTATGGGTACATTTGTTAATCAACCATGAGTCTATTTAATTGACCATACCATTTTAGGTGTTAACCTAAAACAGTTACTAAACACATGGTAGTAATTACAGAAATATCTCAAGGTATAAACTTAAAAGGTTATGTGGAAAATGCTTACTAATAATCCCTGACTAGAGGAGTTAAGATGGAGGAGGACTAGGGGAACCTTAAGTTTGTGTAGACTTTCAAATACAGCTAATTAGTTATCAAGTCATTTTGAACATCTGAGAAATCAACTGGAGGTCTGAGAGAGCAAATACTGCAAGTATATGGGTAGAAAAGTGACCACCTTTTGGAAGGTGGGAGTTAGAGAGACTTGAATCCAGTGTGATATAGCTGTGGATACAGTGGCAGGGAGGAAGCCTCTGTATGGAACTTAGAACAGACTTTTAGAAGTCTGCTATAGTAGAAGATGTGCCTAGTAGAGGATGTGACTTAAAGATGCTCAGGTGTGACATCATGGTCTGAGAATCCCCTGGGTCACAGTAGCGACAAAAATGCTGCACTGTTCCTAGAGATAAAAACATGGAAGCTGGCAAGTCTAGGTGCTGGCTTTTTGTTCTATATAGCCAAAATATGGAAAGAGCCCAGATGTCCATCAATGGGTGAATAGATAAAGAAGATGTGGTATATATATATATTCCCATATTTATATATTTATATATGGGAATATTACTCAGTCATCAAAAATAATAAAATCTTGCCATTTACAATGATGTGGATAAAACTGGAGTGTATTATGTTAAGGGAAATACATCATTCAGAGAAAGACAAATGCCATATGATTTCATTCATATGTGGAATTTAAGAAACAGGTGAAGGAAAGGAAGTCCCCAGTGGAAGAATTAAATTTAGGTGTTATGCTAGACATAATGGCACATTGGCAGTGGTGAGCACCGGTGAAGGGAAAATATGCCAAGATACACACAGATGAAGGTCACAAAACAAGAAAGCTCACATCCACAATTATTTTGGTAAAATTCAGTTTTTACAGCAACTCAAAACCAAATGACTAATCATGATAGGAAGTGAAAACACCCTTAAATTTTAGGTTTTGAAACATTACACACAAAAGGTTCAAATTTAGGCTAAATTTTATTTTTTATTTTTTTTAAAGATTTTATTTATTTATTCATAAGAGACAAAGAGAGAGAGAAAGAGAGAGAGAGAGAGAGAGAGAGAGAGGGGCAGAGACACAGGCAGAGGGAGAAGCAGGCTCCATGCAGGGAGCCCGATGTGGGACTCGATCCCGGGTCTCCAGGATCACGCCCTGGACCAAAGGCAGGCACTAAACTGCTGCACCACCCAGCTGGCCTAGGCAAAATTTTAGAGAAAATAACACACAAAGGTGAAAATATTGGACTTACCAGTAGCTTTACACCTTTCCTGAACTCATGAAAAAGATACCGTCATAAAGGTCTTTTATCAGAGTTTGTTAAAAGAGGAAAATTATGAGTCCTACTCATATACAATTAAACTTCCATCTTGAGGAAGCAGAGAAAAGCTGATAACCAAAATATGTTCAGTACATATATTTAGTAGAAAATGTTTTGGTATACAAATAAACATGTTAAAATATTTTAATGATTATAATGGAGGCTTTATTTTTTACATCGGCAATGATTTAATTTTATTTCCCTTACTAAAGCACTATGCTGTATTTTTGTTGCCTCTAATATCCTAAAAAATATTGAAAATAAAGGAGGCCACATTGATGGTTTAGTCCCAGTTCCAGTAAAAAGGACACATTAGTCTAGGATGTGAATATCACTCAATGCTAGTAGATTAAATTTTCCATGACATTCTATAAAGTTTAAATGTAACTGTACATCCAGTTTACTCTAAAAAGCATTGGGTATTTTTTTCTTCAAAGCATTCTTGTTACTTTAATTTCAAGTCAATGAGCATATCATTACAAAAATATGCTTCTTTTAATTTGGTTCTAGGAGACCACAAAAGTACTTAAGTATTTGATTTTTTTTCTTTCAAATGCTATGTCTAAAAAGCAAAGCTAGTAAAATGGATGCATAGTGGCATCAACCCTGTAAACTTATGCATCACAAATTACAAAACCTTAAACAATAAGTTCTGTTTTTATTAAATAATGTTAGCAATATTTAACTGTGGCTATTTCATGTTTTTCCAAGGCCTTAGAAATAACCTTCATACCCAAAATTAAAAATAAAGTTTGGTGATAAATATCATCATTAGACTAAAAAAATATGTATTTTTACCCTGAGAGAGACATTTTTACCTTCAAGTGTGATCAAAGGGAGAGGTATTAGTAAGTTAACATAATTTCCTTAAAAGTCAAGAATGAGTCAGAATGTCTGCTTCTACTCCTTCTATTCAATATTGCACTTGAGCCTTGTACCACAAGAACAGAAAAATAAATAAAGAGTAGAAAGGAGGAAAGAAAAATGTCATAATTCATATACAATATGATTGTCTGAACAGAAAATATAAAAGACAAATTACAAATTAAAATTATTAATAGCACAGCAATTTTCTTCATATAAAATCAATTCTAAAAATCAGTTGCAATCATGTAAGCAGAAAACAGTTAAAATGTGGTTTTAAAAACATTTACATTAGCAACAAAACTATTAGATATTTAGGAAAAGTTTTTACAAAAGTGGTATGAAACTCTTTGGAAGAAAATTGCAAATTTTATTAAAAGACTTTTAAGAATGGCTAATTAAATGAAAAAGTATTGTTAAATGTCCAAGAATAAGAAAAATCAATATATTAAAGATTTCAATTTGCTACCAAATTGTTTTATAAATTCAATACAATTTCAGTGAAAATACCAACAGAGTTTGGTAAGTAATTTAGCAAGATGATTTTAAAACTTATGTTGAAGCAAATAGCCAGGAATAGTCAAGACTATTTTAAAAAAGAAATAGGTGGGGTGCTTATATCAGCAAATCCATGATTTATTAAAACATTATAATAATTAAAACAGTTTAGTAACAATGCAGGGTGGAACAACAAATCAGTGGATCGAGAAAGTCCAGAAATAGACCCACCATAGAAGGAAACCAATTAAATGATAGAAATACCCTTGTAACTAGTAGCAGGAGGAAAGATTATTTAATAATTGGGGGCTAGAACAACTGATGACCCAACCAGTGATGACCCTTCCCTCAATTAATTCCAGGTTTAGTAAAGAAAATAATTTGTAGCACATACCTTCACAACTTCTAGAGAAAAATATAAATATATTTATGACCCCATAAAGAGAAAGAATTTCTTTAAAAAATAAAAGCACAAATTATAATGGAAAGGGTTTATAAATTTGGCTATATTAAAAAAATAGAAAGCAAAAAAGCCTATTCATCAAAACACACCATAAACAAAGTAAAACAACAAGCTAGAGCTTTGCTATTCACATAATTCCAAAAGTATCATGTTCAGAATATGCTGAAAAAGTCACATGAATCAATAAAGAAAAAGACAAAAGAAAAAATTAGAAAAGTGAGCAGAGACTTTGATCAGGCAACTTAATGAAGATGAAAACTACAAGTTAATAAATATATAGAAAGATGCTTACTATCACTAGTAAATAGAAATAAGTAAAATAAAACCATAATAAATGCCCTTAAATACTCATCAATCTGCAAACATTTAAAGATTTTTAAAATACTAAGTGATGGTGAGAAAAGAACAACATATTCACTTATAGGAAAATAAATGGTTCCTGATTTTGTCAGTCAGTTTGCCAAAATCTGGTAAAGTTGAAAATACATATATATGCTTATGTCCTGGAAATGTCACTCCCAGGTATAAACCCTAGCACCATGAAGCTCAAATTGTAAGGAGCTCTAAGAATATAGAAGAGCCACTTGAAAGTTAAAAACTAAACATGCAACTACCATATGACCCAGCAATTGCATTCCTGGACATTTGTCCCAGAGGAATACAAGCACAATTCAAATGAAAACTTAACAATGAATATCCATAGCAGGTTTATATGTAATAGCCAAAAAACTGGAGACAAAAATGTCTTTCTATAGGTGAACTGTTAAGCCAACTATAGTACATCCATACCATGAAATACCACTGGCAATAAAAAGGAACAAACTATACATACAAATCAGATGAAAGTTCAGAGAATTATGCTAAATGAAAAAAGTCAATCCCCAAAATTTATGTCATATAAGCCCATTTGCATAATATTCTTGAAATGACAAAATTATAGAAATGGAGAACAGATTAGTGGTTGCCAGAGTATGAGAGGAGAATCAGTGGGAGGGAAATGGATGTGGCTACAGGAGGGATCTTTGTGGTGATGAAAATGTTCTGTATTTTGACTATATTAATTAATGTTGATCCTGGTTGTGGTATTTTACTATGGTTTTGCAAGATATTATCACTGGGAGAAAAATGGGTAAATGGGATTTCTCTGTATTATTTTTTACAACTACATGTCCATTTACAATTCCCTCAAAATAAGAAAGTTTAATTAAAAATAAGATTGGGGGTGCCTGGGTGGTTCGGTCAGGGAGTGACTGACTCCTGATTTCAGCTCAGGTCATGATCTCAGATCATGAGATTGAGCCCCATGGGAGGCTCTGTACTCAGTCAGGAAATCTACTTGAGATTCTCTCCCTCTGTCTCTCTTTTCTTTCCCTCTCTCTTTAAAATAAACAAATAAATCTTTTTAAAAAATAAGATTTAAAAATATTCATGTATAGACCTTATCCCCAGAGATTTTGAGTCAGCCTACCAGAGGGAAAATTTGGCATATATCATTTTTAAGTGCCTAGATAATTCTATGTTCAGAAAAGACTGAGACCCATCCTAGAACCACTGTCATGTGTATGCCCAAATAGATACGTGGTTAAGAAAATGGACTCATGAGCATGATTGTCAAGTTGATTTCTAGCAACACCATATACTGGCTGTGTGAAGTTGACTGAATTTCCTTGTTTGTACATTATATTCAATAATAGTACTTATTATGAATTGTTATGGGACTAAGTGATTCAGTCACTTGTGTAAGTCATTGAGAACAGTATCTGAAACATAATAAACACTGGAAAAGTGTTTTATACTACTTTAATCATGTTATTATTGCTATAGAAGTTTATAAAAAATTGGTAAACAAACCTAAGTATACATCAATAAGAGAATGGATGAAAGAAACTAGTTTCTTTCATAAAACAGAATAGTATATACTAGTAAAATTTAAAAAGTTAGAAGTTTATGTACCAATTATAATGACTTTTGCAAACATATTTATCATGAAAAGTAGGTTACCAAAAATATAGTTGATCTCATTCATTTAAAAACTTTAAAATGTTTCTAGATATTGTTTAATAATATATAGACCTATAATAAATGAATAAAAGTAGATAAGTGAAGAATAAATATTTAAATTTTAAAATAGCTGTATCTGTGAAGGATAGAGATGAATATAATCAGGGATAGGTGCATGTGTGTTTCAACTATATTTATAATGTTCTATCTTTTAAATCTCTTTGTGAGTTCTTTGACGTTATATTAATAACTTTTATATATCTGAAATATTTTATAACAAAAATAATAGGCAAATGTAATTTTTTAGAAATATTGGGCTCTGTACTACGCTCTTTAAACAGGTTATTCACTTCATTCTTCCTATAACCCTTTAAAGTACTCTTATTTGCTCTATTTATAGTTGAAGAACTGAGGCTTTAGATAGTTTCAGAAATGTGCCCACATTTAGGAAGTGGTAGAAATGGGATTTGGACCCAGACAGACCAAACAAAGTGCTTGGAACATGGTAGACATTTACTAAATGGGAGATGCATTTACTGAGAACCATCATTTTCTAGTGGCAAGAATTCAAGGTAAAATCAGATATACCCGAGTTTCAATTTTAGCTTTCTGAACCCTAGTTTTCCTATATTTATAGCAAGGTGGTTGGGAGGATTAGAAGACAAATATGCAAATTTCCAGCACACAGCGAATATCCAATGGTTGACAGCTATCAGTGGGTGTTTAGTTTGAGGAAAATGAGAAACAATTGCAGGTTTTTAGTCCAAAAATGTCAAGCTGAGATGATTTGTAGAGGATAGAGAAGAGTAGAAAAAATTGGAAGGGTTATATTAATGTTTTAGTTTAGTACAGACATAGCCTTTAAAACACTGTTATATTTTAAAATTGTATTGTGTTTTTAAAGCAGAATTCTTGGCCAAATATCCTAGGATCCACAAAAATAGTTGAAGCAATTCATATAATCATATATGTTCTTTGACCTAAAACATTAAAATTTAGCATGATTATTTGGAAGCAGCAAGGCCAAACTGCTAAGTTTTATATGTTCTGGTTTGAAAAATATTCTTAGAATCAAACTAAAGTGGAGAGTTTGATATATATTTTAAAATACATGTATTATAATGAGAAGCTTAACCAAGGAAAGCTCTATTAAAGTTGCATTTAATAAAGAGGATTATAGTAATCAAGGTATTAGGTAACACTTGGAAATTTATCTTCCCTCTCAGAATAAGTTTAAACATCTGTTAAAAAGTGACAATAGTACCAGACTCATAAGGTTGTTGGGAGGATGCATTAAGACAACACATATAAAATGCCTAGTGCACATAACATTAACTATAGTATTATTATTATCGCCATTATTATTTCCTAAAGGCTAATTGAATATCAAATAAATTTTACTAAACCCTCTCAAGATATCTGTATAATGGGAAATATTCAAGGTAGAATAGAATGAAAACAGCATTCCAATTATATTGTAAAAGCCTTTACTGAAATCCACACCCATTCATTTAATGGTTCTTCTACTTGATATTGATTTGTTACACTTGACTATAGCTATAAACTACAATATATTTTCAACCTAATAATCATTGTGATGTTTCTATATTATGATAGAACAAAAATCAAAAGACAAAGCAGAAAATCCCCACTAGCATCCCAAAAGATCAAGATCTAGTTCTGTTGATTAAATCTCTGTGTGACTTTTGTCAATTCATTTGTTATTTTTGGATCAATTTTTTTTATCTGTAAAATTAAGAGTCACTGGATGATTTCTGGGGAAATTTCCAGAAATGAGTCCAAGAAAATTGAAAATACTTTTCCACCATTCCATCTCAAAAAGTTTCCAACCATAATCAGTGATTGACAAAGAACAAATACAAATGCACAATACAAAAAGAGAAAATACCTTTCATCTATAGGAAATCACTCACTAAACCATATTTTTTGTATGTATGAATTTTTGCTCCTCTTGGGTGTCAAAAAATGTCTGAAATTTCTGTGTTAAACCACCATCAACAACAACAACCTCCAGGCAAAAAAATAATAATAATAATGGATGAGCATTCAAATTATTTCAGAATGATGCAAGTTGATCTGACTCACTCCATTAAACTCAGGAATTTTTGCCAAATTGATTCTATTCTGTTTTTGCAATGTAAAATGCAAAATATCACCTTAAAATTTTACATAAAATTGTCACCTCTTACTCCCCCCTCATTGGGGACCACCTCAGAATATGGAATTCTCATTTACTCAGTTGATCAGACATAAAACCTAAAGATTGTTATTGATTACTCCTTTCTTTTCTTTGATATTTTTCTCTCCAATCTATCTCCAAGTACTCTAGACTCTAGCTTCAGAATATCTTAAATACAAACACTTTGCCTCATATCTTATGCTAAGACCCTCATCCAACACCCTCCTTTCCCTATGTTCTACTCTCCATAAAATTGCTAGTCTTTTTTTTAAGTAAGCATAAATAAATAAATAAATAAATAAATAAATAAATAAATAAATAAATAAAAGAGATGCTACCACAGAGGTCAGTGTTTGCTTTGAGTATCTTTATACTACCCTTTTTGTGGCTTTTAGAGAAAGTGCTATAGCTATTGTATCTCAGGCATTGTGGGTGTTTGATCCTTAGTCATATAGGTAAGTACCCAGTCAATCTAAACATCTGCTGCCATCTCTCAGTATTGTCCAACTGCATAGTGATCCCCAACCTACAGAATATGGCCCACATGAGTACCAGAGATAACTAATAGATGCAAGAATCAATATGAATACCAAGGTTTACTATAAGTTAAATAAATAAATGTAAAAATTTTATCATAAGAGAAGCCTTAAGCTTTTCTTTATACTGCTAAAGAATTTATGTCATTATTTTTATATTCCCTGTATCCTCATTTCTAGTGAAAGTATAATGATTGTTATTCCATTCTTCAGAACTTTGCAGAGATACTGGCTAGTACTCATCTGTGCTCTTGTGATAACAGATAATGATGGCTTTAATGACCATTATTTTCACTTGGCATCTTAAGATTTGAACGGGGCTTTTCAAGAGAAAATTACTTAACGAAAAGCAGTGACCCAGTAAATATGAAATTGGAACATAGCTGAAGGTATACAGGAGACACAGTAACCTAAAACAAAAACTCTATTAAGTAAATGACTATCTTTTTATTCTGTCAATTTAGGTCAGATATAGCTATATTCATATGGTTAGATCCCTAGTACCTACCAAAGTGCTTTGTACAAAGATACCTGAAGCATAAATTAATAAGACCAATTATAAGTAGCCAATGGCATAATTCAATTTAGAGAAGTTATTTTATAATTCACTTAATAAGTTTTTGAGCATTCGCTACTATTACTACTAAACATTCACCTGTTCCAAGTGTTCTACATAATTAACTTATTTAATCCTTTTAAGCAAATGAACATGAAAGAGGGTAGGATTGTTTAGAAGATATTAATGCTGGGGATGAAGGGGTAACAAGCAAAATATTTAATCTAGAAGCATGTAACAAATAATACAAACCAGAGAAAAATCCAAAATTCTTACCAGTAAAAATACATGAATATATTTATAATTTCATTGACATTTCTGAATTTTATAGATTAAAAAATATCTACTAAAAGTAATGACATGTTCTGTGTAGTTGGTTACATACAATACTAAGACTTTCTGGTTTTCACCTACATAACATTTTCATTCTCTTTGAATTATACCATGACATATTTTAGAATTTATATTTAAACCACAATTTTTTAAATGCAGGTCAATTTTTGGCTACTTGAATACTCTCTGGCCTACTAATTAGATGTATTAAATTATAGATTTCTCAATAATGATTTTATCCTTCCTAATTTTAAGAAATGAATTTGAATTAGACATGGTTAGAAATATTTCACATATTCTGTTTTGATTGACTGATATGTGGAAATATCTCCATGAGTATTGGCATATTTATGAGGCAAAGCACAAAATATTGGAATAGTTGAATTGTTTTAAAATACTTGGATATACATGGTATCTTTGTCCATTTGGGCTGCTATAACAGAATACCATAGACTAGTATGCTTTTAAACAACAAGATGTACTTCTCACAATTCTGGAGGCTAGAAAGTCCTATATCAAGGCACTGGCAGATTTGGTGTCTAGTGAAAGACCATTTTCTGGTTGACAGATGGTGGTCTTCTTAATGTGTCCCCACGTGGGAGAAGGGGGATGGGAGTTTTCTAGTGCCTCTTTTCTAAGGGCATTAACCCCATGAGGGCTCCATCATTGGGATCTAATCACCTACCAAAGGCCCACTTCCAAATACCATCAAAGTATTAGATTTTAAAATACGAATTTTGAGGGAAAACATTCAGTCTATAGCAGGTAGACTATCAAACAAGGGAAAGGAAAGATTTTTTAAAGACACCTTGACTTTTCCATATATAAGTTACACCACACAAAGGAAATGCAATTTTTCAATGATCTCTTCATGGTTCAGCATGCCAGTGATAGTTGCTAAAGCCTGTAGCTTCACAATAATAGAAATTAAAAAAAAATTTACTTCAGTAAGCACCAATACATAATCAGTGAACTCTAAGTAATCATTACTATGAGAGGAAATTAGATAACTTCTAACATTCTTTCAAAGAGCAATAATCATAGAAATAGATATATTCTATAATCCTGTTTCATAAACTGGATCATAAGTGGCTTAGTCAGTCAAGCATCTGACTCCTGATTTCAGCTCAGGTCATGGTCTCAGGTCTTGAGACTGAGCTTGGGCATCTGGCTCCCTGCTCAGTGTGGAGTCTGTTTTAGATTCTCTCTTTCCCTCTGCCTCTGCCCCTCCCCACACTTACACTTTAAATAAATAGATAAACAAACAAATAAACAAACAAATAAAATCCTTCTAAAAAACTAAAACATAAGCTTTGTTTTGCAACATTACTTACAAATTACAAATATCTGCCCCAATTAAAATCTTAATGACTTCTGTAGAAAGGAAAGTTAGCATTCAAATAGCAACCTACTTCTACAATTGTAATTCTAACCAAAAACAATTTCCATGGGGATGATTGCTTTGATTTATTGAGATAAAGACCTTATGTACTATGAGAAATGAATTATATGAGACAGTGCAAGAAAAAAATCTTAGTTAAGTTGTGACTTTTTATCAATGAAACTCTTAATTTCTTGAAGCAAATATTTCTTCCAATACTTTTCAATAAAGTCAAAATTACAAATTACAACAGGTCCCATAGTAATGTCCAAAGCTAAGAGGTAATTAAAGGTGTTTTCATTCATACAAAAGCAAACATAAAAGTACCACCAAAGATATGACCAAAAATGTTACATTATAATAAATAAATAAGTGAATCCAGAAAGCCCAACTCTATTCTTCTCTCCCTTTACGTAAGGGAATGAGCATTCATTCATTTTATATGATTAAGCAGTTAACAAAGTATAGTCATATAAATTGGAGGGAAATAAATCCTGAGTGTTCTGATCTTAAATACTAGCCTGCTAACTACTGATCCTTTTAAAATATACATTTCTATATACTCTAATCAAGGTGACTAGGGAAATCCACATAAGGTTTATAGGGTAATTATAATTAGATGAATGGAGCTACTATTAGGTAAAGGTCATTTATACTTCACAGTCAAAAACTTGATCCAGTCAGGAATAACTATAATTTAATTTGATTTATGGTTTTTAAATCTATGTCACAATTCTTTTCAGTCTGGAAGGCCATTATCCCTTCTCTGTCTAGCAAAACAGGATTCATGTGTTACTCCCTTTGACTCTGAGAATTAAAATCTGAACTTCCCTGACTGCCCAAGGCAGAGTTAAACACTGTCTCTCCTTATATCCCTCTAGTGTTTTGGTAATAGCACACAGAGTACATTGCCTTCTGATTATTCACAATTCTGTGTCCAGCATATCTTTGTTTTTATTAAGTGTTTCTACTATTCCAAGCATATCACATGCATTGAATAAATATTATTTGTATATAAGCATTAATAAATGAATAGATCAGAAAGCCATCATCGACAATGCCAAGATATGAAAGAAGGCTTTGGTAAAATAGTAGATTCATATTGATTTTATTATTATAAAATGCTTTAATGACTGGCAGAGACTGCAAGTGCTATCCTAAATTTGGAACCTTATGACTGCTCCAAGCCAATGGTATGTGGACAGAAATGGCAGAAGGCATTTTTCTAAGGCTGGTCCTTAAAATCTCCAGCTATATCTTCCTAACACAGGGGCTTGGGAGGCTACACATCCCAAATGGCAAAGCCACAGATGTGATGTGAAGAAACTAACCTTGTAGGTTAAAAGGCCCTATTCAAAGGGCAAGTGGCCTCTAGGACCCAACAGTAAGCAAGAAAATAGGGGCGTTATTCCTTTCATGGCAAGGAATTGAATTCTGCCAACAATCTGAAGAGATCCCGAAGCTCCAGAAAAAAACCGAGCCAGCTGAACTTGACTGTAGCCTAGTGAGTCTCTGAACCAAGGACCAGCTGAGCTGAGCTCATATTAGACTCACAGAAACTGAGATAATCAGGTTTAAGATACTGAATTTGCAGTGTTTTGTGCAGAACAGAAAAAAGTAATATCCCATTACCACCTCAAAAGACAGGAAAACAAAACAAAATAAAACGAACAAACTTGTTTGATCCAAAGAGCTGGAAGCCTGGCTAGATCCAGGACCTGTTTCATCCAGAAAGCTGGGCGCCAGGCTACATCATTTATGGTTATGAGTTATCTCAGGAACTGAAAAGAGCTTTATCTGCAGAGCTCAGCCTTTTGCACCTGAAACTCAATAGTGACTGACATTCAAATACACACACACACATGAGATTTACCCATTTGGGATAATTTGATTCATTAATTTTATACTATTTTGCTTTAACCCTTCAGAGTTCTGACTTCATGTTTTCGTTTTGTTTTGTTTTGTTTTGTTTTTACAGTAATCAACTTCATTTCTTTATTGGAGGAATACCACGGTTCTGCCTACTTTCCTAGACCCTACCTGCTTTTAGGTCATTAATTACCTGTGAATGACTTAAAGATACAAATGTTTCTAGCCCTCACCATCAACGTTCCCTAAGGACTCACATGGCATCTCCACTGGGAACAAACTGCTTCAAGCCATAATGTAATAAAAAGAAATTTATCGAATTCTTTTCCACTAAAAGAAGTAGTACTTCTCCACATTTCCTCCATTATTTTCTACAGTTGTAACAATCTCTTAAAAGAGGTCATTGAGTGAACACCTTTGAAACACATAATTACTCAATTCTTTGGAAAAATTACACAGATTAATTAATTTTTTGTCTAAGACCACCACTACAACGATATCATATGTTATCCAGCATCTAGATTTACAGTCATCCTCCCTAAACCTCTGTTCCTAGTTGTAAGTACTTCATTTCAGTGGTCTTCAAATAAAGTTTTTTGCCTATGGATTCCCTAAAATAAGTCAGAAAAAGTAATCTGGCCAATTGTATATTATTAGTTGGTAACTGAGCTCTTATTGTAATATGTATGTTTTGAAAGAATATAATTTTAATGCATTTATTTATTGTATATTGTATAATTGCTTTCAACCTATTTGTTAAACCTTGGAAACCATTAACAAAACAGAAAAAGGTAACCTACTGAATGAGAGAAGATATTTGTAAATGATACAACTTATTAGGGGTTAATATTAAAAATATATGATACTAAACAAACAAGATCAGTAAATGTAATGTGGTATTCTGCATCGGATCCTGGAACAGAAAAAGGACACGTGTGGGTAAATTGGCAAACTCTGAATAAAATCAGTAATGAATGGGGGCGCCTGGGTGGCTCAATCAGTTAAGTATCTGTCCTGCTCAGGTCATGATCCTAGGACCCTGGGATGGAGCCCCACATCAGGCTCTCTGATCAGCGAGGAGTCTCCCTTTGCTTCTCCCCACTCATTCTGCTCTCTCTGAAATAAATAAAGTATTTTTTAAAAGATCTTATTTATTTATTCATGAGAGGGAGACAGAGAGAGAGAGAGGCAGAGAGAGAGAGGCAGAGACACAGGCAGAGGGAGAAGCAGGCTCCATGCAGGACCCGACGTGGGACTCGATCCAGGGTCTCCAGGATCAGGCCCTGGGCCGAAGGCAGACGCTAAACTGCTGAGCCACCCAGAGATCCCCTAAATAAAGTATCTTAAAAATTTTTTATACACAGACACACACACACACACACACACACATATGTATCATGCAATTCAAAATAAAAGAAACAAACAATTCAATTAAGAGGATGGGTGCAGAGGACCTGAATACATATTTCTCCAAATAAGACACACAAATAGCCAACAGATCCCTGAAAGGATGCTCAACATCACTAATCATCAGGGAAATTCAAATCAAAACCACAATGAAATATCACTTCACACTTGTCACCATGGCTAGTACGAAAATATAAGAAATAACAAGTGTTGGCAAGGACACAGAGAAAAGGGAACCTTTGTGCACTGCTATTGGGAATGCAAAAATGGTGCAGCCAGTATGGAAAACAGTAAGGAGATTCCTCAGAAAATTAAAAATAGAACTACCATGTGATCCAGAAATTCTACCCTGAGTATTTATCTGAAGAAAATGAAAACACTAATTCAAAAAGATATATGTACCTTATGTTCACTGCAGCATTATTTACAATAGTCAAAATACAAAAGCAACCTAAGTGTCCATTAATAGATGAATGGATAAAGAAGATGTGATAAAAAACACACATAGATGCACACATATGTATGCACATATATACATACCTATGTACATATAATACAATATTAGTCATAAAAATGAACGAAATCTTGCCATTTGCAGCAACATGGATGGACCAAAATGGTATTATGTTAAATGAAAGAAGTCAGACAGAGGAAGTCAAATACCATGATTTCACTTATTAGAGGAATCTAAAAAACAAAATAAACCATCAAACAAAACAAAATATAGACAGTTTCATAGATACAGAGAGAACAATCTGGTGGTTACCAGAGGGGAGGAGCTGGGGAGCTGGGCAAAACAGAGAAAGGAGTTTTAAAGGTGCAAACTTCCAATGTACAGCATAGGAAATATATAGTTAATAATATTGTAACAACTTTGCATGGTGACAGATGGTAGCTAGATTTATTGTGTCATCACTTCATAATGTATATAAATGTTGAATCACTATGTTATACACCTAAAACTAATATAATGTTGTATGTCAACTATTCTTCAATTAAAACAATATTGGAGAAAGATTAAATGGTTAGATGGTTTAGAATGTTTTATGAGCTTGTCTCCTGGATGAAATAACATGTCACTCTGATTATTTCTTATGGTAAGAAATCATCTTGCTTTGATCTCAAGGGAGTCCTCCTCATGTATTCTTAAATTATCTTGGATATATACTGCCTTAAAGTCATTCTAGGAGGATCTCCCAGGTCTCCTGCCTCTATGTCATCCCTGACATACTCTGGAAAGTCTCCCTCTGCTATTTAATGTACAGTTGACTATTGAACATCATAGATTTGAACTGCACAGGTCCACTTAAATGCCAATTACTTTTTATAAATACAGTACATTGCTGTAAATGTATTTTCTCTCCCTTATGCTTTCCTTAGTAACATTTTTTTCTTTACTTTAGTGTAAGAATATAGCATGTAATACATATAATATACAAAATATGTGTGAATCAATGGTTTATTTTATTAGTAAGGCTTCCAGTCAACATTAGGCTATTAGTTAACTTTGGAGGGTGAGTCTAAAGTTATATATGGAAAAAAAATAAAAAATAAATTAAAAAAATAGTTATACACGGTTTTGACAGTGAGAGGAGTCAGCACCTCAACCCCCACATTGTGCAAGAGTCAACTGCACTCCTCTGCCTGCATATACTTTTATTTTATGTTTCCAGAAAAGCTAAGCTACTTTCTCATTTCATTACCTCTACTTTTTTTTTTAAAGCTCAACGTAATACAGGCATTTTTCTCTCCTCATATAACAATCCTGGGTTGATGTGGAGCAGAGTCCTCCTCCACCCAGGAATCTTCCATCGTGAGACCTTGCCTTCTCCAGAATTTGATCATCATCAGCTTCCAGCTGGCAGATAAGTAAAAGCATAGAGAAGCATTCTTGATGTTTTTTAATGAGCCAGCACTAGATGCTGTGCACATCTCTTCTGCTCACTTTCCACAGGGAAAAGCACAGGCACATGCTTGACCTACTTGAAGGGGGCTGAGGACTGTAGAGTGATATAGGTGTATGGCCAACAAAGAGAAAAATAATTTTGGTGGACGACTAAGTCTTCACAGCAATATTTAGTTATTTATTTGACTTATTCTCTGGTCTCTCATAATAACCTCAGATTAATATAGATAGAAAATAACTCTGGATTCCCCACCCTCACACCTATACATCTTTTAGTCACTGAATGTCACCATCATCTGTACAGTTGCTTAAGCCAGACACCTGCAAATTATCCTTGATTCATTCCTTATCTTCACCTTTTACATCTAATACTCTAAGAAAGTCCTGTCAACTTGACTTCCATAACACATCTTAAATCCATCCACTCTCTCCATCTGTACTACTAACTCCTTAGTTGATAGGTTGTTGAAGCATTATAATAACCCCTCTTCTTGTTTATTCAAATAGCCTCCTGATAGCTTTCCACGCTTCACTCTTTCTTGTCCACATTTCATTCACTGTGCAGCAGAGTGATCCTTCAGAATGTAAATTTGAACATACCATTATTTAGTTTAAGTAAATGCTTTCTTTTTTTAAAAAAATATTTTATTTATTTATTCATGACAGAGAGAGAGAGAGGCAGAGGCACAAGCAGAGGGAGAAACAGGCTCCATACAAGGATCCTGATGGGGGACTTGATCTTGGGGACTTCAGGATCACACCCGGAGCCAAAGGCAGATGCTCAACATCTGAGCCACCCAGGAGCCCCCGCCACTATTTAGTTTAAAACCTTCCAATGGCTTAGGAAAGAAAATAATAAAATCTAAAGACCATACAGGACCCCTACAACTATATATGGTACAGCTCCTGCCCACCTCTCCAATCTCATTCCTTATCACCCTCCTTTCACTCACTGCTGCTCCAGCTACAATGATCTCCCTTCTGCTTCTTGAACATATTTGGGTTACTTTCATTTTAAAGTCTGCACTTTCTGCTCCTGAGAGACCTTCTTCACATTCAGTTATTCTCTTACCTCAGCATCCTATTCATTGTCTTCTTAGATCTTCTCAGTCTGTGTTTTTCCATTTGTCTGGTTCCTTTTCCTTTAATGTAGGATCCATGAGCATGTTTCTCTATTGTCTAGTAGGCCTGGCACACAGTGGTGCCCAGAAAGTAATTAAGTGAATAAATGAAAAACCATCAAAAGGTGATAAGAGAAAAGCTCCCGCGAAGTCTTTTGATAAGTTGTTGGTGTAGTATAAGGAACACAAACCTGGCTTCCAGTTCAGATCTGACCCCTTCTCAGCTGTGCACAAGAGAGTTCAGCTTTGTGAGCTTCGATTACCTAATCTGTAAATCAGAGTAAAAGCATCCCTTACAACACCAAATGCCTACTTTATTAAGAAGAATCTAAGGGAGGAAAATAGCTTCAGGTAAGATTAATCCTCCTCCATAAAAAAAAAAAAAAAACTACCATTGCTACAATTATAAACAACTCTGTTCCTTTATGGCAGGACTCTCCCAGGGCCTCAGTTTTCTGTTCACTATAACTAGTTGACTCCTTTCTGACGATTGTTTCTGGTGTCATAAATCTCCACAACATGGAGAGAAAAGAGCTTATCACTTCCATTCTTAATAATTCACATCCATCCCATATCCCTCAAAATCAACTTTTTGAAATTAGCATGAAAAGCCTCAACATATGCCTTCTCTATTCTGATGGCTAGTGACAGCAAAAAACTTGCACAGTTTGGCAGATCAGTGACCTATAAACTTGTTATCTCCAGTTATCAGACAAATTATTCCATGTTTCTTTGATCAATTATTTTCCATGCTCTACAGGAATATTTAAAATGTACTCTCCCATCAAATTTTATTGATGTATTCCACCTCATATTTCTTTCTTCCTAATATTTCTCTATTTTTTCCATGACCACTATTAGTGCCTTAATCTAGTTTAGTAGTGTTCAAACAGGTGTAGACATATTCTTGAGAGTACAAAAATCCTCTCCATGGTGTTCTCAGGAAGAGATTTAAGGAAGAACTAAAGGTACATCTATTACACAGGTATAGGTTCTACTTTCCAAACACCTCTCTCTTCATTACCTTTCTTTTATTTTACAAAACAAAAACATAATTCTTACCCACCCAGAATTTTATGTGCATTAACCCAACACATAAATGTTCTAGGGGCACCAAACAAAAGGACAACTGAAATCAATGTTAGAAGTACTAATGTTACTATTGAGAAAATAAATGACAAAGAAATTATTTTGTAAATCCAATTCTTTGCTTTCTACTAAATTAATAGATTATTAAAGATAAATTTTGCTAATAGATCACCATGTCATTCTGTACGTATAATCAGAAAAAGTTCAGTAATTGAATGACACTGTTATAACTCAACTCTTCATCTTCTAGTTCACATCTATAAAAATGAAAAGTCAAAACAAAACTAATACTAAATTCTGTCTCATTTTGGCAATAAGTAACATTGTTCCAAAAGTAGAGGAATTAAAAGAAGCCCATCTGTCACATTCAACACTGAATTTCTAATAAAGTTGTATTTTTTATCACTAACAATTTTTTCAGAATTTGAAATAGTTACATAGTTTTGGTCAATTGTGCATTAATAAAAAACATGTTAATTAATTCTAGAAGAAGGAAAAATTAACCTTTAAACCTTATAGCTATAAAAATTGAAAAATCAAATTATATTTTATAACTAAGAATATATGATAAGGTGATGAATTACTTTCAAGCATAAGTTATATAGTAATAGGATAAATTTCCATGGGAATACAAATGTGAATTTAAAAGAATGAGAGCTACGTAAAAATGTTTAAAGTTCGGCAGGAGATATTTCAAATATTTTTAAGTGGATAACAATGAGCATGGAATCGCAATACCATTCAGACTCTATTGGGTATATTTAACAGTGATATAACAGATTTATTTAAAATGTCAAAACTTGCAATATGCTGAAGACTACATCTTTTTCAGCTATTTAAAATGATAATGATTTGTATGTTGATTCATATGTGAGGATATACAATTTTTGAAACTCTTGGAGATTTTTAAGAAAAAAAAGTTTGAAAACCACTAGTTCAGGCCATTATCATCTCTCACAGAGGTTACTGTAATACTTTCTATGTTCTTCCTGCTTGTTATCCACACCCTACTCAAAAATATTGTCAGAACTTCTACCAGAGTGATCTTTCTTAACTGCAAAAATTCAATCAAGCCAATTCTCTACTTACTATAATGCAGTGGCTTCTCATTGTCTTTCCTTGTGTACCTTTCCATTGACTGTTGTCATGGCTGTTTTTTACCACCAATTCCATGGAAACTGAATTTACAGGACTTCCCAGCCTCCTGCCTCTGAGCCTTTAGTCAACTTTTATTCCTTTCTGACTCATTCTCCCCTTCTCCCTCCATTTCTCTTTCCACTATCTGCCCTTCTCCTAATTAGCTCCAAATCCTCACTCAGGTCTCAATTCTGAAATCCATTGTTTCAGAAATATTCCTTGGCCCTCCAATTCAGTTAGAAATCGCCTTAATTAATGTTGTCATAGCACATAACTTCAGATTTAGAAACATAAATTATAATGGAAGCTGAAAGCTGTCACATGACTCATCTTGCTTTGGCTCCTTGATTCCTCATATTTTAAATGTTAGATGTTTGCATGACAGTCTTTTTTGTTTTCTTATTTCTCCAGCTAATTTTTGATCCAAGCTTATCGACGTATAAACTTAAGGTTATTCACATCTTCATAGAACAAGACAAAATTTATAAATCTAGAAATATGAGATGACCTGAGGCTACTTCCTGATTATTCCCCTGTGCTCTGGTTTAGATAAATCTTTATCCTTCAGGATTAAAAATAAATCACACTCCCACCAAGAGTCTTTCCTCTGTCATATAAATTAGCTAGCTCTCACTCACTCTTACCCGATGAGGAAATTCTATACTTCTGCAAACTCCTTCCTAGCACTTATAACAAGCTGACAATCTAAAAAAGGATTGTATATATATATTGTTTACCATTGACCTTCCAATCCCAAACATAGCATCTCACATATAGCAAGTTTCAATAAATAGATACTTAATGAGTGAATGAAACTGTACCAAGACAATAAACAAATAAGTGACTGTTTCACTAATTGTTAAAAATAGTTTTGATGTCATATGTCTAATATATAGTGGGCCTTGGATTGAGGCCTCACTTGAGTTTCCCATTAACCTTTACTAATGGCTAGGTACATTCGACAAGGATCCAGCCTCAGTTTCCTATTTTATACTTTAATTTGCCATGCAAAATGGAGCCATTCTTTTGAGTTTAAATGAACATAATCCTTTGGAATGCAATCTACTTCTGCATTTCCTGTAACTCTTAGTGTCATGGTTTGGGTAGTTTAATTTTTTCAATCCCAACTTTCACTTTGTTCAAGTACTGTCATCCCTTGTAACAAAACCTGTACAAGTTAAGGCAAAGATAGGAAAGTTCAGCAAGAAATTCTAAAACTCATTTTTATACATATATTTTTTCTCATTAAGTTGAAATAGTACTGGGGAGATGTCATGAAATATAGGTAAGTTTGAAGACAGAAAAATGTTTATATTAAAACAATGGAGAAAAGATGTTCCAATAAATCAAGCAGTTACTGAAACCCTTCAGTAATTATTTAGCAAGAACATTGAAAAACTGATAGATATTAGATCAATTCTCTCAGAAAACTATACAATGAAAATTATCACCTCAGGAGGAAACTGGTTTCAAAATATACATTTATGAGATTATAAAATTTAATAAAGGCAGATTTACCAGTGGTTTTAGGCAATTATAAGAATAGAAATAATAAAATAGGTTTTCAATCATTATATAAAATTTACACATAAAAGTAAAGGATTTTTTTCAGGGAGAAGGGAATTCAAAAACATACATATATATATATGTAATACATTTTCTAAACATAGGGATGGAACACAAAAAAACTATTCCTCCTCAGTTTATTACATTTGTTTTACATTTTAATTTTAGATTTTATAAAAATGGCATTGTAGCATTAATTTTTGTACCATCTTAATTTCAATGACATTAAATTGAGGGAAATGTGCTATTTAGAATTGAAAAAATATGTTGCTAAATTATGAAGGCACATGTGATTCATAAAATATTAATAAACATTTTAGATAAATAATATGAAATCTAAAGAATCTGGTAAAAAGCTTGAGAGCAAAGCTACAATCATATCATGTACAGCAAGAGCAGCGTCCCAGAGAGAGCTGGTCTAGATTAAAAATAAATATGGCTGCTCAGCCTAGTGACATTTATGAAGCCAACTTTTCTGAATCTTTCCTCATCTATAAATGGTAATAGAAATACCATACCAACCTTAACAATATGGAATTATTATGGGAGGATAAGATTAATAACTTGGCAAATTCATGTTTGACTTACAAAAATGAGCATACAATTCTATAGCAAGACTAACCCAAGAGAGGCCAAAATGTGAATGGTTGAAAGATACCCGAGGGGGTTCCCAAAATGTCAATGGGGCTTTTTGACTATATATTTCACTTGAAATATCTACTCCTTTGTGAAATATGATTTAAAACACTTACAGGTGCATGCACACATGTGTGTATAGGTATACACTTATGCATACATATTTAGCCAGGGCTTTCATTTTCAATGCACTGGAAAAAACAAGGAACTTAAGAAAGAAAAAGTGGAAAGAATATATGCAAACTAAAGACAGAGAGTTATTTCTACTTCTAAAGATCTGTTTTTACTAAGGTTTTTTTTGATACTCTGATCACGTGAGAGTGCTAATACTTGTGATGAAGAACATGATCTAAAGAATCCCCACTTCTACCATCATTAGAAATCTACTCAAAGGCTATGGAAAAGAGTTTGTAGCAAATCAAAGATTCACCACATGGCAATACAATCCCAAACCAAACCTCAGCAGGAATATTTCCATTTTATGTGCTAAACTCTGAAAGTGATCTAGATGAATAATCTAAATGTCCTTGTTAAAGAATTGAATGGACAAATCATTAACACTGATCATTTTATCATCCTTATGCCCCAAAAGGGGGTATTTTAAACCTCAAAATGAAAAAAGAATAAAATGAAGTCTGGATAATTCATAATTGTTTTGGGTTTAGTACAATAATAATTGCAAAGATGAATAAATAGCTTCATCTACAACTCCCATTAATAATAAAAAATAGTTTCAAATCAAATTGGTATATATCTGAACCAACTATAATCTCATAGACAGCTGAAGAATACAAAAGCTATCTATGCTTATTCATCTAGACATACAAGTTACTCAAGACTAGCTCATATTTTGATATCATCACTTTGGATAATTTTGATTATGTCAGCTGAAATAGGAACAATAATAGATTCAGACTGTGTTTGCATTTTCTGAAAGCTTTTTCTAAAATACAAAGCATGATCAAGAATTAGGTTGGAGGCTTTAACAATTCCATTTTGTTGTATGACACATAAAGAAGCAAAGCTTTCAGTAACTGTTCACTCCCCTTACTACACTCCTTCTGGACAGCTCCTTCAGGACATTGGGATGCATCTAACATAACATTTGAAAAGTATTGAATAAATTTAGACTCTGATCTGAAAAATCAAGAGAAAGAAAAATAATAATTCTGGCCCAGTCCTTAGAAGATCCAAACTAAATGCAAATTTGCTGTTCAAAAATATGAAATAAACAAAATGAGATTTGTTATGACTTAATTTCATAATGAACATTATAAACATATTTTGCAAGGCATAATCCATAGAAAGAGAGTTAAGAAAAAATAAGTAAATTGTTAGATGTCTTTCTATAAAACACAATTTAATTTAAACAGAAATCTATAAGCAGTAATTACAATGCTAAAGATGTAAGCATTAACAAATATACTACTTAAGTATCATTTTCTAAAGGGTTAATTAGTTAATGTAGTCTTTACTGGATTCCTATATATCTCCCACCAAGGTAGTATTCTATATGTCACAGGAAAAACAAGGAAGAGTTTTTTCCTGATTTGAGTTTGTTTTTAGTTGCTTATGACATTGCTAAGAGATTGTTTGAAAGTATTTAAATAATACAAATCACTATTAGATATTAACAATCATCACAAAAGTATCATAGACGGTGTTGTTAGCATCCTATATTTCATGGATACTGAGTCTTCTTAGGAGAAATTTTTCAGATTGACAGGAGAATAAATCAGAGACTCCAGCATAAGGTCTAGCACTGGTTAACTCTTTCTCCACGTGTTTCTTCACATTTCCCAACCAAGTTTCATTATTGATATTTATCAAACAAGAGGACAGATGGATAGATTGGATTGGAACACAACTGTTAGAGTCAGTTTTGTAGGAAATGGTTCAAAGATTGAATATTATTTCTATTGTATACTTTGTTTGGGGGTTAATCATTAATACTATTTTTGCATTTGTTTATGTTTTACTTTCCCTGCATGAAGAACTTTCTTTTGTTCGTTCATTCATTCATTCATTCTTTCTATTTCTATATAATATAAAATTTACCTTTTAATTAAGGGTGATGGTTTCATTGTTGCTATTAATATTTTTACTTTTTTTGGTCTTTATATCTTTTTATTAGTGGTGTAAAAGTTGTTAACAGTTCCATGAATCCTTTACCTGTACTTCACAAGCAGTATAAGAAATTGGTGAGGTCAGATATTACTAAGCCCCATTTTAAATATTAGCAACTTGATGCTTAAAGGGATTAATCTATTAGTCTAAAGTCTCAAGGGGTAAATCTCAAGGTTTTCTGGCTCTTGTTCAGTAGTTTGATGACACTACACCACTAATATTTATTGATCTTTCTAGAACTGTACACACGTTTTCTTTTGATACTTCATTATCTATTACTTAGTAATATGGATCTATTGCAAATTCTATCACATTATCGCAAATTCTATATTGGATTATCTTGTCTGAGAAGGTAATTCATGAAGAAAGAAGTGATTTTTCTCCTTTATAATCCTAATGCTTTTAGTTTCCAATTTAAAAAGTTGATGATTTACATTCCATCTGTACTACATGGCTATGATATATTTTTCAATAAAGTGTAACTTCAGTAGGAGTTTCATCTTTGAGAAGATCTGAAGACTAAGTACCAGCTTCCAGACATATGACATACATGTTTGAAAGGCCTTGAAAAAATAATTTAATTGAGATACCTTTTGAAATGTCACTTCTTCATTTTATTATATCTGCATCTCTTTTAAAGAGAACTGGATGTGGTCAGATTAGTGTTTATCATAAATCCAAAATAGCATTTGGAGCTCTTGACTCATCAGAACAGGTGGGGGATCTAGATGCTAACTCATAAATTATTCATATATTTATTAGTTCATTATATATGCACTAATACTTACAAAAGGAATTTGTGATAGCTTACATAGTTAATAAAGCTTTTGCCATAAAAGAATGAGACTCCAGCATGAAGGGAATCAAGTAACCTAGCCTGGGGCAAATTACTTATTAACTGAATAGAAAATTTAGCTATAAGCTGACTAGCTGCCAATGTAAAGTAAAAGAAAAAGAAAGGAAGGGCAATCAATTATAAAGCTTATGTTAAATAAAAGAAATAAGAATAATTGTTAATTAAAACATTTTCCCAACATTATCAACACTAAGAGAAATTTTGAACTTATAGAAATGTCACCAGGAAAAAACATTTTAAAACGAATATTTAAATGAATATTAGATGTATTCTTCATAAATTCTTATATTAACTCTGGTATCAAATTGCAGCCCCTAGAATCCATTCTATGTAGGAATAAAGCTTACTGTACCTCTGACAATATATGTGAAGAGTTTAAAAGCTCTAGAAGAACTCATTCCTTCCTAATGAACTAGCACTATTGCTCCTTATTTAAGCATCTGCCTGTGCATAAGTAGTAAGACCTAATTCTAATTGCTATCCACATTGCTTTTCAGCTTTTCTCTGAAAATCTTTGAAAATAATAAAATTCAAATGATTTTCAGCTCACATTGTTAGTTGTCATAAATAGGTCACACAATGTTTGAGAGTGACACAAATTGAAAGGAGTAACCATTAGAGAATTCAATTTTTTTCTCTGAAATATGCATGAAAAAAAAAAAACCAGCTCTGGCTGATTTGAGTCACTTTGTTACAGATATTGGAAAAGAAAAACTGCTCAATGGGCAGCAGAGGAAGAAATGAAATGAATACTCAGGTCTGTAGGAGACTTCATGGAAGCATTTGAGTTCTTAATACTCTCACCCCCTATTGCTGCCACCTCTTTCTCAACTACAGAGAGACTTATATAGGGCGCCTGGGTGGCTCAGTGGGTTAAGCACTCTACGCTTGATTTCCAGGTCATAGTTTCAGATTGTGAGATTGAGCCCTGATTCTGGCTCAACCCTGGGCTTGGAGCCTGCTTTGGATTTTCTCTTTTCCTTTCCCCCTGCCCCTTCCTACTCTCCCTTTTCACTCTCAGGCTCTCTCTTTCTTAAAAAAAAAAAAATAATAATAATAATAAAATGGGAGGGGGTAGAAAGGGCACCTGGGTAGCTCAGTGGTTGAGCATCTGCCTTCAGCCCAGGTCATGATCTCGGGGTGCTGGGGTAGAGTCCTCCATCTGGCTCCCCGCAGGGAGCCTGCTTCTGCCTCTGCCTGTGTCTCGGTCTTTCTCTCTGTGTCTCACATGAATGAAAAATAAATTAATAAAAATAAACTAAAAATAAAAGGGTTTTGCTCTATTCTTTTTATACCAATTGTCCATATGAGTTTACTGTTTTTCTTTCTTTCTTCTTTCTTTCTTTCTTTCTTTCTTTCTTTCTTTCTTTCTTTCTTTCTTTCTTTCCTTTCTTTCTTTCCTTTCCTTTCTTTCTTCTTTCTCTTTCTTTCTTTCTTTCTTTCTTTCTTTCTTTCTTTCTTTCTTTCTTTTTCTTTCTTTCTTTCTTTCTTTCTTTCTTTCTTTCTTTCTTTCTTTCTTTCTTTCTCTTTCTTTCTTTCTCTTTTTCTTTTTCTCCTTCTCCTCCTCCTCCTCCTCCTCCTCCTCCTCCTCCTCCTCCTCCTCCTCCTCCTCCTCCTCCTCCTTCTTCTTCTTCTTCTTCTTCTTCTTCTTCTTCTTCTTCTTCTTCTTCTTCTTCTTCAGATTTTATTTATTTATTCATGAGAGACACAGAAGGAGAGAAGCAGA
Organism: Canis aureus; assembly: GCF_053574225.1. Lineage (NCBI taxonomy): Eukaryota > Metazoa > Chordata > Mammalia > Carnivora > Canidae > Canis > Canis aureus. The sequence continues at coordinate 12,997,116 of NC_135635.1, forward strand.
GACACAGGCAGAGGGAGATCCTGCAGGAACTCCAGGATCATGCTCTGGGTAGAAGGCAGGTGCTAAACCGCTGAGCCCCCAGGCGTCTGGAGTTTATTGTTTTTCTAATTTCTACTGCAATGTCATTGCTAAAGTAATTTCTTCTATCACCTATAACTGAACTCTTTTCATTGATTTATTTGATGAATTCATTTTAGATGAGGCTCAAAAGTGATCACATGATTCTATTTCCCCAATTTACTCAATCTGCATATAATCATTTTTACTCCTTACATGGAATATTTAATTTTCATTCTACTCATATGCAGTTTTGTTATGTTTCTTTATAGCTCAAACTTAATCTTCCATTCTTAACAAAATAATAAACAAATAGGTGGCCATATTTCTTTGTAATTTGTCTCATATGCAGTTACATAATGGTTTATAAAGACTAAATATGGAATTATTTTTAAATAAATAATCACATATGATACATGTATGACAAAATATCACTTCCTAGATAAAATTAAAATACTGTTTTATTAACACAATAAAACATGTTTATTGTTACTCCAGTGACGGCATTTAAATAAATATGCAAAACACTTATCACACTGCTTAGCACAAAATACAAAGTAAATAAATAAATTTAGGTGTACCCATTTCTCCCTTTAAATGGTGCTTTATTCTGTCAGTGAAACAGTAATTTTGCTGTGACATAGGTGATAACATCTTTGGATAATTAACAAATTAAACTTATTCTCCTTACTTTACCAATTGCTAGGCAGTATAATCTTCATAGCTTTTTTTTTTTTTTTTAAGAATTATTTAGTTATTCCTGGGAGACAGACTGAGAGAGAGAGGCAGAGACATAGGCAGAGGGAGAAGCAGGTTCCCCACAGGGAACCCTTGCTGGACTGATCCTGGAATCCGGGATCACAACCTGAGTCCAAGGCAGGTGCCCAACCACTGAGCCACCCAGGTGTTCCTTCAGTTCTTTTGTAATATCTATTGCATATTCACACTTTGCTGGTTAAATTAATCCTAATTAGTCTTACAGATGAGAAATGGAGATTTATATAACCTCTTCCATTTCATCTTTAACTCTCATTTCTTTCTAAATTACAAGCTACTAAAATTTTTGTTTGTAATAATATAATCAAAGCATTTATTTTTAGCACATTGATTAACATATGACTAGCTCTTTTAAAGAACTAAGTTTATATTGACACTGAGCATGTCTCAATCAGTACCTATTTCCTAATCCATACTCATGAATTTCTTCTAACATTGTACTTCTGTAGTTAAAATCTATGAATTCTACGTTTTGAATTACAGAGGAATGATTTTCCTTCATTGAAGTTTCCTTTCTTTTCTTAAGAATGTTTCTTAAAACATAATTTAGAGAAGCAAAAGAATTCATTAAAGAACATTTTCTCTTAAACTAAGAAATTAATTATATGAAGAACATTAAATCTGAAACAAGAATCTTACAATTAAAGGGAAAAATTACTGCAATTTTTATATTATTATTCAATTTATAACCAGTGTGCTTGAAAATTTATTTTTCTATATATAGGTATGCCTAAATAGTAGATCCTTAGATACTAAGTCTTAATTATCAGAAACTCTGTGTCCGCATGTAAAAATTAAAGATTAGTCACAGTTTTTATATGGCCCCTTACAACTCTAAGTTTCATTTTATTGTTAATGAGGGACTAGATGGAAATCCTAAATAATCTTTCTCTTGGATTACCAGAAATATTTTTCTCATTACTGCAATAAACATCAATTTAAGTTCAATGTAAATGAAAGAAGGGGTTCACTTAAAGGCATTAATATTTCCATAAGCGCAAGCCATATCCTACCACAATAAAGAACACAGAAAATAATCGTATTTGTGATACTATTTTGTATTTTAATAACTTCAAAACAATCACTATGCCAAAGAACTTTCTTTTTTCCACAAAATGATTTATTTAAAAATCAACAATATTTGGCATTCAGTCTCCCTTGCAAAGGTCTCATCCAAATATATCTATGTAAACAGTTGGCCATGTTTTCCCTCTTCTAATTGAATATCCTGGCACAAATAATCATGTCTCTCAATAACTTTATTATTATTTATGCTTAGTTCTACCCCCCTCATGAATTTTCTATTTATTTAACATCTTCAGTAATTTCCAAAGAAACAATGTATTATTTCAAGTCATCCTTGACAATATTCTAAGACTCAATAAGACACATTCTTTATGGCCTAGATCTCTGTTTATCTTACAGGTCATTTATTTTTAAATACATTGTTCTATATAATTTGTCATTTAGCTATGGATAGGTCACAATGTAAAATATATTCACCTTTTTAAAATACTTTCTTAACAGTTCTGCTTCACTGTGATCTATTTTACTATAACTATTATGAATTAATTACCTTATTATGAGTAAATTAGTGACATTTACCAACCGTTTATAATATATCAGCCATGTACTAAATGCTGAGGATATGGACAAAAACAGAATGATATATCTTTCCATGGAGTCTGAAATCATTTTGAGTATTATTTAAAATAGTTGAATTATTTTCATCCCTGCTATTGACATAACTTCTCCCTACACATGATTTTTCTTTTATTAAAATATCTACAGTATTTTTGTTGGACAGAATATCTACTCATATTTTAAATCACCAAATATTTTACTTAATTTTCTAATCAATAATGTAAAAAAAAGACACTGTATACTCATTCGAATCACCTGAACTTGCCATTTACAACATAACCCTTGTGAAAACGATCACAAAATATACTCATGGGTCATGGTGGTGGAAAAGAGAGTGCTACAAGACAGAAAGATATCTAAATCTTAGTAGTCAAGCATGTTCCCTAAGGCATAGCAAAGTTGGTCTTCATTGAGGTTGAAGACCACATTCATCAAGAAACTAACATTATTGACTTGATATTCAGATCATCAGGTACAGGTATATTTTAAGCCAAGATGGATTTTTGTAATTAAAAAATATCCTACTGCTACAGGATTCATCTTACATTTGATGCATACATTTACATAATAATTGTGCTCCCTAAAGTCTAACAATTTAATGGTATGACATAAAAATAATGTCTTTGGTTTAATAAAATGTGATAACTAAATCATGTGACCATTCACTCATCACATTTACTGAACATTTACTATGTTCATGGCACTGTTCTAGATACCTGGAATGCAAGGATAAATAAACAGAAGTGATAATATTTCTATTCTTCAATTTCATATAGGAAACTTGCCTGGTTAATATCACATTTTCTCCTGAAGGAGTTAAGAAGGAAAAAAGCTTCTAAAAGCATCCTCTCAGGAAAAGCACAAAAAATATTATTCTTATCACTAATTTACATTTTAGAGGAAACAATAATAAACTGGCTAACATAAATTTACTGAAAACTCATTATTCAACAATCTACACCATAATAAGCTGGTCCATATGTTGGACATCTCATTAAATGAATGTATTTCCTCAATTGTCATTTTGTTCTTATTCATCAGTCAAATTTTCCATACTTAAGCAAAGTGACCTTTTTTTTTAGAGGATGTTTACAGATGGTTTATTTTTCAAATTATACTTGACCGTCTTCTAATTACAAACATCTTAATAAAAATTAACTTGTGACTTTGCACCAGTTCCATTATATCCATTTTAGTGAAATAAAAGGTAGATAAACCTATGAACCTAGGAGTCCAAAATCCCATTGAATATATACATGCCTGGACATTTGAAGGTTCCTGCAAAATTCCAAAAAACTTAGCAAACTTATGGGGATTTGGCAGAGATACTTTAATCTCCTAATTCCAAACCTAGAGTTTTAATAACAGTGTAAACTCAATCTTAGTATTCTAATCTTTAAAATCAGAATCTCATGGTCTTCTAGAAAAGATTAAATGAGAATATGCATTAAAACTATTATCTCAGCCTCAAATGCATACTTTTCTTCCTCTATTCCTTCAAGCTGTATTCATTAACTACCTCTTTTTAGTGTGAGCTTCTAAATTTTCCAGTGAACACCATTTATTTTATAACTACACTGAATAAACCATTATATAACTATTTTAAAACCGTTTTAGCTGCCCTTTGATTGGTGCATCCAGGAAATTATTCTTGATGATTTACCCTATTTTTGTCTAGACCCAATTTATATGCACTTATAGTACCTGGTTTACATCTTTACAAGAGCTATCTTTGTCCAATAAACTTTCTATTTGTCCAATAAACTGTTTATTTCCATTCCTGTCCCTTTTTCAATAGACTGTTTTGTCCATGGCAACAGGCTATAAACTTTTCCTTGCATAGTCATTGACCATAGAAGGGGCTTAATAAATATTTGCTGAATTAATAAAATAGTATGTTCCACGACTTCAAGAGATTCACAACTATGTAGGGTGGTATTACCTATGGAAATAACATCATTCTATCCATTAAATTGTGCCATAGTATCTACTATATATAAATCTGTTTATTCTACTAGAATATAAACTCTTTGATGGAAAGATTCATGTTTTAGTCATCCTTGCATCCCTAAAGTGTGGCATATGTGTAAAATTGGCCGAATGTGGTTCTCCAGTTTAAGAGACTTACTTAGAACTTGGGAAGATACTGCTACTAGCCTTGTGCTCAGAAGTTTAATTCAGAGGATTAAGATGCCAAGTAAACGCATGACTTGAAAAGAACAAACAGCCCAGATAATCCATAATAAATCATCCTTGCTTTTGCTTTGTGAGATTAATTGGAATGAAGATATTTTATTTTTTTAAGTAAGCTCTATGCCCAGCATGGGCTTGAACTCATGACCCCAACATCAGGAGTTGATGCTTTATTGGCTGAGACAACTACATGCCCCAGAATGCAGGTATTTTAGAAATTATCATTCTGGCAATAAACATCAAAGTTTCAGGCACGTTGACATAAGGGCTTTTGATAGCAAAATAGCAATAGAGCCACCTAAGAAATATGGTTGATGTACCAGAAAAATAAGTTTATAGTTTAGATGGGAAAACAAGAGAAATAGTGGTATTAATTCTAATACTATGTATGTGACAAATAGAACTATTTCTTCTGCTTAGAACCCTTGTATCTATCTGAAGGTCAATCGGAATAACCATAAGTCAGGGCACCTGGGTAGCTCAGTCAGTTGAGTGTTAGACTTTTGGTTTCAGTTCAGGTCATGATTTCATGGGTCATGGGATCTGGCTCCAAACTCAGTGGGGAGTCTGCTTGAAGATCTCTTCTCCTGCCCCTCTCCCTCACCCTCCCTACCATGTGCACATGTGCTTTATCTCTCTAAAATAAATAAATCCTAAAAAAATTTTTTTTAAAGCCATAAAGCCAACACCCTCATACAAACATTACTATGCCTGGCACTTTTTTTACTTTTTCTACTTAATGTTTATAAGCATAAAAAATTATCTAAGAATATAGTGATTTAAAGGCAGGTAAGTCTGAAGACAGGAAAGAGTCTATATGACTTATAATCATCTTTATGTTCACTGAGGCACTGCTATCACTACTTTTAACAAACAATACAATATAAGGAATTTTTCTAAAGATGCAATTATATTCAAATTTTCCATAGACTGACAAATTCACTTTTTGGTAGGGGTTAAAGTTCTTATTCTCTACTTATATTACCCCTAAGTATTATTTTCTAGCCAAATCCTCAAATATTAACCAATCCAGGGCCAGAATTCAAATATAGAAAACACAAAACTAGGAAATAAAAATAAATCTCATGCTCACAATAATTTTACAGAATAAGATTCCTTAGTGGTAAGTAAGCATCTTTGGATTTTCTACTAAAATTTCTCCACCATAGAAGATCACTGTTGATCATAATATCAAAGCACTTTAAAATATCATAATAAAAGTCATTTCCCAGGTTCACATAAAGGGAAAAATCGTATTTGTTTTCCACTATTCTTGCCTATTTGTTCTGGAACTTGGGTGCCCTCATACTGACCTATTTTGTTTATTACGGGTCCATCCAATTCACCTCTTGGCTGCCTACTCATCTAGTTCTTCAATAGATCCTCCTGTTTGTCACCCAGCTTCTCTTCTTGCCAACTAATATATCATCTTCCATCTGTTTAAATTCCTATGTTCTTCCTGGCACAGCTCTGCCTCCAGATTCCCTCTCAGCCACCTACCTTGCTGCCCTTCCATCTGCTAGCATGACTAGTGTCTTTTCTAACCTATTCTCAATCTAAATCATCTTCAGTTTTCCACTTGAATTTCTTTATCAAAAGTTCTTATCTTAAAGAGCTATTGTGATTGCATTCATAACATATCATACAACATTGAAGTAGCAAGGGAAGTTTAAAACCATTATGTTCAAACATGCATTTAATTTTTTAATTCTTCCACCCTTTAAATTCATTTACTGTTCTCAACTTCTTTTTTTTAATATTTTATTTATTTATTCATGAGAGACACAGAGAGAAGAGGCAGAGACATAGGCAGAGAAAGAGGCAGGAAGCCCGATGTGGGGCTTGATCCTGGGACTCTGGGATCACGCCCTGAGCCAAAGGCAGAAGCTCAACCACTGAGCCACCCAGGCATGCCCTTCTTTTTTTTTTTTAATTTTTAAATTTTATTTATTATTGTTCTCAACTTCCTTCAGTGATAGTGTTTTGAAGCAATAGAGTGTACCACTAAAATACATTAATACTGTCTTTTGACAGTAAAATAGTAAGAATACTATATTCTTCAGAGCACTACCTCTGAAGTGTGGCCCAATTCTTGTTAGTCTTGTGGTTAATTGTGTTTGGTTCATTGTTCCAACGTTTGGCATTTACTGATTAGCAACAACCTTTTCTTGGTCACCACATTTTCAAGACAATTCAATTTAATTTTGTGGGCTTAATGTAGCAGAAATATTTCTTAATTAGGATGTGTGTTGCTTACTGGATACCAAAGACATTATATAAACAACACTAGCACTTGATAATTACAGTTTCAGAATTTGATATTTTAGGAGCATAAGGTGGCATTTTCCCTTGACATTGATTTAGTTGATAGATGAAGTAGATGCTTGTTTCTATGTAGCAGTTACGCTACAAGTTAAAACAGAATCAGGAAAATGTTTAAACTTTAGGCTTACATAGCATGCCACTAGACTGAAAACTTAATTTTCCATTTGTATTTCTGGAGGACATACCCCTCCCTTTATCAGCCACAACTTAAAAAAGATATAGTGAAAGGGAATATAAGGGAAGGGAGAAGAAATGTGTGGGAAATATCAGAAAGGGAGACAGAACATAAAGACTCCTAACTCTGGGAAACGAACTAGGGGTGGTGGAAGGGGAGGAGGGCGGGGGGGTGAGGGTGAATGGGTGATGGGCACTGGGGGGGGCACTTGGAGTGATGAGCACTGGATGTTATTCTGTATGTTGGTAAATTGAACACCAATAAAAAATAAATTTATTAAAAAAAAAAGAGTTCAGCTAAGCTTATGTTTACAGGAAATTCACTTAAGATTTATCCTTAAATCTGAAATAATACAGCATTTAATAAAACAGTATTTTTTTAAAGACTTGATTAATTTATTTTAAATACTGGGAATATTAACATTTCCATTGATGTTAATTGGTGTTAAAGATGTTAAGACATTTTTATATTTGTTTTAATATAGGTTTATTATTATATAGGTTTTATTATTATTTTGGTATGGTAAAGCCAATAGATCTGATGATATCTGCCATTAAAAAAGATACTCATTATACTCCCAGATCTCAAGAAAAGAGTATGGCCTACTATGCCCGGGGGTACACAGGTAATCTTGTGGGGTCTGGGGTCAATCAGGAGGCAGAAGAACAGAGAAAAACTATGAGCAAAAGCCTCTATTGTGGTTTTCTGAGAAAGGAGACAGGATAAAAGTGGATTTAGGATTGGCTAGTTTAAATTACTTCAGGAAGATCTCTGGGCACTAGAGCTGTCTCTAGTTGTCTGATTATTTGTCCCTGAGGTGATTAGGGCAAGAAGAAATTGGCCAGAGTTGGAGAACTCTGATAAAAGAAGGAACTTTGAGGTGTGGGCTCCCAATTACTTGGTTTGCATTTGAAAATGCACTCAAGGATGACTGGTTTACTAAGTCTAGTAATTGGCTAACCTTGGGAAGGGCTGTCCCTTTAGGGTCAGCAAAGCAAAGTATGAGAATACAGAATAAAAGGCAAGATTATTAAAAGATTTAATTTAGAGTTGAAAATTACTAAAAAATGTTCAGCATTCATCTGATTCAAAGGTCAGAAACTTTTTAAGCATTAAGTGTCTCCAGAGGGATTAAATAACATTTGCAAGTACCCAATGACTATAAAACTAAGTCTAAATATGTTAATCCAGTGGTTAAGTTCTTAATTACCTGTTCCCCCTCTGTTTATTCTCAACTATAACTATCTAATTCCTCTATTTCAGTCCTGACCCTGGAATATAAAGTATTAAGTTTTGCTTCCATGCTTTTATGTATATTCATCTCTTGGACTCCATTTAAAAATTTTGAGTATGGTTCCTTATTTGACCTATGACACTTAAACATTTTACCAAATATTTTAGATGGCTCTATGTTGTACATTTTTTCTTACATTTGAAGAATCCTTAAATAGATGCTTCTTCATTATACTGAGTTGTCTTATGAGAGGAAAATGATTAGAAAACAATGAAAAATAGAGTGAATGTTATATTTATTATCAGAGGAAAGAGATTCTTGAAACATGCATGAAGCCATATTAAAATGACACATCCTCAGAGTCAAATTTTAGGAGCATTTGGAAATGAAAGTATTTTAAAAACTGATTTCTTAGGGAACATATTTTAAGGAGGAACTAATTTTACTATTTTTACCAATGGAAGAAAAGAGGAGATGCAATTTCTTGGTATAACTCTGTTACAAATTCATACTCAAAAAAGTTTCTGTGGATTTTATAAATCAGAATTATTTACTAAAAAGTACCAGGGAGAGGGATGGTGCCTGGATAGCTCAGTCGGTTAAGCATCCAACTCAGTTTTGGATCAGTTCATGATCTAAGGGTCCTGAGATCAAGACCTGTGTGGGGGCTCCATGCTCAGCGAGAAGTCTGCTTGAGATTCTTTGTTCTTTCCTACTATCCCTCCCCTCCCTCCCTCTATCTCTCTCTCTCAAATAAATCTTAAACAAAAAATACAGGGGGGCTTCCTTTTCAAAAAATATAAACTCAGATTTAATCAATTTGTATGTGTGTTTTAAGTTTGGAAAATGGACGTATTATTCCTCTTTAAATGCTTTTTCTCTCCTAGTCTTCCAATAAATGATTCATAACTTTTTTATAATCCTAGTTTATGACTAATGCCGAATACAAGACACATAGAGATATACAGAAATATAGATGTAGATAGCTTTCTACTTAGATTTATTATAACATATGTGCAAACATTAATATAAGTATTTATATTAAAAGGAAAATTGATGGCTTACCATTTTAAAATATTCAACTGATTTCTCACTCTATTAAGTCATCTTTAAAATTCATTTTTAAAGTAAATTACAAAGCCTTATATTAGTGAATCATAATGTTTCAGAATTCTTATAAATTGATTTTAAGAGGCATTAATAATATGTATCAACCATTAGTTAAGCACATTTTTCTTTTAAAATCTTGTATTTGATATTTCACTGCTATATGGGTTCCTCATTCCATTTCATCTTTCCTTTTATTACATCCTTTTTGTATCTTCAGTCTCCTCCCTAACTTCATGTAATATGATTATGCTTTGTCATAATAATCATGACCTAAACTAATTTTGGTGTCTCAGGTCCTATATTGTGGTTAATATTCAAATATTCTCATTAATCTCTTGTTAGTTTCTCATACTGACAATCTATAAAAATTAATTACAAATACTGTGGAAATTAGGAACTGAGAGCATCTCATTCCAGATTTCCCTCACATGATCCAGGAAATGTTCTTTATCTAACCATCATGTATTTTCAATGATATTGAGTAATGGCTAGGGTTAGGTTTGAGACTAGAACAATGACAGAAAGGTTTAACAAGTGCAGTGCTATGTGGACCCTTTGTTTATACAATCTCACCATGTTAGCCCATTAATTTTACTGCTATGATCTTGTCATCCAGCATGAGGGCTTTTCTTCTCCTACTGTCACCTCAGCTAGATCCAACAAGTAGTGCTGCCATTATACTCATTACTCAGAATTTAGTATGTTGTTAGGTAATAAATATCTTTAAGTTTCTGCCTCCTCTATTCTTTCTCATTTTCCTTTCAATTCCATCTTACTAGCTATTAATGGGCCACCTCAGCCAGGAGGCATTTGAGCAGCACTGAACACCATGACTCAGCATCAGGAGAACTCTAAAATGTATAGGCAGTTACTTCTGCTTCCTATCTTCCCCTCTCTGAGGAGAAACTCAACGTCTGAGTTTCTTCCTGTACCTAAACCATTTCAGCTTTGCAGATTTAAACATGTTCTACAATGTGAGTTCTGTGGCACCATACTACCAGGCAGTTGAAAGGAAACTCAATAGAGTAATACCGCAGCAGAATCAAAATACATTGTGAAATGTTTGAAAAGTAGTTTTCCTGTGCTCTTATTAATCATTGCTCTGTATTTCTTTCCTTTTTTTTTTTTTTATAAGTGATGCCTATTTCACAAGGCATACTGAGCATATCTATTACTGGTCCTTTTTTTTAAAGATTTTTAAAATTTATTTTTTCATGACAGACAGAGAGAGAGAGAGGCAGAGACACAGGCAGAGGGAGAAGCAGGCTCCATGCAGGGAGATGATGTGGGATTCGATCCCGGGTCTCCAGGATCAGGCCCTAGGTTGAAGGCAACGCTAAACCGCTGAGCCACCCAGGCTGCCCTATTACTGGTTCTTGATAGATTATTTAGCAAATGTATTTTTTAAAACTTAGCATCATACTTGAGGAAGTACCTATACATACATGCTATATTGTACATATTATGTTTTACAAATTATATTATAGTATATATGTGTGTGCATAAACATGTGCACATATAGGTATATGTGTGTATATATACTAATACTGCATGTATATACACAGTATTAGAATATGTTTACTGTTTAAAATCATCATTAAAACATTTTACTATATCTAGAGTTTCTTACTGAATTGTTTTTAATGCTATTTTCTCACCCTAAAGAGATGTTGAGGAATTCATATCATACAGCACATAATTTACATATTTATTAATTTTTTGCCATGATATTTAAGCAAGCAGCTTTAATTTACAAAGACTGGCAAATTTAGTATATTATTATTGTTATTATTATTACTTTTCAGTTTTTCAGAGTTTTTGTGAATTTTACATAGTGGGTTCAGCAATTACATAAGCTTAATTTTTAAAGCATCAAGAAAAAATAGAACTTTTTTGTGTAAATTTCAAAATATACTATCTATCCATTCTTTTTAGAGTAACGCACACTGGACAGGAGGAAAGAAAACAAAACACTCCAGGTAGAAGCCAAACTGTTTTCTGACAACAAGGTCTTCCTTCAAGGACATGCTATTCCAAATTATTTCAATTCCATCTGTTCAATTTGTATGCAACACCGTATTTGAGTTTGAGTACCTCAGTGTTATCCTCTACTTCTGGGAGAAGGACTGAACATTTTGGGTGTCTACCAACATCCTTCACCATAATTTTAAAATGTTGACATGAAGGAAATAATCTGAGCCAAAGGAATACCACAGCCCTGCTTAAACTTCTCCAGAAGGAGATAATTTTTTTTTTTTTTTTTTTGATTCAGCTCACGCTCAGTGCTGCCCCTCCCCATTTGCAGGCTATCTATCCAAGACACACACACATCTGAGCTCTGGCACATTCTTGAAAAGCTTTTGCATGCAAATAAAACACCTTATGGCACAATACTGTCAAAAATATAAATTCCCCTTTCAATCAACAAAACAATTCAGAACCCTGACACTACATCCGAAAACTGAGATCTGAGTCAACCTTACTAATACTGCATCACCGTTATCCTAACTCAGCACATTCTCACTTACAATTACCTAACCGAGAGAAAAACCTTGCACTTACCTGATACGCTGAGTTATCTGTTGTTCTGGGTACAGGATTTATTGCAAATTATGCATTTGAATAAATGCAGCGACAGTGATACCACAATACGCCTCTCTCCTGCTGCAGAAAGCAAGTTAAAAGGACTTCAAGCTGTGACCTCAGAGGCAGGCACAGCCGCTCCCATCCTTCAGCCAACCTTCTGGGGAGAGCAGGTTAGATGACAGTGAAGCTGGCTCCCTACATAGCAATACTTTCAAATAAAGCATTCTGTGCTGGGAGCTGGGGGATTTACATCTTCCAAATTCGGCTGGCCCGAGTCAATGCTGCTTCTATGCTTGAAAATATTAAGCATTTCACTGCAGTCACTTAATGCAAGAAACTATCTGAGGCGACTTCACAAACCCTGTCATTCTGTTCGGAGACTAAAGAATGAGCACCGCATGCATAATTCATGCATTAAAATCTTCAATGCACTTCCTGTAGCCACTGTTCTATCCAGTAATGGGCTATTGATCACCTCATCGCTAAGACAATTGAAGCTCCGCAATTGGTTTATTTCCACAAATAAAATTACAACCTAAATCACAGGGAGAATGCTCCAACCCTGCAACAGCCACTCGGGTAAAACACTCACATAGACAAGATAACATTTGCATACTGCAGAATGTTTAAACTGGACTCTCTGGCAGAAACACTGTAGTATCTGTCTTCTTTTATTCAAAAGACATACTTTCTGCAGATTTAGACTGAATATTTTATATTAAAAGTGAGATATACAGAGTTGTTTTTTTTCTCCTGCCATTTTTGAAAAATCAACAGGCTAATCTGAAAATTAAGGGAAAAAAAACAGATGATGATATATGGTTACAAATCATAGGAAATTTTTATCTAGATTCATAAGGATAACTTTTCTTAGAAGACTTTTATTTTAAAATAATTAATTTTTCATCTGAATAATGTGGAAGAGATTTTTTTTTAATCATCATGGGGATACATTTGTTCATCATTGTTAAGTATTTTGGATGGTAAGTACCTTTTTTTTCTGGGAGTGCCAGTAGTTCTGAGAGTCTTTTTCTTAGAATATAAGCTTCTAAGAACACATCATGGTTTCTATTACTCTTTTTTTCACTGCCTCAAAAAAGCAGGCTTTAAAACAAAATGTGCATTTCATTATGCTAATATTCATCAAGGGAAAACACAGGTAGCATTTTAAAATGTCATAATTTTTGTGAAAAAAAACCATAGTGGAAAAAACATATAAAAATAGCAAATGTATGTAAACGTTTGTCTATTTCCCAAAGTATGCTCAGTGTAAAAATTAGTGAAGCTTTATTTATCCACCAAAAAAGGACTAAATATGATGTTATTAAGATCATTCAGAAACCTAATGTGTGTCTTTCCACAGCCTCTTTTTTATTTACCCATAGATACCACATATGCACACACAATTATCACAGTTCTATGTTGTCACACCTGACATTTATAAGACTCAAGTGAAAACTTCAAGTTCGTATCTTGGGGCTAGCCTAGAGAAAAACTGTCAAAGTATACTCAAGGTTTCCCTTCTAACAGTTACACAATTAGTAACTGGGAGCAATTCAGCCTTGGAGAAAGCAGGATCACAGTGACTTTCAGTAATTAAACCAGTAGCAATTGATAGCAGCCTGTGAAGGTACTAGGAGTGGAATGGAGTTCAGGGATGTTCAGGGAAACACTTCTTTTCAATGCATATAAGAGCATGCCTGTTAGGTCATAGAAAAGGTAATTGCACCTACTTATTCAAGATTATGCTACAATATTCTATATGGCAGTCTGAGAAATTAATCACCCAGTTACTATGTATATTATATATCCCATACTCCAAAATGTTTTGTTCTACCTTAGGAAATTCTACTTAAACATTTATATATATTGCCTCTAACCTAATACACTTCAAGTGGACTACATAGTAGCCTTTATTTTATAATATTTACCTTAGTAATATTCTTTATTCCTTAAATGAAGATTGAAAGACCTCAAACATTTAAAAAATTACAGAAGTTATAGCTAAGGATTAATATTCTGCCTAGAGTTTTATCAACTTAATCACCTACAGAAGCAATTTTGTATGAAGATAACATTTAAAAATAGTAGAAAACTGAAAACTTTAAAATGTAACTTATCAGGTATGGGGATATAGAGTACAATCATTCAGGAGATATAAACTCACATAAACTAAAATAACTACGTATTAGAATTAGAAGCATTAGAAATTTAACCTCTCTGAAATGCCCATGATTGGATAATGCATAACTATGCATAGGAAAAACTTAGTTCATCTCTCCTTTTGCAGTGAGTGAGAAGAAAATCAGTATCTTTTCTCTGATACAAATACTCAAGACCCAAATCTAAATGAAGATAACTGTGTATCCACTTGGTGAATTTTCAAATTCAATTGTCTTAAAAGTGGGGAGAAATATGAGAAACACACATAGAAACACTTCATGACCTAGAAGAGACCAACACTGGAAGTCTGCAAAGAAGAATATGACAGGGGAAAGGCTAGAGGGGTGGCAAATCCCTAAAACATCAGTGGGAGCTGCAAGTACGTCTTGAAGGGTAACAACTGGTGGAAAAGTTGTCAATTATACTCTCAGATAAAACAAAGCCAAAGGTTATAATAACAACTAAATTCCACTGTCCAGAAGTCTGCTATGCCTAAGAGATACACTTAACCGATTTTTTCAAATGGATGGAAAACAAAGAATGTGATTTTAGATGAATTTGATCTCTTTGCAGATCAAGAGGCTTTTCCAATATTTTAAATTTATAATGCATGTAGAAAATAAAGTAAACTCTGTAATGTACAATAGGGTCAATAAAATGAATCAAAATGCAAAAAAATCAAAGCATATTTAGCCTGTTAAATTTGTGCTATTAAAATATATAACTAGACTACCTAACTACTGCCATTTGGAAAAACACATAATTTATATCCATTATAAGAAAACGTAATGCCATGTAGCATTAGGAAAACAATTCAGCCTACCAAAGTTTCTACATTTCTGAGCTCAGGGATGTAGGAGCAGAGTGCTTTTGTTCTGAGATTTAAGACATTCTTTCTTTTCTTGCTCTGTCCTACCAATATTATTATCATCCCCTAATCATAATACATTCATTTAATTAAACATATCATGTACCTTCTACAAGAAAGGAATTTTGCCAGATGCTAGGTCAGTGGCTGCCTCCAAAGCAGTCACACTTTAGTGATGATAACAGGTAAACACATAAATACAGAGTGATGAATATATAACATATATCACTTTGATATATGTTAAGATATGCAAATGAGATAATTACTAAAGGGCACTGCACCAGTACGCTAAATGACTTCTAGGTAAGTGTTAATTCTTATTTTTATTTCCCTAGATGAGACATAGTAACAGAAGAAATACTGGCAATACCAACTGCCCATAGAGTATTAGGAAATGTTTTATGGAGGTTGTGGGATATTTAAAGAAACCGAGTGGTGTAATGGAACTAAAATGGACTTTAATGTTTGACAAATTTGAAAACAAGTTCAGGTTTCACTGAATTTGAACTTGCACGTACTATCAATACTCTATGAATATTTAAAATAAGATGGAATTTAAGTTCCATATGACCAAAGACCATGTTTATTACACTATAACATCTGTTTACAGCATTCTTAAAGTTCACTAAGAAGTAAACAAAAAGAGCTACAAGTATCAGCATAGATGGAGTACACAAGCTAAATGCTGAGGAAAAAAAAATAAAACTCATGCATCATAATCCCAATTATATAAAATTTAAAAACAAGCAAGACAGCATGATAATATTACATTTTGTCTAAAAATATATGTATTTAGGTGAAAATTAAGTAGTATATAAATACCAAATTCAAGGTTGTAATTATTTCTGGGGAGAGGAAGAAGGGTGTGATTGGGGAGGAGTATATATTAGGACTTATTTGCCTATATCTTTATTTATTAAACTGGTAGTGGGCACACATATTTTTGTTTTGCTTTTCATATTATCTAAATATTTGAGATTTAGATATTACCTAAATATTTGAGATACTGGGGATCCCTGGGTGGCTCAGCAGTTTAGCGCCTGCCTGCCTTCGGCCCAGGGCATGATCCTGGAGTCCTGGGATCAAGTCCTGTGTTGGTCTCCCTGCATGGAGCCTGCTTCTCCCTCTGCCTGTGTCTCTGCCTCTCTCTCTCTCTCTATCTCTGTCTCTCATGAATAAAAAAATAAAATCTTTAAAAAAATAAATATTTGAGATATTAAGAATGAATTTTAAAAGTGAGGGAAAAAATTAAAAAGAGACTTCACAAAGCTCTTTGCTGTTGGATTCTCTCTCTCTCTCTCTCTCTCTCTTTTTTTTTTTTTTTTTCTTTTCCGGTTCACACTTCCCTTTCCAAGATGGTAACCAAAAGGAAAAAAAAATACTACAAATGACATTCAATTCCACTTTAAACACTCTTCAGTCATCAAGAAATAAATTCAGTGAAATAAAGAGGGTGAAAAAATATAGGGAATATGTTTCTTAATATGTCTCAAAAATTTGTTATTACTTATACATTGTTTTTGTAACATTGGATTCCTTAGTTCTATTAAAATACTTGCTATTCTCTCAATATTCAGTTAGTTTACAGATATCTGTATACTGCCATGGCTTCCCAGATGTCATAAAATGACCCATTTGTAGTTCAATCTCCCTGTAAAATGAAGGTACTAAGAATCTTACTAATGGTTACAGGCATAATTGAAAAATATAATTTAAAGCCTTTTAAGTCTGTGAAGGTATTATATCTCCCAAATAACTATTATAATCCTTATGTAATCCTATTTACGTTTAGTTATTTTCAGAGAAGTAGATTTTTTTTTACAGTTTTTATTTAAGTTCCAGTTATTTAACATACAGTATAATATTAGTTTCAGGTGTACAACATAGTGATTCAACACTTCCATACAATACCCAGTACTTAGCACAAGTGCACTCCTTAATCCCCATCATGTATTTATGGCACGTTTTCCTTTTAAGTGACTCAATGATCTTGAAGTGACTAACTTCAAGTCAAGAGATATCAGCAACCAGTTCTAACTTATGAGATTCCCTAAACAGTTCTGGGTATGTGCCAGTCTGTTTCTAGATACACATTAGGGAAGATCTTTAAAAACTATATCCTACTGGTCTGCTTTTCTTCTCTGGTAACAAATTTAAATATTTGCAAAATAGTTTGGTCCAAATATATTTCTATTTTCAAGATAATTTAGGCATACCTCACTTTGTCTCAATTTTTATTCAACAGAAGTCTGTATTGTCTTAGGTCTTTTAGGATTTTTAAGTTTCAACACATGAGTTAATTCTTCAAGAAGACTTAATGGGGAAAAAAGGCTAACTTGATTAATTTATTAATGAATAATGCCAACAACAAAATGGATGATATATTTACTATAATATTTGATTGTATATTATCTTGAAAATATAAATACCTTTTAAGAACTTTATATAAGTTTTAGCCTCATTATCACTAAAAAGGCACTAATTTAAAAATTTCTAAATACATGTATTTTTAAAATAACTACATCATGATTATAGGGCACAAGTATATATTGTGAGCATTCATGTGAGATATGCATATGTGCACAAATATTTTAAAACTTGAATTATACTATATTTCACTTTAGTGTACAGGTGACTATACAATTTGCTAAACTTCCACGAAATGACAGAGCTATGTCACCTGCACTCTGATCAACAAATAATCTATTATTAAAGTCCCACAGGCCCTGTATTCTCCCCTCCACCCTCCACCACCCACCCAAAATAGCCACTACTCTGACTGATAACAACATAAATTAGATTTTTTTATACAACCAACCTGTAGTGATGCAGAATTCTACAGACATAGAACTATTTCAAATATAAATTTGCACAAGTGTTTCACACTCTATTCACACTCCTCCTATTTTTATTTGACCATAGTTTCAACATGTAAAATGTAACTATTATATTTTTCATTTAATAAAACAATTTTGCATAAGTTTCTCTTGAGATAAATACTTCAGAACACATTTTACTTTCTACCATAACGTAGGTCTCAAGGCAGGATATTAATGTACTAGTAAAGTCTTTTGTGAAATATTTGTTTTTGTGGAGTTATTACATGGGGTGATCAACTTTGCTTTTTCATAAAAAGTTTTATCTTTAAATTTGCAACTGTAATTTCCTGGAGAAGATTTCATCAGAGACATCTGTCCTATGAAATTAAAGAGCCACTCATAAAAGTATCTTGAAAATACAACTGATATTTTAGTTTTAGAGAGTGGATTATAGGGATCTTAGGAACAAAGTGATACTTTGCTGAAATGCATGAGGATTTAAATTAAAGTAGATAAGTGTAGGGTCTACAAGTTTCAATTTATAAGGATAACATACGATCTAAAGTGCCTTCTTAGCACAGAGATGCAAAACTCTTGGTTAGAGAGGCCATTATATAAGCCAGTAATAATTATGTTTGGGAAATAATCCCAATTAGTGACTCAAGGAAAAACAGGTTATGAAATGGAGGGGAGAGAAAAATTAGTTTGGGGCATGAAAGTGTGAATGCGAAGAATACCTGACTTTCTTCTGATCTAACTAATATTGACTTGAGTCCTTCCTTCACAGATATTCATTGATGTGGGCTATGGGTCAAATTCCAGCTCAGTACTTATCCCAAAAGATTTAGGATCAGTGGTCTATTAGAACTAACCCATACAGCTTTTAAGAGTCTATTTTAATTTTCAGGAATTTTGCAAGACAATTATTAAGTACAGTTATTCTTTATAAATAAATGATATGAATTTACATTTAAATATATTATATTTTAAAAAGACAAATACTCAAAATATATCACTTCTTATACATTTTACTATTATCAATGCTTTAGAAATTGTTTACATCTATTCTATCTGTATGGTAAAAATGCTATACAATAGTGTGCTATTGAGCACCTCTAACTCTACGTTCAATAACATCGTGTTGCTAGTTGAAACCAACCTTGGTGAAAATAATTACAGGAACAAAATCAGCAAATGCTAAAAAACAGGGCTTTTCTTTTCCCCTCGAACGCTGGTGATTAAACATTTAACAGCACATCTCAGCTTTGATTTCAGTGTCTAGAAAGTTGTAAAGCAATTATATCTAACCAGCTCCAACATGGTTTTTGAATTTTGATTTTAAAAATATTCCCTCAAAATTTCAACTAATGTTACCAATATGGATAGGCAAAAACTGAGTTGTAGTAAACTCTCTTGGCCAACTGAAAAATAACTGAACCTAAAGGAATGTCTGAAGATATTTATCATAAGAGATCTGTATTTTTCTCCTATTAAGAACTAGGGGAAAAGTCAGGATACTTTCAAAGATGGTTATATCATCCAGGTAAACAAAGAGTTTAGAAAAAACATAGAAGTCAGCATCTCTTCATTGATTCATAGAACAATATAGCATTAGCTATAAATATGCTTTAAACTATCTGATTGTTCTTCCTTCTTCCACAATAATATTAAAAGAAAATTTAAATGATAAAATAATTACACATATAAAATCAATCCGGTATACACTTTTGCTATAGTTGAATAGGTTAGTAAGGTGGCCACCTAAAAATATTTAAATAACAATAATTTAAGAATAATACAATGGTTTAAGAGAGTGAATTAGAAAATACTACAGTATTACAGATTCCACTTAAAAAAATACAGGAACATAGAATGATAGTGAGTGTCTGCCAGTATATGAGAAGGATGTTGGAAGGTCCACTCCTAGCCAGTCTTAATTAGGATCTTCAAATCCCTTTAAATTTGGAATACTTATAGGACTACCTCAGAATCTTTGAAATCCATAGGCTTTGATTTGGGTACAGCAGGAAACTTAAACTTGAGAAGAGAGTGGCACCAGCTTTTGGACAGCCTAGAACCATCTTTAGATTTTTTTTTTAAGCTAGCTCTTTGGAAATGTCCAACATCAGAGCTCTGCTGGAGCTCTGTACACTCATATCTCAAGTGCCTTTGAAGTTGAAGTCTTTTTATTACCCTTTAAAGTATCTGAAATTAGTTGTAAATTAGATTTAACCAAAATGGCAATAAAGTCTCCATCTGGATCTACCATAAATTACATTGACTCATATGTTCAGACTGTTGATCTGAAAAAAGAAGGATCATGTTTTATTCTAGTTGATAAATAATATTACTTTTTCTCCTTTTTAACATTTTTTTAAATTGAAATTCAATTATCCAATATATAGTATATGATTAAAAATATTACTATTGTAGTGTCTATTGTCCTTTTATATACAACCTACAGTGTACAATAAAAAATACTGCAGGGTTAAAAAAGAAACAAGAAACTGTGTTCCATATCAAGAGAGCAAATAGTCAATAGAAACAGATACAATAAAATAGGGACAAGGATATTTTAGGATTGGACAATGTCTGAGGAGATGAAGCTTTAAAATGTATATCACAGTCACTTAAAAACGGGAAAGGATGCCTGGCTGGCTTAATCAGCAGAGCATGTGGCTCTTGATCATTGTATCCTGAGTTCAAGACCTACATTGGGGGTAAAGGTTACTCAAATAAATAAACATTTGTGTATGTTGTAATCAAATGATGCAAATAAACTGAATCTGAAAGGAGACATTACATTAACTATAAGCATAATGAGGCAAGGAGAGATCAAACAGTTTTCTGAGGTGAACTTGATAGGATTTGCTGACTGAGTCTATGCGGGGGATAAAAGAAGCAATATTTAGAACGCCAAGATTTCTACCCTGAAAAATCAGTGGATGTTGACAACAACTAAAACTGATTATCCAAAAGTTAGAGTAAATATAAAATGATAGAAAACAGTGAACCGTATATGTTTACTTCACTTCCTCTTTCTTGCCTTTTCAGTGCTCTATCAAATCTCTAATAGCCAAAACATTTATTTATTTGAATCCTGGGATACCATACTCACCTTGTTACTTCCTTGCTTCTCTGGCATTTCTTCCTCAGTATCAACTCATTTACTTTATTTCCCCTTAAATATCTGTTAAGTTTTCTCTCTTCTTCCCTGTCCTCTTATCAACTTTCCTCATTTTCTACTCAATATTCTCATCCACTCACATAACTTAACAGATTATGTGTAATGATTTCAAACTTGTATCTCTGAGATGTTTTTCCTGAACTGCAGATCCATCAGCGCTATATATGCTTAATGTTTATACTTGGGTATCTCACAAGTATCTCAAACTCAGGCAGTTCACAAATGAACTCAGCTTATTTTTCCTAAATTTGGTTATCCTTTTTCATCTCTATGCTAGGAAATGATATTATCATCCATTCATCTGCTCATGCCAGAAGCTAAGATATCTTTTATACTTGAAGGAACATATATATGCTCAAGAACTCAAACTTTGTCTTTAGTCAAGATATCTTTTCTGAGGTGTAGGCATGTCAACTTCATATTTCCACTTGGTTATCTCACTCTGTGATAATTAAATTCTCAATATTTTTCCAAAGTGGGTCTTCCTCTAGTCCTTCCTATCCTGGTGAATGGCACTACCCTACACCATGTACTCATTTCTAAAGTCTATGGCTACAACTCTCTTTTCTACTTTCTAATTATATAATGAATTCATTTAATTTTTTCTATCTTTATTGTCAATAACCAAGTTCAAGCTATCATCATTTCCTGCTTAGACTATTGAGATAGCTTTATAGGTGATCTCTCCAGATCCACTCTTATGCCTGCTAATCCACACAAAATGCCATCTAAGAATACCAGAAGAATATTTAAAAATGCAAATGTCAGGGTACCTGGGTGGCTTATTGGTTGAGCATCTACCTTTGGCTAAGGTTGTGATCCTGGGGTCCTGGGATTGAGTCCCGCATCAGGCTCCTTCCGGGTAGCTTGCTTTTCCCTCTGCCTATGTCTCTGCCTCTCTCTGTGTATCTCTCATGAATAAATAAATAAAATCTTTAAAAATAAATAAGTAAAAATAAAAATGTCATTATATTATTTACTGGCATAAAAATATTGAGTGTTTTCCCACTACAATTAAGATATTAAAAATCTTCAACATTGCATATAATGTCCTATGGTCCCAAACTAATCCTCTAGCTTTACTATGTTCCAGCCACACTGGTCATCCATCTCTCTGTTTCTTCCACTTAGGTTATTCCCCTTCTGTTATGAAATTTCTCCAAATATTTGCTTTGCTAATTGACTCGTCTTTCAAGCTCTATCCTTTATTTGACGCCTTTGCAAACTAGGACAGTTTCTTCCTATGATTCATCTCACAATACTCAGTAACTTTCCTTTATAGCTGATCTAAATTGTAATTAATTATGCATTTAATTCCTAACTTTCCACTATAATATGATTTTTACTATACCAGGGACCGTATTTGTCTCATTTGCCTTTCATTTACCACAAGTTTGATGTTCATCACTGTGACTGGCACATAGATGATATTTGCTGAACACATGGATGAATGAATCAATGGCACAGTGTGTGCTTGTATCAGAGGATCTGATTCTTTAGGTTTGAATTGTCAGCCACTGTGATAGAGTTGACCAGATAGAATTGAGTTGCCTGCCTTTGAATAAATGGTTGAATTCCAACTTTAGAACTTTAGCTAAGAATACTTATGTATTAAGCTTTTCTCAAAAAAATCACTACTTGTTTCTGTCCCGGAATTTTGCCCTCCTAGCTTGTCAAACCTGTACAGGTCAGTAGACTTTGACCTATTGTTACCCATGCTGAACAGTCTGCTCTGATTTTGTGTCCAAACTCATTTATTCTTAAGTGGGAAAATTTTATTCTTTCCACAACCCTACCTATACCCTGACCTACTTGAATTCTCAGTTGTCTTATATTCCTACTTAGGTTCAGCCTAGACAGAACATTGATTAACTGTTATTAATTCTAATAGCTCTAGCTATTGTTTTCACTTTGCTTTCTCCAGGGAGATTCTCTTTAGTCCTTTGAGAATTTTCCTAGCTGACTCCTAAATTTCCGGTAGTTTAAAGCTAATGTGTTCAAATCTGGTGTGGAGATGATTGCCAAAAATGTTAAAAAAAAAAACAAAAAAAAAACAAAACCCTGATGTCTTTGACTTTTCTAACTTCTGGTTTCCAGGGTGTGATCTATTTCTGTACTTTCAAAGATTAAACTGTCACTTTCCTTCTTCATCAAAACTGGGAAACTTCAATTGGTAAATATGCTTTTTAGTACCTTTTTAATTTAATAATTTCATAACTAATGCTTAACAGCAGAGATTGTTATTTAAAAAAAGAAAAATTAAAGAGCATTTTTCTCCTACCTTGTATTCATATTTTCAACTATATCTTCCTTGACTTCCCAATGAGTTATATATATATAGAGAGGCAGTATATCTAACAGATAAGAGAATAAGTTCTCATTTCCTACATCCTGGTGCTTAGTATTGTGTTTACACTTACTATTTGTCCATAACCAAATTACTTAACTTCCTAAAATCTCAATATCTTTGTCAAGTAAAAATATTACTAACAAATAATGCTTCTATCATAAGAAAACTGGGGATCCCTGGGTGGCGCAGCGGTTTGGCGCCTGCCTTTGGCCCAGGGCGTGATCCTGGAGACCCGGGATCGAATCCCACGTCGGGCTCCCGGCATGGAGCCTGCTTCTCCCTCTGCCTGTGTCTCTGCCTCTCTCTCTCTCTCTCTCTCTGTGACTATCATAAATAAATAAAAATTAAAAAAAAAGAAAACTGTGAGGATTGACTAAATGCAAGAACATGGGGAAAAAAAAAGAGAATAACAAAAGAAACCTTACCTGACATAGTGCCTCAACATAGCGAAAATTAAAAGTTTTTAGTTACCATTATTGCATTAACTCCCAAAAGTTAGATCCTATATATGCTGTTTTATGCTGCTAAATCATATATATATCTAGCATAAGGCTTGCATAAAATAGGTTTATAATAAATGTTTGTTGATTGATCAATAAATTCAGATTTTCTGAGTACTTTTATCAGGTCTTAATGACTCAGAAAAACACTATCTCCCCTGCAAAAAAAGAAAATACTACCCCCCACTAGGAAAGCAATTCTCTGACCAAAAAAATGATATAAATACATTTTTAAAGTGTTTGCTGATTATTATTTTTTTTTACTAATTCCTTAATGCTGAGGAAAAAACCTCCTTATCAGGGATTTAAAGTTATTTAAATATTAAGCATAGTAAGACCCTATTTTAATACCCCATCATGGTGAAACAGGTCATATTAGTTCAAATTCTATGAAGGAATATACTTTATCATATATATGTTATGAAGTAACTACTCAATAATAGATTTATTGTGCATACAAATACCAATTGTGTATAAAACATCAAATAATAGATTTTATTATAGGTAATAGATTAGATTACATATTCATCATCAAATAATAATAGCTTATGAACATTGAGATGTACTTATGCTAGGCATTTTCTCAAGTACTTTACATGATTTATCAAATCTAATAATTCCTACAACCAACCCTCATGGACTTCTTTTAATAATGCTGCAATAACCTCATACATTAATTTAATTTACTGATGTTTATTTATAAATCCATAAAAAGTTAGAAAATAGGTTAGAATGACACTTGGGTTTATGTTCATACTGCTTATAGCTTCTGATTTGAAAGTACAGTGGATAGAATATGGGCTTTAGTATGCTGGGCCTCTGTGCTGCATAACTCCAGTGAACATCATCTGGTATCATTTGCCTTCTGCCTGAAGAACTTCCTCTGCCATTACTTATGGTGCAGGTCTAAAAGCAATATATCTGTTTAGCTTTAGTTTATTTGAAGAAAAGTATTAATCTGCATTTTTGAGAGATTTTTTGCTAGTATAGAATTCTAGATTGATAGGGATTTTCTCTCTTTTTTGGTACTTTAAAGATGCTAAAGATGCAGGTTGTATGTGGGAGTTCAGCAAGAAGATGTTAAGAATGACACTCAGGTTTCTGACTTCAAAAATATCAGTGGGTGTGGCACGATAATTGAGATTGACTAAGAAAGTACAATCACTATACAAAAATCGAAGGTAGTGAATTGGTCAGTCCCTTGTAAATCATTCCTTTTAACCCCTTGGCTTTCTGTCACACATTTACTGACTCCTTACTTGGACATCTTTACAACTGGTTTCTGGGACACAAACTTACTGCCTTTGCCTCTTGCTTCTCTGTTCATTCCTTTTCAGTCTCCTTTGCCAATGCAATACTTTTTATTATCATCCTTAAAAGATTAAAATATAAGAAACCTCTTCTCCTTTCATTCTCTCCTCCCAGGCATTTTTATACCCTCTAATAACTTGACCAATCATGTATAATGAATCCAAACTTATATCTTCAGGCAAAATGTCTTTTCTGAGTTCCAGCTCATCAATCTACTGATATACTTTAAATTTACACTTAGGTAACTAACAGGCATCTCAAACTCAGGCAGTCTGCAATTGAATTCATGAGTTTTCTCCCAAAATTTATTTCCTCCAATTCTCCCTATTCTAGTTAATGGTTCCCATCTCTATTTACATCAGAAACCTAGATGTGATACTTTATATTTTCTTCTTCCTCTATGGCCACTAGCTTATTGGTTTCTACTTGGTAAATATATACTGAATCTATCTACTTCTTTCTCTCACCATTGCCATTAACCTATTCCAACTCATCATCATCCCTTGCCTGATGGATTATAGTAAGTTCCTAAAAGATTTCCCTACATAACCCATATCAAATGCCCTAGAAGGATTTATTTATTTATTTATTTATTTTTATTTATGATAGTCACAGAGAGAGAGAGAGAGAGAGAGAGAGAGAGGCAGAGACACAGGCAGAGGGAGAAGCAGGCTCCATGCACCGGGAGCCCGACGTGGGACTCGATCCCGGGTCTCCAGGATCGCGCCCTGGGCCAAAGGCAGGCACCAAACCGCTGCGCCACCCAGGGATCCCGAGGATTTATTTTTTTAATGAAAATGTCATCCTATTATTTACTGGCTTAAAATCCTATTTCAATTAGGATGCTATTCTATGTCTTCAACAGGACATAGCAGGTTTCTATCATCACTAATCCCATCTCATACTATTCTCCCATCATTCTCTACATTCCAATCACCCTGGTCATTTTCCTGTTCTATCCTAATGTACACACGCTGCACAGACTGTTCTCTTAGCCTAGCATGCTTTTTCCTCAGTTCTTCATCAACTTCATCTCATCTGTAAGGTTGTACCTTAAAAGTTTTTTTAGAAAACTACTTCCCTGGGTAATGTTTCTTTGGGAATTCATTCTCTGGTTTAACCTTCCTCCTTTCAGGCTATGTTAGGTATCTTGTAATTCATTCATTCTCACGATATCTGCACTTTTTCTGGGTACCACTTATGGCAATGATAATTACTCACTTGTATGACTGCTTAATACTTAACTCTCCTGATGGCAGAGATCACATTTGTCTCACATTTTATCTCTGTTTATTTATCACTGTATTTGGCATATAGAGGATATAAAAAATGTATTTTGAATTCATAAATGATTGAATCAATGGCACAATTTGTTATTATATTAGCTACTTACCAATTGGGGTTTTTTTTGTTGTTGTTTTTAAAGATTTTATTTGGGTTTGAGAGAGAGAGAGAGAGAATGTGCACAAGCAGGGGGAGTGGCAGGCAGAGGGAGAGGGAGAAGCATGTTTCCTGCTGAGCAAAAAGCCCAATGTGGGGCTTGATGTGGGGCTCAATCCCAGGACCCTGGGATCATGACCTGAGCTGAAGGCAGACGATTAACCAACTGAGACACTCAGGCGCTCCAGCTACTAATCAATTGTATTAGCTATTAAGACGTGATTCTTTAGGATGGAGAACTGCCACCTATTATAGAGTTGGCCTAATATATCTGGTCTTCCTGCTTCCAAATAGTTTATATTCAACTTCAGATCTTTGGCTATGGATTCTTACATTTTTAGTTTCTCTCTAAAATAAAGTGTTCCTTTATTCTTTGATTTTACCCTCTTTGCTTTGCCAAGTCTGCCCTAATCTTTAATTCTTCTTTGATTCTTGATGTATATCATCCTGACCTCTTTTACTAATGCTATGTCACCTGTTCTGACTTTGTGTCCAAACACATCTTCCCTTGAATGAGAGTTTCATCCTCTCCATATCCCTAGTTAAGTTCTTTCCCTCCTAAATTTATTTTTGTCCCAGATTCTCATCTTATATTTGAGACCAGTCAGAACACTGATCAACCATTATTAATTCTAGTTAACTCTAGCTTGATTTCTTCATTCTACTTTCCTGGAGAAGCTTACCTCGGCATCACAAGACTCTTTGTTGGTCCCTGTTGCTGTAGTGCAGTTTTTTTCAAAGTTAACATGACATGGATCTCTTGGGAAGCTCTTTTAAAACACAGTCTCCCAGGTCCCACTCTGAGAAATTCTGATATATGAAATCTGGCATAAAGCCCCCAAATTTGCATTTCTATCAAGCTACAGGGTCATGCAGCTGCTGGGAATATTAAAATCTTACTTTGAATAGCACTACTATAATAGCGTGAGGCAAGTTTGTTAAAATCTGGTTGAAGTTTACTGTCAGGTTTTGAAAATATCATGATTGCTTTAACTTTTCTAGAATCTGGTCATCATGATTTAAGCTGCCTTTCTACTTTTACTGTTTAAGTCATCAATCTCCTACAACTGAAGAAACCCTCTTTGTTTAAAGAGTTTTTCTATAACAAACATAGCTGTTTGTTATCTTTTATGAATACTTAAAAACATAGTTTTATTGTATTCACTGATCATTGACCACAGTCAAATTGTTTTATGTAAGAAGACATGAATTTTAGTGGTTAAATATTCAATGTTTCATATGCTACAGCCTGAGGTTTGGTCCTCGGCCTCACATTTAATTTTATTTTTCTGACAAATTAGAAATATAATAATAGCCACACAAATAATATCTATCTTATAGGAATGTTGCATTGATTGGTTAAATGAAATAATTTGAAAAAAAAAACTTAGCACAATTGCATGCTTTACAAGAGCACAGAAAATCACTAAAACTGGCATTAAGTTTTATGCTGTATTATACTCCATAGATGCAGCAAAAACCTGGCGTAAATTGGTGTTCAATAAAAGCTTAAAATTATAACACTTAATGTAAAAAAAAAAGACCACTTTATGTCCGCTACAAAAGTTATAAACCTAGTTTTCTTTAAAATTTTTAATAACTCCGAATTCAGCCTGGATGTTCCAGAGAAACAATACCGTATATATATCCACACACACCCCTATACTACATACATACATACACTCCTATACTACCTATATATATGTATATATATACACACACACTTATATATGTGTGAGATGTGTGTATGTACCAAATCCAGAACATATATGTATAATATAAAATATATATGTATAGGGGCACCTGGGTGGCTCAGTGGTTGAGTGTCTGCCTTTCGCTGGGAGTCATGACCCTGGGGCCTGGAGTCAAGTACCGCATTAGGCTCCCCATGCGGAGCCTGCTTCTCCCTCTGTCTATATCTGCTTCTCTCTCTGTGTCTCTCATGAATAAGTAAATAAAATCTTTAAATTTTTTTTTAAATAAATTTATTTAAGGACAAATAGGTTAATATATAAATATATTATAAATATATGTATGTATATATATTTAAAGACATTTATTTTAAGGAATTGGTTCACATGATTATGGGTGTGCAGTAGACAAGTAAGAAACCCCTATGGTAGCCCAGAAGGCTAGAAACTTGGCAGGAGTTAATGCTGCAGACTTAAGGCAAATTTCTTCTGTGCAAAACTTCAGCGTTTTCTCTTTTAAGGCCTTCAACTTATTGGATAAAATCCCCCGACATTATGGATGGTAATCTGCTTTACTTAAAGTCAACTGATTTTAGATGCTAACCACACATACAAAATACCTTCACACCAACATCTAGATTAGTATTTTATTAAATAACTGGGCACTGTAGCTTAGTCAATTGACACATAAGAAATAACCATCACAACTACTTTATATCTATAGAGAAAAAAGTATCTCTTGATAATTAGGGATTTCCATAATCTAATTCAATTTCTCTCTTCTAATTCCTCCCTCCTCATTTGTGAGACTCATTTTTCAAGTTCCATCATTTTGCGAAGCCAATTATTCATTTCTATGGGAAGTACTTTCTCTTCTCTGTTCTCATAGTCATTGTATCTTCCTTGTATCCCTCTGTGTCATAATTCTCTGTACATGAAATAATTTTTCTCTGTTTGTTGAGAGCTCCCTGATTATGGACACTATGGTTTCTTTTTATTTCTATCTCCCACAGAGACTTTTCACTGTGATGCTCAAAAGATAAGCGTTGAATTTATTAAATTATCTCCCAGCAAAAAGTTTCAACTAATGGGTTTAGCAATGAAGTAAAAGTTAATTCACTTCACCTGAAGGAACAACATTTTAATAGTGTAGCACACTAGCAAATTGTGCATTGTTTAAATAATGTAATGATTTACTAAAAAATAAAACATTAAACAAATAAGACATTTCATATTTTTGGCATATCGTGTAGGTAAAATACTGAGTGGACATATTTTTTAACGACAATATTATCAGTTCAGTTTTATTTAAATTATATATTTTCTTGCTACCCATTCAAAAAAAAAAGGGCAGTTATTCATTTTCAAATTCAAGGGGCAGAGTATAAAACAGCAGGAACTCAGGCAATTCAGCAATCCATCTATCTTGAGAGGAATAAAACACTATTCCACTCTGTACTGGCTGGCACAACTCTTCACCAACAATCCCCCATTTAGATATAAAAACAAACTGGCCTTTGTATTTTGTTTATGCTGTCACCGGGGCATTGCTCTCAAAGCACTTCAGCAATACAAAAATAATGTTGCTGTCTCTCACAGGCAAAGCTAAAAAACACTCACAAAAAAATGCTGCTCAAAGAGCATATTTATCTCAGTTGATTTCTTCTTTGTGTAATGATACAGATATCATACTAAATTCTTTATTTTTGTTAAAATACTGAATATTTTCTCATTTTACGTGCATTTAAGTAAAATCCTGAATTGCAGAACATTTATTAGGTATGTAAAATAAAAATGATCTAAATTTACCCACGTGCGATTCCTTCCTCCCTTTCTCCCATTCAGTATTTAAATTTCTAATCTAATAGACACAGATATGAACAGAGGCAATAATGTATTATAACACAATGATAAAAATAAGTACTGCGTTCAGAGGAAGTAGAAAATACCTGGTATAATCAACCTGAGAAGGTGGGGAAGAAGAAAGCCAGGAAAGGTTTCATTCGGTTGAGCATTGAGATAAGAGTAGATATTTTCCAAATGGATATGATCAAGGACAGAGGAGTTATTCTTGGAAGAGGAGGCCACCTAAAAGCATTAAGGATGACATAGCATACCTTGTGCTGTTTTTTAAAGAACTGCAGAGCATGATGTGTGCCTTAGAGTGAAAAGGAGAAAGGCACCATTTTCCATCCCATCAGTATCAAAATTTGATGTCCAAGTCCAACATGCTTCATGATTTGCTTTCATGTTATCTATACAACTTGAATTTATTCACACAGAAGGTGCTAAATAAATATTTAGTTAATGAAAACATTCCCTAAGGATCAATATGCAAGATACTCTGCCAAAGTGTATGGAGAATAAAAACAAACAACTATAACTGAATAAAATGTAAAACAAAAGCAGTCAAGACCTCATAACTAAGAAATATGAAATTCAAAAATGATGATGGCAAAATCAAGATAGAAAGTATTGTGGAGGAGATCTTTGGAAATTAAGAATTTATTGTTCCCATTGCTCCATAGGTAAGCTTGTTTCTCCAGTGTTGTCTGCACTTACTCTGTTCATTCCTACTTGTGTTTTGGTTTACAATATTTTTCTGTCTCTATCTTCTTGAATACTTCAAGTTTCTTCCTTTACACATTTAGCCAGATTTTAGCTATTTCAAAGAGGAGAAAGAGAAATGATAGTGATTCAATGTGTTTTTTTTCTTTTTCACCAAGCAGTCTAGGTATTTTATATGAACATTTTATTTAATCCTCACAGATTTTGAGGTGAGTAAAATAGACATTGCCTCCTTGTTCCACCACTCTACCATGCCTAATTCAAAGAGGTTATATTTCCCTCCAGAATATAGAGTGAGTGGAAGAGCTGAGAGCTGAGCCTAGCCCTTTCTCCTCTTTCCAAGCTGAGCTCACATGATGTTTTCTAGAGGAATCACTGTCGTAGGACACCATCCTCTGAATTCCTATGGTCAGCATGCTGTAACACTCTAACCATTATTTTTTTTCTAATAATTCTTCAGATTAATTCTATCCCCTTCCATGGATTATGCGATCTTTGATGAATCACAT
Source organism: Canis aureus (assembly GCF_053574225.1). Classification (NCBI taxonomy): domain Eukaryota; kingdom Metazoa; phylum Chordata; class Mammalia; order Carnivora; family Canidae; genus Canis; species Canis aureus. The sequence goes on from NC_135635.1 coordinate 13,028,623, forward strand.
TTTATGTTCTTATGCATCACCCATGAAACTCCAAACAGTGCTGATCACATAGCAAGTGACTTGCAACATCTGTGGGTTGATTAGGCTGCATCTTCAGGAGTTTCAATCCTTATTTCATTTCAGTATAGCCTTCCCTCCTTCCTTAATGAATCATCAACTTTTGCAAGTGCTTAGTGGGAAGATTCTAAAAGGTAGGTTATTTTGTGATATGTAGTATACCACCAGAGTCAATTCTTGTGCATCTTAACAAAATAGTATCTGTATTATCTTTGTAGTTTTACTACTAATGCACTGTGAACCTGTACAAGCTACCTATGTCACAGGCATCATGTGAAGGTTAAACATGATTACGTACATAAGTGAATGCTATAGACTTTAGAATAAAGAAAAGAAATACAAGTTTATGTTTATAATATTTAAGGAAATAATCTACTTGTGTTTCTTAGTTCCTACCAAATTTATCCCTGGACTAATCTGATAATTGAATCAATGTCCCTGTTTCAAAAGAAAACAAACAGTGCCCATATGTATTTTAATTGGCCTGCTAGGGAAAATGGCCCAGCTTTGGCCACGAGAGCATTGATAAGTGAAACAGTAGGATTTTGGATGTATTGAGGGGTAACAGAGGTAAGCAGTAACACTGCCCATACTTACTGCTTGAATAGGTGATAAACCATTTCTGGAGGTAGTACAATGACATGGGGAGAAAATTAGTTCTAAATCCAACAAGTAATAAAAATTGTTGTGACAATACAAAATAAAAATTTGAGGAAAATGTTCCTTCCTAACCTCAGCCATAGACTAGTGAAAGCCTCTTTTATCAGTTGTGTCTAAAAGAAAAAGTCAGGGATTCTGTGGAGAGAAGTCTAGCCCTTATTTGCTGCAAAGCAACCTCCCTTAAATTTGAGATAGGGCATTGTTTGGTGGGAAACAAGCAGAACTGGTTTTATGGGATCATTTAACAGAAGAAATTTAAAAAGAAGCTTCAGAAAGTGAGCTGGAGGGAAGAATTTATGGTGAAATAAGAGATTTATACTGCTCCCCCTCATCTGTTGGGCGATTGTAGGGGTAGGAGAGGTAGACAGAAAATCCTCCCTTGAGATTTGCAAATGATTTTGAATGTGAGATGCTGACTCTGCTTTCCTGTTTGGAGGTTACTGAGTGCGGAATCCCAGATATTTCCAGTGCTGTCAGGGCCTGGGGACTGAACTGCCCTCAGATGGCCAAGAGGCACGAACAGGGAGAAAAGGGCAAAGTCTGCTCTAGTTTTCTATGGGACTTAGTTGTGCACAGAGAGAAGGGTGAGTTCCTGTTAGGTTAGGTAGCCCACTGACCATGATTGGAAGTTCTAACCTAGAGATCAAGTCTCATGAGAACAAAGGGATAGTACTATAATGGTGGACACAGTTCACTTGGTATAAGAAAGAAATGTGGCTTCCTATCCAGTAAGACTATCTTCCTCAAAAAGCTGCTAGAGAAACTCACTGGCACTCGTGGTTCTTCTGTGTTACTCTTAGAGGCAGCAAAGGGCATTAGCTGGATATGTCAAGTGCCAAAGATCAACCAAATGTGGGCCCCAACAGCAGAAATCATACATATCGTACAAGTCCTTCATGTAATAGAATTTCCAGCTGTGAAAGAACTTCAGAAACATGGTGAGAAAAGTGCCACTCTTCTGTTTTTTCTGAACACGATGTGATGATGCTAGCTAGCTTCATTAGCAGCTGGTGCACTGTGGTGGTGTGTATAACACTTCTCTTCCCACATGTGCAGCTGGTTTCCAGTCAGCTCCTTACCACCCAAATGTATAGAATTATATTTTCAAGTGTAAAAGAGGAAATTTTGTATTTATTTCTGAAACTTGTTGGTTTGAGCTCAGTGTTATGGTTATTGTAATAAATTTGAATGCTGATTCTGTCCTCTAGAATATTAGCTACTGAATTATATTATGACAGTTTGTTGCCACATATAACTTTAATTTTCCAAGGTTTTCATTGTACCATGTAGGAGATGATTAAGCTACCACTTTCGTTGTATAAACCTAAAACTATAGCTCTGACACCAAATCTAACAAACAAAGGACAAAAAGGAAAAAATATACAGATGTGGCCATAGTGCTAAGTAATAAATAAAATCCTAGCAACCAAGCTCCAAAATGACTTAAATTAATACTCTTTTGGGTAAAAGATGGTTTGATGTTAGGAAATCTATGGATTTATTGTAGCGCTGCAGTAAAGGGAGATTAATGTGGACCACGGAGTAGAGAAAACAATTAAGTTGAGTACTGGGGGGATGCAGCCAATAGACTCATGCAATAGATAAAGTATGTGCTATTCACAATAGCCCTGGGCTGCACTCAAGTGTGACCATATATAACATAATAGCTGTATAGAAATTATGGGTCTGTAGAGGTATTTCAAGTTTAGATGAATAAAGAAATGTTGAAGTAGCAAATATCAAGGGCATAAATATAAAAAGTAAGAATCTTACAAATTTTCATAGCTTATATTCTGGAAAAATGTACACAAATATGGGGTTACTACAAAGATGTTGAACATTACTTTTAAATGAAACATTAGAAAAATAACTTATGTAACCATGAAAAATGGCCAAATTATATAAGGCATAATGTTAGAATAACATTTTTGAAGAATTTGTGGCATGTAAAGTTTCAAAATTCAACACAATGTAAGATGAAGTGAAAAAATAAGGTGTTAAAAATTATATACTTATGACTTCAAAATATCTAAAGATGTTAATAAAGCTTATCTCTAAGATTATGGTTCTTTCTCTTGTTTTCCAATTTTTTTTAAGTAAGTGAATTTTTTAAGTTAAAGGACTCTTATTATACACATATTTTCTCTGATTGTTATAAAATCTTTTCATTCTTACCCCTTTTGCTACATGAAGAACATTAAATGGCTTGGCTATACTCTGACAGGTGTCAGTGGCGATCTGAAGTTCAAATTTAAGTTTCTTTAGTTCTTTGCACTGCAATATATACAAATATATCCTTGCTTCACCATTTCTGAGAAGGAAACCCATCCTTTCAAGTGTTCATGAGAATTTCTAAGCAATTTAAGTGTTATCAACTGATCGGTGATTCAGTAATCAAAATGCAAATATATGGATTAGAATTTTATCTCCTCTCTTTGCCAAGCTCTGCTCAGAATAATAACATTAGTATGATAGCGGAAAATCATACCAGGAAATTTTAAAAGCAGATTATGTTATATACATATGGAAAAATCATTTTAAAGTAATCACTAAATCAATAATTACATAGCAACTGATATTTATCTGTAGGGCATTATGCTGAATAATCTGTGGAGGTTTGAAAGATGCACAAGACATAACTCTCTTCCCTTATAGTTTTTTATTTTTTAAGATTTTATTTATTTATTCATGAGAGACACACAGAGAGAGGCAGAGACCCAGGCAGAGAGAGAAGCAAACTCCATGCAGGGAACCTGATGTGGGACTCAATCCCTGGACTCAAGGATCATGCCCTGGGCTGAAGGCAGTGCTAAACCGCTGAGCCACCTGGCCTGCCCCTTCTATAGGTTTTATAATCTTACTTGGGATATATATATTAAAAAGAAAATAATAATAAAGGTTTAGACTAAAAATTAAAAATACAGAACAAAGGAAGAAATTAAGATGTATAAATGTCTAATAGGTAGTGGGCACTATAGGTATTTCATATACGCCATTTCATTAATTCTCATAATGTATCTGATGAGGCTGACTCTAAAACGAGAAGGAGAGGCTTCTCTAGTGAACTTAAAAAGTCATCTGGAAAGAATTTCTTTTTAAAGTGTCATTTTATTTGTCTCTAGTAACCTGAAGGTACCTACTTCCCTGGGGAAAGGTAACAGTAGGACCTTTTATGACCTGTTAAATTACGGTTCACTCCTCTAAAAGAGGATCACTGAATCGATTTTCCAAGAGGTTATTTGGGGTCAGAGAATCATCCTTTTGTGACTTAACATTATTGGAAACTTTTTGAAGTATTTCTGTTCCTAATTGAGGTTGTTGGCAGGAAAGGATACCAGGAGCCTCAAAGGGATCACCATGAGGCAAGGGAGAGTATGGCCATAATAACCCAAGCTCAGAACCACTGTTTAGAGATTCCTGAGGAAGGGCTGAGGCTGACAATCTTTCTCCTGTCTTGGCTATGGTATGCCAGTGGATATTGCAGGAACAATGTCTGAGCTTCTTCTAGATGACAAATGGGAATCATGAGGCCCATGAAAGAAAGTACAGGGATTTATTTTAGTCAGGACATTTTCTGTAGCAGTGCAAAATCATCACTTGTAATGTACTGGGGAACTAGTTTTCGACATTAGCTCCATGTGTAATGACAGAAAGCAACAGATGGTCTTCTTTCTGTCTGCTTGGGATTTGGAAACAGGGCAGCCCATATTTGATGGAGTAGTTCTCTGCGAATCTTGGGCAATGGAAGTGGGCATAGAGAAGATTTCAAGATGGAGACGTTGGGCTTCCTGCTAATACAGGCATACTCATTCAGACTTATGTAAAAAATATAAAAGAGATCTGACTGCATTTGAGTTGTTTTTATTTTTTTATGATGAGATAAAGGCTCAGAGAAGATTTATACTTTGTCTGAGGAGTCATAGCTAGTATCGCAAAGCTAGGATGCAAACCAATCCTGTTTGACACTATTCTATGCTATACAAGAGATGTCACAAGAAATTATATATTTTCCAGATAAAACTATATATCTAGGAAGACCCAGTAAATTACTATTCACTAATAATTAGTAAAACATTTTCTTAAACTCCAGATAAATATCATTGTGCAACTCTGAAAGAAAGCTTATGTTTTCATTATGAAAAGTTACAGTCATTTTATTTTATTCTTCACTGACTCTCAGGCACTAAATCCCCTGTGCCATCTTGGATTTCCTTTTATTGAAGAAGGAATTCTTGTTCTGATGAAATGGAATAAAAAGTCATAAGATTTTCTTACATTAGTCATGCTTGAAAAATAAAGCAATAGCTTTTAATATGTATTCTATAATTCATTCTAATATAATTGATGAGGAACTCAAGTTATTAAACATCCAAAATAATTCAATTGTGTAACAGATATAACAAGGAGAGTCTGCCAAGACTTACTATAATAAATAGGCTTTAATGACACTGAAAAATACACTAGGGCTGTACTGTTTTTCCCAGTGTTTAGAAAGTGCCAAGCAGAATAGTGAGCACAGATTTGGTGCTAAACAAATTACTTTTGATTGATGATAGTTGCCAAGTCCTATATAAACTGTAGCATTTAGGAGCATCTACAGAATTGTTGAAAAATCATATAAGATAGAAGTTACAGAGATTTAAAGGTTTTTAAGTGACAAGCCAATGAGAGAAGTCATCTTACAAATAAGATTAAAGGTATGACTATACTTACAATTTCTAATTGATGAAAGATTTATATAAGTAGAAACTATGACAGAAGGATAGTGTTTTGGTTTTTTATATATGTCCTAATGCCTAGAATACAATCTGGGGTATACTGTGCATCACAGTGGACTGATAATGATTATCTGCTGAATAAATAAATAGGTTATACATTTATTTATGCTCGTATTTTTAGTTATTAGAAATGTTACATTGTATTTAAAAGTTGAGTGAAGAAATACATATACGGCCTTCACAGTAACACATATTGGAAGGTAGAAGTGAGTAGAATGAGGCAGAAGCTGTTCACAGAGAAAGGGATCTTTTGGATAGATCCCATATCCCAAAAACTTCTGGCTTCCATGTTAGCTATTTAAAAGTCAACCATTAACCTAATTGCCCTTCCTTTAGCAGAGCAGAGTCTCTTGTTTTTCTAGCTGCTGCCAGTCCTGTGGGATTCTGCAGTTTCATTTTTAAGTATTTAGATGTAATTTTCTTAAATTTATCCTGTTTCATTTTCCTTGTTCTCCAGGAAATGATGATAAGGTATTTCTCAACAATTCTAGAAAATTCTCTGCAATTACTTCTTCAAATATCTCCTTCTCATTTCTTTTTTATCTATTTAGAACATCAATTAGATATATTATATCCTCATTCTGTTCATCATCCAGTCTATGGTCCATATTCTCTGGTAATTTCTACTTTTTTTCTCCCTATGATGTTTCTCTCTTTGATGTTACTATTTGGATCACAAATTCTCTCTCTAGCTGAGTCAATTCTACTAAACTATTCTTTAAGTTTGTAGTTTTGATTATAATATTTTTCATTTCTGTTAGATTATTTTCCAAAGCTATTTCTCATTTTTACACTCTCTAGTTCCTTGCTTATATTTTCAAACTTTTTTTTCCTTAAATATATTTATGGTATTGAAATAATGCCCACCCCCGTCCTCCCTCTCTAACCTCCAACAGGATGCCCATGAACTAATCCTCCAGACCTGCAAGTATGTTACTTATCATGGCAAATGGGACTTTGCAGATGTGATCAAGGTAAGCTCACTTGAGATGGTAAGATTATCTTGGATTGTTTGGATGGGCCCAGTTTAAACAGGTGAGCTCTTAAAAGCAAAAGAGAAAACCAGAAGAATGAGTCAGAGAGATGAAATGGGAAAAGGACTCACCCACTGTTGTTGGCTTTAGAAAGGTAAAGATGGGGCCATGAGCCAAGAAATGCAGCAGGCTCTAAAAGCTGAGAACAAACTTCAGTTTATAGTCAGCAAGAAAATGGGGACCCCAATCCTTACAACCATAAGAAATTGAACTCCGTAATTTTAGTAAGCAGGAAACTGATACTCCCATAGAGCCTCCAAAGAGGAATATAGTCTACCACTCTTAGTTTTAGTCCAATGAGAACCTGACTGGACTTCTTATCTATGGAATTGTAAAATAATAAATTTGTGTTGTTTTAGGGGCACCTGGATGGCTCAGTCAGTTAAGCATCTGTCTTTGGCTCAGGTCATGATCCTGGGGTCCTGGGATCAAGCCCTGCATCAGGGTCCATATTCAGTGGGGAGTGTACTTCTCCCTCACCCTCTCCCCCTGCTTGTGCTCTCTCTCTGTCAAATACATAAATAAAATCTTTAAAAAAATAATAAATTTGTGTTGTTTTAAACCATTAAGTTTGAAGTTATTTATTAGCATCAGTAGAAAATTAATATAGATTTCAGTATCAGAAGTGAGATGTTGCTGTAATAAATATCTAAAAATGTGGAATTGATTTTGATATCAGGCAGTAGGCATAGGCTAGAAGAATTCTGAGAAACATGAAAAATATTCATGATTTCTTTGAATAGCTGTTAGCAGAAAGACAGACATTAAAGACTGCCCAACAGGGCTCAGAAGGAAATGAGAACATGTTATTGGAAACCAGAGGAGAAAGGATTTTTTTTTATAGTGACAGAAAACTTAGCTGGACTGTGTCATGCAATTATGTGGAATGCAGAGCTGTAAGCAATGAATTCGAATATTTAGCTGAGAAATTTCCAAGCAAAATGTTGAAGGTACAGACTGATGTTTTCTTTCATCTTAGAGTAAAATGTGAGAGAGGAGAGATAAATTGATGGAGGAGATGTTACACAAAAAGGAAACAGGACTTGATGATTTTGTAAATTCTTAGCCTACCTGTATGTATCACAAACATGCTAAAATTAAGAGATTATTCTGAATTTAATATTTATTTAAAATTAAGAGATTATTTTTCTGAGATTCTTCAGAAAGATCAAAAGATCAGAGTATTCAATAGCAAAAAACACTCTTTGAAGAGATTAAGGAGGTGATCATAGATCCTTCAGCCATCTCTGCAGACGCCAAAAATAGTGAAGAAATTTTCTTAGAAAGATCTGTTGGTGAACCTCTCATTTGATGGAGTGAATTATGTGACATCCATGGAAGACCCACAGATTTCTTGAGAATTTTCTACAACCAGAGATCCTGTCAACTTTAACTGAAAGGAGTCAGAGAGATATGATATAAGAAGGTCTCAACATATATGATCGCTGGCTTTGAAAAGGGGGGGAACCCAATGCCAAGGCATGAGGAGGCAACTGGAAGCTAGAAGAAATGCTCAACTTAGACACAGCAACAAAACAAGGAGCTCAGTCCTACAACCACTAGGAATTAAAATCTACAAACAAGTTAAATTAATAGGAAACTGAATCAATTTTCCTCTGGAGCCTCCAGAATGAAATCCATCCTGCCTATACTTTGGTTATATCTGGTGACACTTGTGCCAGTACTCAATTACTGACCTATAGAAATGCAGGGTGATAAATCTTGTTGTTTTATGACACTAAGTGTGCGGTGATCTGCATGGAAACAGTAGAAAATTAATACAATATTAAACATACTTCTTCCCCTGCCCCAAATCTGAACATTCCAGCTTAACAGAACTTTGCAAAATTATATTTTCTATCATGACTTTTTCAGCCTTCTTTTAAGTCCATTTTATTCTATAAGCTTTGTAATTTTCGAATTAACTAATTTCTCTAAAAATTTATCTTGAAAACATTGAATTTAGATTCATACAAATTATTTCTGTTATTTATTAGATTCAGCAAATGATTTCTTTTGCTTCCTCCCATGAACTATGAATCTAGAACCACTCTAAATTATCAGATAAAGTGTGTTGGATCATACGAGTGAAATCTACCACCAAACCTCAGTGAATGCTGGCCAGAAGTTCTGAATTCAAAGGGGAAATGTGTGTTACTTCACTCAGTGTCAAAATCAAATAGGCATTTTTTTTTAAGATTTTATTTATTTATTCATGAGAGACAGACAGACAGAGACAGAGAGAGAGAGGCAGAGACACAGGCAGAGGGAGAAGCAGGCTCCTGATGTGGGACTCGATCCCGGGTCTCCAGGATCAGGCCTGGAACCAAAGACAGACACTCCACTGCTGAGCCACCCAGGCATCCCAATGGGCATGTTTTTTGGTGCACCTTCTTAGTAGTAGGTTTATTTTTTGTACAGCCTTAATCTTAGAGTGTTTCCTTAAGGATCCTGGTTTTCTGGGAGATTCTTCTATTACTCCAACTTGGGCTAGCCCTAGGCTTTACCTTCTGTCCCCAGCTTTGGCCTTGCTTACTTCTCAGAGTTGCTGTTTTTGATTTGTTTTTGTTCTCTTTAGAGTCTTTATTTTCCTACCACCTCAGAGAAGCATTTTTTAAAAAGTACATTTTTAAAGTTATATTTTTAGAGTTTTTCATTTAACTACTGCCAGAAAAGGAACTCTTTTTATAGTTTTTAAAACCTATCCAAATTTATTTTTATAAATTAAAATAATACATTTCATTGCCTATATAGGAAAAGTTTTATTACCTTAAGCAAAACTATTAACGAAGTGATAGCTTTTCTAATAAACTTCTTTTTTTTTTAAAGATTTCATTTATTTATTCATGAGAGGCACATAGAGAGAGGCAGAGACACAGGCAGAGGAGAAGCAGACTCCCCACAGAGAACCCCATGCGGGACTGGATCCCAGGACCCCAGGATCATGCTCTGAGCCCAAGGCAGACACTCAACCACTGAGCCACCCAGGCATCCCTCTAATGAACTTCTTAATGTGCCTGAATGTCTTTGTGCTCCGTGACAATGCATTTAACAAGTAACATTCTTTTTTTTTCTAAATATTTTATTTATTTATTTGAGAGAGGGAGAGAAAAAGCGAGAAAGAGATCATGAACAGGGAGAAGGGGCAGAGGGAGGACAAGAAGGAGAAGCAGATTTCCCACTGAGCAGAGAAGCCTGGAAGGCAAGGGCAGTGGGATCCCAGGACCCTGGGATCATGACCTGAGCTGAAGGCAGACATTTAATTGACTGAGCCAGCCAGGCACCCAACAAGTAACATTCTTAATGATATTCATGTCAAGAAAAGCAAATAGCAAATCAGAAGCAATACATTTCACATTTTAAATTCCTATTTGCTAAAAATAGATTATAGCATATGAAAACTCTTCTCTAAACTTGAAGAAAAAAAATCACATCTTGTGAGAATCAAATTCTAAAATCCAAAGCCTACTATTAGTCTTTGTACTAACTTTACATTTTTCAAAAACACAATTAAGCTGAAATCTAAATTTAGAAAGTATATCTTCTTTTAGGTTTATGAAGATCCACATTCCTTGTTGATAATTTATGAGCAGTCCTGATCCACTGAACCAGAAGTAATCTCATACCTTGTGCTTCTATAGCAAGGAATTATACTATGCAAAAATAACTTGTTTACACATTTTTAAGACTAAACTGTGAGCATCTTGAAAAGAGAAAGTATATCTATTATAAAATACTGTGGTAGGCCAGAATTTAGAACTGAATTTGGGTACTGAATAATTATCTGACAAATTTAATCTATGAGGAAAATATTTGCTAAAATATAAGAAGTTTATAATTCTGTAGTAAATTTCATTTCAAATTGTCCTTTTTTTCTAATTCTAGAAAAAAACTGTTATACCTTATAAAAATATTATAGTATTTTAAGCTAGCCTTAGTGGGACATCACTCCAAATGAATTAACTTGTATCTTAGGTACAGCTTCCTTCCTTTTTTCTTTCTTTCTTTCTTTCTTTCTTTCTTTCTTTCTTTCTTTCTTTCTTTCTTTCTTTCTCTGTTTAACATATAATTCACATGTTGTATTACACAATGGATGAGGTTTTTAATCTGAGATAAAAGTGATTTTAAATTGTATTTTACCTGAAGCATTATTAACAAGATAATACCCAATAAAAGAAAATCAATATTGTCAGCATTTAAAATAAATCTTTTCCAGAGTTCAATTTTAAGCAATTTGCATTTACTATCTTCTAAAAAAAAAAAAAAAATCAAGATTCTATTGTCAAAGATGTAAGTCCCAAGCAAACAAAACTTTCGAGAGTTTAGAGTCAGGCATAGAAGGCCGGACTATTGTACAGGTTACATCATCTCACATACATTTTTCAGACTTATATAACTATATTTTATTTTTAAAATGTTCAACTGAAAATGATGTTTAAAATATCAGCCTCTAAAAGGCAACTAAATTTGTAAGGGAGAAGTAAAACTTTCACTATTTGCAGAAAACATGATAATATATTTACAAAACCCTAAAGACTCCACAAAAAAACTAATAGAACTGATGATAAATGAGTTCAGTAAGTCACAAGATACAAAATCAATGTACAGAAATCTGTTGCATCTCTATACACTAATAATGAAGCAGCAGAAAGAGAAATTAAGATTAATTAACAATCCTATTTGCAATTACACCAAAAAGAATAAAATACCAAGAAATAAATTTAACCAAAGAGGTGAAAGACCTGGATCCTAAAAATTATAAAACACCGATTAAAGAAATTGAAAATGACACAAAGAAATAGAAAGACATTCCATGCTTATGGATTGGAAGAGCAAATATTGTTAAAATGTTTATGTAACTTAAAGCAACCTACAGATTTGATGCAATCTTTATCAAAAATACAAAAGCATTTTTTACAGAACTAGAGCAAATAATACTAAAATGTGTATAAAACCACAAAGGACCCTGAATAGTCAAAGAAATCCTGAAAAAACGAAGACAAACACAAACACTGGAGGTATCACAATTCCAGACTTTAAGTTATATTACAAAGCTGTAGTAAGCAAAGCAATATGATACTAACACAAAGAGATATAGATCAATAAACAGAAAAGAAAACTCAGAAATAAACTCATAATTATATGGTCAATTAATATTTGTTAGAAGAAGAAAAAATATAAAATGGGACAAATTGCCTTCAACAAATGGTGCTGGGAAAACTGGGCAGCTATTTGTAAAAGAATAAAATTGGACCACTTTCTTACACCATAAACAAAAATAAGTTCAAAGTGGGTTGAAGACCTAAATATAGGACCTGAACCTGTAGCAATCCTAGAAAACAGCACAGGCTGTAATTTCCCTGACATCAGTCATAGCAACTTCTTTCTACATGTCTCCTGAGACAAGGGAAATTAAAGCAAAAATAACCTATTGGAACCACATCAAAATTAACAGTTTCTGCACAATGAAGGAAATAGCCAACAAAACTAAAAGGCAACTTATGGAATGGGAGAAGATATTTGCAAATGACATATCTGACAAAGTGTCAGTATCCAAAATACATAAAGAACTTACCAACTCAACACCAAAAAACCATAAGTAAAACATATAAAACTGGGCAGAAGACACAAACAGACATTTCTCCAAAGAAGACATACAGATGGCCAACAGACATGAAAAGATGCTGAACAGTATTCATCAGGGAAATACAAATCAAAATTATAATGAGATATCACCAATCAAAGCACATGTCAGAATGACTAAAATAAAAAACACAAGAAATAGCAAGTGTTCCAAAGAATGTTCGAAAGAGAAAAAAGGAGCTCTCATTCACTGTCAGTAGAAATACAAATTGGAGCAATCTCTGTGTAAAACAGTTTGGAGGTTCCCGAAAAAGTTAAAAATAGAACGACCCTATGGTCCAGTATAGCACTACTGGGCATTTATCCCTAAAATACAAAAACACAAATTCAAAGGGATGCATGCACCCTTATGTTTATTGCAGCATTATTTATAATACCCAAATTATGGAGCAGCCCAAGTGTCCATCAATAGATGAATGGATAAAGACATCATATACATATATGATATTATATATTTATATATTTAATATGTACAAATATATACTTAATTTAATATATTTTATATTAATATATTACATATTAATATATAATGGAATATCATTCAGCCATAAAAAAGAACAAAATCTTGACATTTGCAATGACAGGGATGGAACTACAGAGTATAATGCTAAGCAATTAAGTCAGAGAAAGACAAGTACATTATTTCACTCACTTGCAGAATTTAAGAAACAAATCAAGCAACAGAAAAAAAGAGAAAGAGAAAAAAACAAAGAAAAAGACTCTTAACTATAAAGAACAAGCTAAGGGTTACTGGGGTTTGGGGTGGGGAATGGGTGAAATAGGTGATGGAGATTAAGAGTACATTTACTGTGGTTAGTACTGAGTACTGTTTAGAATTTTTAAATTACTATATTGTACACCTGAAACTACACATGATGCTGTATATTGATTGACTATTGGAATTAAAATTAAAAACCTAAAAAAATTAAAAATAAAATTAAAAATAAAATAATATCAGCCCCATGTGCTTCTATTTTGATACTAATCCTTCCATACTTATCACCCACTCTAAAGTTTTCTAAAAATACATTTAATGAAATTAGAACTGAATCTTCATTTCTTTTCTTCATGTAACTTTCTATTTCCTATAATAGATATGAATGCGGGGCCCCGTTGATCTTTCAGGTACAGAAAAGCAAAACCAAACTTTTTCAGTTTGCTATCAATTTTCCCCTTTCATCAGTTTTGCTTTTTTTTTTTTTTTTTGGCTATAAGAATAAACTTGAAACCAATTCTGCTCTTCCTTCCCCTTTATTCGTTTTGCCTACTGTATCATGAAGACCTGTCATATTTGTTTGCTTTCATGTCTTCTGGTAATAGCATGCCTCTCTATTTCCACTGCCTCTATCAGGATTAGGCTGTCATTTCATGCCTTGAAAGGACTACATAATTTTCAATGATCCCTCCTAATTCTATCACTTTATTCTTAATTGTTTTTACCTGGTTACTCTGAACATATTGTCGATTATTGTACTCAGCTACAACAGCAAAAATCCAGTTTAGTACTTTTCAGCTAGAGGACAATAGAGATGAAATGGGAACAATCACTTAGTATTAGCCATCAAAATAGGTCCATAACGTCCATCTACTCCAGCTGTACAATATTTATTACATTTTCCTCAAATGCCCTTCATTCTAACTTGTCACTCAAGCACAGTGTGTATCTAGATCATCTTTCACAATTTTGTTAAGTGGTCTTCATACTGCAAAAAAATTCATTTCTCATTGTCCTGTCAATCCAAACTTCAGAAAATGCTGCCTAACTCTTATACTCTCTTGGCAGTTTATATAGCGGTAGAAAACCAAAACTTGATATGGGATAGACCTCAGCTGATAAACATACCACTCACCATCACATACTTTAGACATGCCTCAAGTTTCTCATCATAAAATGAGTTAATAAGAATAATAATACCTTGGCCTCAGGAACTTACGAGGAATGTATGAAATAAAGCATTTCATAAAGTGTTTAGTAGAGTGCCTACATTATAATGCTAAATAAATAGTATTATTATTATTATTAATTCTATGACACGTCCCCATTAGCCCACATTTGATAGTTCATTCTAACATCTATTGACTCAGCAACATTGACCACTACACTATTTGGTATTAATTGTTCTCTAATTGTTTTGTATATTTGGACAGTGATTTACTCATATGGGTTTTAGCAGAAAGGTGAGTTAGAGGACATTTATTAAGTAGTCATCAAGTAATTTATCACATGTTTTGATATATTTTTAAAATTTTTAATTTAAATTCTAATTAGTTAACATATAGTATAATATTGGTTTCAGGAGTAGAACTTAGTGATTCATCACTTACAAAAACACCCAGGGCTCATCACAAGTACCCTTTTTAACACCCATTTCCCATTTAGCCCATCTCCCACTCACTTCCCCTCCAGCAAGCCTCAGTTTTCTGTCTATGGTTAAGAGTCTCTTATGGTTTGCCTCCTTCTCTCTCTCTCTTTTTTTTGAAATATTTTTTAATTAAGAAATATTACAAAAAGTTAAAGTGGAACCAATATCATTATATTATTTTTATCCTTTAAAACATACACATACACACAGACATACACACACATAATCCAAGTAAACAGCTTACCTTAGGATTTTTCTGAATTCAGCTTCAGAAATGACCCAAATTGGATATCTACAAATCAATAATTATGAAACTGTAGTCAATTAGCTTGAAGATAAAGATGTTTTTTACTTTAACTATGATTTTTAACATTTTCAGCGAAAAAATCAGCTGCATTTTAATCCTCTACAAATTTGTGTTTGTTGTTTTGACCATTACAGTAAAGTTTTAGCATATTTGTAAAATACATTCATAGAATTAATTGGTAAACACTTTAAAGGGATTTGACTTTTTATATTGTTTCAAAAACCTACTGATGATTTATAGACCAAATATCCTCTTATTCATCATTACTGAATGAATTAAAATTAACATTTTAAATAAAACAGGGTAAGAACTGCTGAACTGGTACCATTTTATGATACTAAAATCTGGATTGGAATTTATTTTAGAGAAACCTGTATATCCACCATACTTATGTCGTGTCTGTGTATATGTACATGTATATCTGCTATGTATGTATACAAACTAGTAGACAGTATGCTAATACTCATACACACACAAATTTAAGAGGAAAAAAACAGTTAGATGTAAACATTTCATAAAGGAAACCAAGTATTTGAGTAAACTCAAATGGATTAAATTCAACCTAGCTCAGGCTTTGGATAAACTGATACTTTGGTGATGTTAACAAAAATAATAGTAACAAAAATTGTATGCTAAGTTTTATAGTTTATAAAATACTTTTCACTTTTAAATAAAATCTTTATATATATATAAAATGAAGCTAGTCCTTTAGACCTTTCATCAAACATCTTTCTCCCAGAATGACAGCAGATGTTAATCAGATAATGACTCAAATCAATACATAACTATATACCACATTAAATGTCATGAAGAAGGCTTATAGTACTTTGAGTGCAAGGGGGATCCTGAATTAGTCTGAGGGGATAAAGGAAAGAACTAAAATTTGAACTGAGAGTTATCAGGTAAAGACGGGCAGAAAGAGGAGAGAGTTTCCATTTAGAAGGACTAGCAGGGACAAGGTACTGATGCAGGAAGGAATGCGGCACTGATGAGAAGCAAGAAGAAGGCCATTAAGGATAAAACACAGAAAAGGAGCAGTAAGTAAGTGTGCACAAAGCTAGTGAGGTTAGGCAGAGCCATAGCAGGCTAGAGGAAGGTTAGTTTTTATATTATACCTACAGGAGTTTACTACAAGATTTAGGCAGAGGAGTAAGGTAGTTAGAGCTCCTTGAAGAGGGTAGCTCTAGTGAAGGAAAAGATAGTGAAGGAAGAGTGAATATAAGAATCCGGTGAGGAGTTATTGCACTAATTCAGGAAAGAAGGATAGTGGCTTTGACTAGAATATTTGCAAATGAAACTGAAACTGATAAAATTGTTTTAATAAGTTTTGGAAGATAGATTATTATCAGTCTCTCTCACCTCATTGTAAGCTACATGAGGGCAGACACTGCATGTTTCACTGACCATTATATCCTCTGCCACACAGTAGATACTCCAAAAAAATTTTTTTAATGAATGCATAGTAGGAAAAGAAAAAGAAATCAAGAAGAATAAGGAAATCCATGAAGGGGTACTACTTAGTACAATACGAATTACTAAACAGGATCAGGTCTGCAAGTGAAATAATGTGTTTAGACTTAGACAAATTGTACTTAGATTGCTTATTAGATATACAAGTAGAGACACTTGTATATCTAATAAGTTCAAGTAGAACTTGAACTTATTTTCCTAAGGAAAATCAGGAAATTATAGTTATCTAAAGTTCAGATTAGAGATCTCGACTAGAGATATAAATTTGGAAGTCATAAAATACTGATAACATTGAAGCCATGGGAGTGGATGCAGTATCTATAGGGAGAAAAATAGATTAATAATGATAACTGAATTTTTGCAGACTATGTATCAGTCACTGTTCTAAGCATTTTACATGTTATAATCCAGTTAATTCTCACAATAACTCTATAAAGAGAACTCTGCTTATTATCCCACCCTAAAGATAAAAACACCGCACAGAAAGTTATATAATTTGCCCAAATTCACACAACTAATAAATGGCAGAACTAAGGTATGGTAGATGGAATTCTAAGATGGCCTCCAACTGTCCAACCCTTGGTGTTCACACCTTGTACAATTTCCTCTCCTATGTGGGGAAGAACCTATAAATAGAATGGGATATAACTCCCATGATTTAGTTACAAATCAGTTGACTTTGAATTAAACAAAACCAAAAGGGAGATCTTTGTGGGCCTGGCCTAATCAGTTGATCCTTTTGAAGGAAACTGAGCCCTCTTTGACATCAGAGATTAAAAGTGTGAAAAGGCCTATGCAGAGGCCCTCATGGCACAGCACTGGGAGCAGCTTCTAAGACATGAGAATAACTCTTGGCCAACAGCCATCAAGAAAATGGGGAATTCAGTCCTATAATCATAACAAATTGAATTCTGCCAAAATCAGTGAGTTTAGAAGAGGACCTCAAGCCTCAGATGAGACTTCAGTCCTACCTAACAGCTTGATTTTAGCCTGTTGAGACCCCAAGCAAAGGACCCAGATGAAATCCAGCCAGACTTCTAACCTATAGAACTGTAAAATACTAAATGAATATTGTCTTAAGCCAAAGTTTATGGTAATTTGATATACAGCAATAGCAAACTAATACACATGAGGAAACCTGAGTAGTTGGTCTATATAGCCTGGGCTGCTAAAGTCTGGGCTACATTTCAGAAGGCAGAAGAAATGGGAAAATGAAAACAGAGGCTAATAACGAACAACAGAAACCTGAGGAATGCCGACAGGTAAGAAATGGGCAGCAGAAAATGAACCAGCAAAGAAGACTAAAGACAGAAAAAGAAACCAGGAAAGTCCAAGAGAGTATGGCATTAGGGAGGCCAAGAAGAAGGATCTGTGGAAGGGTGGAGATGGACTAAGAGTGTGCAGGGTTACAGAGTGCAAATCATGAGGACTGGAGAACATTCATTGGATTCAATAAGATGGAGGAAGGTAATATTGACTTTCCTCTAGTCAATTAAAAAAGCAGAGTTAGCATTCTAGAACCCCCCCCCTTTTTTTAATTAAGGGAAGAAAACATGTGATGGGATGGTGAGAAAAAATGTTTTCCAGACATATTTTTATTATTCAGTATTTTCATGCAGAAGCATTATAAATGTCTTCCTCAAGAATTAGACACATTTTATTAATTACAGCAGACTTGAGAAGTAAATCAATTAAGATGTTTTGTCATAAAATTGAACATCAAGGATTAATAATTTCTAAAGTGACAAAGCAAAATTGCACCCAATTTTTAGCATGCTAAAAAAATATTTAATCTCATGAGATGACTAATGAAAAATAGTAGAAAAAAGAGAACAGAAAAGAGAGCAGTAGACTTCCAAAACTCATTTAGTTTGATCATTTATGCTGCCACTCCAAGGGAAAGTTATTCTTTTCTCCTAAGAAAATATGAAATCAGATGCAGAAACAAAAATGTAAATAGGCATTAAACAAATCAATAAAGATCCATTTGACTGTAATAGAGTACAATTGAGAAGACAAAGTGTACACACAGAGATAATTAAATTTATGACTTTTTATGCTGCTATATTTACCCGTTGATGTTAGCTCTAGGTTTTTGTGTGCCAGTACTTAATTCTGATGATAAATTTTATGGGAGGCAGGAATAACAATGACAATTCTTCCCTTATTCCATAAAAGATAACAAAATAATAAGATTCAAACTTCCCTGTTATTCCTACACATGGAGGGATATACTTGTTTCCAGTGGAACCCTCAGGAAAGGAAAGGAGAGTTTATCCAGGGATCTCTGACACATAGTCAATAGACAAACAGGGCCATATTCAATGGCTCAGTCTGAACTGAGATTTAAATTTTCTAATTTGAATGATCAAGATAAATGTACAATGGGATGGAGACCCAAGTGCAGGAGTGTAGTTTTAGTGTGTCTTCTGGTGGCTTATGTGAAAATTTCCCCCCTTTGTCTCATCAGAGGCTTTTGTCGCAGATATAGTTGTGAGTTCACCTGTTCCTAATGCTTGCTCATGCACAGATGGCTTAAGAGGCCTGATATAGTCATTGGTTATATCCCAAGATTACCATTCATTTTGTTGCTCATTTACATTCTAAGGATCTTGAATTTGTTTCACATCCAACTTATTTTCATGTATTTGGCTCCTACTTTTAGTTGTTTATGAATGAGACAGCTCTTACTAACAGAGGTAACCTTACTAGTGAGCATATGATTGCTTTCTAGTATAAGACAAAGCTTGATTCATTAATCAGTCGTACCATCTTCATAAAGAAAAATGACTTTTATCATCCTGGCATAAAATTCTTTAAGAAAGAAAATTTTATTTCTATGTGGAATTTAAGAGACAAAACAAATAAGCAAAGGGGGGGCGGAGAAAGAAGTTGACTAATTGGTCACACTAATGTGTAGACTCTTTTCTACATTTTATTTAAATTAGAATCAGTTATTTTATTATCCCTTTTCCCAACTGGGATGTGTACGCAACAAGTCTTTCCAGTAGTTTCATCTTACACAAACTGTGAAGCAGGTGGCTCGTCATGATCATCTTGTCCAACTCTAACTTCTTCTAATTTTCCCCAAACTATGTTTTTCAAATTAGGCTGTACTTACTGCATATAAACACTCCAAACTGGCTTCCAATTACTTCAAATTCTAGTATACTTGAATATACTGTTTGTTTTGGTGAGCAGAGTTCCTGTTATAATAAGAGTGCAAAACATCTTTTTCCATCCATATCACTGTACTAATAAACTATAGTTCCTAGAATAGGTACCTTTTAAGCAGGACTGAGTCTACAACAGAAGATAAATATAGTTTACTCTTTGGTTTGAAGCCTTTTCAGAAGAAAGATATATGATCCAGAAGATTTTAAGAATACAGACAAAATTCTAACTTCAAACTCCTTATATTTACAATGATTTTAGGGAGATTCATATTTCCAGTTAAAATGAGTCCTCATAACAATGACAGGGAGCAGAAACCAGAATACAATTGCTTTAAACTATGCTTGTGTATAAAAATAAATCTTGTTGTACTTTAATTGTAGCTCTAATTTGGTATCAGTGGAAATACTTATTATTTTTATTTATTTATTTTTTTTGTGTTACTCAAATCTATTTTTTATTAGCCATTGTGATTTTATAGACAAAAGTTATTAAGAGGTCATTTATTTATTTATTTTAATTTATTTTTTATTGGTGTTCAATTTACCAACATACAAATACTTTTTAAAATCAATTTTTTTTAAAAGGGGATTTCACTTCTGCTCTCATTTCACGTAACTTTGAGAGTTTACTATATTGGATCCCAAAGTATTTCTTAATCTCTTTACAGTTAATGGCAGAAAAACTTAACTTTCATGACTTGTCTAAAACACATTATAAAAATGTCTTAAGTGATGGCAAACTGTTGGAGAATGTACTTATAATTAAAGTCCAATGTATATTTATTGGTATTTAGGACATTGGAATCCTTGACAAAAAATAATAAATTTCTTAAATGTATAATGTTGTGCTTTATAAATAATTATACGTTTAGGTGTATCTATATATCTGAACAACACCAGAAAACTAGCTTTTAAATTATCAGTCTCCTTGTTGGAATTGTTTTAAGTGGCAGGTGAAAAAAAGGTGAGGTGGGTGAAATTTTTATTCATTTTAAAGAATGAGAAGTAATACACAGAATGAAGTAAGTAATTTAAAACAAACAGATGGGAACTTGAGCACTAAATAGATTTTCTGAAGGATAAGTTGCTTTAATGAACAAAGTAAGTACTAATAGAATTCCCCAAGTTCCAATCCAAATTTGTTTTCAACAACAAACTAAGTTACTCAATATATCATCAAATAGATGGCTCTTCTAACTATTAAATGGGATTTTCCTCATAATCACTTTTTAATGTCAAAAGCAGGGGAAAAAAATCAGTTCAAAAGCTTATTTCTTATAGGAAGCATTTTCTAGATAATGCCAGTAATATATGGTAAAAGGAACAAGATGTTCTGCCTTAGGATTTTTTCATTTGTCTTCTTTTGTTTTTAATAAAACCTAAGGAACTCTATGTGTTTAAAGCAGCATACTGCAACTAGCTTTCCACTGTTCATTAATAAAAGATGTTTTGGAAGAAAAAATAAGGCTCACCATATTCCAGATCAATACAATCGTTGTTTTTTTCTATGTGTAGATTGAGCAAAATGGAAGTTCAAGTGAGTTAATATTTCAAAAGTTTGAAAAGGCAGAGGTCAGCAAACATTATATATAAAGGGCCAGATGGTAAATACCTTATGATTGGTGGACCAACAGGTCTCTGTGACAACTCCACAATTCTACCATTGGTTGGTAGATTGGGAAAATAGTCCAGACAATACATAAATGAATGTGTATGGCTGTGTCCCAATAAAACTTGATTTACAAAACTGTACATGGACTGGATATGGTCCAGTTTGCTGACCCTGAAATAGGAGAATAATAAAATATGATCATAACACAAAAATGATGAAGCCAAGACATTTTCTTGTAGTGTGCTAAAAGCCTTCTCATTGTTTTGTCCAAAGAGCTGGCAGCAACATTCAGTCATAAACATTAAGTTCTAGGCTATACCTTTAGTCATTAGACAAATAGGACAACTGTTCCTCTAGTTCTTTTGAAATGTCCTCAAATGAAATATTCTCAAAGACAAAAATTTTTAATGACTTATAGCAAGCTGTTAAATCCAACAACTCTTTAGTGGAAAGAATTTCACAATTGGGCATCTTATAATGAAATGTGCCTTTGAAGGAGTAGACTGAGAATATCTATAGGTAAATTTGAAGTTTCTAATTATGTACATATAATTACATATTTATTATTATATATTAAATTAAATTATATATATATATATATACACTTTTTCTTTACCTACTCTTGCTAAAAACTCTTAGAAAGAGATAGTGTTACTAGTCACCTTTTATAGGTCATGAATATGAAATTTAAAGATATTAGGTATATTACCTAGGTTATATAGCTACTAAACTACAAGGTGAGGATATGAACAATGTAGTCCTATACTTAGAGCTACTATGTCTGGCTGTGCAATTTATGCACCCCCTAGAACATATCATAGATGGTATAGGTTTGTATGTTTATTGTAAAATTTTCCACAGGTGACAGTAAATTTTGTCTTCCAAAGTCAGTATTATGACTATTTATTTTAATAAAAGGATATATATTTTAGAAGCAACCTTTTTGTAATTCACAATAATGTGTCATATATGACAGCTCCAATCCTGAGTTGACTCTAAAGACCTTGTTCTTTTACATTATACTGAATGAACTCAGTGCCTAGATGGCCATCTGGAATGTTACAGAGTTAAGGACTTGAGGGAATTCTGTGTTCCTATTCTATATATGTAGCATTAGCCATTTCCTTGCTTTTAAGTCCTGGGAATAGTTTTTTTTTCCCCCATAAAAACAGATAAAGAGAATGAAAAAGGAGATAGGAATTAAAGATACCCTGAACATTATAGCATGACTGACTAGATATATAAATATATTATTACGATTGGGAGGTAGAGTCTGGGGGAAGAAGGAAGATGACTTATTTTTAAGGTTTAAAGGATGCATATGGTGGAAAAACCAAAGACAAGTTGAGAATATGTACCTAAAGCTAAGAGAGTGGTCAAATCTAGAGTTAAGGATTTGGGTGTCATTTTCATAGAGTGTTTAAGAGCTAAAGCCAAAAAAAAAAAAAAAAAAAAAAAAAAAAAAGAGCTAAAGCCAAGAGAATGAGAGAACATAGGTGGGAACAATCTGGGACTGGGAGAAGTGAGCCAAAAAATAAAGAGAAAGAAAAAGTATGATCGAAGAAGAGACATGAGAAGTTAAAAATAGGATCATGAAGCCAAAAACAAAAGGTGTTATAATGAAGAGCTTCATAAGAATGTCTCCTACTTCAGAGTTTCAGGAATATGAGAACTATCCACAAATCACTTCAGCTGGCAATTCAAGAGTAAGAGTGAATTCTGCAAAGTCAGTCTCTATACATTAGTAAAGGGAATGGCTAGAATAGGGTGGGGGATAAAGATGTAGAAATAGAGTGTATAGACTATTTTTATTTTATCTAAAATTTAGGAAAAAAGCAGAAAAGGAGGAAGACAAAGATTTGCTTTCTTTCTTTTTTTTTTTTTTTTTAAAGAATGGAAGCTCATTGGAAATTTTTGAAGTTGGGAAATATAAAAGTGGGGGATAAATAAGTGACACCACTGTATGTAATAAAAGACCCAAGAATCCCAAGTCATAAATCACTGGTGTCTGGAAGTAAAATCCTGTCCTGGTTCTATCTTTTTTTTTTTTTAAGCAGCTTTATAGTGGTATAATTTATAGGCCACAATATTTACCCTTAAGAGTAGATTCAATGACTTTTAGTATATTTACAAAGGCTTTAATCTTATATGACCAATAATTGACATAATCATAAGAATGCTTAGTCTTACCAGTCTTAGAATGTTGCAAGAACATAGAATCTCATCATAAGAATAGAAATATAAAACAAAATAATAAAGAAATATCAGTGTGATGGGCTGCAATAACATTACAGCTCATTAAGTAGAATGAGGCAAATACACTAGAGTTTCTTTTGTAGCCTTTACAATAGATAATTAATAAGCCACATACTATGAATCAAGTAAGCTTTTGTTTTGTAACATTAAGAATCTATCTAGATCTATAATTGACTCATAAAGTAACTATGTAGAGTACATTTTTGCCTCATATTGATCTCTAAGGTTTCGTTAAATTTGCTCACTTACTTGCTTTTGGACATACCTCCCAAGGCAATTTCATACCATTTAAATAGCCATTATGTTAGTTCTTTGTGTTTAACCTCAACCTTGGGTTGTGAAAATTTGCTGGTGCCTACAAATACAAACATCATGTGACCATCTCTTTCTGTAGTCCTTTGTGAAATTCATGAATTTAGATATTTGCATACTTGGTTTCTGAATGATTTCTAGACATATAGCATATTCATGCTTTACCTAAATAGAGAGAAAAGGCTCTTTAAGTAAAATGTAAACAGTACAAAAATGAAGATTAACCATGGTTTATCCATAAAATATGTACATATGTAATAACCCCTCATCAGGATATCAGATTACAGAGATGTAAGTAAAAATATATACTTATTTTATATTCAAAATATAACCAGAAAAGAACTATAGAGCTAAATCTAAACCAACCAAACTTCTAAGTAATGATACTTCATATCTAAAAATTTCCCCAAGTTAAGATCTACAGAAGGAAATCAACCTAAAGAAACATATATTATATTATTAAAACCATTTAATTGAACCCTTCATTTATATGTTATCAATTTTTCAAATATAATATGTAAAGTTGTTAAATCTCTCCTCCATATTGTAGACAAAGCGAAAAATACTTTCTTATTAAACATTAGAAGTATGTAAGTCTTATTTTGCTCTAATCTCTCATAAATTTTAGTAAACATTGATTAAAAAGCTAAAGAAAGGTAAAAAAATAGCTTAAAAGTAGAATATAAATTTAATTTAAATGTTTCTACCAATAAAAAAATGAAATAATAATTAAATTATATGTTAAGATGGAGTTAAATGTGTGATTTCTATAAGTATTCATGAAATTAGACTGGGTGGGAAGAGGTGAAGTACTTTTTCAAAGCATTGACTTTATCATATTTAGCTTGTTTCTTAAAATTTTCACAGGAGTTGACAATTACCATTAGTTTTTTCCTCTATGAAAGATTATTACCATCTCAAATGCATTTTCTGTAATCATTATTCAACTATATGTTGTCTTATGAGATTGCAAATTTTCTCAGAGATATTAAAACTACTGACAGATCCATTTCTTCCCTTAATCATCCAAAATTGAATTCTGGTCTTTGAAATTCTCCTGGCACAATAACCATTCCTGCCTTCTTGGAGTGCCTTTCTAACCATACAAAGCCTATACTACTTGAGAATCTTTCAAGCAACTCTCTCAAATGTGAGGCTGGTTCTGTCAATAACCCTTACTTTTAGACTAGTTTTGAAAGGAATTATCCCATGTCCAAGTTGTTTTCTACTCATCTCTTTTCACTGATCAACTCAGCCCAACTATATCAGTCAAGTGATTTATCTTACAATCCTTTTGGTTTGCAATTATGTGTTTTTGCTCATGAGATTCTTGCTACCTTCTGTAAAGTAGTATCAACAACCAATTTCCAAATACATTCATATAGAATAAGGAAGTAAAAAAAAAGGAAAGAATAGGAAGTTCACAGTTTTAAAATCAAGCAAGGAAAAAACACAAAATTTCGCAAATCTGAATTGATAACGTTGAATATAGGTCAATACTCTTGAGACAGGTGAAGAGAATGCACAATAAAATTTCATCAGTAACTACAGAATAATAATTTATGTTAAGAATAATAAAAATCTTTTAACAGAAGATTATTTAACTCGTTCTTTTTTTTTTTTAAGATTTTATTTATTTGTGAGAGATAGAGACAGACAGAGAAAGAGAGAGAGAGAGAGAGAGGCAGAGACACAGGCAGAGGGAAAAGCAGGCCCCCTGTAGGGAGCCAGAGGTGGCACTCAATCCTGGGTCTCCAGGATCACGCCCTGAGCCAAAGGTGGTGCTAAACCACTGAGTCACCCAGGCTGCCCTGTTTAGCTCATTCTAGTGCCAAACCCTTTTGGGTATTGCAAATATAGTGATAACCAAGAATAATATGTCAAACACATATTTCTTCTCATTGAGCTTAAATTTTAAGGAAGGGAGATGTGTCCTGATACAAATAAATCCTGTTGATGAGGGAACTAAAGGCTAGCTGAGGACAAAGCACAAGCTGACATCCCACAAATAACCCATCCCCAAAGTGGGGTATTATGTGATATTTCTCAGGAAGTTCCCAACTATATTAATGTTAATGCCTTGCTAGAGGGAAAAACAACATTTAACTTGACAATGGCAACGCCTTCAGTGTCTTGTACGTCCTCTTTAGCATATGAAAGTTCTTTTGAAACCTCCCTTTTAGAAGCACCTAGGTGGCTCAGTCAGTTAAGCATCTGAGCTGAAGTCATGATCTCTGGGTCCTTGCTGGCTCTGAACTCAGCAAAGAGTCTGCTTGTCCCTCTCCCTCTGCAACTCCGGGCCCTTAAGCTCATGCTCTCTCTCTCTCTCTCTCTCTCAAATAAATACATTTAAAAAAACGCTTAAAAAAACCCCCAAACCTCCCTTTTCCTTACTTCTTCCAACTCCCAAGTATATCATTAACCACCCATCACAAGCCTGGGGAAGCAGTTCTTCCTGCCCATAGGTTCTGTCCCTGTGCTTTAATAAAACCACTATTTTGTACCAAAGATATCTCAAGAATTCTTTCTTGGTTTTCAGTTCCAGACCTCATCCTACCAAAAGTCACTTATATTCCAAAACTACATCACTATGAAGATTGTGTTTGATCAGGACCATATCTGGAATCCTGTGTCCAATACTAAACACATGCTTCTGACAATTACCTATAAAATATAAATCATGTAACCTAATGTTTGCTGATATATTGTTTTGAAATCGTTCTCTTTGTTGCACAATTTGTTTCCTAAGAAGAGATCTGTACCACACTTACCACAAAGTACTTAGAATAGCAACATGAACAGAGCAGAGGTCAAAACAAACTTTGTATTTTTTCAAGTACAGAGTTCTGAGCACTCTCATAAAGCAAACATCTTTTATTTTATTTTCATTTCAGTTTTGGTTTTTAAAGTTTCTCTAGCTTCCCACTATGCACAATAGCACATTTTTTTTTAAGTGATAGAGCTGTTAACTTTATTGTGGACATTACTTCATAAATACGTATGTGTATCAAATTATTACATAAGACATCTTAAATTTACACAATGTTATATGTCAATTGTATCTCAATAAAGACAAGACTAATAATTTCAAGATGATAACAGCATAGCATAAATGTAAGCATGGACTTTTCTGAACAAAGGATTTTGTGTGATAGCACTAATGTCACAACTGTGAAATTGGCCCTGGTACTACCACCAAAA
This sequence comes from Canis aureus, assembly GCF_053574225.1. Lineage (NCBI taxonomy): Eukaryota > Metazoa > Chordata > Mammalia > Carnivora > Canidae > Canis > Canis aureus. The sequence goes on from NC_135635.1 coordinate 13,055,492, forward strand.
ACAAATCTAAAATTTGACCACTTGTCACCATCTCCACTGTTAACAACCTGGCCTGTGCTACTAGACTTTCAAGTAAAATCCCTGCACAACAGGGCAAATTTAACTTTATGTAAGTCAAAAAATGTTTAATAAAATTATTTTCTAAGGTTTAACAGATATTCTAATTTTTGAGCATTTGATACAATGGAAAAATATCTGAATCACCACTGTTCCAAGGGATGAATATAAAAGTAAAAATTAAATGCACTTAACCATTAATTTTTTTCAAATAATGCCAAGTTAAGTCATTGTCAAAAGGAAATAGGATACAGGTTTACATAGTGTTTTATCAGCAGGTTGTTTCATGTAAGTCTGGAATTCACTTTTCTTAAATTCATGTATTAGTTTTCATGGAATTAAATATTTAAAGGTATTACTTTATATAAATATTTATATCAGAATCAAGAAATGTCATAGCTACATTGTATTAATCTTTAAAAGAGATGATATAGCCACAGGGTAATGACTTATGCACATTTGCCTACAGAAGATCAGTTACAGAAAGCTTGTACTAATGCATACATATAGACACATAGACATAGACTCAGATAAAAGTATAGATACAGGATCTGGTTTGTTGTTAAATATTTTGAATATCACTCAGATTATATATACACATATATTTTCTTAAGGAAGAGGAATCACTTAAGATATAAAAATATATATTTTGGCACTATAAGGTTTTGCATAAACTACATAATTAAATTTGAGTAAACTGTGTAATTCAAAATTCCATGAGAGGAATACTTTTTAGAACCTTCTATCTAAGGTGGAAGAAAGACAAAATATTCTGGCCTGTTTTGACTAAGAAGAACATTAGGAAAGTGAGAAAACAATTAAAGAATGGAAGGACTCCTGGGGCAGGAAAAAGGAGTTCTAACTGATTTTAGAACAATGATGTAGAACAATGGCTTACCATGCTTCTTCTCTTTCCTGCCCACAACTCTGAAGAACAGAGCAATCCAAAAATACACAGATAATGTTTGGGACTCTGGCCCCCATCTACATTTAAGTCACTCTATGTAACAGGAGTCACTTTAGATGAAGTCTGGGTAATATAATGATATAAATTTCTAGCTTCTGAAAGGAGCAGCTTGAACCTTTGCTATTTCAATCTTACATCACTCGCCTTCAACCTGCCTCACTGCCCCCAACATACTAGCAGACTCCGAGATCTCACATCCCATCTACTCCTTAACACTGAAGATGGCTCCCTCTCTCCTCCCTGCCCTGAAAGTTTTCTTATCAAGGTCCATCACCTAATGACAAGTAATTAAAAAAATATTTGTTTTTAGTTCTAATCTTACTTAACCTTTATGTAGCTTTATTACCTCTTATCCCCCTTTCTGTTTGGAAAAGCTTTCTTCATTCAACCCATACCATACTCTCCTTATTCTGTCCCTACTCCTTCTAAGCTCCTTTGCCCATCCTTTAAGGAAGACATTCCTCAGAAATCTATCTTGGGTTTTATTTTCTTCTTCTGTATATTTCCTATGAGCAATTTTACTCACTTCCATGGTTTTAATGATTAACTCTAGACTGATAAACCCGAATCTCAACATTGGTGGTTGAAGTCTCTTTTCTGAGTTCCAAACATAAACATTATGGTCTTTAGAGATATAAAATTTAACATATTAAAAACTGAATTTATTGCTATGTCATTGCCCCTCCCAAATTAACTCTCATTTTAGATTTTCTGTTTTAGTTGTTGGCACTAAGTTTCATCCTTTTGCTCAAGCAAGAACCCTTGAGCACCATCGGCCCCTCCCTCATACTCAACCTCATACATCCAATAACCAAGTTATGTTCACATTTCAGTTCAAACATCTCTCAAGTCTATACACTTGCCTTTAATCTTCATTTAAGCAATCATATCCATTTCTTTCACAGCTCAAATCTGTTTCTGCACTAACCTGGGTACTTACAATTGTTACCAGATCAAATTTAGTATCCTAATTGCAGCCTCATGTGACCTTTCTAAAAGGTTATGCCAGTCGTTTCACTCTCCTGTTCAAAATCCTTTAACTGGTTCCCCATTGTTTCTTTCATTCATTTACTGACTCCTAATCTATTTACAGGATGTATATTCTAGGCACTTTGCAGAGTGCCAGGGCTACAATGACCAGAAAATATTACCCAGCAAGATAATTGTTTCCTTGTAACAAAGAATTGGTTCTACTACTAACTCCAGACTCTAGATTTATGGCATCAGAACTTTTCATTAATCACTATTCTTCATTTGTTTTAGTGATAATTGATGCAGTTTTGGATTATAGGTGACATCCAGAGCTGACAACCAAGAAAGAATTCTTGAGATGTCTTTGGTGCAAAATGATGGCTTTATTAAAGCACGGGGACAGAACCTATGGGCAGGAAGAGCGGCTGCCCCGGGCCTATGAGGGGTGGCCAATTATATACCTGGGAGTTGGAAGAGGTTTGAGGATAGTGTACTCTGTAAGGAATTTTGGAAGCATGGTTTTCAGGACCTTGAGGGGGCTAGCTTTTATTGGGAAAAGGTCACTTATTACCGTTTAATTAAACCTGAATCACGAGACCCTTTGGATGTATATCAATAGGCCATGTGCTTGGAGGATGATTGCCAACACTTATCTTGGGGGTTTAGAGATAAAGTGAAATTTCTAAAGAAATTTTTATATGCAAAAGTCAGCTTACAGGATGCTGGGGATCAGGCTAAGATTGCCTTCTGCCCTTAACAAAGTATGAACAGTGAGGCAGATGAGTCTGTAGAGGAGTGTCACTCTCCCTGTTTCAAGCACTTGTCAATGTGCTTTGTCCTCAGCTCGTCCTCTGTTTTCCCCATCAATAATGATGCACTTACCCAGAATTTTTCATCCTATAAATGTTATTAATGTCTATTTCTGTTTTGCTTCTGTTTTACCTCTCAATACCTCCTGGACTGAACCTGAACTTACTTTCTGTATGTCTACTAATGGAAGAATTTGAAAGCCTTAGCTTGGTTGCATTCTCCAATGGAGCTCCCAGAATTTCCCCAAATTATATTTTCATCAGGAACTTCCCTCCCTCCAAATAAATACTGCCTTGGGTTAGAGCTGCTATATCCTGCCTTGGTCTCTGAACTATTGATTTTTCTCATAAAGAACTGCAGAATTGTCCCTGCTTTCTCATATTTTTTTTTTTGCTTTCTCATATTTTTATATCACTAATTATTTTCTAATTTCAAAATATAAAGCTTTGTTCTTAACCCTCTTTACCCTCATTTTCTTTATAATGTATATATTGGTATTACCCAGTTTTCCTTTTTTAAAATTTCTTTTTCTTTGGTTTCTATGATATAGCACTATTTGGGGCATTCTGACAACTGTCCATTGTCTTTTCTGTCCTCACTACTGGCTTGCATATATTTCCTGCAATCCAATAAAAGTAGTGAGTAAGGGACAGCTAGGTAGGGAAAGATAGATAGGGGGGCATGGAATCAGGCTCACAAAACAAAGTCCCAAAAATGCTGAGATGTAAGGAAACCAGAGATAAGGAAATAAACCAGACCATGCTGCCCTAGATATGGGTAGAAAAGATATTTTTTTATGACAGTCACCTGTGACCAACAAAGAATACCAGACCCAAAAGGAAAAGGAAGCCATTAAAGAAGTTATCACCAGCCCTTACTCGAACCAAGACATCACAAAAATGATTAGGCCACAAGCTCCCTGGTCAGTTCTAAATAAAAGACTGTCAATGAAGGCCCCCGTTGGCAATCCTGTCAGGACCCCATTCACCCCTGAGAGCTTTTGCTGTATTCTTGCTTACTAAACTTCTATCACTTTACTTAATCCCTTTTGTCTGCAGGATTCATTCTTTGACTCTGTGAGACAAGAACCAAGCTCTCCCACTTTAGTAGTACCCATTACCCAAAGCCCTGATCATTTTTCTATTATCTTTTCTCTCTAAACATAAATGAGCTCTCTCATATACTTTGAAAGTTTTAGTGATCATTTCCAGATCACTCTTGTTAGTTTCAGAACCACTAATGCTCAATTCTTGAATTTCCAGGTGCTGCTACAGTTCTGTGTCTGGATCTCATGATGTTCTTCTTTAATCCCCTTTACAACTTCTTTCTTTTCCTGTATACTGTATTTCTGTTACTGTTAAATATGTAAATGGCATATTATGGATGGTACACAGTAAGGCTCTATACTTATTAATTCCATCGTCCTCACTATCTAAACTTGAAACAGTGCATTTTTAAATTTCCACTTCTCTTGGGAAGTGCATGTAAAGTGGCAATTTTAATGAAGTCTAGACCTCTTTAAATCTCATTGCCTCACTCTAATGAAGCCCTTTCTTCCTATTGCTTAGATGATCACAACTTTCTAACTAGCTTCCTCCTTCCACTTAATCCTGCACACTGAATCCAGACAAATATGCCTGTGTCACAGCCTAATTATCTGGTTGTTCTGTTAAGATACATTCAATGGTCTCTCAGTATCTGTTGAATATTAATTTTGAGCTTATAAAGGTATGGAATGGTACTCATATCTATTTTAGTGAGCCTAAATATTCAACTCAGAATACTGGATTATTAAGTGACAGAAAACATCCTATAGGTATACAGTTAATCTTCAAAACATATAGCACTTGAACAAGTATTACATATCTCCCTTCTATTCCATTTCTTCTCTAATGTTAATTCTAGAATACATTTTGTTTATTTATTCTCTGGCTTTAAATGCCTCACATTACAATTGAAATTTCTATTCCAGGTACTTGACTATGGAATTCATCTATCATAAAGGGAATGCAACAGAAAATAGGACTATGGCTACAGACAAATGAATGTGATTGTTTCAATGAAGGATATAACATTTTCTAATTAATTTTTACCTATATAATATAAATCGAGACAAAAAATTTAAAGTAAACCCTGCCCCCAATGTGGGGCTGAAAATCATGACCCCAAGATCAAGTGCCACATGCTCTCCTGAAATTTATACAAATGTATATAAAATAAATTTATCTTTAAAATCCAGATACTACAAGGCAGTTTAGAAACACATCTATTTAGAATTATTTGAATAATTCACAGTTCAGTATAACATCAATATTATATTATTTTGCAAATAAAACAGAAATATGAGAAATATATGGAAAATTAGAGGTAAAGCTGAAGTTAGTATTCTAATTTTGGCTATTCAGGTTTCTTCTCAGGCATATTTTCCTTAACATGTAAAAGAATATGCATGATTTCCTGAGGAAGTTAAGGAGTCAGGAGCCCTTCAAGACTTGGATGGTAGTCTTCCTCTGACTTTCGAGATGTGATTTTATCCAACTTGTTGTGTAATAAATCCCATATACTCTTATTTAGAAAACAATCTACTCCCTCAGTATTACTGCAAAAGTGCTGAGAAGACCAATGAAATGGATACAACATAGTCTAAGATAAAGGAGAAAAAACACAAATGATTGAAACATTTATTTATTTTTCAAAGGAATTTCATTGTTTTCTCTCCCACTGCTACCATAAGCTTTCCTGGTGCTATAGAAGCCACTGTGCAAAGGGAAGACTACCCTCCACCAACTACCACTACCACCTTCGCACTCATACCTTTCCTCTCATAAGCCATCAGAGGGCAAAGGGAGGGGATAAGGAACATTTATATTGTTTTTGCAACAACTAAAAATCTTTATACAATTGGTATGATTAAATAATTGGTGTTATCAGATAATAACAATAGATTCTAGATTTTATTTTCAGTCAGCTATGTTACATATCCACCACTCACCCCAAGCCAACTTTAATTTTATAATTGGGCATTCTCCTCCCAAATAATGCTTTAAGCAGCCACAGTCCAGGGTTGGCCATCCTGCCTGTTAACTCTGTAGCTCAGTATTCACAAAAAAGCAATGCAAATCTTTCTCATTTATTATCATTAATTAATCCTGAGCTAAGAACTTCCTATAACAACATAGATTAAATATTCTTATGTTTCCTAATTCTGAGCGACCTATACTAGAACATATCCTCTTAAATATATAGTTTCCCATCTCTAGCAGAATATTTGCAAGAATATCATTATAAAAGAAATAATACTATGTGTTGATTTAAATTTAGTTGAAGATTAAGCTGCTCAGTAAATTATCCTCAAGCCAGTATGGGAAAAAATGTGCATATTGACATTCAAGTAAAGACTACAAGAAGTCAGGCTGGTGCAGAGGAAAACATCTACTAAATATATGGTTTGTATGCCATGACAAGTGGTTTTAGCCTAAATTCTAATATGTTCTGTGATTCTAAGTTAACAAGATTTCACAGGTACCACATTCTGTTCTTGTTTTTTAATTTTCTTTTAGACATAGTACAATGAGATTTATTCCTAATGTGATTTCCTATTGGAATAACATACATGTCTGAAGGTTTCATTTTCCCAGGTTTTCCTTTGAGAGGTCTTCTTTAGTATGTGCACAAAATATTTTATCAACAAATAGAAATGCACGGAGGCTTCTAACTTGATAAGAAAAGTAACATTCAACTCATGGGATTGGAAAACAATTAATTAAAATTGCAGTCCTAATAAGGAAGTTTCCACATCATTAGTTTCATAATGTACCTGCTTCTGCTTATTTCACTGTCACTAGTAAAATTTAATTGCTTCATATTTTATATTTATTATTTTGCACATAGTATGTGTTTCAGATTAGAAAAACTAATGGAAAAAGCATTAATCAAGCCAGGCTAGTCTCGCCTTTTTTTGCATGGTCTCTGATCATCCTCTTTTATACACACATTTGAGAAATTCTTGCAATTATGTTCTTGTTAATTATATGTTATCTCTTAAGTCTTCTGTACTCCTTATGGCAACATCTAACCTCTAAAATTCCAATCTGAACTTTAAGATGCAACTTTTAAACATTATTTCTATTATTTCTATTTCAATACCCAAAGCTCTAATATGCACACATATAAATAGTCAATAAAATCTGAAGGCAATATTTAAATAATTTTGAGATAGAAAATTTTGTTTTCATTGTTATATATATTTTTAGTATTAATTTAATTCTTCTAGCACTAGTTTTATTTCCAGTTCCAAATAATATCACACATAAATGGCTCCTTAGGAAAAGCTTAAAGGGATCTTAATTACTTCCTCTGAAAATTTTCTGAATGAAACATTGGCCCTGAGAGCTATTCTTTTTCCAGATGGCCAACTTGGTGAATCTGCCTTTCCTGAATAACAGGGACTCTGAAGACTGCCAGTTGGTTATATAAGGGATTCTCTCTCCAGGTAACACTGGTATCATTTGGGGTGCTCAAGTAATCTGATTGCTCCAGAGTATTTGGTAATATTTATTGAAATACAAAACTTGGCATAACTAAGGCTGCACAGTTTCTTCAAATTTGATGGGATTATAGTTTCAGTTTCATGATCTCTAATGAACACTTTACCAGGGTGCAAAACAATCTAGAAGAACATACTTCTCACTTCTCAGCAATATAGTTCTGAAGCCCTTGTGTTTTCACCCCTCAATATACATTTCTCTCTCTCTCTTTTTTCCCCCTAATAATATTGTCTCAAAGAGATATTGCAGACAACTGCGTAAGATAATGGGCAAAAAAAAAAAAAAAAAGGTATATTTCCACAAATAGTGCAATTTATTATTGCCTTGAAAATATCTAAACATGGTCCAGGACCAGGCCCATGACAACAATAAGGCACTTGACAAAAAGGCAAAATTTAAGGGGAACCCTGAAATTCAGGAGATATGCAATATTTTAATGAGATATTCTAAAACATCAAAATTAATGCAAAAATCCCTAATGAATAAAATATTAAAGATATAAATAAAAGAAATTACATACGATATCTAGCTGAATAAGCCCTCACCCTTGCCATTTGTTTTATCTTGCATCAGTTAATTGTAGAGTAACTACAGTTCAATTCATAAATTTCAGTATACATATCATTAAACACTAACTCTATAATTGTATTTTTTTTTTTTTACTTATAAATAGAATTTTGTTTGTTGGCCATGGACACTCATGAGATGCACTTTATATTCAGCTGTTATTTCCAAGATATGGAATAATATAAAGTTATTCTTCTCCCCTTCTTAATAATAATTAATTGTTCATGTGTCTCAAATAAAGATATTATTATAACTAATGTCACTTTGATGGAATTATTCTACCTCTTGTTTTTAAAAAAAGCATTTTAAATCCACAAATAAAAATAACAATAATAAATTATTTATACTTCCACACAGAAGCACTACAGTGTAACTACGTAATTTATAATAAATTCCAACTGGAAGACAACTATATGCTTTCAGACCTTTTGCTGATGCTACTTCTAGAGGAATGGCTCACACTGATCATCACAGCACACTGCTTTGGGGAAGACCACCAGAACATGGATAATTACATATTTTTTAAAAAACATGCTTATGTACAATAAAATAAAAATAAACAAACCTTGATTGCAATAAGCATAAAGATTTCAATTATTTAAAATTCAAGAAGTGTAGATAATGGGCACCACAGAGATAATTTCTGGCTGAAGCTCCCCTTCCTTGTCTAAGTTTACCATTTTGCATTAGAACAGAGGGGGCAGCCTTTCAGCTGACCTAATGAAACACTGCTGCAAAAATAAGAGGCCAACCTGTGTGCAATTGCAATTCAGCCAGAAAGAATGCTAATTCTTGGCTTTAGTGCTTTCTTTAAAGAAATTATTCAGGCTTTTCTGTGGCATGGAACATTGTGACCAGCCAGGAACTGTTAGAGATGAAAATAACCTTTCTTTGTTATGATCCCAAAAATGTAGTATTTGTTTCAGTTTCATAGGAGACCCTTGTACCTAGTTTTTTAGAAAGTAGGGGGTAGGGTGGGGTATGGAATTAGTCATGCTCTAGCCATTTTCCATAAAGGATATATTTTCCTAACTTAGAATGTGCTCCCAAGGGACTTGTAAGAAGAGTATGAAAATATGATAGCCTTTTGAAATTGCTCAAGTGTAGTCAGAGAACTCTGGAGAAGAGGAAGAGGAACTGATTCAAGTACCCTCTCTACTCTTATTAGCTATATGACATTGAATTCTGATTTGAAATATCCTTTTCCATAAAACACATTACTGATACCTATGTCACAGAATGGTTGTAAGAATTAAGTAACATGACAATTATAAATAATCTATAAATTATGAAGTGTTACACAAATATCATGAATGATTTTAAAAGATAACAAAATATAATAAGAATATTAATTACGATTGTAAAGCCAATCTCCCTTTCTACTAGAAATAAAATTAATTTTTAAATTGTTATCAGTCGACAGAAGTATAAGCTAATAAACTGAGATATTGCAATGAAATAATTTCTTACATTAAGATTTTCCCGTTAAGGAACATGAATTCAAAGACTGAAGAAGTATTAATGATCCTTTCAATTTTTATTAGCTTAGGAAAGTCAATTAATTTTTAAAAGATACTTTAGAAGTTATTTTCACTTACAAAAAAAAAAGGGAAAAAAATCAGGAAAGTGGATGGAAAATTACCTCAGTTTGAAAACTTTCCAAGTGGTTTTTAAGTAACTTAAAAATAATGGGTACTAAAAATAAGACAATTCCATATAAAGGAACAATTGAAGGGTAAAACATTTATATCATAGTACTATTTGACTAGTAATTATCAGAGTAGATAGCATGTAAATTAAATGGAAAATTTTAAAATATTTTTACTGGGTATATTAAAAATGTATGGGGTTCTTGGGTGGCTCAGTCAGTTAAGCAACTGCTTTCAGCTCATGTCAGGATCCCAGGGTCCTGGGATTGAGTACCACATCTGGCACTCTGTTCAGTGGGGAGCCTGCTTCTCCCTCTGCCTCTGCCTCCCTCTCTTTTTCTCTGTCTCTCATGAATGAATAAATAAATCTTTAAAAAATGTATAGTTTTTTGAATTATTACATTTGGTTTCCTTAAAATAACTTCATAAAACACAGACACATTTTATATGACAAAAGAATTTTGAATAAAGTACATAAAATTCTTAAACTTTATTATTTTATCTTGATCAATTCCTCCTTTCTCATTATTCTACTAACTTGAGAAATGTTACCAACTCAGGGTTTTCATTACTATTAACATATGTTTCTCAATTCTATTTCCATTCCCAGTCTCTCTTCTAAAGTCCACATTTCTTGTTTTCAGTTATCTACTAGACATCAAACATCTACTAGATATTTCCCATGGGCTCCTTTGTTCCTTCCAAAACAAACTCAACGTTTCCCACCCTCTGACATCCACTTCTGTCCCTATATTTCTGTCTGATTAAGAACTGCTACTCACAAAATATGCTCTAATGTCATTTTTCCAATGCCAGCTTGAGCGCTGGTAATAAAAAATGACTGAAATCATATAATTTAGAAATAGTTTGCTAAAACTTTACAGGGGGAAGAAAAGAAAACTGCAAAGTAAAGAATAGAAGTACTCCAGTATTGAGAGAAAAAAAACTTGTCATCATAAACTCTTAAGTCAAAGATACTTTAAAAGATATACTCTGCTATTTTATGAGGGAATTAAGTGCTGCATAAATAAAAGGAAGTGTTTATACACTAATACATAGAGTACATTTTTCTAGGAATTGATAAAAGTGAGAAATATTCAAAAAATTGAATGTGTTTTGAAAAATCTGTTGATAGTTTCATAGTAAATATATTAAGTGAATACCTTCCGAACTGTATTTCACTTAGAGATGTTAATGTGTTTATTTGCAAGAAGGTTATTTGTCAAACACATTTGTAAAATGCTGCATGTAATTTTCTATGAAGAATATAATGCTTATTTCCAATAAACCTGTTTAATTTGGCTAATCCAAATTTTTTCCAAACTTATTTGACAGAGCTATTACTTTTCCAAAGAAATAATTCCGTGCTAAAGGACAAATGAGTCCTAATTTACAACACTTAGTCTTTCTAGACGTTAAAGCAGTTGCCAGGGTATGACAAAAGTAGTAAACAAATACATTGTGTACACTTTGTGTTTAAATTCATAGGAAAGACTATACTGAAAACTAGAAGTGAAATTGTTAAAATTCCCCTCTAAGCATTACAGATGTTTATACCTTTCACTAGGTTGATATAGATGAGAAGAGGAAGGGTTCTAGGCCAGAATGCTCTTTCAGTGCTACTATATATGTAGTGGGCAAATTTTAAATAAATCCTTACTTGAAACATCTAGTCTTCTGGATGTTTGAAAGTGAACAACATGTTAGAAGTAGAGAGTTAAAGTAACAACACCCTTTAGTATTGTTAATTTACAGGAATGGTTGTATTTTGGGAATGCAATTTATCAACCTAATGTCTTGGAGAATATGCTATTCACGGGGATACAGGGACCGGGACAGAGGCAGGGAAGAAGTGAGAACAGAAGGGTTCTGTGCCCTTGAGTCTTTAGACTAAAATTCTGTTTAAAACTAGAGGTAGTAAAATAATCCCTTCATAAATGTCCTTTTGTTAGTTTTTAGGAAGGACTATTCTGGGAGTGTTTGTTAATCCACCTCCTAGAGCTAGATGTAGTCCTATACTTAGTCCTTAATATGGTGGAGGGAGCAGAGGAGGGGTGAAGGGAAGGGCTTTTTGCTAGTATCTCCACATCTAGAAGACAGTTTTAGGTTATAACCCTAGGCCCCATATGTATGTTTTTATGAAGTACCTGTGTTTGTTGTGGACAGGATTCATTATTTTGTAACATCTAAGCTTTTTGGATGTCCTGAGGTGACAATGTATGATAAATGTACAGCTAGTGAATTAACCAATTTATAAGTTTCTTTTTGTTATCATTGATAGGGAAGAAGCATCTTGAACATGAGATTGTTAAGCTGTCTCTGAGAAATGTCAGAACTTATTAGGTTGGCAGCAGAGGGGCAGAAGGAAGTATAGAGGGAGAGTTGTATGTGGATGTTTTTATATTTACATTTTAATGATAACTGTTAATGTGTATTAGTTTTTTTTACTGTACTATAGGAATACATTAAGTGATTCAATGGAAACATACCTCCTTGCTAATTGAATAGTATAGATTGGATGATGAATTCTTTTAGAAGCATTATATGTTGTGTACTCTGTTACTTCTTGTCTCAGTTTTAATTGAACATTAAGGGAATGCAGTATTTTAATTGTACTCTGCCAATATCTTTATCTGGAGGCCTGTTGCCATTTTTGTCTTTTATATTTTTGTCACCAAGAAAGGCAGGATTACATTTTTTTCTTTCAGATGGAGTTGGTGTAGTGTATTCTTGATTATCAAAATACTCATAGTTTGGGGACTTTGACATGATAAATATTTCTGGTGTGTAAAAAAAGCATGATACATAACTGTACAATCTTACATTAAAATGCTTACTCGTGTAGATACACACACGGGCCCTAGAAGTCGAACTGTAAACTGCTTGTGATTATGGATGACTTTGTTCTTTGCTTCTTGTGTTTTTTCAGTTTCCTTTTATGCACATACTAACTTTTAAAAAATAAAACTCTAAAAAACTTTAAAAAAAAGAAAGAATTCCATGCTCTGGAGCTTACAGTTTGCATGAAGTTGAATTCAGGAAAGCCGAGTCACAGAGTACATCCCTAATCTTTAACTATGAGATCAAAGAGGAAATGCTGTGTAACATACCTCTAATTACAACTAGTAACGTTCCGATTATATTGGCCCAAACTTAACCCATTTGGTAAACCTTATGTTAATGACTTTTTTTTTTTAATTTGGGGGAGAGAGAGAGAGAGAGAGAGAGAGAACATGAGTAGAGGGACAGGCAGAGGGAAAAAAGGCTCCCTGCCCTGCAAGGAGCACGATGTAGGGAATCCCAGGAAACTGAGATCATGACCTGAGCCAAAGGCAGTTTTAACCAACTGAGCCACCCTGGTGCCCCTGTTAATGACTATTAATTGAATAATTTGAGCTGGAGCTCATTTACATTCTTATAAAATAAAAACAAAACACAGAACAAATATCAATAGCTACAATGTAAAAACTATTCTTGACAAAAGGAAAAAAATGATACTATATTTTGAAAGGTCATACTGATACCTTCGAAAATAACCCATCCCATAACAAAATATATCCTAGTAAAATTATTAGACTTTAAAGAAAATAGAAAAAATCTTTTGGGCAGCCATATACAATGGCCAAGTCACTTATTAGAGAAAGAAAATTAGACTATCATTTCATAGTATCTTTTCATACACATATATATATACACACACACACACACACACACACACACACACATATATGGCCTACCTATGCTACCATTCATCTACTAAAATATACAAATACTTTTAAAACACACATATATATATATATGGCCTATCTATGCTACCATTCATCTACTAAAATATACAGACAAATACTCTTAAAATACAATATAAATATAAAATTTTTAAAAAGACTTATGTATTTATTTGAGAGAGAGAATATGCACGTGCAAGTAGGGGCAATGCAGGGAGAGAAAATCTTCAATCAGACTCTCTGCTGAGTGTGGAGCCTGACACCTGGCTCAATCTCATGACCCATGAAATCATGACCTGTGCCAAAACCAAAATTGGATGCTCAAAAGACTGAGCCATCCAGGTGCCCCCAATTTTTTAAATAAATAAGTAGATGAATAGAACCGAGTGCAGGACATGAACTACGAACTAGATTTAAAAATAAAAAAAAAAAAACATAATTTGTTTTGTATTGTTGTCACTGAACAATGTAAATATCTCAGGTAATTATAAAACAGAATCACTTTTTAAAAAGGAGATTATAAGATTAAAAAGTAAAACAAAACCACTGAACCCAAATGTGTATCCAGTGGCATTAAAACACTGAGAGGAACCAATGAGAAGTTGCTAATCACCAGGCAAAAAAAGTCTCAGGCAAAATGAGTCAGTTCTAGAGACAAGCTGTACTGCATTATTCCTATAGTTAACAATACTGTATTGCACAGAAAACTTATTCATAAGATAAATCTTGTGTTCTTATCACATATGCACAAAATTAAATACACACACAAGGTAATTGAATAGCAGATTCCTAGTGAGCTAGTCTATCAGCAAAAGGAATTTTTAAAAAATTACCTGCTATCAATAATAATATGTATAGCAGTGCTTTTATTGCATGCAGTTTTGTATATAATTTGGGGTCAAAAATGTGTGATTTTTGTAATAAAATAATTTTATCATTCCTGATTTTCCTGGTATAGGATTCTCGGCAAGGGAAAAAGATACAGATGTAAGATAGGAGGAACTAACATTCCTGAACTCTTGAATCTTAATTATAAAAATCAGTATGAACTAATAATTTATTTGTTCAGAATCAAAACAAAACATTTTTCTTACTCTTTCAACAAAACAAACGAAAAACCCAATAATCAATGCAGTAGCCATAAGCGATCCCCTAGCAATAAATTTGAAGACTTGGAATACTAAGGGAATCCTAGAACTTGGAGAAGATTGTTGATTCCAGACCAGAAGTAGGTTATGTACAGGGGGTGGGGTATAGAAAAAAACAGATTCAGCTTGAGTTGGTAACTGTTGAGACTGGGTTGTGGGTGCACTAAGAACTCATTAGACTTTCCTGTCTAGTTTTGTACTATAAGAAATTTTTCATAATACACACAAAATAAAAGAACCAGGTCCCACAGTCTATTTGGATGTAAAATTTTATAATGCAGAGAGTTTATAAATGTTTTAAATCTATATAAAACACAATTTTGAAATAGCTATAAAGGGCTACATTCCAACAGAAAATCTAAATGATGGTAACCTCTTTCAAGTATAGTCTGATTTTTACTTTAAAAAAAAAGCTGCATGCATTTCTTAGCTCAAAGTGAGGTATGGACTGAATTGTGTACTTCCAAATTCATATGTTGAAATCCTAACTCCAAAAGTAGATTGTATTTGAAGATAGAGTCTTTCTGAGAGAATTATCTTCAGATGAGGTCATAAGAGTGGAGTCCTCATAGTGGAATTAATGCCCTCATAAGAAGAGACACTAGAGAGCTTGCTCTCTTCTCTCTCTGCCATGTGAGGATACAATGAGAAAGTGGCCATATGCAGTGTATGAAGAGTTTTCAGAACTCAACCATGATCTTGGACTTCCTAACATCTAGAACCATGACAAATAAATTTCCATTGTTTAATCCATCTAATTTCATGGTATTTTGTTATGGCAGCTCAAGTTGGCTGATACAGAGCCTTTCCCTTGGTAGTGCTCAATGAATGGTAGAAGAATTTAAGATGATAAATGTCTAAGTTGCCTTTAAAATTCTCAAAACACTACAAGAACATTTTGTCTTAAACTTGAAATATTCTGAGTATACAAACATAAATCAACTACCCTGTAAAATATTCATAGCACCAGAGGCTGAAAAATGTAAATGATTAGAAACATTAAATCACCGGCATGATTACAGAATGGTACTTCAAGAAAATAGAGTAATAACAATTAGAATCATGCTACATAATAACCATCTCTGATGTGGAAAAAATTTCTTGCCTTGGGCATCAAATTAAGGTGAATAGTTGTAGTCTGTGTAAGAAGATGAATAACACATACATGGTCTGTTAGAGAGAAAAAAGGGGAAACTTATTTACATTTATCTTAATTAATCCTTGACAACATCAAGGGCTTATTCTACTATACCATACTATATCTAGTTTTCTACATATAAACTAAATAGCATGTTAACTAATTATGCAACAGTTCTACTTTTTGCTAAAATATAAGAACACAAATTAATATCTGGTACTTTGTATTTAGCACAAAAATACAAAGATGTGTTTTTACATAAAAAAGAACAACTGAATGTAGATAAATCATTTTATTTTTATTTTTGTTCTAATAAGATTTTTATCTTTAATCTGATTTTTAAAAAAGAAAGCAAAAGGTATAGTCATACAGAGGGGAGATTCAAATTTAGTTGTGGGGTACTATTGTGTGAGAAGCTATTAGCTAAGCATAACAGGATAGTGATAGTTGAAACCATTAATCAGAAAAAAAAGAAACCAATTAATCAGGAGATGATACTTCAAGTTCATTATCTTACTGGTGAGAATTTCCTGAAGTATTGAGCGACAACATCTTTGAGTCCTAACTAATTAAGCAAACAGTAAAACTTTATCTTTTTCCTATTTGTGTTATTATTTCACCATTCTTGAGGAGAAGGTTGTGAATAGCAATTCTTATGAGAAGAATGAATGTTCTGAGTTGGAAAATTCCTTTAAAAAGTATATTTGGATTTTGGATGATGTCACAGGAAAGTGGAAGAGAAAATTTAATCCTATAAATATTCATTCATTCATTCATTCATTCATTCATTTAACAATGAGTTATTGGCTGCCTACTATGTGTCAGTAATCATGAGTCTGGGAAATAAGCCACAAACAAGACATGCAAAATCACTATTTTCAAAATACTTACATTCTATAAGAGATTTAGTATATAAAAACAAGCAAATAAAGAAGATATTTTGTTAGTTATAAAAGCTCTTAAAATATAAAACAAGTAAAATAGGGGATCCCTGGGTGGCTCAGCGGTTTAGTGCCTGCCTTTGGCCCAGGGCGTGATCCTGGAGTCCCTGGATCGAGTCCCAGGTCAGGCTCCTGGCATGGAGCCTGCTTCTCCCTCCTCCTGTGTCTCTGCCTCTCTCTCTCTCTCTCTCTATGTCTATCATAAATAAATAAATAGATCTTTTAAAAAAATAAGTAAAATACAAAGTAGAGCATGTCTTAAGGAGTATTTTAGATTGGATGATGGGGCAAAGCCCCTTGAAGTGATAGGCAAATGATTAAATAATGAGAAGGAAAAAATATTGGGGGGTCTGGTGGAAAATATCCTAGGCATAGGGAATGTTTAGTGCACTGGCTCTCCATAACAACTCTCAATTTTGAGTATCATTTAGATTGAACCATAGAATATCTCTTGTTAGTACAGTCACCTATCCATTTCTCAGAAATCTTTGCTTAGTGTCAAAACCTCCAGCACGAATCTCATATCAATTTTGAGTGGTTTCAATATCTATATACATGACTCTTCCAACACTCTGGCCTCTAGAATATCTGACTTCTATTCATTCAGTAATCTTGTCATCAATGCTACCTCAACTCCTCTGGTCATATCAATAAGAAAACCCCTTAATAATCTCAGTTTCTAACACCACACTCTGACTACTACACCTCCTTTCTTCCCAGTTCACTCAAAGCACCCTGACTGCAATGATTTTCTTATCCCAGCAGGACCCACAATCCATGATTTTATCACTTGTTTCCTGTCTTTCATCCCTAACTCTTGTCCTCATCACTTTCCTTACTTGTCATATTTTGTACATGACTAAAATCACTCCACTATATAAAACTCCAGCTCTTTTGCTCCTTTCTTGCTTCATTCTCTTATTGACTAAATCCAGCCCTAGTTAAAATCAATCTCACCTATTATATGCCCACATCTATCTATCTAAACATGACTAGAAAATCAAATCACACCATACAATAATACTGAATGGTTTTGCTTCATGAACAGTATCTTGAAAAGAGCTGTAAAACCAGACCATTCACTCTCCTACGGTCCTAGATTACTGTTTTATACTTACTCTTCTCTCCTTAAACTGTGAACATTTCCTCCCCCATTCCATCCTTACTGAATAAACACCATGTAAGTGTTATTCTACAAAACCGCAATCTCCACTTGCACATAAGATTCTATCCCTCGAGCCCTGCTGGTATAACTTCAGTAAATCTCCCCTGTCTTCTTGTATCAACAGTTTCTTTCTACACTCATTGTCCATTTCTATCAATGAACAGACTTGCTGTAACTTCTCTTTTCCCAGATAAATTTCTTTAGAAGAATAAGCAAATAAGAAATAAGAAAATATTTTTTCTGGAAGAATAAATGGCAAGACTAACAAGCAATTTTTAAAATTTACAGAATTGATGAAACTGTGGTTGTATTAAAAGTATTAGAACATATTATAAAATTTATGTGGTGAAAATTTGCAAAATAATAGAAAACATTAAAACATCAATAACTGTGAAAAGTCACTGCTCAAAAAAAGTGGACAATTCACATGGTTAAGAAATTCAAAAGAAGATGTAGACATAGCTAGTAACATGAAAACATGTGGAAAAAATTTCTTCCCTTGGGCATCAAATTAAGGTGAATAGTTGCATTTTGTGTAGGAAGATAAATAACATATATATGGTCTAATAGAAAAAAGGGGAATATTTACTAATATTTAATAACATAAATGTTTTATAAAATATTTAATAATTTAAATATTTACTAATATTTAGTAACATAAAAGATGAGATACTATTCTTGCTTATATATAGTTAAATGAATGCATTGTAATTGTATGTGTATGCACAACATACACACACCTATATATCTGTATTTCTATCTATAAATGTAGTGTACCCACTATTGTGAAACATACAAGAAAGTATTCTCATACTAGTTGGGATATCAGCTGATAACTTTCTGAAGGTAACTTGGCAATATAAAGCAAAAGTCTAAAAAAAATGTGTTTTTTATGACAGCAAAAAATTAAAAATAATATAAATTCCCAACAATGGGAGATTAACAAATAATAATATATCCTTATGTTAGAATGTGATAGGGCAATTAAAAATCATAATCTTGAAGAATGTGTAAAGATATCTGACATTGCTCCAGGCACACTGCCATATCCTATAAAAGAGTATAAAATAAATGGTCTCATTTTCTCAAATATTCACTGTAATATGTACTATAAATAATATACCAAAAAAGTGGGATGCCTGGATGGCTGAGTGGTTGAGCATTCTTTGGCTCGGGGCATGATCCCCAGGTCCCACAGGAGGCTCCCTGCAGTGAGCCTGCTTCTCTCTCTACCTATGTCTCTGCTTCTCTTTCTGTGTCCTTCATGAATAAATAAATAAATTCTTTTTTTTTTAATTTATTTATTTATTTATGATAGTTCCAGAGAGAGAGAGAGGGAGGCAGAGACACAGGCAGAGGGAGAAGCAGGCTCCATGCACCGGGAGCCCGATGTGGGATTCGATCCCGGGTCTCCAGGATCGCGCCCTGGGCCAAAGGCAGGCGCCAAACCGCTGCGCCACCCAGGGATCCCAATAAATAAATTCTTAAAGTAATAATATTCCATAAAAGATAAGATAGCAAAGTATTAGGAGTAGCTATTCTGAGTTATGGAGTTATGGGTAAATGTAATTTTCTTCAGTATGTTCTACCTTTTTTATAGTAGTAAATTCAGTTAAGTTAAAAAGCAACAAATATTAAAAATGAAAATGAAAAGCAAAGAGGCTAGTTGGGATAAGGTTATCTTCTTTTCTTTTTTTTTTTTTTTTTTTTTTTTTTAGGGAGAATTGGTTAGAATCACTAGAGCCTCAGGATAGTCACATGATTTGCATGTCCCTTATACAGGAAAAATTAGTTTATTTCAGGGTCTTCACCACTACTACCACCACCATATTTGCAGATACTTAACTATGAAAACCACCGAGGGCAATGATATAGTGATGACAAGATTCTATATTGTGTATTCATTCTAAGCATGTATCTTGGGCAGTCAGAGAATATTTCTGAACTTCAATTTTAATTATAAAATAAATTAACTGACTTTTTCACAATGGGTTTGCCACCAGAACACAGGTGTCAAGAAAACCACCACTACACCAAAATGGGAAAGGAATAGACTCATATCAACATCATCACATAGACTGAACATGTAGATTCAGGCAAGTCTACCACTACTGGCCATCTGATCTACAAATGTGATGGGACAGACAAAACAACTATTGAAAAATTTGAGAAGGCTAATGAAATGAAAAAGGGGTCATTCAAGTATGCCTTAGTCTTGGATAAACTGAAAGTGAATATGAAAGTGGTACTGATATCTCCATGTAGAAATTCAAGACCAGCAATTATTATGTGACACTCATTGATGTCCCAGGACATAGGGACTTTATTAAAAAGATGATTACAGGCACACATCAGGCTGACTGTCCTGCCCTGACCGTTGCTGCTATTGTTGGTGAATTTGAAGCAGGTATCTCCAAGAATGGACAGACCCATAAGCATGCCCTTCTGGCTTACACACTTGGTGTGAAACGACTAATTTGTTAGTGTTAACAAAATGCAGTCCTCTGAGCCACCCTACAGCTAAAAGAGATACCAGGAAATCATTAAGGAAGTCAGCACCTACATTAAGAAAATTGGCTACAATCCCAACACAGTAGCATTTGTGCCATTTTCTGTTTAGAATGATGACAACACGTTGGAGCCAAGTGCTAATATACCTTGGTTCACCAATGGAAAGTCACCTGTAAAGATTACAATGCCAGTGGTACTACACTGCTGAAGCTCCAGATTGTATTTTGCCACCAACTCATCCAACTGACAAGCCCTTGCATCTACTCCTCCAGGACCTCTAAAAAATTCGTGGTACTGGTACAGACTCTGTGGTAGAGTGGAGACTGGTATTCTTAAACCTGGTATGATAGTCACCTTTGCTCCACTCATTGTTAAAATGCAGTAAAGTCTGTTGAAATGTGCCATCAAGCATTGAGTAAGGCTCTTCTGGAAACAATGTGGGCTTCAATATGAGGAATTTGTTTGTCAAAAATGTTCATCATGGCAATGTGACAATGACAGCAAAAATGACCCACCAATTGGGGGCCTCACAATGCCTGACTACAAGCTGTATTACAAAGCTTTTCTCATCAAGACAGTATGGTACTGGCACCAAAAACAGACACATAGATCAATGAAACAGAATAGAGAACCCACAAATGGACCCTTAATTCCATGGTCAACTCATCTTTGACAAAGCAGGAAAGAATATCCACTGGAAAAAAGACAGTCCCTTCAGTAAATGGTGTTGGAAAAATTGGACAGCCACATGCAGAAGAATGAAACTGGACCATTCTCTTACATTACAAGATAAACTCAAAATGGTTGAAAGATCTAAATGTGAGACAAGAATCCATCAAAATCCTAGAGGAGAACACAGGCAACACCCTTTTTGAACTTGGCCACAGCAACTGCTTGCAAGACACATCTATGAAGGCAAGGGAAATAAAAGCAAAAGTGAACTACTGGGATTTAATCAAGATAAAAAGCTTCTACACAGCAAAGGAAACAGTCAACAAAACTAAGAGACAACCTACAGATAGGAAGAAGATATTTGCAAGTGACATATCAGATAAAGGGCTAGTATCCAAGATCTAGAAAGAACTTATCAAACTCAACACCCAAGAAACAAACAATCCAGTCATGAAATGGGAAGAAGACACAAACAGACATTTCTCCAAAGAAGACTTACCTATACATAGCCAACAAACACATGAAAAAATGCTCCACATCACTTGCCATCAGAGAAATGCAAATCAAAATCACAATGAGATACCACCTTATACCAGTAAGAATGGCTAAAATTAACAAAACAGGAAACAGCAAATGTTGGCGAGGATGTGGAGAAAGGGGAAGCCTCATGCACTGTTGTGTGAATGTAAGCTCGTACAGCCACTCTGGAGGTACAGCCACAGTGTGGAGGTTCCTCAAGAAGTTAAAAATTGAACTACCTTATGATCCATCAATTGCACTACTGAGTATTTACCCCAAAGATACAGGTATGGTGAAATGATGGGACACCTGAACCCAATGTTTACTGCAGCAATGTCCACAATAGTCAAACTGTGGAAGGAGCCACAATGTGCTTCAGCAATGAATGGATAAAGAAGATTTGGTATATATATATATAAAATGGAATATTACTCAGCCATCAGAAAGGATGAATACCTACCATTTGCTTCAATATGGTTAGAACTGGAGGGTATTATGCTGAGTGAAATAAGTCAATCAGAGAAAGACAATCATCAAATGGTTTCACTCATATGTGGAATATAAGAAATAGTGAAAAGGACTGTAAAGGAAAGGAGAGAAACTGAGTGGGGAAAAATTTGAAAAACAAACCATGAGAAATTCCTAACTGAGAAATAAGCAGAAAGGGAAGAGGGTGGGGGGGGGGGGTTGGGGTAGCTAGGTGATGGGCACTAAGGAGGGCATTTTCTGGGATGAGCACTGGGTGTTAAACTATACGTTGGCAAACTGTCTTTAAATAAAATAGATTTTTTAAAAATGACCCACAAATGGTGGCAGCCGGCTTCACAGCTCAGGTGATTATCTTGAATCATCCAGGCCAAATCAGTGCTGGATATGCACCTGTGCTGGACTGTCACAGAGCTTACATTGCTTGCAAGTTTGCTAAGCTGACGGAGAAGATTGATCATTGTAACAGAAAGAAGCTGGAAGATAGTCCCAAGTTCTTGAAACCTGGTAAAATCTGCCATCATTGATATGATTCCTGGCAAGCGTGTGTATGTTGAGAACTTCTCTGACTATCCTCCTCTGGATTGCTTTGCTGTTTATGACATGAGACAGATGGTTGCTGTGGGTGTCATCAAAGCAGTGGACAAGAAGGAAGCTGGAGCTGGCAAAGTCACCAAGCCTGCCCAGAAAGCTCAGAAGGCTAAATGAATACTATCCCCAATACCTGCCACCCCAGTCTTTTTTTTTTTTTTTTTTAGCACTTTTAACAGAACTCTTTTCTAGTCTTTTTTTTATTTTTATTTTTTTTTTATTTTTTATTTTTTTTTTATTGGTGTTCAATTTACTAACATACAGAATAACACCCAGTGCCCATCACCCATTCACTCCCACCCCCCGCCCTCCTCCCCTTCTACCACCCCTAGTTCGTTTCCCAGAGTTAGCAGTCTTTACGTTCTGTCTCCCTTTCTGATATTTCCCACACATTTCTTCTCCCTTCCCTTATTTTCCCTTTCACTATTATTTATATTCCCCAAATGAATGAGAACATATAATGTTTGTCCTTCTCCGACTGACTTACTTCACTCAGCATAATACCCTCCAGTTCCATCCACGTTGAAGCAAATGGTGGGTATTTGTCATTTCTAATAGCTGAGTAATATTCCATTGTACACATAAACCACATCTTCTTTATCCATTCATCTTTCGTTGGTCTTAATCAGTGGTGGAAAAATGGTCTCAGAACAGTTTGAGTTAACCGGCCATTTAAGTTTAATAGTAAAAGACTGGTTAATGATAACGATGCATTGTAAAACCTTCAGAAGGAAAGGAGAAGGTTTTTGGGGGGAGGCAATTTTAAGTTATTAGTTTTTAAAATAAGTACTTTTTAATGGAAATGACTTGGGACGCCTGGGTGGCTCAGTGGTTGAGTGTCTGCCTTGGGCTCCTGGCATGATCCTGGGTTGGGGGAATCGAGTCCCACATTGGGCTCCCTGTGAGGAGCCTGCCTCCCTCTCTGTGTCTCTTATGAATAAATAAAAAAATATTTTTTAAAAAGATAATGACCAAAAATCTGTCACAGAATTTTGAGACCCATTGAAACAAAAGTTAAATGAGAAAAAAAAATGGATTGAATGAGATATCCTCTTAAGTATTTTAATTACTTATTTGATTCAGAAATACAGAGAATAAAGGGAAACATAGTATTATTATTTTTATAAATCAGATAGTATGCATCTAGAAGAAGATCAAAAGCACTTTACAGTTTAAAATGTAACATTTTGAAATGTAACATCTCAAATTTTTTGTCTTTGACTTTTGTGATGTCATTTTAAAATGTTAAGTAATAGTCTTAAAAATTATTGGGAACTCTTGGCAGCAGAGGTTAGAATTATAAACAATTCAATGTACCATGAGTTGTCTTATTTGGCATTAAAGAAAATAGCCGCAAATTGAAATCTATACTTGGATCTCATCCATTAATGCTAGCACCTAGATGTAGGATGAGAGACAAGCTTGATCCCATACAGTTATTATAATTAGATATTTTTCAAAACCTTATCACATAAAGGGTCCACTATTTGAAATATTTTAATTGTTTTACATATTTCAATATTTTTAGCAGGAGCTTCTAGCTTTTATAATGAAAAGAACTTGAACAGTCCTAAGGTCACTGTCGGACTCAAGTAAGAGAGTATCATTCTTAGGACAATGAATGTGCTACACACGTTGTAGCTCTGAAACAGTAAATTTAGGACAAGTTCAATTGCACTAAGGCATGGGCTAATAAACATAAGACAAAGCAGTCATTGTGAGCCAAGGCTCATCTATTATAAACATGTGATCACACAGGGCATAAAAGTCTTTGTTCTTGTGTTAGTGCACAGTGGTCAAGGGAAATTATATATTCTATAATTGCTAACCTGCTCATAAAAAAACAATCAGGGGTTTTATAAATATTAAAATATTTTTACAACTACAAAATAGAAATTGTGAAATAAAAAGATGTAGTTTCACTCCAAACACTGTTAAATTTTTTTAAATGATTATAAAATAATTGGAGTTTAAGAATCACAAATATAGATGACAGGATTTTGCAGATGTGCCCTATAAATTATCATTTCCTTATAAAAAGATCTTTGACTTACAAAACTCTTTAGAGAACATACAATCTTATTTGACCAATGTAACAACATCTTGTGATAGAACAGACACGTCTAATTTACTCATGAGGAGGCTACAGCTCCTCAAGACTCTTTCCTTTGCTGATATAGCCAGTTAAGTTGTGGGTATAGAACCATGGTCTTCTGAAACCTATTATATTGTTCTTTTCATTGAACTATAGTGTTTTGTACAAAATCCTTGTCCACCATAGACTGAAAATTAAGGAGGCCCGTTTTATATTTTATCATGGTTTCCTCTTGTGATGTCAAGTGACACCATGCTCCTCTCACTTAGCTCTGCCATGCCCAAGAACCACACCTTTTATTTTCCTCTCTCCTTTGGCTTTCTCTTGATATGAAAATTTTAAATGTTCAAGGCTTCCTAGGCTAAAAGAAACAGCCTAAATAAATAGCCTAAACTAGAATATAAGATGTTGAGGGTTGGGATTTTTGTCAATTTTGTTCACAATGTCCACTTTCTTTAAGGCTACCTGGAATAATGTCCAGCATAGAGGAGATACTTAGTAAACTTTTATTAAAATATAAAAATTCCCCCCAAAAAAATATAAAAATTCCCTTGGTCTGCCACACTTTAAAGCTGCTAACCTGGGGCACCCAGGTGGCTCAGTCAGCTATGCATCTGCTTTTGGTTCAGGTCATGATTCCAGAGTCTGGAATAGAGCCCTGCATCGAGCTCCCTGCTTTGCAGGGAACCTGCTTCTCTCTCTGCCTCTACACCCAACTCGTGCTTGCTCTGTCTCTCTAGTGTGCACATGCTCTATCTCTCTCTCTCTCTCAAATAAATAAATATTGGCTATATGACATATATATTTTTAAAAAAGCTCCTAACCTCTCATGAAATTTCCTCTCACTATTATGGTCAAATATCTTGAAACTTCAGTTCACTATATTGTAGCTTCAAACCCACCACTCTTCAGAAACAATTGGTAGGTAATCAATAATCTCCTAAAAATCAAAATGTAGTGGTATCTTTTTAGTGTTCATCCTATTAGAACTCTTGACAAGCTGAACACTCTTTCTTATAAATATTCATCTAGTCACTATTACTGCTATTTTATCTTAATTTTCTTTGTCCCTTTCAGTTTTCTTTCTCCTTTGCTGACATTGCTTCCTTTACCTAAATAAATAATAAAATTCTTTAATTATGACCTTGGCTTCTCTCCTCACTTTGCCAGTTCTCTCTGGCTACATATCTTTTACATCATGGTTTAAATTACCATAACTGTGCTACTAATATCCAAAACTATTTATGAGCCTCATCTCCTGACTGAGCAAAAAGATCACACAACCTATCTTCTTGAATGACCCACAGGACTGCAAACATAACATCCACAAAATAATCATTTTTTTCTTTATAATCCTCTTTCACCAAACTGAGTTTTCTTGAGTTTTCCCTCACTAGCATATTTCTTTTTTTCTGATTCTCAGCTGATGTCTGTGCTTTCTATTTCTTTGGGGGAAAAAAAGATGCAATCAAAAGAGAAGTCCTAAATATTGCCAATACCACATCCACCAACTCACTTTCATCTATATCCATAAACTACATATTTTCTTCTATTAATATGCATAAGCTGTCCTACTCTTATGTAGAGCTAATCCCGCCTTTTGCACTTGGAACCTATCCACAGCTTTTTAGCCACTCAAAGACAGTACTCCAAAATCTGTCCTCCCTTTGCCTCCCTGATTTTTCCTCTCTACCAAAAGATTCCCAGTATCATGCGAAATTGATGTTTAAAATTTTTCCACCTTAAAAATGACAACAAACTCTTGATCCACATCTCCATCCAACCACTGCTCCATTTCTATGCTTTCATTTACAGCAAGATTGAAAAGAGGTGTAAATACTATCTGGCATTCTCCTCTCATTCTCTTGAACTAGTTCAATTAGACTTATAGTCTTGCCTCCTAGGCAATAGCTCTTGTCATGTCCCAATGACTGCTGCATCACCAAAATAATGGTCAATCCGCAAATCTCTTTCAAAGAAACTAGTAGGAGTATTTGACACAATACTGTCCTTCTCCAGACAGTTTTAAGACTTCCCCAACCCATTATATAAAAGAGTGAACATCTTGTCCAGAAACCCCAGACTTCAGTACCTCTTTTTCCCCATACTTCTTCTCCTCCTTAGCCAGCTTTACTGAAGCTCTTTACAGTACTTATCACTACCTGGCATATAGTTATTTTTTTTTGTGAAATATTGGCTATATGACATCAAGGACTTGTATTTTGATGAGTCTCTAGCCCATATTAAGCACTCACTAAATATCATTCATACAATTGGTTTTTACTACTTGTACAATTATACAAATTAATAAATTTATTTCAGATCCTCCTAATTTTCACCTGCACTATTTCATGTGACAACTGAAAGGATATTTTTATCTCAGTTTTCTTCCCTTTAAATCCATTTTTTTATGTTATCATCATTCCAAAGAACAAATCAAATTATATAGTAAATAAATCTACAATGAAAACATGTTAAGAAGAAGAAATAATCAACATAATATCTTACATAACTGATAAAAGTTCAGGAAAATTCATATTTTACTGAACATTTGCATTAGCCAATTAATGTGTCTTTTAATTTCTATTAAAATGTAGTTATTAGCAATACTTCATAGCACTCAAGTTCAGGTTATTAACAAAAAACTTACTAAACTGAACTTATGTTCTATATCCTATCCACCCGAAGAAAGCCTTATTTCCTTCATTTGAAAGATATCTCAAGTAGTATTAACAATATTTGCAAATACATGTATAAAGGACTAATATAATTATCAAAAGAAGTATTTTTTTCAGTAAAAGTATCACTGAGTTGTGGTAGATTTAATTGAAAGGTGGACAATGGAGATATAGGCTATCTACTTTAAATATACTGTATATCTATTTTGCTATAATACCTGGCCCACTGTGTGAAATCAATAAACATTAATTTATGTTAATGTACCTTAAGTCTTTAAAAAAGGACAACTCTATACAATCATCATATAGCTTATTTCCTAAACCATACTTACAAAATGGAATACAATCCAGAGAAATTAAATGAAGTATTGGTGCTCTTTAGTTAGCACTAACAAATAAGA
Organism: Canis aureus; assembly: GCF_053574225.1. Taxonomy (NCBI): domain Eukaryota; kingdom Metazoa; phylum Chordata; class Mammalia; order Carnivora; family Canidae; genus Canis; species Canis aureus. The sequence continues at coordinate 13,083,131 of NC_135635.1, forward strand.
ACACCAAGTTAATCATTCATGTAATAACTGAAATAATGAAATAATTCATTAATATCAAAAACGTTATGGTATAAGACCAAGTATAAGAACCTAAGAAGTGTTCTGTGTTCAGGCTTAACACATTGTAATTTTAACTTGGCAAGAAAAGATAGATTAAAAATACACATTGTGTCTATAATTTTAAACTATTGTTTACCAGAAAAGCATTTTATTTTCTGCTAAATTGTTTCTTAGATTGATTCCTCTGACTTTATCCCATTCTTTTTTCTTACACTTGGTGATTTCCAATTAGACTTGTAGATAGATGAATAGTTCGTTAAATCAGTAATGAAATATTTGTAATAGGGATGCCTGGGTGGCTCAGCCGTTGAGCATCTGCCTTCAGCTCAGGGTATGATCCCAGGGTCTGGGGATCAAGTCCCGCATCATTGGGCTCCCTGAGAGGAGCCTGCCTCTCCCTCTGCTTATATCTCTGCCTCTTCCTATGTGTCTCTCATGGATAAATAAATTAAATCTTTAAAAAGAGAGATGAATATTTGTAATAAAACATCTAATAATGGTAATAAAACATCCTAATTATTAGACATCAATATATTTAATGTCTTTTTTGTGATTAAACAGTGAAAATAAAAGCCAAAGTTCTATTTAAAGTTTTCATTTTGTATTGTGTTTTAAAATATCTTGAGTACAACAGCAACATTTATAAGTGAGCACAATAATTTTCAACTATTCCAATATGAAAATAAATATCTTAAGAATAGAGTACTATATGCATGCATAACCAGTCTTTAGAAATTGTATATTATTAAAGAACATTTTGGGGACAGTGTCACATAATTTGTCTGGGTTTAAAATCCCATCTGACACTCACTAGCTGTGAGAATTTTGTAAACTACTATGCTTTGGGCTCTTCAGCTTCTTCATCTGAAAAGTAAGAATATTACCTACTTCATCAGTTTGTTGCAGAGATTAAATGATGTATATTTCTTACATAAACCTTGGAGTTACTTTTCATTCTACATTCTTCTTCAACCCTTCAGTATGCAGTCCCAGTCCTTCTTTCCAATGTCTCTTCACCTAATAATCAATACTAATAAACCCATCCTCTCCCCAGGTGCTTACATCATAGTCCACCTTTACTCCCCAGTAGATTTTCTTTCATCCAGTATTAACTCCTCAAAAAGTACTACAAACCACTACCAAACCATACATTCCCCTGTTCTCTTCAAATGTCTGTAATGACTCCCACTGCTTACAGAATGAAGTACAAATTCCTGAGTTTGTATTTTATGGCATCCACAATCTGGGTGTCCTGCCTACACAGCTTAAAGCCTAATATTCTCCTTCATGAATACTCCATGTCACTCAACTAGTGCTACTCATTTTCTAGAAGGAAGTAATGCAAATTCAACCTCCTTTATCAAAACACTGCTCCATTGCCTGCAATGGACTCACCCTTCTCTGTATTACAGTTTTCTATTAAGGAACATTTCTTTAACAGCAAATCAGAGTCAAGTCCATTAACACTTCTTATGACTTATTTTTCTTACAATTTTTTATATTGTTATGCATGCTGTCATTTTACAGCAATAACCTCCTGACTGGACTAGTTCTTCTTTTGCCCTTCAAAATACCCTAATTCACTATATTGGAAATACCCAATAAGCAATTTTTTCAATTAGTAAATTAATTCTCCTGTTAAAAAGCATAAAATCTTGTTTCCTTAATCAGAATATAAATTCCTTAAGGAAAGAGATTTGGCTGTATTCTCTCATGTTCTAGAGTTCAATAGAGTGGGTTGAATAAGATAGGTGTTCAATTATTTGTGTTTTTTTTACTCAAGTATAATCACATCCCACTAATGTTACATATGTATTATGCCTCCATGCAAGAGTCTTCACACACAATCATCTCCCTTCAGTAAATCTATGAATCTATCATTAGAGATTTCTCTGTCTGTCCTTAAAAACTGGGATACCCCAGAGATTCTTTCCACTTCTTCCTACATTCACCCTCAATGGCTTTAACAACCAATTTTATTCCATGAACTTCCAAGTCTCTCTTTTCCACTTAGTACCTTTATTTTAAGTCCTATCCTATGTTTCTTTTTAACATTTTCTTGAAAGGATTTTGTACAAAAATATTAATGGGAGTTTCTTTTGTCACTTCTGGCCTCCTCTACAGGGTTTCACGTTACCATGCCTGTTTCTCAAGTGGAAACCTTAATAGCTAACTTCGCTTCTTTCTCTACCTCACTCATCATAAATAACAAGTCACCAATTTCCAGCTCTTCCACTCTAAGTATCTCCAGAATGTGACGCATCTCAACTCTCACTTCATCCATATGTTCTTCTTTGGCATTCTTTTACTTCTTTTCCAAACATTAATTACAAAAACTTTTTTTTAATTTATTTATTAATTCATGAGAGACAGAGAGAGAGAAAGAGACAGAGAGAGAGAGAGAGAGAGAGGCAGAGACATAGGCAGAGGGAGAAGCAGGCTCCATGCAGGGAGCCTGATCTGGGACTCAACCCTGGGACTCTAGGATCATGCCCTGGGCCAAAGGGAGGCGCTAAACTGCTGAGCCACTCAGGAATCCCCTAATTCCAAAAACTTAATCCATATTATCCCATTTAACCTTTACACCAATCATTTAGATTAACACCATTTTCTAGATGAAATTGATGCAAAAAATGTCAGTAAAGTGATAACATAGCTTGTAAGTGGCAGAGCTGGCATCTTTCACTATGCAACAATCTCCTGTCTCTGTGTCACTCCTTCTAATTTTTTTTTTCAAATACTGCTTTGTCCCTCATTGCCCACACATAGCAATTCAAACTTATTAGTATTTCAAAGAAAGTTCTTGAAAGTCTATAGGAAGTGTAATTGTCTTAGCTTACCTCATGACACTCCTTACTCTATACCATGTGTTCCTGATGAACTGAACAGAATAAAATTTAGGAGATGCTAGGGCCTTTCTCAATCCCATCATTTTGTTCATGCCTTAACTGCTTAGAAAACTGCCCCAATTCTTTCCCCCTGCTCAAAGGAGACACAAAGCTTTTTTTCTTCCATGAAGCTGTTCCTCCCTCTGTCATTAGATTGCAGAATAACCTTGTTCTGCTCTTTGAATTTCTGTAACACTGTATTTATATATCTACACATTCTCTACTATAAGTTAACAGATTTTAGTTGTTGGCTAATCTATTTTCCTTCCTAAGTAATAATACCCTCCACAGTAGGAGATCATATCACTTTCTTATTCAATTCTATTAGTTGCATATCTACTATATGATAATGCTTAACTCAGTCCCTGGCTCATAGTAGATATTCAATATATAAGTATGCAGAAAATTATCAGAGTACCAGATTATGAAGCAGATATTCAAGAAAAGGGTAATTTTTATCAGATAGCCTTCAGGATCAAGGAGATTTATAAGAGAACTAACACAAGAGCCTGAAAGGTCTCCAGGGAGAGAAGGCAAAGAAAATGAAAGAAAATGAGATACAGAAATGAAGGAAGAGTTCAAAAGCAGCAAAGACAAACTTTTCTCCCTTGAAAATTTTGTCATTTCTGAAATGTTAAATAATAAAATGCAAGTTGATTTGGATAGAATTCTCTGCAACAAAGATAAACCATTTTCCTTTCCTTCTTTGTGTAAACTCTTGGTTCAGCTATTGACCGATGGAGCTATTATGGTGAAATACCACTCTACTAAATGCTTTCAGTTTTAGCCCATTTAAGCTATTGTAGAACTCAACTTGGCAGTCACCTTGCTACACAGTGAAAGAACAGGATAAATGAAACTTCCCTGAAGTTCTTTTTATCTTCAAACAGTAGGAGAACATTATTGGCTCCCTCCAGTTGTGGCTAGGTTACACGGGTTATATTTTAAACATTTTAGGCCAAACTCCCACTGTAATGTGATATTATTGGTCCAGTTTGTCTAACTTGAGAGAAACCCCTATTATTATAAGTAGAAGTAGTTTTCATTCATTTTTTGAGAGTATACATAAAACCCTTGGAAAGGTCAGAAATCTCGATTTTTTTCCCCTTTTGAGTAAATGGAAAAACAAGAAATTCAATCTCTCAAAGTAAATTTTAAAAATGTAACAAAGTTGAAATGTGTTTAATTAGTAATCATAATATATTACAAATTCATTGCTAGAATTTTTAATTTTCCATATAAATTCAATCAATCTAATAATATTTATAAACATGACATGAAAGATAAGTAAAAACGAGATTATACTTGTAATCAAGGAAAATAAGTCTGAAGTAAAATCAATTCATCTACATCTTTGCTTCTCTGAGAGTTGACATTTACTATTTATTACGTTGAACAATTTACTTCACTCAATGTCACATTTCCTCATATCTAAAATGAAAATAATATGCAAATGCACTGGCTGTTTCAAGTATTCAGCTGATATAAAATTTGGCACATATAAGTGATCAATATATGTCATTTGAAATGAAATTTAAACACAGTAAAGGGATCAAATTCAGTCTCTCATTGAGAGGATTGCTCAATAGCCTTTAATTAAAGCTAAGTGGTCAGATTATTTCTAACTAGATTCATTGTTTCAGTTCATCATTCTTATAATCTTTTTGTGGTAAAGTATTTGATATTTTATAGAGCACGTAGAGGGAGAAAGGATGGGCCATAAAAAAGGGGATCTTGTTCATTAGCGTCTTTCTTTGAGTCACATGTGGAAAAATAAAAAATGGGGATTACAGTTTATTTATTTAATTTATAAGTTTAACTGAGTCAAAATTCAAAATTATTGAAGCTGATTTAAAGTGGAGTAGACAGGGCAGCCCGGGTGGCTCAGCAGTTTAGTGCAGTCTTCATCCCAGGGCCTGATCCTGGAGACCCAGGATTGAGTCCCACGTCGGGCTCCCTGCATGGGACCTGCTTCTCCCTCTGCCTGTGTCTCTGCCTCTCTGTCTCTGTCTCTCCTGAATAAATAAATAAAATCTTTTTTAAAAAAATAAAAATAAAGTGGAGTAGACAAATAGTTGTAAGGATATACTCCATAAAATTAGAAATATTGCTGAAATTTTAGAAATATTCTAGAAATTTTGTTTATTTGTTTGCCTGATTGTTTGTGTGAGATATTATTTGAGCATGTGTGTGATATTTTACTGAAAGGACTTCAACTGACATTCAACAAGTGACTTCAATATTTATTAACCATTGATTATGTATACACATGCTGGGAACTAAGTGCAAAAAGATAAATATAATTTTGTCCCCAGGAATGCACTGAGTGATAGAAAAGATCGGCATATAATTTAAAAATTGCAAGATTCATGTATGAGACTCACTTGTGAGCTATAAAATTCACACTTACAGGGAGAGGTGGTACACTTAGTCCATCCCACTGGGAATGGGCAGATACGGTAACTGAATTAATTTTTTAGGATGAATAAAAACCGGCCAAGTGAAATAATTTGAGAGGATATTCCAGGCAGTGAGAAATGGCCTGTGTGTGGGAGGGATGGGGAGAAGCATTCAGAGTTATTTGAGTGCTAAAGACAGGGCTGAAGAGGTAGGCAGGGCTGAGTCCTAGATTGTCCTTCATTCCTTACTAATGTGATTAACATTTGCCTAATGTGCAGCGAAGAGGCATTGAACTATTTTATGTAAGGAAGCTAACACATTACATGTGTATGCCATAGATCATTTTGACTGAGGTAGAAGACGAAAAATACTGCAAGCATGAAGAGCAACTAAAGAGCTATTATAATTTCCAGATGAAAGGTGATGGAGAACTAAACTAGGACAAAAAGAAAAAAAAGAGAAGAATGATAGCAAAGACTCAAAAGTAGGTGGGTAAATCCACATTATGTAATGATGGTCACTATTTTACTTCTATGGGCATGTGATGTGCTAAGATGACACAACTGCAGCTCAAATGTAATATAATTACATTTATTTATAATGTATTTTATTACAAGGTTAGGTTATCCCCTTTATCAATCATCATTCTCAGAATCATCATTCTATCATTCTCAGGTTCGTATTTATGTACGTTCTTATAAATTCATTTATCCTTATGAACTTTAGAATCCATTATGTTGTCTAGTTCACAAAATTTATATTGATTTTTTTAGAGAAATTGATTAAATTTATTAACATGAAAAGCACAGGTTTCTTTGTATCATAAGTCTTCCTATCCAAAACTAAAAGGCAGCATGTTTCTCTGTCTATGCATCCAACTCTTCCTTTCTAACGCTCAATAGTGTAGTATGTTTTCTTCATATGGATCTCAGATTTACTGATAAGTTTATGTAAAGATAGCTTTTCTTTTGTGTTACTATCAATGAGGTCTATTTACCCATTACGTCTTCTTTAAAACTACTTTTATAATAGTAAATAGGATTATAAAATAGACACCCTTATACTAAACATCAACCTTGGCTTATTCTAGCATTTGACTGTAGTTGCTTCAGATTTTTCCTTAAAGAAATCAAACATTACAGATGTGATTGGTGCCTCTGTTTACCTTTCTAGAGCTCTCTTCGAGTTGAGATGTTATATAAAATTCAGGATTCCTTGTTAAACTTGAATTTTAGATAAACAATGACTCAGTTTTTAATATATCTCATGCACTAAGCAATTCTAATGTGTTTTTATTTACTAAATCTGACAACTTTACCTCTTAAGGCAGAGAAATATCCCAAATTTGTTTATCATTCTTAACATTTCCAAATTCTACTACTATACATTATGTGGTCTTAAACATTTCATAGTGTTGTTTTGCACATCCTCAAAACTTATGTAAATAGTTCAAATATGTTGTTTCCATTGGCTCAAACCAAGGATTGTTGCCTTTTCTCTTTGACATATTCCAACTATCTGAACAATGTTTGCGTTGAGTTGGCTGTATCTGAGACAATGTAATAGCATATCCTTTGTTAGTATTTTCTTGTACCCTGGATGGGTATTTGTTGCATTTGACAATGCTTCATCTTTAACTGTGATTCAAGAGGACAAATATCCCTAGTTTTGTCAAAAACATGGTTTGTTTGTTTATTTTGCAATTCTTGTTTTAGTCATTTCAGAGTAGAGAAAGGGAAAGAAATGTCTTTGTTTCTCCTTACAACTGGAATTCCCTTGTGCCCTTGAAAGTAATTGATGACTGAAGTAGCATTCTAAACTAATGGAATCAGAATCTTCCAAGGTCAGTCTAAAAGTGTAAGCTGTGTAAGTTGACAAACTCTAGAGGTTATTCTTCTGTGGAAGACCTATTGTCTTAGCTAAGCTTACAGTTTGTCAATTTACACAGCTTACACTTTTAGACTGACCTTTGAAGATTTGGGATCCAGTCCCACATCAGGCTCCCCATAGGGAGCGTGCTACTCCCTCTGCCTGTGTCTCTGCCTCTCTCTCTGTGTCTCTCCTGAATAAATAAATAAAATATCTAAAAAATAAAATAAAATATTCTACTTTATTTTCTTTGTGTGAAACGAATGTACATTTTTAAGCATGTTATTGTACATTTTTTTAAGATTCTTGCTATTTCTAAATATAGTATTAAACTGACTTCCATAAAAGCTACTGGTTTTAATCTCTTAATGTATATAAATGGCTTTAATTATTTAACTAGAAGTTAACTCAGATTTTCTAGGAAGGTTGAGTTTGAGTCCTGTTGGATTCCTCGATGTTGGAATATGTCAGCCTGTGAAAGTGAATAAAGTATCCTTTGAAACTTTCAACAATCTCTTGATGATTTAAATATAGTCAATCTACAATACTTATCCAACCTTTCTTTGCAGTGTAATCTTTTACTTTACTACAAAATTTTATGATCTAGTAAAATGATTGCTTTCTTGTTTCTCAATTATACTTCATGCTTTCCCTGCTGCATTATTTTGCTCATACTCTTGAACTGAAATAGATATCCCGACCTTAGTTGATAAATTATACCTCTCTTTTTTTTCTTAAAAAGTAATTCTTTTTTTTTAAATAATAATATACCTGTCTTTTTAAGAAACATTTTCAAAATCAATTTCTCCTCTTCCTTCGAGGTCTCCCAACCCAAATATTAGTCCTTCATTTCTGAAACCCTAAGGGCTATTCATTTGTATACTTCTTGACATGCTTATTATTATATGATAATAATTTGCATGCTTGATTTTTCCCATAGTAATAAATCATAATTGATAACAGAATTATACTATGTGATAATTATTTAGCATCTACTAAATGCTGGCAATGGATTAAGGTTATTATTTGCTTTAACACTTAAGTATATACAGTATGTAAAATTATTTTCTATTTTCTTAATGTGAAAGTTTGGGCAGAAGGAAGGTTAGTAATTCTTCGAAAATCACACAACTAGTAAAGAGCAGTATCTGAACATGTCTCACTGCAGAGGCAGCATTCTTAACCACAACGCCCTGCAGTGCTGCAGGTGATTTACTGCCTTTTCAGGGTCTTGCTCAGAAACTTTCACATGTTAAACCATAGGATATTTATTCCATTGTATCTCATCATGTAACCCCTACCATCCATTTGATCATATTTAGGCTGCTTTTATATAATTATAAATGTGGGAATCTCAAGTCAACATTTTTTAATGTTTCTGCTTCCTCATTATACTTCAGAATTCTAATTAGAATATGTTCCCAGCTAGAGAACATGGCCTAATCACTAGTTCTTATGCCTCCCCCCTCTCTTTTAGTGGACACCAATTGTTTTGTAGATCCGAATTGACAGCCATTACATAAAACAGCCAGAAGATGATTAGCCTGGAAAGCTGAATTTTGTCAAGTTAATTACCAGTGGTACACATTGACTTTGATTCATGAATATGGCTTTTAGCAGAACTCTTAAAGTGAGATGTTAATCAGTCAACACTAATTTTTTACAGTTTAATGGAAATGTCAAAAGGAGGGTCGCAGGGAAAGCCCAGGCAAGACAGACCCTGGTGTGCACTGAGAGAATCACCAAATATAAAAGAAGCATTCATTTTAAATAAATGTTTTCAAGTTACTTGATCATGAAATGAACACTCCTCTAACTGCTCTAGCTGCAATCAAATCAATCATCAGTGCTCTTGACAAAGACAGAGATCAAATGATAGATTGTGCTCTGTTTTTCAGGTTCAAACTTTCCAAAATAAATGGAACTGTGTGGTACTAAAACTGAATGCAAAAAGGCAGAAAAAGAAAATAAAATGTAGCTTTGTAAAATATAGAATATTTAAAATTTATTGTACACTTTGTGATCAAATTGAAAATATTCCACAATCTCTTCCTAGTTCAATATTGAACAAATACTATTAGGGATAAAGACTTCCTCATAGTCAACCTAAGTCATTCATGCTGCTTTTTAAACTTATTGGCTTTCTCATGGTGATAAAAATTATCTCATGGTGATAAAAATCTTTTGGGCTTTTCCTCTTGGAAGAAAAAGATCTTACCTGAACACTTTTGAAAATGATAGCATGATAAGAAAATACACATCTTGTGTTTTGCTACCAAATTTTGTCACTAAATATATTTCAATTTCTGGAAAAATCTAACTTTTATGGCATATAAGAATTCCAAGTTTTGAAGGTATATTTTAGCTTTCATTTTTAAGCTATTTTTTTTATGACCAAGAGAAAATAACACTGGAAAATAGATAGAGCCTTGAGTTTAGAAACTCTGTTACCAGGCAACACTGAATTTCAAGAACACTATTATTTTGTATTTCAAAAAGTGCAAATCAAGTATGTCCTCAGCCACAAAATATTATGACCAAATTCATCTACTTACAATATTCATAAATACACCCCTAGTCTACCTGTCTCCACTCAAAGCCCAAGTTCATACCTAGAAACTACATCTCTTTTATAAACAGAATGAAAGAATTGTTCCCAATTTCTCTATAGGTTACCACATCCATGACTAGAATAAATGTCCTAGTAAAAATATTCTTTCTATCTAGTGAAAATATACAACAACTCAATGAGCAGAGAATTATACAAAATGCCTGCCTCATTTATTAATATCATGTAGGTCAAAATTAGCATTTTGATATTTAAGAAAACTATCAAATGCTACTGAATTAGGAGTTTTACATCAGTGAAATCATTTGAAAGAAAGGATTCTTATGAAATTAACTCTTGTCAGCTTATCCAAACATTTGAACAAAAAAAAATTGTAGGCAAATCATTAACACTTCAGTGATTTTCTTTGCCTATTCCTCAATAGAGGCAATAATAGGATTTGTGAGAAAATATGGATTTCAATCTTCTTTTGCAATAAAGATCATCACAGTCAGTGGTTTTTCTGTGTTCCCCTTTATATTAGAGAAGAAAATAACTACAATGAAATGCAGTTTTCCTGGTAGATGATAAGCATGGTCTACAAAACTGTAACATCTTGGACTCCATTTTTGAAATTTGAGAATTTGGATAACAAATCAGTAAAGTGTATTTGATGCAATTTCATATGTCACTATAATAGATTGAAATACTATGTTACCATTCTATTTTAAACTTAGGGGCAGAAATTTTTCTCCTGAGATCATACATATCCATTAATCATTGATGTTTTCATTATTTCCCCAATCAAGTTATATTTATAAAATTTAACTGGATATTTTCAGATAACCATAAAGTTGACATAACATTTCATAATGCGATCTTATCATAAACTACACATACTGAATACGCTCAGGGAAAATAATTGCCTCAAGTTAGCATGATAGGCTAAAAATTTCTTTAACCCTTTCATATGGTAAGGCAAATAATTTAATGAGCAATTTTCCTAGTTTCCTTCATTTGCCATTTAAAATTTTCTATTTTATAGTATAATTGTTTTTAATAATTGGTTTAACAAATATTTGCAGAGCTGTCTCTGCAACAGAAATATAATGATTTCCAAAACCAAATGCCTCTTCCCCAAGAGTACATAGTTTAGTGGAATATTATGAAGCAATACATGCATGGTAGGTATTCATTCTGTTCATTTATTAGAATTAGACAATCAAAATCACTAATAATCCCTCCACTGAGAGACTTGAGAATTTTAGCTGTCCATCCTCCATAGGAAAAGAAGTCAGATGAGAAGACGGGTTTGGGTTGACTCTAAACACCCACAAAATTTGACAAACCAAAAATTTTACTATTGAGATAAATAATTAACTTAGGAAAATAGAAATTCAATTCTATAATTATATCATACTTAGGAAAAAAAATGAGAAAAAATTACATATAAAACCAAGCAAATTATGTAAAGGCCTAAGCTATACTCAGAAGAAAATTATTTTACATAGTAAGGACTGAAAATAAGCAGACTTCATGCCCAGGGTGGATACTGACATGGGGCTTGATCTTATGACGCTGAGATCATGACCTGAGCCAAAATCAAGAGTTGGATGTTTAACTAACTGAGCCACCCGTTGTCCGTAACTTATTTATTTATTTATTTATTTTTAAATGTATTATTATTATTTTTTAGAGAGAGAGAAAGAGAGAGGGAGAGAGACTCTTGTAATTTTTAAACAATTTCTCAATGGCCTAATACAGGTAGGATTTTGTTTACATGCATGGACATTTAAAAAAAAAACAGGTTTTCCTTGAAGCTAGGGGTGAATGCGTGGTCTAGTTCAACTTATTGGATATTAGCATAAGTCTCTTAGTAGTACTACTGGGAAAGCTCTATAAGAGTTTTGTTGTTGTTGTTGTTTACAGAGCTTGCTATGTTGGTTGGCTTGTCCCTTTAGTCTTCTGCTTTTTCATTGTTCCTGCCTGGAATGTGGCCATATGTCCAAAGAATTAGCAGTCATCTTGAGCATGAGGAGAAACCACACACTAAGGATATAGTAGCAGGAAGGAGAAAAGAGCAGAGATAGCTAAGGATATCCTGGAGTTGGTACATAGATCTAAATTATCTCTAGACTTACTGTTTCATGAAAAAAAATAAAGCCTTTGCTTTACTTAGGCCAACTTTCACCAGATTTTTTTCTTGCAACCCAAATTAATCTTAACTGAAAATGTGGGTATAGTAGATGTCCGTCTCCCAACCTCAGATCTCCTTTACTGATCAGTCCACACATTCCTCAGCTACTCTCCTCTGAAATACTGTCCTGGATTAAGAGCTGTTTAGGGATAAAGCAGTACGAAATCCTGGCTTTTCTTGCCTAAAGGTGGGATACTTCCGTGGAGTCACACTCCACAGTTGCTATTGGAAGTAATGAAGGCTAGATTCCAATATTCCTCACCCTCATTCTATTTGGATTCCCTCACTTTCTTTCTAGATTTTTCTAGCATATACTTTATTGAGCAATCATTTTTTCCTAGAAAATTCTATGTGATTCAGTGGGTATTTTAAAATCATTTTTAAAAGAATACCTAGCTGTATTATACTATAAAAAAAAGGATATAGCATACATAATTTTTGCTTCTTATAATTTTTTTATAATTGATTTATTTATTTTAAGAGACAGGAGGAGCAGAAGGTGAGAGAGAGAGAGAGAAAGAGAGAGAAAATCTTAAGCAGACTCCATGACCAGGATGGATCCTGACATGGGACTGGATCTCATGACCTTGAGACAATGACCTGAGCCAAAATCAAGAGTCAGATGTTTAACTGAGCCACCCAGTTGCCTATAACTTATTTATTTATTTTTAAATTTATTATTAGTATTTATTTTACAGAGAGAGAAAAAGAGGGAGAGAGACTTCTTGTAATTTTTAAATAATTTCTCAATGGCCTAATACAGGAAGGATTTTGTTTACATGAATGGACATTTGAAAAAAAAAAAAAAAGGTTTTTTTCCTCTAAGCTACCAAGTTTGATATATAAGTTAATCTTATTAGTTACATCACTTAAATCCAGTATACTCAAACTTATTTATAATTTGAATTCCGTTGTATTTATACCAGTTTTTCTTTATTTTTTAAAAACTGCAGGTATGTATTCTTACTCATTCAAGTAGACATGTCTTATCGGTGACATAAATTTTTCTTGTTATCAATAAAATCAATCTCTATATTCATTTTATGCTCTTTGTTTTGAATTCTGTTGAATATTTCAATATTGTCACTTTGCTCTTCATCATTGTATTTTTATGACTTATTTTTCAATATTGTTTATCTTTATTTCATTGTATATGACTTTTATTTTTTTATTTTATTTTTTTAAGATTGATTTATTTATTTGAGAGAGAGAGAATGAACAATAGGGAGAACCACAAGGAGAGGAGAAGCAGACTCCGTGCTGAGCAGGAAGCCGAACTCAGGGCTTGATCCCAGGACTCATAACTTGAGCTGAAGGCAGACATCTGACCAACTAAGCCACTTAGGCTATCCATGTATATGACTTTTAAACATCTTTTCTAAACAGCATATATTAGAATTCTATATATTGTCCCAATCTTAGAGCCTTTTCTTTCTTTTCTTTCCTATTTTGAAACTTTGTCTTTGCAGAGGGGTTGTCTGCCATTCGCATTAACTATGATGTGTCACAGATTTTCTTTTAAGTGTTTCCTTATTTTCCTTTTTATTTTTAGAATTTTTTTTGTGTGGCTATTTTACTTATTTTTCTTTATTATTTGTCTAGTGTTTTTGATGATAAACATTATATTTTTATTCCAACAGAATCTTTTTTTAGATTTCAACATACTTTACATCTTTTCTTGGTATCAGTAACCCGAAAGCGAAAGTGTCTATGATCTTAGTAAAACTCATTTAGCGAGTTTCTGTGTATAATACTTCAAATCTAGAGTGTTATTATTGAAATGTTTTGATATTTTTACTTTTCCAAAATATTATGACATTTGTATTACTTTTATATTTTATATTGACATTTTTATTACATTTTATATTATTGATATTATAATCAATAATAATAAAGAATAAGAGTGCTCAGGCAGTTAAGCATCTGAGACTTGAATTCAGCTCAGGTCATGATCTTGAGGTCCTATTCCGTGCTGGGCATAAAGCCTGCTTAACATTCTCTCTATCCCTCTGCCCTTCCTTCTGCCTGTCATCCTCTCGAAAAAAAATATTTAAAAATAAAATAAAAAATAAAGAATAATTACTGATGTTCTAATTCAGAGATTAGTTATTAGTTGTTTCTGTACTTTTTTAAGCCATTTTAATTTGCTGACTCAAGATTTCCTTGAATTTGTGAAATTTTCTTCTATTGTCCTAAATGATTGCTTCTTCTCTGCTTGCTCTGGTCTTCTTTTTAACTATTATTGAATGCCTATTAAACACTTGAATCTCAATGATCCAGCCTTGATTAGAAAAAGTAAAACTACACTGGACAAATTTAAACAATCAAGAAAGACTTTTTTCAAGACAAACACAGCAGGGGAAAGAGATTGAAATCAACCCCAATGAAACAAAAGGTGGGGGAGGTTTTCAGAGTTGAGGTGAGCTAGTGAAAAAGTACTGCTAGACATTAGCAAGGATGGTCAATACGCTTAAGCCATCTGTGTATGCTAATTGTTGCATATTTAAATTTCTCCCCTGGCACAGAAACTAGCCTATGGGACTGTTATCTTTCTGGATGATTACATGTCAAAGGATGGCTCCCAGGTCCTTGAGAAAGACATTCCTGGGTTTTAAAACTGGCTAGAGACTGAAAAATGATTTACATATATTTCACAGGGGCAGAGAAAAAAGTTGGAAGCACAGGTTTTCTAAAGTAAATCCTTCAAGAAAAGTGATATTAGGGACCTAGAATCAGGAACAAGCATGAGGAAAGTTATTCAAGTTGAGGGGAACTTTAAAGCTACTTCGATATACGTCGCTTGTATTTTGTTATTTGGGTTTCTTCACACTTTTTGTGAGTTCAGGAGAATTTCTTGAACTTGCCATTTGCATTGCTGATTTGGTGCAATTCTATCAGTTGTCTCTATGTTTATTCATGCCAACAACTGTGGGGGCACATGGATGGTTCAGTCTGCCTTTGGCTCATGGTGTGATCCCGGAGTCCTGGAATCAAGTCCCACAACAGGCTCCCTTTGAGGAGCTTGAATCTCCCTCTGCCTATGTCTCTGCCTCTCTCTGTGTGTCTCTCGTGAATAAATAAATTAAATCTTTTAAAAAGATGGCAATTGTGTTTTTCACTCCATGCAATTTTTCTTGTTTAAGATATTCTCTCAACTTGAGAGTGAGTATCTACCAACAGTTTTTGCACTATCTTAATTATAAAACACTGATTTATTTATTTGATCAAAATCAAAGTTGATTATTTTATCAAACTTACATATTCCAAAATTTTCTATTGTGTTGCAGTAACCAATGCATAAGAATGTACTTTACCCTATTTTGCGATGGTTGTTGTCTTCAATCAAACTATTTTTTTGCTTGCCATACTAATAGGGGAGAGCTTGTGTTTTTTCTATATTGAGCATTGAGATGGGTTCTGCCAGAAAACTTGTGAATCTACTTCCAAATCTTTTAAGTACAAATGAAACAAGGTAGTAGCTTTCAGTTATTTTACTTTCATTTTGCTAAGCAAGAGTTCCAGTAGCCTGAAATGGTTGGTGGTGGAAAAGTCGGGATATGGTCTGTCAGTCTATGTTGATGATGTTTTCGTTGTTTTTTTCTTTGTTTATTGAAGGAGCCAGGAGTTGATTGGGCCATGCTTCCATTGTATGCCTGTAAAAGGCACTTCTAGAAATCCAGGTATTGCATTGATGATCCTCTCTTTGTCCCCTAAATATACTAATGTCTTATCACACTTTCTTTTTAAGAGTTAGGATTAGTAAAGTTCTACTGGCATTCAAGGTCAGTGTTAACCATTAGGCACAGTAGACATAAAGCCTAGGGTCCATATTACTTTTAGGTATTCACAAAAATGTTTTTACTTTGCTTTAAATAAAATAAAAATAAATATAGTAATAGCAAATATATAATAATAAATCTAGCCTGAATTATATTCATCTTTATACTAAGAGTTGTGAAATATAATTTGCAATTATTTTTATGAAGAAAGGGGCCCACAAAAAGTAGAAGTGCACATTATGAAAATCATAATGTGGCCCTGCCATTATCCTTTTCAGATAAGTCTTTCTAATATGTACAGAGATTCTCGGTCACATTAGTAGTTCCTTCATTCTAGTATGACTTCACTATATCTATCAGAAATACATCAGGGTGTCTAGTTGTGAATTTCATCCATTGCCATCCTCCCAGTTTATTTCCTCCAGTTGTTTATTTCATGAGATTCTTATAGGAAAGAGGGTATGATCACCTTATATTTAACGATTTAGCTATTAAACTAGGAGTTACCAGGAGTAATCCCATAAAAAACACATCAAATGTTTTATAAGACACTTTGCAGTTTCTATATCCTCTGCTTCCTAAAAAACTCTCCAAGTTAAATCTAAAAGTCTCATGTGAGTCAGCCAAGAGACTTCCAGTACTAAACATGAAGGTCTAAAGAAGCTGAAGACGGCTTCTTCACTAGATAATTACTTTAGTTATTAGACATGAAATCTTAAAAGAATATGGAACAATTTATCCCAACAAAAGGACATCTAATATGCAATGATAATCACTCTCTTGAATAGCTAAGAATTAATTATGTAGAATTCCATGGCCTAAGATTATCTCTGTTCACTGGGCCTGGATGAGAACACCTTCATAATAAGCAGCATTTACCACGTGCTTCCCATGGACCAGGTATCTTCCAATACATGCACTGCCTAATGCAATCCTATGGCAACTCTGTATGATACCTACTTTTATTATTAATATTTTATAGATAATAGAGCAGGCTTAGAGATTTTAAGTAACTTACCTAAAGTCTCATAAGGACAGAGGTAAAAGTCAACTAAATTCTATTTGGTTCTTTGCTCGAAACTTGTTAAATTAACCTATCCTCAAAACAGTTTTATATTACATGGAAAAAGACACATTTCCTGGAGGATTTTCATGCATTGAAATTTACTGCTTTATTTGCTTTTAACGTCAGTGTACAGAGGCTTCCTTGTTGACTGTGGTTTATTTTATTAAAAAACAAATTCCAAGATGGTTAAGAAAAAAGTCCTACTACTCTCAAAACCTTTACAGCAATAGACTTATTCTAAACACTTTTCTCCTATAATGCAAAATTAACATTGTATAAATTATAGTTCTATATTATAAACTATATTATATAGGTTTATATTATATGTATATACATATACATGTAAGTAGGTGAGTATCTACCAACAAGTAGACTTTTAGTAACTATTTGTTGACTATTTGAGGGAAGTGTTTCCTGTCACTTACGTCAACAAACTACAAGCTCTTGGAGGACAAGGACAAATATCTAATAGAAACCTATAATCCTTTCCCCAAAACTTATGGCATTAAATATGCTTTGGCTTAAGATATATTTTGGAATTTTTGGAATTTTGAATATATATACCTATCTAGAGTAGCAATGTGTAGTACAAAACATCAATATTTCTTCAGGAAAGAATTCTGAATATTCACACCAGAAAAAAAAAATGGCCTCAAGTCAGTTCAGGTCAAGATGAGGTTTTCACCAATGAGTCACAAAGACTGCATGGTTAGAGCTTTTTTGAATTCCAGAATTATAAAAAAGGAGATGTTGACTCATATGTCATTAGTAACCCAGGTAGCTCCACCATGAGCTTGTTACTTGTTAGTTGATGGAGAGGTCTGTCATCCTTACAGCTCAGATTCATGTGATATGCCCCAATTTACCAAACAGCATCCTTTGACAATAAATTACAAAATGAACATGATACGTTCTGAGGTTGAGTATCAAAATCAAATGGGCATTACTCTTTGCAATAAAAATGAGATGTTTTTAGAGTCCTTTATATAACAAAAAAAAAATTAAAACTTAGACAAAAGATCCAACAGGAAAGAAAAAATAGGAGCAGGTCCTGAGTGTTTTTATGGCAGTCATCCATGTAGTTTATTTTATTGGTTTTTGGGCAGAAAATATAAGAAGGGTGACTATCCAAGTATCTGGGATTGCTTATAAAGAAGGACTGCTATACGAACTATTGCATTCTTTATATGAGCATCATGGTCTGAAAGATAACTTGATAAATGAGGACAGTTACATGAACTAAGATGTTTGGGGTTTGGGAAGAGGAGAGAGCGTCAACTGTTTTTTTAAATGGCAAAAAATGTATTTTCCTCACTTCCTATTTTATACAACCATAGCAGGGTTTCAGCTGGGAAAGAGATTCAGTTTGAGATTCAGTTAGATTATGTTCAAAAATGGTGAATTACACAAAAGAACTATTTTGGTTATGGTTAATTTTTCAGAGATTTATAACAGGATTCAGTTATTGGCAGCCATTTCAAATAAAATTCAATTTTCAAAAATACAAAACAATAGCTGCATAAACTAAATGCTATTAGACTATGTGTTCTAATCATTTTTTATGCTTCTCCACTCTCATATGTATACACACACATACAAACAAACACACCCTTTAAGATGGGTAACTATTACTTAGAGATCTGTCTATAGTGCTTAACAATAAAATAAGCATACTCTGAACTGATTTTTGAAAGTCAATGAAAAAAGCTAGAATTTAAGAAACCAAATAACTGTGAATTAGCATGCTCCTTTAAATTTGTCTTTCTTTAAGATTTTGTTTATTTATTTTAGAGACAGAATGCACTCACACACCCATGGAACAGGGAGAAGGATAGGAACAGAGGAGGAGGGAGGGGGCAGAGAGGGAAAGAGAAAAATCTCAAGCAGACTTCATGTATGCTGAGTGTGGAGCCCACGTGGGGGGCTCAATCTCATGACCCTGAGATCATAACCTGAGCCAAAACCAAGAGTCTAACACTTAACCAAGTGAGCCATCTAGGTGCCCCTATGAATCTGACATACTTTAGAGACAAATGTGAATGAAGACTATATAGAATAAATGCATCAGCAGATTTTTTTTTTTAAGGCACATGGTTGAATGTCAAAGTGTTAGGCCAACAGGGTAGACAATTCAACAATATTCTACTCTTTTAACTTTAGCATAGTATTGAGATAAAGTAAATACTTAGTAAATACTTACTTTGTTGTCTAAGAGTCCTTGCAGTTATGTAGCAAGCATATTATGTACTTCCTCTGAATCATGTAAGAGTACATTAAGCAAATAAGAATGATTTATTTTATTGACCACATAAGCACAATGAGATAAGGTGAGTTCTACAATTTCACATGAAATATAGTCAAGGCTCTGGTCCTAATTCAGGTTTAATGCTTTTTTTTTTTTTTCCAATAAAAGCCACTACACTTCCTTTCTTTCAGCTGTTATATTTAGTTACTCTCTTCTATATTCCAGATGATCAGGTAAGATAAGAAGGACTGCTATTTAGAAGCTGCTTATAAAATAGCTTAGAAATAAAATAGCAAATTCTTGAGGTAAAAAATTTCATGATAATCAGAAAGGCCTAATGTGAAAAGCTTCCCTAAATACTATACTCTGAAAATATAACTATCCTCAATTTTAAATCAAGGTGACTATTACTTCATCTTTCCATTGTGTTCACATATTACTGATTTAGGTGCTCTCATATGAAAAAAATCCATAAATGTGCATTATTCCATAAGATGAATCAGCAACTCTTAACTTTTCCATCTTGAGCACATTATTTCCAACTGAGTGAGTAACACCTCTGTCCTCAAGGCACAGATAACTATATAATTAACTTTAATTGTCCAGTGTTTAAAAAGGCTTGAACTTTAAAAATATGCAGGTAATCAGACAGTAGAGATCTGAAATAGCTTCCCTTAGCTTTAACACTCACACTAGCGAAGGTGAAAGGAAATAAAATTCAATGAAGCTATCTACCTAAGGGTTCCTTTGGAAATATGCTTTGATGGAAGGAAATCCCAAATTTTCATTGATGGACAGTTAAGGGCCCAGAAATGCATAAAACAGTATGTTCAAAGAAAGATAAACGGTAGAGCCTGGGAAACCTTGAAGGATACCTACAAAGTCCATCAGATATGAGTTCAAATCCTAGCCTAGACATATAATTCTAAATATGTAACCTAACTTGGCCTCAGTTTCTTCATCTGTTAAAAGGGGATAATCTCTGCCTTATAGTGCCATATAAGTAATCTATTCAATTTCCCTGCTCCAGTATGTTGGGCATTTAGAGGGCTTGAGCCATTGCCCCAGAGGCCTCTTTTTGCCCACTGGAAGAGAAGCAGGCTAATGGGCTCTATACAGACATGACTGAATTCACTGAAGTCAACTCAAACTGTTGACTGGAAACCTTCTGAGTTACTCATTACAAAAGTCACTAAAAAACTTTTATTATCCTCAGGAGTATCTTTAAAACTATCCAACATGTTCTTGGTTTTAAGTGAAAATGTGCATTGCTTTAAAAGGAGATATCTACCAGGTGGGATACAGGAAACATTATAAAGCCCCAATTTCACATGTAAACATAAATAAAAAGCTGAGAAAAAAATTAAAACAATCTACTGCATTTATAAGTCAATTAAAATTTAGAAAGTTTCTTCTTGAAAGACAAGGTATGTAACCTATTTCCAAAGGAATCCTAGTTTACTTAGTAGCTTTAAAGCTAATTTCAGAACGAATAATACAGACCTAATTATGATAAACCCAATTTTAGAAGAATTCATAGGCACAATTCCTTTATAAAAGGCCTCCATTTCATTTGAGAAATACTAAGAGATTCCTCCAATTTACTAGGCTCCACATTTAAAGGAGTGATTGTATCCAATGGTGACTCTAATGCCGGTTTCAAGTTAAACCAAAGCAAGAAAAACAAAACTGTGTTACCCTATAGAGCTGTGAAACCATTTTCCTCATGAAGTTATAGTGCTCCCTCAAGAAAAGAGTAGAATTGACTTGACACAAAAGAAATGAATTATATTTGAAGATGTTTATATTTGTTAATGATGACACCCAGTTGATAAGCAGAAATTCTCTTATTTTAAATGTTAATTTACCTTACTAGCTGAATCTTAAGTAGAGTTTACTCCAGAACTTAAAGCAAGAATTTTTTTTAAGTTGGAAAGCCAATATATAAAAGAATAGTATGAATACACTATGAAGAGTATAGTTACATACTATATGACATTGTTCTAAACTCTTTATATGAAAAATAGTTCAATATTCATTTTCATTTAGTCTAATGGATTTACTATTATTTTAGTCTAGTGAATATTCTTTATTGATTTTATTGTCCCTATAACCATGTGTAGAGATCCAGTTGGTTTTCAACTATGATTACACTAATAATTATTGCCAGATTCTGAATTTAGGCTGTTACCTATCTTCTGATGTCCTTTTCACTGCAGATCAAGTCTATGAATTCCAGACATGCTTGGGAAATATAGCCAGAGTTCCTATATCCAAAGAGTTGTATTTGCTCACATCCAACAGCAAGATCCTATAGGCAAAGCTTTTACTCTTCAATATATTACGATTGTATTCTAAAGGAAACATTGCTCCTCATATTGTGCTCTAGCCTTTCAACGTTTGTTAGAGTTTTCCCCTTATTCCAAGCTGTTTAGATTTGTGTTACTAATATTAGTAATAGTAGAATGAGAGACAAAGAAGAAAGAGACAAAAAAGAGGAAGAAAGAACGAGGTATCTAGTATCTTTACAAGGAAATGGAGAAGGATGGACACTGGAGCCACCTCAGCCTGGGTATTAATGGCCAGTCTCCTAGTTTATTAGTAAATAAACTCTTGTCACAGGAAAGTTATTTTACCCCTATGTTCAAATCTCTTTCCGTGGATTTAAAAAAATGGCTTTTACTTAATATTTATCTTTTGAGTTTATGTGAAGTTTAGGGGCAATGTTGATAAAAATATCTTACGTAATACCTAACATACGGAAAGTAGGTCCCAAGAAATGGTAGGTGGTTTTTTGTCTGCACTTCCTTCCTTAACCATTCTCCTCTATCCATTTCCCTATGTCAAGACAGGAACCAATTAAATCAAATCTGAATGTCAGAATAGTGGGCTCCAGCCATGAGTATTGCTAAAGTTACTCAGGCGATTCTAGTATCTAATTTAGGTTGTAAGATATTCTATAATCCTGACTTTCAAACTATTAGAAATATCTGTGGAATTTAATCCTTAATCTCAGGGGTACATTTACTAGTTATTTGTCATGGCAAATTATATTCACTCCCATATTCTTTAACTGTTTGTTAGACTATAAAAAGCTTGAATTTACTTGGTAATGAGAAAGTATCAGGGGTGTCCCACTTGCTACTCTCAGACTTGTTTGTAATAAAAACTTGAGACCCTAAAAGATTTACTTAAAAGCAACAGGAATGTCAATATTTTCTCTAACACAAGTCATAAATTCAGGCCCTGGAAGATTACTTGTGTTGTTGTTTTTTTTTTTTTTAGTAAGGAAAAAGTATGTTAGTAATGTTAAATCAAGGAAAAAGAATACTGCTAATGCAGCATCATCCTATACAATAAACTAAGCTGTTTTGTTGTTTTCTTCCATTAGTCAGTAATCTTGGTGTGGATATTATTTTCTGAAAATAGGTATTACCAGTAAACCAAAAAAAAAAAAAAAAGTGTTATCAGTTAACAAAAAAAGGTTGGTACCAAAGTTAATTAGAGCACTGCTACTCAAAGGGTGGTTCTCAGAAAGGCAACATCAGCATCACCTAAGAGTTTGTGAAAATGCAAATTATCAAACCCTATTCCAGACTACTGAATCAGAATCTTGGAGAGCATCTGTTTTAACAAGCTATTCCAGTGTTATCTGACACATATTCATGCTTAAGAATCACAGGCTTTGAGGATGTCTAAAGCAAATAAAATTCAGTTCATAATTTATCATGTTATATATTCTCATCTCATTCCTTTCTTCATTCATTTTTCCTTTTACAACACACACACAAAATACTTATAATTTTCATCCAGAGGAAATTACTTCATTCAGCTGTGGGATAACCATGAGGATTTGGTGAGGTTCTGATCTAAAAGGATCAACATTTATCTTTTTGTAAGAACAAAACATTTGGGGACACCTGGGCGGCTCAGTGGTTGAACGTCTGCCTTTAGCTCAGGTTGTGATCCTGGCGTCCTGGGATGGAGTCCCTCTTTGGGCTCCCTGCAGGGGGCCTACTTCTCCCTCTGCCTATGCCTCTGCCTGTCTAACTGTGTCTCTCATGAATAAATAAATAAAATT
Source organism: Canis aureus (assembly GCF_053574225.1). NCBI lineage: Eukaryota > Metazoa > Chordata > Mammalia > Carnivora > Canidae > Canis > Canis aureus. The sequence continues at coordinate 13,106,264 of NC_135635.1, forward strand.
TTTAGAAAAAGAAAAGAAAACCGTTGTCCACTTTTGAGTGAGTGGACTGCATACAGAACATGGAGCTTAATATCAAAGTCTTATTCCATTTCAGTAGGTCCTAAAGAAATCAGAATCACCAGGAACTGGATAGTATAAAGTCCAAAAGTTGGACAAGATGCAGAATGTTAACATGATCTACTCACTTTTAGCTCACTGAAATAAAATCTTGCATTTTGGTTGCTATATGATGAATAAAAGATTTCATATTAAATAGCATTGTTGACAACTATTACATTTATAATTTATAAGGTATAGATTCAGAATTGAATAAATGAAAGTCTGCAGGAAAGTGAATTCAAAGTATCATTTTTAAAGCAAATAATATGTAATATTGCACAGCAACATTTATTTCTGAGAATATACAAGAGATGAGAGCATTTCAATGATAAAGGATTACTAATTCAATATGCCACTGCATCTTTTCACTTTCTACTAAAGATGGACAATATGACTTCATTAATGATCAATATTTAAGTCATGTCTAGAATGGAGAAATGAAGGGGATAGAATTCAGTAAGATGGTATCCTTTGAGTGAGATTTTACAATTGCTACTCCCTAACCTATTAATTCCAGAAATGTCCCTAACTACCACTCTGGGAAATCTGCTTCATTTTTTCATGAGTTACCCAAATTGCATGAACTTCCTGGGTTTACAAATGCTTCAAATGAATATCTAGTTCTTGAACATCTTGAAATTCTGAAAATCGCTAATGTGTCTATTGTTAGAGATTTTCAAATAGACAAGATGCTTAAGCCAACTTTCAATTATTCTTATATTTACAGAAGACCGGGATGCTTGGGTGGCTCGACGGTTGAGTGTCTGCCTTTGGCTCAGGGCATGATCCTGGAATCCCAGGATCGAGTCCCACATCCGGCTTCCTGCATGGAGCCTGCTTCTCCCTCTGCCTATGTCTCTGCCTCTCTCTGTTTCTCTCATGAATAAAAACATAAATCTTAAAAAAAATTACAGAAGACCTATTATATAGGTCTAAGAAATAGATAATCCAAGAAAAATTATAATTTAAAAATTTTATATTGACTACAATATTAAATATGTATTTTATAATAGTTTATATTGGCTGGACTATGACATATATTTTATAATAGACTACAAATTTATATTCATGCGTGGTTAAGCTTGAATTTTTATTTTTAGTTAGTATCCCTAATTCTAACAATAGAATAGAATGAGGCCATATTTAATCATCCCATCTCTTACCATATAGTTAGTCAAAGAAAAAGATATCTTGGAGTAATCAGAAGATTGGGATTGCCAATCAAGGAGGTCATTTGACCTCTTCTATCTCCTCTTAGCAGTGAGAAATAGAGCAGAGTGTAATTTGAAAATACCAGGGGGGAAGAACACATGATTCTGACATTTAATAATAGATGAAACCAAAGCACTAAATACTGAGAAACATACAACTTTACTTCTCAATGGTTCTCAGGGCAACAAAGCACAGAGTTTCTGGGTGGACATTTTATTTATTTTTTCATTTATTTTATTATGTACATAATTCCTCAGTACTCTCCTTGAATACTTTTTTCTCTTCTGCCTTCATAATTCTTTTTTTTACATGATAAGACCTTAAAAAGGAATTTACAGCCTGACTTCCCCACTACTTCCACAATCAAATGCTTCTTTTGTAAGAAACTGTGCTAAGTAATTTACATGTCATGCCATTTCAAAAATTTAAAAATCCGACTATGAAAATACATCACATAATCATGAGGTTATTAGCCTACAAAAATAGAAATCACTGAGTAAATCAATTCTACTTTTTGTTCCACATACTTTAATTTACCACCATATAAACAAGGAAGACCTTGACAAATAAGCTTCTTGAAATTGCAGGTTTGATTTTGGTTAACTTCAAGTTTATTTAAATTTATGCTCAATAAATCAATCAATTCCTATAATGACTTCCATGAATTATATGAATTCATGATTTGAGGAAGAGAAATAGTTCTCTAGATGTTATGTCACTTCAATAATATTTTTTATAAACTAGTAAAAGAAAATCAATGATACAGGGTTAAAAATAAAAGATTCAGTTCATTTAAAAACTCTTAAATGAAATGCACTTTATGTTGAAATGAACACAAAATAGGCTGACCAGACAGTCTTTGTATTCAAGAGACAGCATAAAAGTTGGAATATGAAGCTATGAAGTAATATAGAAGAATTATATTTTAGTAATATTTTACTTGCATAATTCCAATTAAATTGAAAATTCCTATGATGTAGATACTATTTATATATAGTTTGAAAACTTCTATATGATTAAGATCAGTGCCTTGTAGGTAATATGCAATGCATCTTATTTAATCTGATTAGAGAAAACATATTCTAGAAACTTAAGAAATTAACCAGTGTCATTGGAAATAATCCGGGAAACTTTTATCGAAGTCTTAAGTTTCAAATGAATAAATGTAGAGACAAGGTATGACATTTATAATAAATAGCATGAACAAACACAGCAGCAGTAATGTGGGTGGTTTGTTGGAAGAAAGCAAGGAAATTTCTTTTTAGGGAGCAGTAATGGTTATTGTTGAATAGGTCATACATATAATTATTTATATATTATTTATATATTATGATATTTATATATCATGTATAATATATAAATATAACATGACACCTTGAAAAGATCATTGAAGAGTTTGGTCATTAAATTTGGAATTTAAATAAGAGCCAATATTTTTTTTTGACATAAGTTTTAATCCTCTTTTTTGCTTATTATCTGATACTTATTTAAATTCAGGTGGTACACACTTTTTAAAGAGCTCTTCCAGTCAGTAGAGAATATTCAAACAGGCGGTTTCTGCATCAGTGGTTTTGGTATGTCCATAGTATGTGGGCATTGGGGTCATACAGATTTGCATTTGACCTAGTTCAGCCCCTTACTAGCCACTCATCATAGATTATTTGACTTGCATGTCCCTCATCTACAAAGAGGTGTGTGTTTTGGGGGGGAATATAACACACAAAGTTGTTTTGACAAGACAGATGGTTCATTTAAAGGCATTAAGCAAAAATGAAATAAATAATAACCCTTATGCTAATTTTTGAAATGGTGTCAATAATACAGAACTATTTAAAATTGTTTCTTCCCTGTGGTTGAGTATGAAATAGATTGTGGAGAGAAGCACAATGTTCAGGAAATGGAATTTAGTGTGCTTATGAAACCACGAAGTGGAGATAGCCAATGCATTTTTTATAAGATGTGCCTAATACATAGGTAAAATTGAAGTTAATGATTTAGAAGTTATCAGCATATAGATAACAATCAAAACTATCACTGAGTATAACATCTCATAGTAAGTGTATTTAAATTGAGGTGATGGGTTTAGGGTAGAAGTCTCAGGAACTTTGATGTTTAAAAGCAAGGTAAATGAAAAAAAGACTACAAAGGTTACAAAGATTTCTGAGGCTTAAAAGAAAACCCAGTTGACGGTTTCATTAAATCCCAAGGAACTGACTTATATTAATCAGCTATTTCCCAATAATGCTGCAAAACAGATATTCCAAAATGATAACAAGATAGTTTTTTCTTGGTCATGGGTCCACAGCTTGACTAAGCCAGATGCTTTAGACTGCAGGGTGACTGTGGCTCCAAGCTTTGTGTTGACTTTATGTCTGCTCATGCATTTCCACATTCACCTAGGATGAGCAGGTTCTCAGCATATGTGCTTCTCATGGCAGACAACCGCTGTAGGAAGTAAGGCAAATTGCAGACATATAATGTCTGCTTAGTTCACACCCACTACTATTTCACTGGGCAGAGTTAGTCATAAGACTGAGCACAACATCAATTGTTGTGGCCATATACAGTATCAACAGTGGGAATAGAAGAAAACTGAAAATTTCTTAAAAAATAAGATCTCCACCAAAAGTCTTAACAAGAAGGAAAATTCAACCCTGTAACTTCTGCTGAAGGTCAAGCAGGAAATATTTGAGACTTACCCATAGGATTGAAGAATAAAGAGGTATATGAGTAACCTTGTATATTCCAGTTTTATTGAAATGTCTGGTATAAGAACCAAGTTTCAGATGTTAGAGAGAAAACTGAAAGTAAAGAATAATAATGTGAACATAGATGAGAGTTCACAGAAATTTGACTGTAGGAGAGAAAAAGGAAAAATGACTGCAGTAGCCTGTGGAAGACAGGAGTTCTAAGAAGCATTCTGTTTAATTTTGTCTGCATCATTCCTAAGATGAAGAGAAGTAGGCATGCTTAAATGCTGACATCAGGAAGCCAAAAGAGGAGTCAAAAGTGAAGATCCAAGAAAGAGGTAATACTGGATATAATGACAACCCTAAAAAGGTGGGAGGATGTAATCCAGAACCTAGGAAGAGAAACATGTAGATAGAAATTGGAAAGACTCCCAACTCTGGGAAACGAACTAGGCGGTGGTGGAAGGGGAGGAGGGCAGGGGGTGGGGGTGAATGGGTGACGAGCACTGAGGGGGGCACTTGACGGGATGAGCACTGGGTGTTATTCTGTATGTTGGTAAATTGAACACCAATAAAAAATAAATTTATTATAAAAAATTAAAAAAATTAAAAAAAAAAAGAAATTGGCTTTCCTCTTCCATTACAATGAATTGGAAGAATGAGAATAGAGAATGTTACTGCAGTTTAGGTCATATATTTAGAAACTACAGACTAGTAATTCTAAAATAAGAAAGAGAAAAAATGAAATAAAAAAAGTAGCTAGGACAGTTAGTAGAAAAACATAACTGAAAAATTTGAACATAGGGAAAAATTAGGGAGTTGAGAAGGAAAGATTGGAATTTCTGGGGAGAAAGCATATAAAGACAACAGCAAATTTTTCCCATGTTGTGGAAAATTGAGAGCCAGAATACAAGTAGAGGTATTGGAATTAGGAAAGAAAAAAGATCACTCTCTTAGAGATTTAAAAAACAGCAGTAGGGATACAGATATGTTAAGGGAAGTCAAATTTAATTAAGGCATTCCACTTTACACTGATTATTTTTAGTAATATATATATTAGTGTCATCTTCCAGAATATGTTCCAGAAGCGTTGTGGAGGAAAGCTGGGTTTAAAATTCAAAAACAGAAATAACTAGGTTATGTGTGAATTACATTAAGAAATCTAAAAAGATAAATAAAATAGTTGCTGAGTCCAGCAAGATTGTCGCTTACCTATATATTAGCAAAAACCTAAAAGAAATTCCTTTGTTCTTCAGTATTCTTTTCACAAATAGAAGGCAGTAGGAATAAACATGATTTGTGGTAACATTTGTAGCATTGTTTTTCAGTTGGTTTTTAAGAAGTATTGTAATTGACAAGCAGCCATTATAGTCATATCTACTACCTTAGATCAGACACTCTTCAGTGGAAATTTTCCATTATATTATTAGGAACTAATAATTAATGGAAATATGAATAAACAATCTTAGTGATACAATTTTGATTTCTAAAATAGAGGCATAGCCATAAATAATATGCCATTATTTCTCTCAAACATAAAACCAAGGAAATGGAAGAAAAACAAACTTCATAGACTCAAAATTCTACTATATAATATAATTTACACTGGAGAAAGTTACTCAGGGATAAAAAGCACTGGGACAGTTAATATAATAACATAATGCATCAATTTTATTAATATTTATATAAGAATTAGAACAAGTGATCTTTGCTCTGAGTTTGTAAATAAATTATTCATCATTCCCAAACACCTTGAGAATTTGGCAAGCTACAAAAATCTTATTTTAATATTCTTAGCAGTCCAGAAACCATCCCTCCAAAGGTCACCGGAAACTAAAGACTACAAAATATTATTTCCTTTTTACATTTCTTTCTTCTTCCTCCTCCAATAAAGCACTTCTTTTGGAGACAAATCAGTCACCCACAAATGATTACCCCCTGAAAAAAAAAAAGTATGGCCAAGTACAACAGAAGACCCAAAGATTATTTTATGCACTAAAATAGGTTAGTACTTAACATGAAAGAAAAGGAAGCCCTGATTGGCTAGTGATGCTCATGATAAGTCCTCTTTTGATAACAAGATGATAGAAAAGAAAGACGAAGGGGAGAACAGTGAACAGAGTAGTGAAGAGAACAGAGTAGTGAAGAAATAATGGCTCTGGCAATGTGGTGATCCTTAAGGTATTTAAAAGCAATCCTCTAGGCTTACTCTGACCTTCTGTGCATGTGTGCGTGTTTATATGTATGTATTATTGAGATGTAAGCATTGGCTCCATCTAGATCTACTGAGATTTTTACTTCTCAAACGTAGTCTGAGGAGCACCAGAGATGCTATTAGAAATGCAGAATTCTGGATCATATTTCAGATTTACTGAAACAGAATCTATAGAGATGGAGGTCAGCATTCATCACTTTTAACAAATAATATCAGGTAATTCTTATGAACTGTAAGTCTTATGAACTATAAAGTCAGAGAACCACTGCCCTGTTGTGTATCAGTTGTAGAACAATTATATGATTATAATTGTATTTACCAACATAGAGAAAGTAGAGTAGGTATCTACTAACAAATTGATGGCTTCCCTCTGGCATTTTCATAATATGGAATATTATTATAATAGAACATTTCTAAAATATTTTGTTTACTAAGATAAAAAAAAAGGACTATATGGACTACTGAGTATTCCTAAATATGAGGCATTGTTCTAGGGACTGTAAATTCAAAAACAAACTAAACAGAACAAAACCTGATAAGGCCTGTACAATCTAGTAAAGAAAAGCAGACATAAATATAAATATGGTTAATGGGGACACCTGGGTAGGTCAGCAGTTGAGCGTCTGCCTTTGGCTCAGGGCGCGATCCTGGAATCCAGGGATCGAGTCCCACATGGGGCTCCCTGCATGGAGCCTGCTTGTCCCTCTGCCTATGTCTCTGCCTGTCTCTCTCTCTCTGTGTGTGTGTGTCTCTCATGAATAAATAAATAAAATCTTTAAAAATATATATGGTTAATGAAGGAGCTATGGCAGAAGTCTGTAAGGGTACATTGGGGACATAAACAAAGAAAGTGCTAATCTAACTAGGAAAAGTCAGGCTAAGAGAAGAAGCCTCCTGAATAAGGGGGGCGCAAAGTAATCTGAAAGATGAGTGGATGCTTGCTAGACACACAATGCAGACACAAGAAAAACCATCTATCTTGTTAAAACAACAAAGAAGCTTTAAAAAAATAGATGTTTTTGCTCAGAATTTGCTCTGGGGTCCATTATCAAAGAAATATTAGAGAAAGCTATGATCTGGTATAAAGAATTCTCCATTACTATCCATCATCCACAGCATTCGCCCCATCTCAAACATAAGCCAGATAAGTGAACAGATAAGCATATGTCAGCTGAACAGAAGGGCCATGACTAATGAAGCAGAAATCATAAATCAAGATTCAAACGGTAGTATCAAATCAAGGAACACTGCAAGCAATTGTGAACTGTGAAAAATATTCTCTGGATGAAACAAAATCTTGTTGGGGAATGGCTTCCTTAAATTTTAATTCTCTAGTTAATCAAGTAATAGGGAATAACTGGCTTTGAAAAGTACATTGCAGAATTTTTGAACATTCAAAGAGTGACAAGTATTGTCAATAAACCCCAGGATGACACTTACCAGAACAAGTGCAGCATTAAAAGGAGACATAAAGTAAAGAAACAAATAAGAAATTATGTATAATAATTAAGCATCAGTTTTTTGTTGTGACTTCTTAGTATATAATTTTAGCAGGGTATCAGAAAATATAACGATTTTTATTGCAAATATAAGCTTTTCACATGTCAAGAAGTCATTCTTTAAGCACATTTTACTATGATTAATAAAATCATTTAGGTCAGTCAGTAGTAATGGCAATTTTCCCTGCTTACAACTAGCCATTTTACCGCAGTAAAAATAAATAAGGAAAAAATTTAAAATCTAGTGAGTCAGACATAGGAGGCATTTTATAAAAACCCTCTATGTCAAATATCTCTAAAAATCTCATTACTACTAGACTTCTTTCTTTAGTGATTTAGTCATGTAATAAATGACTATTTTATATGCCCCTATAACAAATACGATTGTATGCATAAAGGAAACCACACATGTTTATAAAATAAGCATGAAAAAAAATAAGCATGGTGGTGTTCTGGTATTCTCAGTCATGGCTCGGGATGAAATACAAAGTCCTGTAAACCTGTGGATGTCTGTGGCTTTTAAAAGATAGTTAGGGGATCCCTGGGTGGCTCAGCGGTTTAGCGCCTGCCTTTGGCCCAGGGCGCGGTCCTGGGGTGCCGGGATCGAGTCCCACGTCGGGCTCCCTGTGTGGAGCCTGCATCTCCCTCTGCCTGTGTCTCTGCCTCTCTCTCTATGTCTATCATGAATAAATTTTTTTTTAAAAAAAGGTAACTCTTAGCAGAAATCTAGCTTTCAAAGAAGCTATGAAAAAAATTAAGATGAAAATATTGCTCAGCACCTTTAATTTTTTCCTTAATTACTCAAAAAAACTCAAAGGGAGTTTTTATAACATCCTAATAACAATATGAAGTAAAAATGAAATTATTATTACAACTTATTAAAAGAGATGATTTAGAGATTATAGGCCTGCCAATTTTGGAGCAAAATTTCTTATTAAAATTTTTCTAGATATGCTGCTTCAAATCTAGAGTTAATTTCCTTAACATTTTTGAAATTACAAAGTTCTCTAATACCTCAATCTTTCTTTTACTTCATTAAATCCTCAAAAAACATTTTAACATTTTAAGATATTAAATCACTGCCTTACTTGGAACCATTGCTCCCAGGCTAAAGCGCAAAGAATTTTCCTTAAAAGAACTTTCTTGATCTATTATTTTCTCTTCTTTGGCCATATATTTTGCTACTTTATAGTTTACATTCTATTATATATTAAATTTCTTCCAGTTTTTGAATCAGTCATGCTCTGCTAAATGTTTCTGACACAGACTTCACCTAACACATTGATTCTCCTTAGATTAAAGCACTCATCAGAGTTTGGGGTTATCTTTTTATCTATTTTCCTCACATAGCTTAGAAGCTTCTGAAGGCAGGGAAAAGTCTGACTTTTTTATTACTACTCTATCTCCAGGCCCCAGTGCAATGCCTACCACACAGTGTATCTGTATTTCTGAGAATTCTTGTGTGTTCTCTCCCTCCCTCTTCGTACACATATAATGTATAACAAATGAAGAAAAAAGAGTATTATTGTGGTTACTTCACATTAGTTCTTTCAGTTTCTAGCAGAAGGACCTACTTTGTAGATTATTCATGGGAAACAGATCCTTTGCCACATCTGAAAACTGGCATTTTTGTATTCCTTGAAGAACAAACAACTTTGAGAGAGTCATCAATAGTTAAGTGAAAGAGAAGAGGCACCTGCTTAAGACAATTACCTAAATCAAACCTAGAAAACAATCAGGTAGAAAATACAGCAAACTTACTTTCATATCTATTTTCCCTGTTTTAGAAAATGAAATCACTCAGGGTAACAGAAGTTGAGTAGATTTCCCAAGAATACATATCTTCTACTAAGTGCCAGAACAGTGATTTAAATCTATGTCTATTGAATAGCTAATATTATACTCTTTCCTACATGAGCAAACTTAGTCTGTTATTATATTGAAAATCTATGACCCTAAAGTGACAACAAAAGTAGGAGAGTTTCTTAGTGCTTGAATTATTTTTATAAGATTTTATTTATTTATTCATGAGAGACACACAGAGAAAGGCAGAGACATAGGCAGAGGGAGAAGCAGGTTCCCCGCGGGGAGCCTGATGCAGGACTTGATCCCAGGACCCCAGGATCACACCCTGAACCAAAGGAGACACTCAACCACTGAGCCACCCAGGTGCCCAGGTGCCCCTGTGCTTGAATTTTATAAAAACAACTTAGGATTAATTTTAACTGAAATGTTATACAATTCCATAATAATCAAAATAGTTTATGTGTATAATAAAATTTGACCTATAGCAAAAAAATTATGTTTATGATGTCATCAGCAAATAATTATGCTCTGTTAATATTATGTATTAAGTTAAAGCTTAATTTGGCAAGACAACATCTTTCAAGTATTTGAAAGATTGACAAGACTCAGCACTGGAGAGAATATGCAAAATCAAACATTCATGTTACTAGGATTATAGAGTACTACAGTCTCTTGGAAGGACCTTTTGGAAATACTGATAATCTGTAAAAGATGTTCTTCTCACCAGTAATTTCACTCTAGAAATATATCTGAGAGAAATATTCCCAGAAATGTGCAAAAGTACATACAGAGCAATGTTGTGCATTCTTTAAAAAGTTGGAAATAACCCAAAGATCCAGTGATGGGACATAAACAAATTAGGATCCATTGCAAAGGGATACTTGGCAAATGCTAAAAATGATATGTGAGCACCATATGTGTGGAAATAAAAGTTGGCCAAGATTGAAAAAAAGGACCAGAACATTACATATAATATACATCATACTGTATTTTGATTGTAGTAATAATAAATTTAAAACTATAGTCTATGCATAAAAACATTTAATATATATATATAATGTCAATAATAGCTCCATGATTGAATTTAAATGAATGAAAAGAGTCATCATCAAAATTTTTACAGCTATTACAAAATAGAATGGTATTATTTTGAAAAATACTATTGAATTTTTGAAAATTTAGATGGATAAATTTCTTACCAAAAAAGATTAAGTAATAATTAAGAAATATAAATAAATACATAACTCATAAGATAATTATTTCATTTAAAATTGTGCCGCAGGGCAGCCCCAGTGGCCCAGAGGTTTAGCGCCGCCTTCCGCCTGGGGTGTGATCCTGGAGACCCGGGATCGAGTCCGGTGTCAGGCTACCTGCATGGAGCCTGCTTCTCTCCCTCTCCCTCTGCCTGTGTCTTTGCCTCTCTCTCTCTCTCTCTCTCTCTCTCTCTCTCTGTCATGAATAAATAAATAAAATCTTAAAAAATAATAAAAAATAACAAATAAATAAAATAAAATAAAATAAAATTGTGCCACAACAAAAATTCTAAGACCAAATGGCTTTATAGTAGATTCTATAAAATATTTAAGAAATTAACATAACCATCCAGATTCTTATCAAAATAAAAAGAGGCAATCTATCCCAACTCATTTCGAGAGTTCAACCAGCACAAATTTAACACCAAAATGTGGCCTAATAAAATTACAAAAACTGAAAAAAATAGCTAAAAAATCCCTAAGAAAAATATTATCAACCTCAACTCAGTAATATACATAATGGGTAATAAGCAGATCATAAATAAGTTAAATTTATTCCAGAAATCCTGGTTTAACATGTGAAAATCAATCCATATTACCCATTGCATTAACTTAGCATAAGAGAAAAATCATAGGGTCATCTAAATAAATTTAAATTATTAATTTTTTAAAAAATCTAAACAAATAGAAATAGGAGGGAATTTCCTTACCCTGGTCAAGGTTATCTATGAAATAGTGAAGTATGGAGAAATTTTCTTATGAGATCAAAAAATGATACAAAGATCAGTTTCATCACTTTTACTCAACATTACACTAGAGACCCTAGCCAACATAAAAAGGAAATTTTTAATAAGTTATTAAGAATAGATAAGAAGAAATAAGCTCATTTTCTAATGATATATTTGAGAATCCAGAAAATTAAAAGGAATCAACAGAAAAATTAACATTGATAAGAGAGATTTATAATTCTATAAAAAGGTCAACATAAAATTGGCTATATTCTTTTTATTATTAGCGAAGATTAAGAAAATGAAATTTAGAAATTGAAATTTATAAATTGCAGTACTGTGCTTATGATGGCATAAAAAAATCAAATACCTAGGAATAAATATAGCAAAAGATGTGCAAAATTTTCACGCTGATAATTTTAAATATCATTTTTAATAATTTAAAAGATCTAGAAGGAATGATAAATATAGGCCATTACACAAATTAAAGGACTCAATTTTTTAACATGTCAATTATAGTCATATTATTTCTAGGTTAAATGCCATCATAATAAAATTCCAACAAGGATTTTGTAGAAACTAAAAGTAGAATTTCAAATGTATACAACAAGGCAAACAGTCATTAACAGTCAGACAAACTTAAAGAATAACCAAACTAGACGAGCTACTCTAGCAAATATTAATATATATTTCAAATCCACAGTAATTAAGACTGTGTCTATGGGAATAATAATTTTCAAGTAATCCAGTGAAATAGTAGAAAGTCCAAGAACAGGCCTGCCCATACATGGAAGACTTAAGACAGAGGTAGCATTGCCAAACTGTGGGGAACGGATAGCCTTTTCAATAAATGTCTCTCGATGAATTTTATATCCATAAAAGTAAGAAAGCAAAACTCAAACCACCCATTCCAGATGAAATGTAAAACAATAAAATGTCTTGAACACAATACAAATAAAATCTCCATAACTTGTAGTAAGAAAGATTTATTAAACAAGACAAAAAATACCAGCTCTAGACTACATTTAAGCTGAGAACATTTGTTGATAAATGATAACATTAAAAGAGTGTCAAAGCAAATCATAGAGTGGGAGAAGATATTTGCAAGTATTTTCTATGGGTTCAAATTCAGAATATATTAGGAACTTCTTATGAATCAAAAAAGGAAAAGATAGATAACTCAATAGCAAAATGAACAAAATTTCTGAATGACAGTTCAAAACAGCATATTCAAATGGCCAAAACATATATAAAAGGTGTTCAACTTCTTATAAATAAAAAAAAAAATTAAAACCATACTTAGATATCCATCCCCATTAAGTAGTTTCAGTTTAAAACACTATTAATACCAAGTGTTGGCAAAGCTAAGCACCAACTTGAAATCTCACACACTACAGACTGGACTGAAAATTGGCTCAACCACTTGGGAAAAGCAAACAATTTCTAAGCAGTATCTTATGAGTCAGCAATTTCAATCTTAGTTCAATCTTAGCAAAAACACAATTACATATATATATACTACAAAAGACACATACAGTAACAAATGTAATAATACATAACTGGAAACAACCCAGATGTCCAACAAGTAGAATAGATGTATGCATTTTGGAGTATTCATACCATGGAATTCTACAGAAGAATAAAAATGAACTACTATTATGTGCATGAACATGGATATTTCTCATCTAAAAAGTTGAGCAAAATAAATAATATGCAAAAAATGCATAATATATGATTCTGTTTATATTAATTTCAAAAACAAGCAAAACTATTCAAGAGTCTTGAAATCAGAAGAGTTGCTGCTTTTGGGAAAGAACAAGGTAGTAGTGATTAGAAGGGGCTTGGGTACAGCCAAGGTTCTTTATCCTGAACTGAGTGTTGATTTAATGGGTATAAGTACTTTCTTAAAGCTCATGGAACTGACCCTTTTCTGTGCACGTTTCTGTATTTCTGTTATTCTTAAATTAAAAAGGTTTAAGAAAAAGCAGTACAATGTTTTATTGAAAGCAGATGCCTTAGTTTCATTACCATTCAACTTGTGACCAAACCAAAATTTGAAAATAACTTGTTTGTAAAAACTGGGTAAGTTCTAGTACCAAAAGAGTTATTGTGATCTTTAAAATAATATATGCAAACAAAAAGAAAAATATAATCAGTAGATATTTTTAAAGATTTTCAATTAAAATATAGTATTATATTTAATATATAAAAATTATACAATAAAACTTTTTATCTGATATAAAATTCTGTTATATTAAACAAGTTGAGTCCTAAACTGAAATATTATAAATATTGTTTACAATATTTTAGCAGGCAATCTTATGTGTTACAGATAGCAAACCTGTACTTTCAGTAACCATGACGATTAAATACTGTAAGATTAGATGTCTTAAGATAGAATTACTGTTGATGGTTTGTGGTGTTAGGAAGCAAAATTAGGGCAGAAATACATAAAACTTCTGAGGCTTAGTTCTAAGTTAAAATAATGAATTTTAAAATCGCACATTGCAATTGCTTACTTCATGTTGGGAAACTGCCTCATGTAAATCACTGTAGTAGAAGACCATTTTGTTTATAAGATATCCATAAATAAAAAATACATAAATTAGAACGCTTTAATCTCTTGTGTGGATACGAAGTTTATTTGAGATAGATACTAGTCTCCTAACATAGAGAGAATTTAGAATGTGACTCACAGAACACTAAAACCAGATGTCATGGAAAGGCATTAATCCTAATAATTTAGGGCTTAGGAGTTAGATAACCTGGATGTAAATTCTAGCTTCTGTAATCATTAGTTTTTTAATATCTAATTTTTCTCACTTATAAAATAGTAAAAAATTATAAGCAAAATCCACTTACTATATTTGGTTAAGTTATGAGATACCACATTGAACGCATTTAAAACAATGCCCAACACAGAGTGAATGAATGCTCAGTAAATGGTTGTTGTCAATAATTGAAGTGAGATTTTAGATAACACATTGTTTACAAAGTCAAACAGAAAATCAGTCTTATAGCTCAGTATTTTTGATTTTCAAACTAGGCTAGATCAGTGCTCTACGTTAGTATCCATCTATTTTTCATAAATGTCTTTTTCAACATTATTTCTATAAAACATATTTCACTCATCAGATTCCCTAAGACTATACAGAATTTAGACTAAACCAAGCTGGAAAGGTGAATATTGTCTTCTTAATTAAGATTATCTTGGAAAGGTATTTTAATAATTCTAGTAAAGAAAACATGAATGAAAGAACACTGTACTTTTTGGCAGAAACAAAAAGAAATACACTCGAAGTAAAAAAAGTTGTAAGTGTAATATGTACCCATACACACATACACATATGTTGTGCAAATAATCAAATAAAATAGTGGGTTTCAACTCAGATGATTAAAAACCAAAGTAAAAACCATATATGGATATTAGTGCAGTGAAGTTTTACTGGATTGTTCAGGAATCTCAGCAGATTATCAAGACCAATGTCCTTGACCTGGACAGAATGGTGGCTGAGAACTCTCAGTGAGATGTTTTGGCTAAGGATAATACCTAAAACATGAAACGGTAAGTAATATTACTTTACTTCTTGTCCAAATTTGCCACTAACTAATATGCTTTTAGGCAAACTACTTATTTCTCTGAGCTTCTTTCCTTATCTGTGTGGATAATCATGCCTTTCTATCTAACTTTTAGAATTGTTGCAAAGAATCAAATGCAGCTATGCATGTGACCATGTTTGTAAACTTCTAGAGATCACACCAATGGAAGATCTCTTATTAAATGTAGAAAAAGGGGGTTAATTTGGTCGATATTAGTTCCAACACAGCTAAATTATAGACACATATTGTGCATGTAACTATACATGTCTTATTCTTTCTAAAATGTAGAATTATTTAAAGGAGAGTGACCTAACGGCCTAGCATTTGGGAATTATTCAATGTCTAAGGCATGAATTTTCATTTAAAATTGCTTATTAAAGGACTCTCTTTTAGGCATCTCATATAACTCAACAGAACCATGAAGTTAACTCTTAAAAGAAAATGTGAAGATTGACATAGATTCTAGTTTTTATTTGCTTGTTTCCAAGATAGAGATATAAATCCTTTATTCTTTGAAATATTTTTTAAGATTTTATTTATTTATTCATGAGAGACACAGAGAGGCAGAGACATAGGCAGAGGAAGAAACAGGCTTCTGTTTCTTCGGGGAGCCTGACTCAGGACTCGATCCTAGGACCCTGGGATTATGCCCTGAGCCAAAGGTAGATGCTCAACCACTGAACCCCCCAGGTACCCCTATTCCTTAAAATCTTAAAAACAAGTTTAATCTTAACTTTCCTTTATTCATTTGTTCCAAAAATATTTATTAAGTATCAACTTTAAGTCAGAGCCTTCATTGGACACTAAAAGGAAAGAGGTTTCTATCCTGAGTGGCTTATGGTGGGGTAACAGACAAGTAAACAATCAGTTACAATTTAGCATAGTAAGTGCTATGGTTGGGGTGTCTATGGATTATTATGGAAGCACTAAATAAGGACTCCAAACTCAGCAACGTTCAGGGAAATCCTCCTAGAGAATGTGGCAACTAACCTGAGCCTTGAAGACATTAGGCAGTCTCAGTTACATTATAGGAAAGAGGAAGGTCTTTATGGCAGAGAAGAGAGTATGGACTCAGAGTGAAGTTTGGGGGGAAAAGAGAAAAAATATGATGCATTAGGAGAAATGCAAATAGTTCTGTGTTATTGGCATTGTGGGAAACCGGAAATAGAAGAGTCTATAAAAATAAAAAAGTGAATTTAGAGAAGTAATCATGGACCATTTTTTTTAAAGATTTTATTTATTTATTCATGAGAGACACAGAGAGAGGCAGAGACATAGGCAGAGGGAGAAGTAGGCTTCCGTGGGGAGCCAGATACAGAATTCCATCCCAAACCACAGGATCACACCTTGAGCCAAAGGCAGATGCTCAACCACTGAGCCACCCAGGCATCCCAATCATGGACCATTTATTTTGTTTGTTTGTTTGTTTGTTTGTTTTTTCATGGACCATTTAATACAGAACTTTAGGTGAAATGCAAAGGACTCTGGGCATCTTATTTTTAGTAGAGAAGACACTAGATGAAATTGGTTTTAGAGAGAGAACTTTGATTATGGTGTGGAGAATGTGCTTGAGAAGAAGACCATAAGAGAGGGAGACTGATATAAGTACTCTTAACTCTGAATATCCTATTTCCTACATGGGAAACGAAGACTTAAAGAGATTAAGTAATTTGCCAAACATCACACAGTTTGTTAATTGGCCAAACTGGGTTTCCTGTAAAGTTCTGCATAACTCTAACACGTGTGTTCTTCAAGGACCAAGGGAACTGCCACTCATAAAAGAAATGAATGTGGCTAACCCTCAGTATAAGAGACTAGTAACAAATAAAACTGTGTAGGAAAAGCAATGACACAGTCTGGTATACATCAACAAAATCAAGTACAGGGGTGAACAATTATCCAGTGAATTAAGGACCATCTGGATAATCCCAGTAAAAGCAGATTTAGTGCCTGAGTCACTCAGATAATTGTGCAAACAATGTGCCTTGCTCTGGTTGAGTAACCTGGTCATTAATATCTTCCATAGTACGTTTTGCCCTGTGGCATTTTTGAAATGGACGATAGTAGCTCAGAAAGAATTAAGATACTATTCACTTCTTGGGAAAGCCACATAAATAATAATGGGATCTTAATAGACTGAGAAGGTATTTTATATGTCCCCAGGAGCCATTTCACTCAGTGATATATACACAATATACATAAGCCAAATCCCACTTCAAAGAATAAAAGAAGTTCAGCAATAGAACCCTCAAATTTGTATTTTTATGTTCAATTCTTTGTCAGGTAGAAGAAAGTTTTCTGAGTATTAAAGCAATGAAAAATACTACTACAAATAGACTTATATGTTAAACTATAGTAAGGCTACAAATAGCTGTATGTCCAAAAACATAAAAGATCAAAGACAAAAAGAAAGGTAAAGAAAATTTTCACAGTATACAAATGGATTTTTCTATTGAGTTAGAAACTATAACTCAAAAGTCAAATGAAATCCACAAATTAAGAAATACAAAGAGCCAATAAACATGACAACATTTCTCAAAATCATCCAAAATCATTCAAAATCATAGAAACACAATTCAAAATAACCAGATACACAATTTCTACTATCAAAATGTCAGTCACAATTTTTAAAACCACAATTCCAAATGTTAATCAGATTACTGCCCAACTGGTTTATACTGAGTATTAATTTGTGCATAAACTTTTTGCTAGAGCAATTTGGCAACAAGCATTAAGAGTCTGAAATATTTAAAAATCTGATCCAGTAACATCTATGAAGTTATTATAAGGAAATGGTCAAAAATGCAAAAATTAACAATTATGTTCATTTCCATAAATGTGAAAAACAGGAAACAATCTTAAGATTCTAACTATATAAGACAATAGATGACAGCCATGAAAAAACATGGTTAGTAAGAATATTAAATAAACTAATGTTATGGTATGATGTTAAGGTGGAGAAGCTAAATATAAAAATGAATATTCACTCTAATTCCAAATTTGCACATTTAAAATACCTATGTATATTTATAAAAATAAAATTGGAAGGTTGAGCGTGGATCTCTCTGCATGGTATAATTTTCTTTCACTTTGAATTCTTCTTGAAAGATCCTGTATTTTCTCATAATTATAAAAATGTTGTTTTAATGTAATATTATATGAGTATACTTTTAAGTGCTATTTTATGTAATAGGTTATTCATACAATCATAATGAAATAGTGACCCATCTTCCTCCTGCTATGTTTCCAAAGTCCCGCAATTAGTCAGTGCTATTCTCAGAATTTGAACCCAAGTGTTCCTGCTCCAAAGTTCACAGTATGGATATGATGATAAGAAGTAAATCACAATGAAAGTTGCAAGAGTATAATCAATAATGAAAATTAAAAATATGTTAGTAATATGTGGCATCTTAGATTAAGCAGAAAGACATACATTGGGAGAGTTGATAAATTAATTGCCTACTGTACTAATCTAAGGCATGCAAGGACATATACACTGGTATTGGGGAAAACATATGATACAAATTAGAGATCAGAATTAAAATGGACAAATTAATTACTGAATAGATGATGGTGGGCACTTGGAGATAGAGGAAGGAAATCTGAAAAAAAAAAAAAAAAGAAAAGAAAACTAATCACAAATCAGAAGCCTGGAAAACTGAGGTATCCTTTGCTAAGAGCCAGTTTAAGGGTGATGAATATTAATGGGAAAAAAAAACAAAAAAAAAATTATGACTTACTACGAATAGCAATTATTTATGAGTAATGAATACAACCATGTGTTACATGGATTATTTTATTTAATTAAAAAACCCACAAAAAACTCTGAGGTAGGTGCTATTATAATCCCCAGTTGACTTACTGACATTCACTTATCTGCATAATAACATATAGATATTAACGCAAGTAGGCTTCTTTCCAAAGCCTGTGCTCTTAGCTGTTAGGTTAATAATTTGGAATGGCTAATGGAGGAGATATTAAGAAAGAAATGCAGAAGAATTGTGTTTCCAAGAAGATAAATTGCAGCAATTTGGGGAATTCACTTGAAAACCTAAAGCAGGAAGAGGAGATAAGAGGGAGACCAAGAACAGAAGTCTAGAAAAAGTAAGAGAAAAATGATAACATTAGATGATTGTGGTATCAGAAGTAAAATCTGGGACCCCTGGGTGGCTCAGCGGTTGAGCATCTGCCTTTGGCTCAGGTTGGGATCCTGGGGTCCTGGGAACGAGTCCCATAGTGGGCTCACCATGGGAGCCTGCTTCTCCCTCTGCCTATGTCTCTGCCTCTCTCTGTATCTCTCATGAACACTAAATATAATCTTAAAAAAAAAAAAAAGGTAAAATCTCCAGGAGGAGATGGAAAGTATGAAAAATGGTAGTTCAAAGGGGAAGAAAAATGAATAATACAGCAATAATTAAAAAAAACAAACATTGAATTTAAAGAACTTACTGATGACTTAGAATGCGTTCCTTTTTATGATGTAAACCATGGACAATTTATATACAGAAATAGATGGTGATGGGAAATGGATAGACACTGTTGTTTTCTTTTTTAATAGCAATATAACATAGCATGTTTTGTATAGAAAAATATAAATGGTCTTTCAACTTGCTCTTTAGTCAGTCTCAAGGGGCACAGATAAGAGACACTGTATAGAATAACCTGTACAGAGCCATAACTCCTATTGGAAAATTGAACCATTCTGTGGAAAGCTACAGAAATGCCTCATGTCAGCCATTCCTCCTCATGGAAAGGATAAATCCAAAGGAAGTTTCCAAATGTAGTTCCCAACACATTTATCCTATTAATAAACTTATTATCCTTCAATCATTGCTCCAAATGATTCCTTATGATGAGACATCCTCAATAAGAATCTTCAAGCCTACCTAGAACTGTGTTCAGTGTGGTGGAGTATACAAAAATATAGGTCATAGTCTTTTTCTGCGAAGTGCTTCCTTGCCTAATTAGAAGACAAATCAGACATACATATAAGGGTTAAAGAAATAAATAAATAAAATAAGACTGAGCATCCAAATAACCGAATAACCTTGGCCTGTATTGTTACTGGTGTAACACTGACCAAATTTTGTTATCAATACCAAAAATCACAGGAAGTTGAAGTATTTTATTCAAGGGGACACTGCTATGCAATATAATCCATAGTAGGTTGCTGAAATATTAGGGTTGAAATAGTGGAATTTTAGAAGGCTTTAGGCAAATTTCTTGTATCCTCTAAATCTTAGTTTTCTCATCAAAGAAAATGAAAAAGTTACCATCCGGATTAAATAACTTCAGGCAATGGGGAAAATAAATGCATATACATCTATAAAAGACATGTAATGCAAATAGACATGATGTGAAAAAGCAGCACACATTTAAATATCGGGTCTACAAATAAAATTTGTACCAAGAAATAGATTAAAGCTATCTTCAAAGGTTCTAAAGGCCCCTCAGTTTTATATCTTGCAAGGTGGGTGGATCTTTTCCTCCAGATCTCCAAATGCACTAGCTGTAAGTTACCATCCAAATAAATTTACAACCCAACAGTGAAGGTAGGGCATATGCAAGCCATTATGCTCTGATGAGTTTAATAAAATACCTCAGATATATGTGTTTATTTGATATGTGTGCTACGTTCGTTTCAGGCTGGTAAGGTTCGTGTGTACACTGTAAAGCTGAAAAAACCAGGGAAATGGATGAAGATCAAATAGCACTCTAAGAATGTATTTAAAATAGTATCTGGAAATACTGACATTCATGTGCTGTGCGTTACAGAGACATTATTCCTTGCAGGTTTCCTCAGTCTGAACACATCTTCTCTGGCTTTTCCCCCAATGGAGAATTTGATTCCTTTTTGCCCCTCCCACTCAGTGCTTCCAGATTGCTTCAGAAGGCCCAGGCAGCCTGCTCAGCAGCAGGCAAACAGGGCTGGGTGTGCAAGAGCTATATATAGCTCCACCTTGGAGATGTGCACACACGAGCAGACATACAAATGCCCATGCTGGATTGGGCATGGATAAATGAGAAAAGGTTGCAGCTTTCCCCTCTCCTTTTTCCTCATCACCCCAATTTTTCAGTAATCTTCAAAGCAGGATGTCATCGGTTGGTTCCCCTGAGTGATGCAGCCTCTAATTTCTCTGCAATTCCTCTGCCTACTGCTTCCAGCAATCTGACTCCTGCAGGAACCGGCATTGGGCCAACACCTACTACCCAGATGCACCCAGATGCGGTCACCCGGGGAGGCTGCCTCGCAGCAGCCGCGGGGAGCCCATCCGGGCACAATTACTTGACTCTGGGAATCCCCGAGGATAAACCCATTTGTTTTAGAAACTAGGCGAAAGGTGGTTTCTTTCCCATAGGCAGCACCAGGCTGGGAGGAGAGGAGAGGAGAGGAGAGGAGAGGAGAGGAGAGGAGAGGAGAGGAGAGGAGAGGAGAGGAGAGGAGAGGAGAGGAGAGGAGAGGAGTGGAGAGGAGATGCCTGCCCGGCCTCTCCCAACCTCGGTCTGCAGCAGATCCTGGGAGAAGGGCCAGGTCTTCTCAATGGAGACATCATCAACCGGTAAATGCCCTTAGAGGTGCGGGGTTTCCTCCCCACCCCCCGCTCCTGGAGGGAGCCAGTCCTCAACGGAGGAGCCGGGGAACTGAACAAGTGCCTCGCTGCCCTCCGCGCACTCATCCCCCGTCCTTGCAGGGATGTGCTGCGGGTCTAGACGCCAGGTAGGACAGGGAGAACCAGCAGGTGCGGAGCGGAGGAAGCTCCCCGCGGGCTCCTGGCTGCAGACCGGGCTGCGCCCCCAAACCCTCCCCTGCGGCCGGGCATTCCCTGGGCGCGTCACCGGCCGCGGCAGCCGGAGCCTCGGGAGGAAAGTTGACGAGACACAGATGGAGGCTCGGCGGTGCCCTGGCCTGGGGCGCTGCTGCCCCGCCCCGCCCGACACCGGGGCTCCGGCACCCCCCATCCCAGCACCCAGACAGCCCCCATCCCAGTCCTTCCAGCCGTACTTCACGGCGAGAGCTGCGGCGACCACATCAGATTTGGGGGTGCCGAGGGCGGGGCAGGGCTGGGGGAAGGGGAAGGCAGGCAGCGGCAGCAGGAAAATACGCATGCATTTTTTTTTTCCTCCTATCTGCAAAGAAGGAAAAGTCCTGCCTCCTACCTGTGTTCTCTGCTCCTGCTCGGGTCGGCGCGGCACAGCTGGACCATCACCTACAGGTTTCCCACTCGCGCTGCAAACACCTGGGAGCGCATCTCCGCACCCCGCGTCCCTCCCAGCCTCGGCGGAGCCCAGCCCAGCTACTTGACAGCAGAAGCCGGCCCTTTTAGAGCGGTCATTGGGGCCGCGGGGAAAGCGGGGCGGGCACGGGAGAGAAACCCGCGTCTCTCATTGGATAGGCGGGGTGCCACTCTCACCCCGGACCGGGGCTCGCTGCGGACCCAGGCAGCTGCGAAACCCAACTGCGAAGGGTCTCTGCAGTCCCTGGAACCCAACCCTGCTGCCACCGGATCAAGAACCCCGAAGAGGAGGGGAAACTGGCTTGATGACTTGTCATCTGAGACCCCCCTCTTCCCCCTCCAAGAGAGAGGGAAGGGCCAGGCATAACCAGACACCCAGCCCTGTCCAGAGATTTTACAGGAGAAAATACCAGGAGCAGTGCCTTGACAGAGAAGCACGAACTTCATTTAAGAATGGAGCAAAATACAGAAATGCATGTACTTAAGTCAAAAAAAAAAAAAAAAAAAAAAAAAAAGACAAGAAGTAAAAAGACATGAAGGGTTTGTTTATTTGTTTCAAATTTCCATTTTTTTTGCCTCGATGCAACATGGCAGTTTTTCCTGGAGAGGAAAGGTTGCACTACTGATTGTTCTGTACAGCAGAGAGACTCCGAAATATCCCCTGGTAGAAACTGTTTTAAATGGGAAAGCTTTGCAATAACAACCAGAAAGAGTAAAGAAAGGAAAGTTAAGGCCAAACTGCATAAGGGACTTGCCTTGGTAGCCCATTTGGTGGTCTTAAAATAATCACCACCAGACTGATAATCAACCTGTTTCTTTTCTACTAATTTTAGTCCCTCATTCCTTTTGTGCTCAAACCCTGAGGCTGCAGAGGATGTATAAGCCAACACAAACCTAGGTGATCCCAAGCCTACCTTGTAGGTGAAGAGAGCCAAGGATAAAACAACTTTGTTCCCATCTTTCATCCCAGCCATTTGTCCAGGTGGAATCAGGAAGCTGTGGAATTCAAGGCACTTCTTAAGTGGGGGGAAATGATTGAAAGATGATCAGTCAGATTGGAGGAAGGGAAGTATCTTATTTTAGTGCCATATAAGGAAACAGTCTTCTCACTTGCAGGCTGCCTCCTTTCTGCAGATAGCCAAGTTCTTCATCCACCTAAAGTAAATAGTTTCTTAACTGGGGCTGAACATGACACGACTCACTGGACAACTGCTGGAGAAGTTGGTATTGTTATTAAATACTAAATAAGTGTAAGCTCTTACCTTAGTGCTTGTGGTTGTTTATTAGGCCAGACTCCTCATAAAATGTTCTCTTTATAAAACTGGATGATTTAGATTAGTGTATTTGGAAGTGAGAAGAGACCCTAAAGATAGAGAAAAATAGGTACGGCTTTGATACTGGGAATGCACCTACCACTGAATGGGAATAACTAAAAATGTAATGGCAAGTTTCAAAACCAATCAGTCATGTTTCTACATAATATGTCCCTTGGTCTTGCATCTCTACTCCACACCGCCTGTCCCATTGAATTGGAAAAATCATGCATTACGTAGTGCATTACCTGAGTACTTATTCTGTGCCACACCCTGTGTTAGGTGCTAGGGAACTAAATAAGAATAAAACATACAAAGACATCAAAGAGGGATCAGGAAGCAATGAATATAGTAAAATATTATAGTAAAGAATAAGCATTTTCAATGCTAACATTGTTTGATTCCTAAACCTAAATTATTTTGAGTAACAATGAACTCTAGCAGGCCCTCCCTGAGATTTAAGCAGTGAGGGGAAGGTGAAGTATCAAGGAAAAGGAGCTGAACATTGAGGTTAGCACAAAAGTTGAAATTGAAAGTGAAAAGAATACTAAAGAAATCTCTGCTATCCTCATTCTTTCATGCCTTAATTCATTCCTTCTTCAACAAATATTGCTATTATAAATATAGTGATGAATAAGGTAGGCAAGCTGTCATGGAGCATACTTATTTTTCAAACAGACGATGTTACTTTGCATACTCACTGATATAATTACAGCTCTGCACGTGTGAGTATGTTTGTGTGCACACATAGATATACAAAAATTGGGAACAATATTAAGATAATTATAATTTCTTTCTGGGCATCAGGCACCTCATATATTTTCATATTTTCAGATAGAACAGACTATCTCCAGGTTATTGGTTATTATCTCAGAGAGTAAAACCTGCATGTATGTTCCTGGAATACACATATTCTTATATATATGAATATAATAAAAGTATCTGCTAGAGTACATTTTACATTTTTCAAATCACTTCCAGTTAAAAATCCACCCTTTTTTCTTAAGTAAGCAGAAGAGTCATTATTAGCTCCCTTTCACAATTGAGGAAATTGAAGTAGCCAAGGAAATGTATTCCTTTGAAAGTAATGGTAATTAAAAAATAGTTATGTATATTATGTTTGGTGTATAAGAGACATTAAGCATTTATTTTTATTTTTTAAAGATTTTATTTATTCATAAGAGACACAGAGAGAGAGGCAGAGACACAGGCAGAGGGAGAAGCAGGTTTCCCCTAGGGAGCCCGATGTGGGACTCAATCCTAGGACCCCAGCACCATGCTCTGAGCTGAAGTCAGACAGTCAACCACTGAACCACCCATGTCCTGAGACATTCAGTATTTACAAGTGAATACATGGTTTATAAAATGTGAGAATTTAAAGAACTTTAGAAATTATCAGTTTCCCCCATTGTTTTGTGGAGGAATCAATTATAATTTTTTCAGGATCCTGTACCTACTTAGAAGCAAAGATGAGTCTAGAACCCAGATCTTAGGGCTCCTCCTTCTTTATTTTTTTCATCACAATGAACAATAACTTTCGTATCTCTTCCAGCAGAGTTCTTGCCCTTTTTTCTCCCTGAACTACCTCGCCTTTTGAAATTATCAAGACTGATCCAGCAGCGTACTCATGTCTCAGCATCTATAAAAATATACGAAAGCATGCCACTTTAACTGGAAATTAGGCAGGACATAATCAGTTGCTGAGACTAAGTTTGCTTGTAAGTTGGAGGTCTGCCTCATAAGACTGGGATCAGAGGAATTGGGGCCGGTGTTCAGGTATAAAGAAAGCTAATGGAAATGGGTGACTAGCTAGGCAGATTGCCTCTGGAACATACTGTCCCTAAAGTAAGAAAGAGAGAACTCTAGAAACATTCGTCTGAATCCTCTGTATTTGACAGCCTGGCATGAAACCCATTTGCAAATCTCTAAAAGAAACAGTAGGAAAATTTTGCCTGGTTCTCTGGCTGGCTCTGATTCCCTAATAACTCACAGGGTTCTACAGCACAATTTATTGGCTATTACATTGCTAAACTTCCTTTGGCCCTATTATTGAATTCTCCTGCCACCCATCCCGTCCTTCTTCCAGCCTGCATTGGCCCTCTTTCTTGAAACATTCCAATTTCCTCCAACTAGTGATTAAATCTTGGTGAGAGGAAAGGAAACTGCAGCAGCAGTACCGCTTTCCACAGTATATATTTCTTTTCTTTCTCTGCTCCACCCACCAGTTCCTCACAACGAAGCTTCCCAGAACAGTTGCTAGCATAGCCTGTTGTAGCAAAGAGGGGAAAATAAGGGGGAAAAAAAAGAGGCTTTTCCAATCAAAAATTTAAACAGAGCAGAAAGACAAGAGACTCTGCCCACTAGTATAAAGAGAGTCATGCTAAACCCAGGATGCAGCATCTCAAAGAAGATCACATCAGCCCACTGACCTAGCTTTTTACATATCCGATAAGAAATGATTGCTAAGGGATGCACACAAACACACCCTACCATGTGACTGGAGGAAGAGGCTGGGAAGATAGTTTTCAAATACTAAATTCTGTAAATACAGTCAACAGCAGCAGTTTCCTACTCACCAGGGCCCCTGCAATATTTTTGTAGATTAACAGTAGGATTAGAATTCCTTTTGTTTTGTCAGTGACTGCTGTGCACCAAAAGGGCAGATTCATAGAAATCCACAGGTATTACTGACATTGCAAGGATATCTTCACAGATTCCATTGTCTCACAGTAGAATCCACTATTTCTCCTTAATACATCCCAATTTGCATAACAGGAATGAATGTGTGATGTAACAAAAAGGTATGTTACTCCTTAGCCAGTATGTCCTCCAATTTTTTTTCAACTCATGAAACTTACGGAGAAGGACAATGCTCAATTCAATTGTTAAATTGGAGCTTGGTCTCTGTTATTCACGGAGAGTAGGGAGTCAGTTATTAATAGTGAACTCCATCGTCAACCTTAATTAACATGTCCTTTCCATTCTTTCCTAACAACCGCTATAAACACTGAAAATTTCATTTTCTAAGTATACCCTTGAAATGATGAATACCTTCACATCTGGACTGGACATAGGGTGAGACATTAGAAGACCTTTCTTCTATTCTAAACTAGTAAATAGCTGAGAGGCTAGGGATAGAACTATGATCCTCAGTTTCCTATGACATATAATGAGAGGCAGAATGACGTGAAACTATTTGTTAATAATATGGCACTAGCATCTTTATAAAAGGTCATCTACCCACATATACATCCTACCCCCCAAAAACAACCAAAAGAAGCAAAAGGAGAGGTACAGAGGAAAGAATTCAAGTTTATTGCCATAAAGTTGCTCATAAAACCCCCTTTTGTGTGTATTTAATATCTTTTAGATCTGTATTTGTGATCCAATTATCATTTTAGATGTTGATAAATTGTGAGGTTTTTCCCCTATTAGTTTTCCAGTATTTAGAAATTTTCTTAATTATCTCAAATATCAATTTGACTTTTTAATTTTTCTGTAATGTGTGTTTTCTATTTTATCGATTTCTGCCCTTACCTCCATTATTTCCTTCTACTTACTTAGTTTGGATTTGTTCTTTTCCTCTATTCTTGAAGTAGAAAATGATATCATTGATGTTTTAGCATTTCATCTTTTTAAATATTGCCTTTAAGGTTATAATATTTTCTCTAAGCAGCGCTTTTTTATATCTGACAAGTTTTAATATGTGTTACCTTTATTATAATTCCATTTAAATATTTTCTAATCTCTGCTTTTCTTTTTCAATCCAAAGATAATTTAGAAGTACATTATTTAATTTATAGTAATTTAGGAGTTTTCTACTTATTTTTTGTTTCAAAATTTTATTTTTACTTTTCTCAGGAAAATACTCTAAGAAGATTTTAACTCTTGGCAATATGTTGAGGCTTTGTTTATAATGCAAAATTAGCATTTTTGGTTAATGCCCCTTGTACTCTTAAAAAGAATGTGGGAGTATCAGCTTCCAGTAATAAAGAAGTAGCTATTATTGAACCATCCACCCTCCTATAAGCTCTGGAAGAAGAAGAAGAAGAAGAAGAAGAAGAAGAAGAAGAAGAAGAAGAAGAAGAAGAAGAAGAAGAAGAAGAAGAAGGAGGAGGAGGAGGAGGAGGAGGAGGAGGAGGAGGAGGAGGAGGAGGAGGAGGAGGAGGAGAAAGAAGGAGAAGGAGAAGGAGAAGGAGAAGGAGAAGGAGAAGGAGATAGAAGGAGAAGGAGAAGGCCTATTTGAGGGCATTGGATAATAACCCAAAGAAGGCAGAACCTGAAGAGGTGTCTATACACGAAAACAATGAGATGGGAAAAGGTGAGTCTCCCATTTTATACCACTTTGGTCCTGAGAAAAGGTCTGATGGGTTCCAAACAGGATGAATAAATCTAGGGGGTGGGGGGATATTTCTGGCTTGAAGAACTAGAAAACAGAGTTGTAGATAATGATGAAAAAAAAAAAAATGAGACAAGAATGTCCCAGAAAGGAGATATCCAGACAGGGAGAATCATCAGTCCAGAGTATAAACTCTACACAAATTTTAAAGTGACTCCTAAACTATATATACACAGGACAGATTCCAAGCAGTACAGATAAAGTTAAAAAGAATTATAATAGGATGCATAATGGACTCTTACTCTCTGGAACCTGTGAATGTTCCTTTATATGGCAAAGTCTCTGCAGAAGTGATTAAGGAATTGAGATCTGAGATCAGGAGATTATCCTGGATTATCCAACTAGGTCCTAAATGTGATCACATGCATCCTTGTAAGAGGCAGGCCAAGAGAGATTTTACTATATACAGAGCAGATGGTGATGTGAAGACAGAGCAGAGGGAGATTTGAGGATGCTGGCCTTGAAAATTAGAATGGTGCAGCCATATGCCAAGGAATCTCTGCAGCCACCAGAATCTGGAGGAAGCAAAAAACGGATTCTCCTAGAGCCACTGAGGGAGGGTGGCCATGCTGAGCCATCTTGATTTTGGCCCGGTGATGCTGATTTGTACATTCCAGAGTCAAGAATTGTGAGAGAATATTTTTTTTGTTTTAAGACATTTTGTTGATTTAAGTAAGCGGATACATTTAGTTGTTTTGTTGTGTGATAATTTGTTACAGCAACAATAGCGAACTACTACAAGAATTTAACAGAGATTTCAACTGCTGCCTGCCACAGGGAAGACAGAGTTTGGAATTTGAGTACCTCCCAGTTAACTACCTTCTAAACAAACAAATGAAACATATTCATATTCTTCAAAAACACACAACAGAATCCATAATCTCTATGGTGTATTATTGCAATGTCCAGGATATAATCTAAAATTACTATACCTGCCTCTCCCTACTATTGCTTGCCTCTCAAGAGAAAAACAAAAACAAAATGAGATTCATACTTAAGAAGAGTAAGCACAGATATTATACTTAGGAGACAAGGATTTAAAAACTGCTATTATAGTTATGCTCTAGGGCAAAATGGAAAATTTGTCTACAATGGATATTTTCCCAAATAAGTTGGAAATTTACATACAAATCTTCACCCTAGAAACTGTTTCCTGAATAATTCAACACAACTTAATAAATTACTCATGCTCATTATATAACATATAAAAAACTAGAAGACATAGTAGTTGGAAAGAAATCTACCCAGAAATTGATAAATTCCTGTTAGATATTACTTAACCTACTAAGCTTTTGTAACTAAATTTTCTCTGAATTTTCATGGATGTTCCAATAAAAGCTGATGAGTTTCTACTACAACCAAATATATTGTGTTTTTTTTAACCCTTCTCCTCCTGTCTCCTTTTCATCAATTATTAATACTGCCTATATTTTCAACACCCATTTTTCTAGACTTGCCCTTATTATAAAAGTATGTTCAAACCTTCCTCACAGAAAATTACTCTGACCCTGTATTTCCCTCTATTTACAATACAAGACCCAGAGAACTGAAAATGTTCTACTGTGGCCCTCATATGTCCTTATCACCTTTCAGTTCTCTCCTGGGTTTCTTTCTAATTCTGTAAGAACTCTAAAGCACCTTCCCCAAATTCTCTTACTTTGTATCTCTCTTCCACTTTCTCTCAATATTAATTTTATGTAGAATTGTGCTGATTCTTAACTCTCATCACTTTATATTTTCTCCTGTATGATATTATGAATTCTTTGGTTTCTAAATTTATATATATATACATGAATAGTATACTATATGATATCCATAATATATATATGATATATATTATAAATCTCCATGTCCAACCTTGGATCTACTCTGCACTGCAGACTCATATGTCCATTTATGTACTTGGATCATTCAGAATCATATCAAACTCAAAATGTCCAAAACTGAAAAAAATTACCTTGGTACAAGTTAAAAAGGAACATTATGAAAACAGAACCTTAATATATCTGGGAGAGGAAAAGGAAATAGAGATGATGTTTAGATATATTCTTACAGGAAGAATTATCAGTATCTAGAACTTAAGACAACATTTCTAGTAAGAAAAAAAGTGTAAAAGATATAATGTAAAATAGCAAGGCATGCTCAAAGATTGAGATTTGACTATGATTAAAGCATAAGCATAAAGAGAATGAAAAACAGATTGGAAACTACATTGGCCTCTTCACTATTCCTCAACTGAGGCACACTCCAATCAATCATAGGGCTTTTGTACTGCTGGTCTCCCTTCCAGAAATAGTTATCCTCAATTCCTGTGTGAATTACTTTTTCAGATTTTTATTAAAATGTTACCTTCTCAATCAACCTACCCCTCATCATCTCACTTAAAATTGACCTCCCTCCACCCTAGAACTCTCATTTCCTTTTCTTCCTCCTTATTTGACTATGGTATTTTTCATTAGCTATAATACTGTACATTTTTTGTACTCATTTGATTTATTGACTATCTTGTAAAATATGACTATCTTTCCTTTAGAGTTTAAGCTCCACCGTGGCTTAAACTGACTCTCTTTTGTTCATTTCAATATGCTCACTTCATAAACAGTACATGGGGCATAATAGGTACTCAATAAATATTTGTTGACCATGAAAAAGGAAGGATTGAAGAATTAAGAACCCAATTAAAACAGAGTACTCCTAATGCCATGCTTTCTTCTTGACTCTGTCTTCATACTTGTTACCTCAACCTGAGATCTATTCCTCCCTCTTCGTTACTCAGACTTTTCAACTGGGTAGACTCTTGTTTATTCTCTAAAACAGTGTTAGCTGGTACTTCCTTTGGGAAACCTACACTTTTCTACTTTTCCTCTTACACCACTCCCAGATAGTCACCACCACTTCTGTACTTTGACATTTTACACATAAATTTATTATACCACTATTACATTTTATTGTATGCATTTGTTGGTATAAATGTTACCATTTGTTGTTACAGTATTACAAATAAAAAGCGCTTTCAAGACAAGGATTATATTTGGTTGGTTGGGAATTCTGGTAAGAACTAAAACATCTGTTACTTCTCTCTCCTTTTATTATGTGTTATCTTAGAAGTATTCAGAAGGGTGACTTTTGAATTAGATCTTTAAAAGCAAATGAATTTAAATAGATAATAAGGAATGACATAGATATGGTTTTATTCATGAGAGTTCATTTTTTAAATTTTTTTAGTTTACTTATGTTTGAAACAGAATTCATTGAATTTTGAAGATCATGTTAATAATTACTCACTATAGAAAGAATATCTCTATCACCTTTTACCTTAATGAAGCATTAACTTGAAGGTTAATTATAAGAAATATGGGCAGCCCTGGTGGCGCAGCGGTTTAGCGCTGCCTGCAGCCCAGGGTGTGATCCTGGAGACCCTGGATGGAGTCCCACGTTAGGCTCTCTGCATGGAGCCTGCTTCTCCCTCTGCCTGTGTCTCTGTCTCTCTGTGTCTCTAAGAATAAATAAATAAAATCTTAAAAAAACATTATAAGAAATGTGAAAATTTGCTGATAAAAGCATGGAAAATCATAAATCAACGTGAACAAGTAGAGAATATGTAAAATTCAAATTTGGGGACTCTGAATTATTGCTTGTTTCTGAAGAAAAGAAGGTCAGAAAAGCCATCGCATTAGTCCCATTGCCCTTTCTTTGAGTATTCAGTAACACTAAGAGGAATGTGTAGCACAAGTATCTCAGCATATAATGAAAGCACAAAGTATAGTTTAAGAAGAAATCTGAGCTTTTTGCTGCCATCCAATTGTCAAATTAGAAGCAACACTTACAAGAAAATTTACTTTAACTTTTACATGGACATAATCATTCATTTTTCCAAAAATTTGTACCATTTGACATTGCAATAAAATTGGCTCAAAGCCTGGATTCCTCTCCAGCTGGTTATCTACCTGAAGAAAGTTGGGAGATATATATATATATATGTTTTAAATGTATATCAATCATGTATACATGACTAAAAACTGCTTACCTTACCTTTCTATTTTCCCTGAATGCCTGAATTTTTTCTATGTTGCTACTGCTGTTTACAACTTTTTTTGTCCCTCAGGTTGAGAAGGTTCTTATACCATCAAGGATTCTTTTGTTAAGTAGCAAATTTTCGGTGTGAACTCAAAGAAACTAGGACATGGATCTGGTCAGTTACAACAGGAAAAGGAGACTACAGTGGTTCATTTGGACTGTAGGCTTGAAAATGATATGAAAGCCTGGAGTTTCGCATGTGCTTCACCATTCTTTGGAGAGGATGTTTGCAGAGGTCAACAGGATTGATAGGACATACAAGGCTGTTGACACAAGGATTAATGCATTCTGGGATGGCCTCTCACTCTGAAAAAACCTTGAACCTCCTACTGTTTAAGTCTTCCCTCATTTAAAATTCTCTAATGGGGTGCCTGGGCAATTCAGTCAATCAAGTATCTGACTGTTGATTTTGGCTCAGGTCATGACCCCACGGTTCTGGGATTGAGCCCTGTGTGGAGCCCCACATGGGGCTCGGTGTTCAGCATGGAGTCCACTCGAGATTCTCTCTCTCCCTTTCCCTCTGCTCCTCCCTCAGGCTCTCTCTCTCTCCCTCTCTCTCTCTCTCTCTCTCAAATAAATAATCTTAAAGTAAAATTCTCTAATGGCTTTACATTACAGTTTGAATGCCCCACTCTTCCCATTATAAATGGTCTGGCTCTTGCCTACCTCTCTGATCTTATCTCAAACCACTCAGCTCTTCACTCTCTCTGATCTTATCTCAAACCACTCAGCTCTTCACTTACTATGCTCCAGCCACAATTGGTCTTGATTATAAACTTTGAATGCCAAATTCAGTGCTGTTGCTTTTTCCGAAAAGGTTCTTCTCCTGGCTCTTTTATGACTAGACTTCTATGATTTTTCAAGTCCAAGCTTACATGTTACCTCTCAGAGAAGACTTGGTGACAACACGACTGGGCATGTTACAGCAGGAACAACTGCTCTTGGGCCATCAGCCCAATCCTGACAACACTGTAAAATTAAACCATAAATTCAATCAGTGCAACAAACAAAAAGTGAAACTTCCTATCAGTCTCCTGTTTTTTTTTTTTTCATTCCTCCTTCCTCCTTTTGTGATCATGCTGCAATGTATCAGCAACAATTCTTGCAAAATTAAATGCCAATTTGCTTGGATTATTTTCCCAACATTCAATTAAATGCTCAATTCCAAAATGTAGAAGTCATCCTCCATTCTTCCCTTTCCCTCACTTATGATTTAATAGGATAATTTAATAGAATAATTCCTATTATCCATCCTCCAGATCATATTCAAATGTCTCACAGGGCCGTCACTCTGATCAAAGCTACCATTCTCTTTTTCTAAACCTAGTACAATAACCTGGTCATTGGTCTCCCTCCTTTCCATTCCCAGCTATTTGTCAAATCACCCAGAGTAATCATTGAAAAACAGGAATCAGTTTAGACCACTCACCCATCAAATATTTTATAAAGACTTTGCATTATAGTTTGAATGTCCAACTTCTCCGTTACACTCTGTCTCCTCCTCACCTCTTTGACCTCATCTCAACCACTCAGCTCTTTGTTCACTGTGTTCCAGCCACTCTGGCCTTGCTTCTGTTCCTTAAATGTGCCAAACTCAGTTTCTTGTTCCTTTTTTCTATTTTTCCCCTTCCACTCAGACTGTGTCCTCTTACTCCCCAGAAGGAGGAGAAGAACAATCATCAATGGCAATAGACAGTTGAGGAAGCAACACCTAAAGCCAGCTTCATGCTGAGGAGAGAACACTGTGCCACCTCCTCATGGTTTCAGGTACTCTACATTCAAAGAAACTTCTCTACTAACAAACTATAGAAATGACCTCTGAAAGCATAGTCTTTGTTGTTCCTTTTTTCTAAAAGTCTCCTGGTTCTTCATATGATTGGCTTTCTATGATTTTTTCAAGTCTAATCTTAAGTGTCCTCTCTCACAGAAGACTCCTGTGATGACACTCCTAACATCACTCCTAACCCCCACTCAGATTCTCTGTCATATCACGCTATTGTTTTTCCTTCATAGCACTTCACTGTGAGATGTAATATTTGGTATTTAAAGGTTTGTCTGTATATCTTCTTTTATTCCCTATAGAATATATGCTCCAAGAGGATAAGGATCTTGGCTGTCTTATTAACTACTATCTCCCTAATGCTAGAATAGTACATGGCACATGGTACTGCACAACAAATATTTCAACAAATGTTTTAGAATAGCTAAACAACAATTATGAAAGGGGGCTCCTTTTTTAAAATATCCATGGCAAGCTATATAATGATCAGTGAACACTGTTGGTGAGCACTCACACTGTCCAGACTGACAATTCCCCCCGGATATACTGTCCTGTAGAGTTATCCATCTGGACCCTCCAGAGCAGGCTGCTTGGTTTTGTGACTTGGGCAGTTGGTGGGCTCCAGAGAGTTAGCACTCCATTGTTACAGTACATCTGAGAAAGGCTTTCTGACATTTTTATATTAAACAACCTGGTGTTTTATTTACCAGTGGTGGTCATTTCCTAATTCCTTCAAATAATTGAAATAACCTCATAATTTCTGATTATGTACCCAAATTTTCACTACTCTACACAGACTAAATTTCCCTAAGCTTTGAGTAAACATAAGTTTTACATGAAAGGGAAGAAAGGAAGAGCTGGAAAGCTACTCAGTTAACCCATAACCAGACCAGATTTAGCAACACAACTACAAGATTGAGTCCAGAGATACTAACTCTAATTTATTTCCATTATAAATTTATGAGAAACATTTCTTGAAACATATTAACTTATTCAGAGAAAGATGCATTCCTAGGAGAATAAAATAATATTGTTATACTACAAGGAAATGGAAATGTTCCGAATACAAACCTCCAAACTGAGAGGATTGTCTTGGTAGGACAATACACATGGAGACTTTGCCATGTATTTTCTAATATAGTTTCAATTTCAAAACACCTAAAAATTCATGTATAAAAGATAATGATTGCCTAAATATAAATCTCTTCACACCATACCCTCCAAAACATAAGAGCAACAAGGAAGTCAAATAAAGCCACATGTGACCCAAATCTTCAGCATTACAAGAAGAGAGAAAATACCATCAAATTCAAATTACTTGTAAGTAAATAAATAAGTACCAAATTCCAGAGTTCTCATTACTGCTACCTGCCTATGTTGTGTCTGAAGAGTAAGAGAAGGGAGGCTAAGAGATTCCTTGGGGGAACAGTTCACATATGAACTGCAGGAAAAGCACCTTAGGAAAAAAAGACTTCACCAACAAAATCCAAATATTGGCCTGAATCTGGGAATTCACAGCACCAAGCATCTGGAAGGTACTCAAAAATGAGAAAGTGGCAGAAGACTTAATAGAATTATTACTGGGGGAGAAAAATTAATAGAGAAAATTTGTCTCTTGGGAAGATGTGGTAGTAAGAGAGGAGGAAAAGGTAAAAAAGTAGAAAAGAAAAGTAACAATCTCACAGAATCAAAGAGGGCAAAAATAAAACAACTTGGCTAGCTCCACCATCACTAAAAAGAGACAATAATATCCTTTAACTAAACAATAGTTTGATAAACTAAAAGAGGTAGCTCTCAAACCTTGTCCATTAGATGTTAAGAAAAAGAAAAAGGTCAAATTTCATATAGAGTTATTGAAAGAAGAAAATGCAAACTGTGAATCAAATATTTCAGTTGAGAAAATTCTCCTCTCTCTCTCTCTCTCTCTCTCTCTCTCTCTCTCACACACACACACACACACACACACACAAATGGAGAAAACTGCAACACAGCACTTGAATCAGAATTTTAAATCCTCAACAAGAATTTAAAGGCATTTTTTAAAAACTAAGAATCAGAGGTGCCTGGGTGGCTCAGTCAGCTAATCATCTGTTTTCAGCTCAGGTCATAATCCTGGGGTCCTGGGATTGAGCCTATGTAGGGCTCCCTGCTCAGCTAGGAGTCTGCTTCTCCCTCTCCTGCTGGTGCTCTCCTCACTGTCTCTTTCAAATAAATAAAATCTTTTAACCAAAAAAAAGTAAAAATCAAAAAATTTAAAAATTAAAAATAGCAACAACAAAAATCTCATAGGAAGAAAGCAACAAGAGTTAAACTAGCTCAAAAAAGTTTAACAAAGAGATAAACCATTCCTTAAAAAAATAACATATTACAAAATACTCAAGGGATAATAAATCCAAATGAAAATTTAATCAGGGCTATTGAAGAAAGGAAGAAAAACAATCAAGTAAATGCAATAAGATAAAGAAATAAAAATGATTAAAGAGATGGTAAATGAAACAGAAGCCAAGCTAAGAAGGTCCAGCATGCATATAACTAGTTTCTGAAGAAAAGCAAAACAATCTAATAGCAGTAATATTTAAAACCATAATCTAACAAAGCTTTCAAAACACAGCTAAATTTATATACTGAAAGGGCCCCTAGTGTACCTGAGAAAGTTAACTCAGAGCAATAGATTCTCAACATCTTAGTAAAACTATTAGTCTTCAAAGAAAAAACAAAATCATAAGGATTCCTGGACAAAAACATTAAATTAGAAAAATAAAAAAAAATTACACTGGCGTCAGACTTTTCAAGGGCAAAGTCACAATATAGCAGCATTTCAAAAAATCTGACAAAGTGTGAACCAAGATTTTATATGCAACCAAGCAACCCTTCAAGTATCAAGTCTATAAACATAAACAACTTTGAATGAGAAGGAACTCAAGATACACTATAACCAGGAGCTCTTCATGAGGCTTCTATGTAAGATGAGCTTAATCAAAAACTAGGCAACTAAGAAGCTTCTACAAAAGGACAGAAGATGAGCATTTCATATACTTAATTATAGAACTAATACAGGTTTAGGTGTAAGTTTAGAAATGTAAACATCAAATATTCCGTCAAGAAAAATAATGCAACTAATAAATGGAAGGACAAAATAGATAGAAGAAAGTGGAATAAGAGCATCAGCTGTTGTAAATGTAATGAGTGGAATCAAAGAATGCCATTTACTTTTCACAAATGGCAGAGTGATACATTAAGTAAGAAATAAGATGATTAAAGGCACTATAAAAGGTATATGTGAATAGGCATATATGAATAAAACATAAGACAAAACTCCCTCAATATCAAAAGAAATGTTGAATAAATGAAAGAAGCATTCATAAATACAGAGAGAGGTAAATACAGAAAGAGGTACAGAAAATATAACACACTAGACACCGTAATTATAACATTACAAAACACCATATCAATCATAATGAGTATGAACAGGTTTCACTTACATACTAAAGGAAAAGATTTTCAAATTGGCTCCTAGAGCAAACCCAGCTCTCCCCTGTGCACAAGAGATATAGTTAAAGCAGTAATTCAAAAGTTTGAAACATAAAGGCAAGGGTAAAGACATAGTAGGCAAATGGGAACAATAAGGAAGCAGGGCCTGTGTTTCTGATACCAAAGTAAAATTCAAGCCAAAAAAACATGAAATGAGAACAAAAAGGGCATTTTAAAATGCTAGAACCCACAATTCACAAGGAGAAAATAAAAGTCATATGTATGCACCAAATAATACTGTAACCATTTATTGAGAACAAACCACAAGAGAAACAAGAAGAAATAGTAACATTAAAAATAGGAGATTTTGACACATTATTTTTAGTTCAAGACAAACCAAATTTAAAAATTTGGGCTAGAGAAAATCTAAATAACATAATCAACAATATAGAATGTATGGAGATATAGCAAACACTACACAGCAATATGGAGAATATGTTTCCTTGTCAAATGCACATAGAATAGTCACAAAAATTAACCATATATTAGGTCACAAAGAAAACATCAGTAATTTCCATATTAGAAGCAATTGCAACAACACTCTGATCACAGTGCAAAACAACTAGAAATTAAAAAAATATCATGTGGAAAATTTTAAAAACCCTCTATTAAATAAAGTAGAAGAGGAAATGCAATGATTAGTTACAAAATCTCTGAAAAACGAAAGGTAACTAAACCAATACATTGTAGAATCTGTGGGGTATATTTAAAGTAATAATGGGGGAAATTTGGTCTTAAATATCTATATCAAGAGTCAGACAACTACATTCCTCAGGGGCAAATCCAGTTCAGTGCCTGTTTTGTATGATCTGCAAAAACAGTTCCACTTATTTATATATGTCTTATGGCTGCTTTTGCACTACAGCTGCAGAGTTGGATAGTGGTAACAAAGATTATATGGCTCATAAAACCTAGAATTTATACTATTTATAAGGTCTTTACAAAAAACAGTTTGCTTCTTCTCACTCCATAGCAATAGAAATATAGATAAAAATGAAATAAGTAAATCCTCAACTTAAAAAAATTTTAAAAAGGAAGCACAATGAGCACAATGAAGAAAATGATAGAGATAAACAGAGATTAGTTAAAAAGGGAACAGAAAATAGTCTATTAAATTAAATCAAAATCTTAATTGTAAAAAAAGGTAAAAAAATTAGGCAAAATATTAGCTAAATGAAAATATTTTTTAAAAGGGAGAAGAAATAACATGGAAGAAATAACTATTAATTCAGGGGGAGAAATCAAATCATATTATGTACATAATATAATTAGAAACAAATTTTGCACACCTGCGTAAAAAATGGAAAACATATGAAATTAATAATTAATAGTTCACTAGAAAAATAAAATTTATCAAAATTGTCCTGTAGATAATAGAATAATTTCTGTAAAAGATGCAGTGAAAGTTATCAGATTAAAAACAAAACAAAACAAATTTTTTGCAACATAAATCAACAGATACAGGGATAATATACCTAGTATATAAAGAAGTATATTTTTATCTAGATTAAAAAAATCAAAATTCTATAGAAAGAGTGGCAAAATACGTTAATATAGATAAATTCACAAAGACCATGTGATCCTTAGACACATGAAGTGGCATTCAATGTTATTTATAATAAAAGAAAAAAATAATAAAAGAAATGTATTTATTTATTTTTAAGATTTTATTTACTTATTCATAAGAGACACAGAGAGAGAGAGGCAGAGACACAGGCAGAGGGAGAAGCAGGCTCCATGGACCGGGAGCCCGACGTGGGATTCGATCCCGGGTCTCCAGGATCGCGCCCTGGGCCAAAGGCAGGCGCCAAACCGCTGCGCCACCCAGAAAATTAAATTAGGACCTCACTAAGTTACCTCTTCTCACAATAGATTGACAGAAATTCAAAAACTTAATAATGCACTCTGTTGGCAAGGCCGTGGAAAGACAAGCACTCTCATGCATTGCTGTCTGTGGTAAAGCAAAATTGTACAACTCTTCTGGAGAATTTGGCAATATCCAACAAAATTATATATGCATTTACATTCTGTACCAGAAATCCCACCTCTAGGAGGGTATGTTTGGAACAGTATGAAAATTCACGTTGCATATTATTTGTAATGACAAATTATTGCAAATTACCTAAATGCCTAAATAGAAGGTTTGGTCTACTAAACTACACCCGCATGGTGGCAGACTATGTAGTTGTAAAAAAAAAAAATTAGGAAAACTTCTCTGGATAGGGTGATTTTTAGGATATATTAATAAAAATAAAACAAAGTGCGTATCAATATATGACATACTCTTTGTGTATGTGTGGTGTGTGTGTGTGTGTGTGTGTGTGTGTGTGTGCATGTGCGTGCTTTCTTTTGCAAAAAGAAACAGGGAAGATGCCAGAAAACAATGAAATTGGTTACTGGCAAGGATACATGGGAGTAGGAGACAGTAAAAGGCATACAGCTGAGAATGATGCATGTCTGGTTTACATTTTTTGTAGAAGTATATTAATTTTCTCCTTATTAAAATACGAAAATGAAAGAAATTAAAACCTTATGCAATCAAAAGCAAATGAACCCAAATGAATTACATAATCATACTGAGGTGGTATAGGGAGACCTAACCCAACTAACTTTTAAACTTGACTAAATATCCGCAATCTATTTTTTAGAAAATCAAATAAAACCTTATAGGCATTTTGGAGAGTATACTATTCATAACTATATCAATTATTTCTGCTTGTTTTGGTTTTTGTTTTATTGAGGTATAATTGGCATATAACATTATAGTAGTTTCAGGTATATAGTATAATGACTCTGTGTAGTAATGCTAACCACAATAAGTCTAGTTACCATCTGTCACCATACAAAATTACAATATTTTTCTTGCGTGAAAACTTTTAGAATTTACTCTTTTAGCAACTTTCAAATATGCATTACAACATTACTGAGTACAGTCACCGTGGTGTACATAATATCACCATGAGTTATTTATTTTATAATATGAAATTATGCCTCTTAACTCATTTCACCCATCCCCAAACTTCTTCTCTGCTAGCAACCACTGATCTGTTTTGTATCTATGGGTTTTGTTTGTTTATTTTGGTTTTTTTGATTCCACACATAACTGAAATCATACAGTATGTCTTTCTTTTTCTGACTTATTAGCGTAATTCCATCAAGACCCACCCATGTTGTTAAAAATGGCAAGATTTTATTCTTTATTTAAGGCTGAGTAGTATTCCATTGTATGTATGTGTGTGTGTATCACATCTTCTGTATCCTTTCATTAATTGATGGTTACTTAACTTGTTTCCATACCTTGGCTATCATAAATAATGCATGGGAGTGCATATATCTTTTCAAATTACAGTTTTTGTTTCTTCAGATAAATATGTAGTACTGGAATTACTGGATCATATGGTAGTTTTATTTTTAATTTTTTAAGAAAACTCTATACTGTCTTCCATAGTGGCTGCACTAATTTACATTTCCCACCAACAGTGCACTAAGTTTCCATTTCCCCCATATCCTCCCCAACACTTCTTTTTTTCTTTCTATTTGGATAATGGCCATTCTAATAAGTATAAAGTGGTATCACATTGTGGTTTTGATTTTTCATTCCCCTAATGATTAGTGATGTGCATCTTTTCTTGTGCTTATTGGCCAACTGTATAGCTTCTTTGGAAACATGTCTATTCAGGTCATCTTCTCATTTTTTTATTGTTTCTTTGCTATTGAGTTGTATGTATCCTTTATATTTTTGGATATTAACCTTTTATTGGATATATAATTTACAAAAATTTTATCTCCTTAAATAGGTTACCTTTCATTTTGTTGATGATGTCCTTTGCTGGGTAAAAGCTTTTTAGTTTGATATAGTTGCCTTTGTTTATTTTTGCTTTTGTTTCCTTTGCTTTTGCAGTTAGGACCAAAAAATCATTGTTGAGACTGAAGTTAAAAAGTTTATCACTTCTGTTTTCTTCTAGAAGTTTTATGGTTTCAGGTCATTCGAGTCTTTATTCCAAGTTAATTTTTGCGTATGGTGTAAGATGATAGGTCTAATATTATTTTATTGCTTATAGCTTCCAGTTTTCTCCACACATTTATTGAAGAGCTTGTCCTTTCCCCATTGTATATTGTTGCTTTTTTTCAGTAAATTAACTGACCATGTATCTGTGGGTTGATTTCCTGGATCTCTATTCTGTTCCACTCAACTACCTTTCTCTTTTTATACCGGTATCATATGCTTTGCTTACTATAGTTTTGTGATATAGTTTGAAACCAGGTGGTATGATGCCTCCAGCTTTGTTTTCTTTCTCAAGAGTGTTTTGGTTATTCAGGGTCTTTCGTGGTTCCATGCAAATTTTAAGATTATTTGTCCTATCTCTGTGAAAAATGCCATTGAAATTTTTATAAGGATGGCATTGAATCTGTTATAACTGTATCAGTTCTGATGACATGATACTCTACATAGAAAACCCAAAAGCTTCCACCCCAAGACTGCTAAAACTCATACAGCAATTTGGCAATGTGGCAGGATATAAAATCAATACCCAGAAGTCAGTGGCATTTCTATACACTAACAATGAGACTGAAGAAAGAGAAATTAAGGAGTCAATCCCATTTACAATTGCACCCAAAAGCATAAGATACCTAGGAATAAACCTAACCAAGGAGGTCAAGGATCTATACCCTCAAAACTATAGAACACTTCTGAAAGAAATTGAGGAAGACACAAAGAGATGGAAAAATATTCCATGCTCAGGGATTGGCAGAATGAATATTGTGAAAATGTCAGTGTTACCCAGGGCAATTTACACGTTTAATGCAATCCCTATCAAAATACCATGGACTTTCTTCAGAGAGTTAGAACAAATTATTTTAAGATTTGTGTGGAATCAGAAAAGACCCCGAATAGCCAGGGGAATTTTAAAAAAGAAAACCATA
This sequence comes from Canis aureus, assembly GCF_053574225.1. Taxonomy (NCBI): domain Eukaryota; kingdom Metazoa; phylum Chordata; class Mammalia; order Carnivora; family Canidae; genus Canis; species Canis aureus. Next base: position 13,148,627 of record NC_135635.1, read on the forward strand.
TCTGGGGGCATCACAATGCCAGATTTCAGGTTGTACTACAAGCTGTGGTCATCAAGACAGTGTGGTACTGGCACAAAAACAGACACATAGATCAATGGAACAGAGTAGAGAACCCAGAAGTGGACCCTGAACTTTATGGTCAACTAATATTCGACAAAGCAGGAAAGACTATCGACTGGAAGAAAGACAGTTTCTTCAATAAATGGTGCTGGGAAATTGGACATCCACATGCAGAAGAATGAAACTAGACCACTCTCTTTCACCATACACAAAGATAAACTCAAAATGGATGAAAGATCTAAATGTGAGACAAGATTCCATCAAAATCCTAGAGAAGAACACAGGCAACACCCTTTTTGAACTCGGCCACAGTAACTTCTTGCAAGATACATCCACGAAGGCAAAAGAAACAAAAGCAAAAATGAACTATTGGGACTTCATCAAGATAAGAAGCTTTTGCACAGCAAAGGATACAGTCAACAAAACTCAAAGACAACCTACAGAATGGGAGAAGATATTTGCAAATGACATAACAGATAAAGGGCTAGTTTCCAAGATCTATAAAGAACTTATTAAACTCAACACCAAAGAAACAAACAATCCAATCATGAAATGGGCAAAAGACATGAACAGAAATCTCACAGAGGAAGACATAGACATGGCCAACAGGCACATGAGAAAATGCTCTGCATCACTTGCCATCAGGGAAATACAAATCAAAACCACAATGAGATACCACCTCACACCAGTCAGAATGGGGAAAATTAACAAGGCAAGAAACCACAAATGTTGGAGAGGATGTGGAGAAAGGGGAACCCTCTTGCACTGTTGGTGGGAATGTGAACTGGTGCAGCCACTCTGGAAAACTGTGTGGAGGTTCCTCAAAGAGTTAAAAATAGATCTGCCCTATGACCCAGCAATTGCACTGTTGGGGATTTACCCCAAAGATACAGATCCAATGAAACGCCGGGACACCTGCACCCCGATGTTTCTAGCAGCAATGTCCACAATAGCCAAACTGTGGAAGGAGCCTCGGTTCCATCGAAAGATGAATGGATAAAGAGGATGTGGTTTATGTGTACAATGGAATGTTCCTCAGCCATTAGAAATGACAAATACCCACCATTTGCTTCAATGTGGATGGAACTAGAGGGTATTATGCGAAGTGAAATAAGTCAATCAGAGAAGGACAAACATTATATGTTCTCATTCATTTGGGGAATATAAATAATAGTGAAAGGGAATAGAAGGGAAGGGAGAAGAAATGGGTAGGAAATATCAGAAAGGGAGACAGAACATAAAGACTCCTATATCTGGGAAACGAACTAGGGGTGGTGGAAGGGGAGGAGGGCAGGGGGTGGGGGTGAATGGGTGACGAGCACTGAGGGGGGCACTTGATGGGATGAGCACTGGGTGTTATTCCGTATGTTGGCAAATTGAGCACCAATAAAAAATAAATTTATTAAAAAAATACTTATCAATTCCAAAGGGGGGAAATGTATTCAGCTAAGGAGATGTCATCATAGAACACAAGAAGAGCTTCTACTTTGAAAAAAAATGGTTAAATAGTTTTACAAGAAGAGGAAGGAAAGAGTGTAGATGGTTCTGAAGGAAACATAGGAGAGGTCAGTCTTCATCTTTAGATCTTTAGATATTTTGAAAATGACATGTAGACAATCGATATTTTATAAAATAAACATACAACTTATTATTGTAGAAATAAATACCAGAAAAAAATAATCAAAAGAGTTAAAAGTTTGGCCTAAGGAAAACAGAAATTGAGAGTGAGAGGGTGGGTAGCGAAGGGACATTTGTTCATACTTTGTATCCCTACAAGGAATTTGTTCATGCAATGGTGACATATTTGAAGAGCTAGATTTCAGACTATCACAGAATAATCTGGTGGTATCATTCTAGAACTATTTTCCTGGGATGATTGATACCCTAGGTCATTCCTCTGTCCTTTTTTTTATTATGCCCGATGTTTTTGTCCACCAACCCCCTTCTTTTCCTACCATTTCTTCACTGTGGATCAAGATGTATACTTGTAACTTTGTCCTCTCTCTTCTTGTCTAGCTAAGTAAACACACAATGCTGGAAGTTCCTAGAGTTATTTAATGCAATAATATAATGAAATAGGTATAAAAAGTCACAGCTCAAGAAATATTTTATAAATCTAATGACTTAAAATTGCTACTCTTGGGGGTCCCTGACTGGCTCAGTTGGTAGAGTATGTGACTTTTGATTCTGAGCTCAAGCCCTACATTGGGCGTGGAGTCCACTTTAAAAAAATAGCTTCTCTTAGTCTTACCTGAACTATAAATAAATATACCTCATCTTGACACTGAGCTTTCACTGATCCTATCTTTGCTTTTGTTTTGAGAGTCAGATCCACTTTTCTATTTCTTTGAAATGACAAAAGAAATATAATTTTAGAAATTCAGTTCTCATAAAGTATATACTTATGCATCTTTACAAGGGGAAAAATACAAAGCTGCAAAGGCACTAAAAATGGATTAATATACAAAAGGTAAAGGAAAGCAGGACTAAAAGAGGGATTTTCAGGCAGGAGGAAGAGACAGAGGGATTGGATAAATTATCTGTTGGTTATAACCTCTGGACCTTCCCAGGTGATCTGAAAGGGAGAGCAAGGAGAGGTAGAAGGAAGTGGCAGGCCACTCCAGACCAGCAGGTGGCAGGTTAATATGCAAGGGAACCTATGAGGTTTGTCTTGGGCAGCCACAAGACATAGATCTCTGTCTCTGCCTGCTAGAATCTTAAAAATTTATGTAGAGGTATGAACTGGATTAGGTCACATAATTTAGATCGGATAATTAATTTAGTTCTCACCAATAATACATTGTTCTCTCAACACTGTTTCCTTGTATAGCTGGGGTTCAAGGGTGCAAAAGCACCCCGCTCTGGGGTTCCCAAGCAGACAAGTTGTAGCTACTCACCACTGACAAAATCCAAAGGCAGAGAGACTGGTGTGGTGAAACAAGAAAGGAATTTCTTTCAGTGAGGCCAATGCTAGGAAGACAGTAGACTGACTAATGTCTCAAAAACTGTCTTCAAAACACCAGAAACACTTCCAGGTTTATATAAAAATAATATAGGACAAAAGGTAGGCGGTGACATGCAGGTGGGAAGTGAAGGTCAAATTGATTATTGTCCTAGAGTCATGGGGTCTTGCCAGCTCAGGGTAGTTCTCACTGCTTGAGGGGATAGATTTGGCTCCTATCAAGAGATGCTTTGCCCACAGGGTCCCTTGCCTGAATTGAGATAACTGGAAAGAAGAACTTAATCAATTAGAAAGTTTGAGGTCAAAATAGAGTTAGTTGAAGTCCTCTTTTACTTGAAATTGATGCTACTGTGGGAATGATGAGCAAAATGTTTCTTCTAAGGACAGGGAAGGGGGTCAGGAGCCTCTGATTCCCCAAGTCCAGGTTGGAGGTCAACTGGTGGTCACATCCTCTCAATGACCTCTTCCACATCACCTTAGGGACAGAATATTAGAAAGTCTAGAAATTTTAAGTATCAAAGTATAGATATAATTTGAAAAGACACCTTCAATTTTGTAATTACTTCTATTTGTTCATAACCATAATATTCCACTTATTTTTAAAAACAGACATTTTTTATGCTCCTCAAAAAATATATCTGGGAATAAGATTTTTTTAAGTAGAAAAAAACTATTATAAAATATCTGACAGTGAACAACCTAAGGTATCTAGAACAGAAACACCAGATAATAGGAACACATGTAGCAGAAGACAATAGCTTTAAACATTGATCATTAAATAAAATCAGTTGAAAGACAATTTTCATTGTATAGGTCACCACCAAAGGAATAAAACAAGAAGTACACTGTCCAAATCTTTAAGCTTGCTCACTTCCGAGGGACCCCCCAAAGCCCCCCTACTCAGCAGGGAGTAGCCAGCTCTGAACTGATGCTCTATAACAACAAAAAGATCGGAATGTTGGGCCAGCCAGATCAAGGGGGATCGGGAGGCACCAACAAGAACCTTCTAGGAAAAGAGGATAGAGAAAAACAAATCTAAGGCTCATTGCATATACTTTCTTTTGTCTTGTCTTGGAGTTACTTTGAAGCATTATTGCTAAATATTTAAGCCAAACCTTCAAAAATGATGAAATATGGCAAAGCCAGGCAACTTGGAACAAAGGAAGGAGGAGTCCTCAGATTCAGCTAGTCTGGAGCAACCCCTATGTGCTCAGTTCCTTTTGAGGCAGGATCTCATCACCGATCTTTAAGATGGACATCGTTATCCTCATTTTTATGAATGAGGACACTGAAACTCAGAGAAAGCAAATGGCTTGCCAAGGCCTTCAATCTAATGAGTGTTAGTGCTGTGATTCAGATCCAGATATTTGCACTCAGATTCCACCATCCTCTGCATTACTTCACGTTGCTTCCCTACAGCTTACTCAAGTTTAGCAAGTCGACAATTGCTTTCTCTTTCCTCTTTTGTTTTGCTGACTTTCCTGCTCTCATCATTTATGCAAAGAATCAAATCAACACAATAACATGTGCCTTGTGCCTAAGTAAACAGGATGTTCCCACTTGCAAGATGGAGTAGCTTGAATTTGTATTCTATCCAGCCTCAGGCATCAATCTCAACCAAAGTGAAAAGGAGGGCAACTCGAACTGCTTCTAAATTTCCCTTACATTCTAGGAGCTGTGCCAAGTGAAATCTTGCAGCTTATACTAAAAAAAAAATCCAAAAGCCAAAAAACAAACAAACAAAAAAGAAAACCTTTGTGCATTCATCCTAGTAAGTAAGCACATAATTCACAAACTCTCTTATTTAAACTATTCCCAATGGTAGCCAAGTAATTTCCCATTTTTTCTAAATATCCCAGTTACATAAATTTTGCATTATTTCCCAAACCATGAAAACTTAAGACAAATATTCACTTCCCTCTCAAAAGGTTAAAAAAAATCTATCAAATTGTCAGTAACTAGCGGTTTCTCCAGGTAGACTCCAAGTTTCTGTGTAGTCACTGGTTACGATGAGACAGGAAAAAGACTACATTAATAGATTCATCCACCCTCCCCTCTTGTTGACCGAACCAAACATCCTAAATAAAATGTTGGGATATTTGGACAAAACAGTTACTTGAAGAATTGAGGTACAGATTATCTGTTGAGGACATTAATTCTTAACTCTAATGAGGAATTTAGACCAAAAATTATATACCATATACTTCTTACATTAGGGAATTCAAAACTGCCAAATTTACCACAACCTAAGAGGGAAGGTATATTGACTTGCTGCCAAGTAATTACATACAATATCTAAGCAGACTAATGGTAGAGAGGTAGTCCTGTTTTATTAATGCTTTTCCATTTATATGCCAAAGTGCTTATATTTTCAGAAAATTCATGAGTCTCTCAGGTCATCTATCCAACAAGACGGCTAATGCAGATGATTCTTTGTGTGTATTATCTAGGAAAAATAAAGACAAAAACACGAAAGTGAACATATATAAAAATCATGCCTTTATAACTTTATCTGCCTCTGTATCTGCCTTCTTTAGTGTTAACGAGTCCAATTTTTTCTTTTCCTAAGAAAAAGAGGCAAAGAAAGGCTAGACTGATGACTTAAAACTGTTCTCAGCCCTTTTGCAGAAATGCTCACTAGTACAATACTGTGTCCTTTTAAGTTTTCCCTTTTGTTAGTAATTATCAAATCAGGGAGGCCATAAAATAATAATTTCGAAGAGCAAATTCCAATTCCTTTATAACAAAAGATGCTCTCATACCAGTTAAACGCTTTATGAGACATATTCTAAAATATAGCATATCCTAAATCCTAGCATTTCTTAACACCCCTACTCCTAACTACTACTTCAGCCTGAGCTAGTCAGTTCTGGCTTGATAACTGTCCCTGGCTGCCTGCCTGCCTCCTCTTGGCTCTCTGCCATCATTTCACCACTCAGCAGTGTAAAGAATGATCATGTGTAAAGATCAGTGTAAAGAAAGTATAAATAGATCATGCCATCCGTATTCTCAAAAATCCTCTAATAACTTTCCAGCTCTTAGAAGGAAAAATTAAAAATTTTCCCCATGCCTTGAAAGACCTTGAGTTATCTGACTCTGGCTTATCTCTCAGTGAACTGAAAGAAGAGGTACATGTGGCCAGGCATAGGGTGTAGTTATAAAATGCTTCCAGGAAACAGGTGTACGGGAGAAATTAGGGTTGTAATTTTGATGGCAAATTTGATTTTCTAAGAATAAGAAAGAAAAAAGTAGTTTCCAAAAAAAGAGAAAAGAAAAAAATAGAGTATTTCCAAGCAGAGATCAAAATGCTTTACATACATATAACTGAAATTAAGGCATGTTGAGTATGTTGGTTAAAGAAAAACTGGTGGGTTTATTTGGAAAAAACTTATCTTTGCATAATTTCAATGTAAGCTTGCTTGTCCATGCCAAGCTGAGAAAGGAAAAAAAAGATTCACTTTGCTATCACTGGAAGAGTTGGAAAGAGTACTGGCCTCCATTTTGCATTTACATTTTCTGTGGGTTTAGTTTTTAAAATTTTTAGATTGACTTTATTTATTTTTTAAAGATTTTATTTATTTACTCATGAGAGACACGGAAAGAGGCAGAGACACAGGCAGAGAGAGAAGCAGGCCCCATGCAGAGAGCCCAATGTGGGACTCCATCCCGGGACTCCAGGATCACACCCTGGGCCGAAAGCAGGCTCTTAACCGCTGAGCCTCCCAGGCATCCCTAGATTGACTTTAAAAGTTAATTATCTTCCAATGAAAAATATAAATATATTTTTAACTAAAGGAGATTATTTAAGAGAACTATATATCAAAATATGGAAATTAAGTCACCTGGGTGGCTCAGTTGGTTAAGTATCTGTCTTCAAGTTCAGGTCATTATCTCAGGGTCCTGGGATCAAGTCCTGCATCAGGACTGCTTGATGGGGAGTCTGCTTCTCCCTCTCCCTCTCTACCCCTCACTCCATTTGTGCTTTGTCTCACTCTCTTAAATAAATAAATAAAAACTAAAAAAATATGGAAATTAAAATATTAGTTGAACAATTTTAGAAATTTTAAATATATCTGAAGTGTTCCTAAGAGTCCAACTAGTTTAAGACTCAAACCTCTGCACAGTATAGGAATACTTTCTTCTACAGCTTTAAACACATGGTTATCTAATTTCCAGTTGAAAATTTCCAGTGATAAAGTGATAAAAACTTTTCATCCTAAGATTCCTTCCATTACAATTCTGATAAATAGAAAAGTCTACATTGAGTTAAATACCTCTTTATAATTCTTATTTACTGATTCTAGATTTGTCTTTTTGACCAATGTAGAATAATTCTAAATTTTTATTGACCTATGTTGTTCTATATATTTGATTACAACAGAATGGTTGTATGGGTATGGAGTAGTTGTATCAGTTGTTTCCCCCTTGTGATCACACCACTGACTGGGAGCTGTGGCTCACTGCCACTGCTCAACATCATGAAAGAGTATTGTGCTGTTTATCTCTAGCCCAGGAAAAGATCCAAATTCAAACTTGAAAATGCAGTTCATAATGCATATTACTTTCACATTATCATAAATTCAAATATCCCTAGGTGGAAATTTGATTACTTTTGCACTCACTATCTTCTACAGTCTAAACATTCTCAGATCCTTCAGGCTTCCTCCCATTGGATGGTTTCCATTCTTTTCACCAGATCATTTTCATCCCTTTGGAGATACTATCGTTTGCAGATTTTTCCATTAAAATATTACATCAAGTGTAGATCTTCCTCAAATATTATGGATTACGTCCCAATGAATCCATCGTTAAGTTGAAAAAATTGTAAGTTGAAAACGCATTTAACACGCCTACCCTGCCGAATATCATATCTTAGCCTAGCCTACCCTAAACGTTCTCGGAACACTTACTTGAGCCTATGGTTGGACAAAATCAGATAACACAAACTCTATCCTATAATAAAGTATTGAACATCTCACATAATTTATTGAATACTGTACTGAAAGTGAAAAACAGACAGTTGTATGGGTACAGAGTGGTTGCATCAGTTTATTCCCCTCGTGATCACACCACTAGCCGGGAGCCATGGCTCACTGCCACTGCCCAGCACCATGAGAGAGTATTATACTGCTTATTACTAGTGCAGGAAAAGATCCAAATTCAAAATTCAAAGTACAGTTCTTACTGAATGTATATTACTCTCATATCATCATAAACTCAAATAACTGTAAGTGGAAACATCTTAAGTTGGGAATCATTTGTACTAAACATAACACCATAGATTTATCACAATCCCTGAAGATGAACATTATATTGCCTTTCTTCATCTATACAATATTTGTAATAGTCATGAGACATTTATACCTCTAGCTTATTAAAACTCCCTTTTTTCACATAAACTTTTATGAAACCAGGTACCTCCCACCTTATACTTTTTTTAATTAAAAACTATTTTATTCAAATACAAAGCTTTAATTGTAACTGTTAGTTGCAATCTTTTGAACTGTTGGGTTCTTGGGCAATTCCCTGGAATCTTGACTGTATTATCTTTCTCTTCCAGTTTTGTTTAATTAATAGATTTGGCAAGATAGCTTATGTCACTATGTTCTTGATACCGTGTTAAACAGAAGAAGATCTCTTACAGTATATCTTACTAGAATATATTTGGAAACAAATGTTCATCTATTTTTAAAATTTTCCTGGTTGTATTGTCATCCAATATACATAGCTCTGAGGATATCCATCAATAATAATGAGACATTTTGTTAAGAAGCTTGATAAAAGTGGTATACAGTAATATATATAATTCTACTGATTTAGCAATCTATTTATCCACACTCCCTAAAATGAGCATAATTTAGGTTAATTTACACTTAGTGATTTCATTTTCTAGTAAATAACACTTTTCATTCTAAGTTATCACAAACCAATTGTTCTGGATTTCCTGTTCTTTTACCGGATGTCTTACTTCAGCCTAATTATTAGCAGAAGACAGTGTGTGTGTGTGTGTGTGTGTGTGTGTGTGTGTGTACATGCATGCACACATATAAAAGAGTTATTTGAATCTATTCACACCATTTCAAACTCCAGGCTTCAATCTCAAAAGCCCGAGTATACCTCCTGCTTTAAGAACTAGTTAAGAATGGGGCACCTGGGTGGCTCAGTCAGTTAAGCATCTGACTCTCGATTTCAGATCAGGTCATGATCTCACAGCCATAATCTCAGGATCTTGAGGTGGAGCCTGTCATGGAGCCCTGAGTGGAGGTCTGTGCTCAGCACGTAGAGTCTACTAAAGATTCTCTCTCTCTTTCTCTCTCTCTCTGCTCCCACTACCTCTCTCTGGGGCCAGGGGAGAGTGGGGAAGAACCACTTCAGAATCAATAATATAATTTATCCCATATTCCTGTAGGTAAAAAGATAAAAAGACACCAAAAAGAATTCTTTTAGGTACTTGGATTGATGAAGTATGCATTGAATGTCTCTGTGGAGCAAACAGAATATTGCAAGTTCTTGACACCAATACAGACCACAGATAAAAAAGAATCGTTGCTAAGTACAAGCAATTTAACAACTTTCAGAAATATATGTGTTAAATTTTTAGTTTTCAAAGTAAGGGTTTAGTTTTACATAGGAAAGTAAGGTTTCAACAATAATGAAATAATCTCTTAATTCTCTTAACATCATCTACTCCCAATTTTAGTATATATTCTACACGAAAGAAAAAATATTTTTTTTTCTTTCCTGGAAGGTATCAGTTTGGCAATGACAGACTAGGTCAGGCTGCTTGGAAAAACATGCTTCAAAAGCTTCTAAGTCATAATTGATCTGGTAATTGATTAGCATTCAGTTCAGAATTGAACTCAGCTATACCAGTACCCACCACGCAGCAAGAGCAACATCATCACACAAAAGGAGTCACATACTCTGAAAGGACTACCACTTGACGCAGGGAGAAGTCAGCAGTGTTGTGGAGTGGAGATGAGTGATGAGCCAGGAGCTCCAGAAGCAGCAGCCAGAAGAATAATGAGTCCTGCACTCAGGTGATAGTCATTGGGTTGTTGCCATCCCTTCTAGCAATTATCTTGATCCTCACCACAATCCTCTTTGACAGACTTTGCAAGAGGAAGTGAGAAGAACCATTGCGGTACCCACATATTTGGAAGTCGATCACATAACCCTTTCTCTAGACCCTAAAGCCTAGGCCAAACATGCAGAATAAAACCTCCCCAAAGCAGGTCTTTTTGTCTCCTTTAATCCCTGCTGTGTCCTATCGGCTTTTAGGCACAGTGCCTGGCACGGAGTTTGTGCCCATAAGAGTTTGTCATGAACGTATCAGTTGGGATAACTTCAAGCTGTATTAAGAAGCATTCCAAATACTATTCCATGTGCATAATCGTCTTTATTTCTTCCTAATTTTCCTTTAAAAACTTAATGCGTATTATTACTATTAGTAGATAACATTTGTTGAGTGCTGCTATGGGCCAAATATTGTTGTAAGCACTTCACAGGAATTAAACTCTTTGACTTAAGCAAATTAAAGAAGCATTCTTAGCTCTCCTTCCACTGCATATTTCACGATTTACATTTCATGCTCAGATGTTGCTGGTCTGATCAAAAACAATCCTCTACTGTAAAGTACTTCAATTTGCCCAACTTCCCATTTCGAGGCCTAAACCAGCCACCCAAAACTCTGGCAGAGCAGATAGCTCTAGCTCTAGCAACTGTCTTTTTTTATTGTGTCAATATTGAGTGACTCATATACGAATTCAGAAGAATTGGATATGAATCACTCAAATTCAGAAGAATTCCAAAGGAGTGCCAACCAGAACAGATTTTGTTTGTAAGTATGTTGTTTATACATTTCAGGTTTTGAGTATGAGAAATGGCCATCAAAAGAATCACACTTGCTCAGGGTAAATTCTAGATTTTTTAATGATTTATGCAAAGCGTATCATGATCTGGTCTCTGCCTTCTAATCAGTCTCATTCCCTGGCACTTTTCATTCCTGAACACACTCTTCAGCTATAATACTACCAATTGTGCCCTAAGCTGGAGTCCTTGACCATCTTTCCAGATTTCAGCATGCTAATGAATGCTTGCTACTCATAAATTTCTATTAGATAAATGAAAGAATGAATAAAGAAGAATCATTGCTGGAGAATGAACTTTTTTTCAACTCCTGTTAGCATTAATGCTAACGATATATTTTGCCAGACATGTCGGTGTAATAATAATAATAATAATAATAATAATAATGCCTCCTTCAGCTCTAACATTATTGTTGCTATGTTTCACAAAAATTCTCCTGAGGCAGCTTTTCAATCCCATCTTCCCAACACTCTCTTAACTCTCCAAAGGCTGAAGTTCAACATGGGGACTCCTGGGTGGCTCAGTGGTTGAGTAGTATCTCCCTTCAGCTCAGGGCCTGATTCCAGGGTCCTGGGATTGAGCCCCACATGGTGCTCCCTGAGTGGCCTGTTCTCCCTCTGCCTTTGTCTCTGCCTCTCATGAATAAACAAGTAAAAATTTTTAAAAAAATCTGTTCAATCTGGAAAGGGTTTGGAGAGAAGAGAAATAATACCAAGTATATTCCCAAGAAACTATGAACGCCTTCTTCATTCTTTATCACAGACCAAATGTGGTTGGCTCTGTGCTTTCAGAGTGATGCTCTAGACTGCTCCCGCAGCCACTAAGCATATGTTTGACATGAGAGGTAAAGGGCAGATTTCTTTTTCTCTCACTTCTAAGCATTTATCATATTATTGTGATATATTTGCAAATAGCAGGAAGAAACTTAAGTTTAGTAAACATTGTAAAACATCTGGAATAGTTTTACCTTAATAACTTACATAAGCCCAGCTAAACATTGAATGCAGACTCTTAAAGGTCAAAGCATTTTTCCTCATGCAAAATGTATTAATAATAGCTGTATGACAAATTTCAAGAGCCAGCTGTTAGTATGCCAATTTTGTCCCAGTCTTTTCCTTACCTTCCTCTCTTCTAACCTTACCTTCTCTGCACCATCAAACAAGTTGACTTCCAAAGCACAGCTCGGATAGCTCACTACCTGGCTCAAAAGCCTTTGGTAGAACCTCATTATTATGAAATAATGTATGAGCATGTCTGTGTGTTATTCAGAGGCCTCCAAGCTCAGGTCAACTTATTTTCCCAGTCTCATATTCCATCATTCACCAGAATGTTCTCTGTTTTTCCAGTAAAATTATTTCTCTTGCTCTTTCTAATTTTGTCTTTATTCTCTGTCCAGACTGGCTGTCCTCTGGACTGCCTAATCATTTTCTGCTTTTCCTTATTGTTGTATAACATGTTAGCATATTTAACAGTCCCGTGTGCATGCATGAGAATGTGTATGTGCACAGCGTTGATAAGCTGTTAGCTTTTAACAGGCATTGTTTCTTGTCTATATCCCCCACAATTCAGAACATTACAAATAGCAAGTGCTTAAAAAATGTGTATTGAATAAAAAAAGTAAATGATTACATTTCTTTGTAAAACCACCATCCTGGTTAGACATTAAGATTTTTCCATCTCAGTTTCATGCACACATCAGTTGTCTTGCCACCTGTTGCTTGTTATATATGGGTCAGCCAGAAATTACAGAAACCATGCTTGATAAAAGAATCCCCTCTCTCTTGGAGAGTAGCGCCATCTTCTGACATTGCATCTTGACTGTGCTGTTCTTCTAGTGTAAATACTCCAAAACCCTCAGAAAAGGAAGCATTATTGTCACATATTTTCATAATTATATCAATGTGGAACTATTAAAAAATCATCAGACCCTTTGCAAACATAGACTCTAGTAATTCACTTTCTGCTCCATAGACTTCCAAATCATGGCAATTTTAGAAATGGCCCATAAAAAGAATTGGAGATTCAACTGTGGCGGTCATTCCCTCCTTATATTCACAGTGATACATTTGCATATTTGAAAGTCAAGATCATTCTTAGACAGAACAAAGGCGTATTCATGAAAATGAGAGAGTACATTCTACTTCCTTGCATCCCCAGAGAGGCTTCAATTTTATATTTTCATTTCCAAAATGCAATTCATCATTTAAAGTATATTTACTGACTTCTCCTCTTAAATAGTATTTTCAGGACAAACTACTACTTTACATGTTGTTGTTTTTTTTATGGAAGAACAATTGGTCTCTTCATGAAGATCGTATATGTGACTCAGTGTGAACTGGGAAACTCTGTAAGGAGGTCTTCTGTTTATGAAACTGAAAAGTCGATTCTATCTATTCTAAAAAGGAGAATTTTTGTGTATTGAAGTACTAAATGTTCTGCATATCTGGTATGTGTAGACTCTGAGTAGGAAAGTCTTAATGGAGAGGAATATGATCATGCAAGAGAAGTAGGTCCCTGCAGCTGAGTGGCAAGTCTGGAGCCTAGGACAGCAGATCCCTGGAAGAGGGTTATGGCTCATGGATTCTAGCAACTGTTATGTCTACTATCTGGTAAGAAGGGGAATGGTGAGATTTCCATGCTTCATTTCCCTGGTCTACATAGTAACTTTTTCTATTCTCAGGCCTTTGAGTAAACTTTGCGAAGCAGTAAACTTTAAGAAATAATTGGATGGATATGTTCTCACACTTAAGAGAGCTCCAGTGTCCTGGAGGAATAATATTGACCTGGCAAGCGGTGATCCATATAGAAGCCAAGAGAAGCAGCCTAAATTGAAGATGCCAAGTGACATACAGGAAATATTTGTAGAACAAGAAAATGTTCCTGAAAGTTACCAAGAAATATTTGGGGAAGAAGACTTAATAAAAGACACTATTTCCTATTAATCAAACAAGAAAGAAAAATGCAAACTCTTATTAGTTGGGTTTTAGAGACAGAAGTGACACAAAAGGCTAAAGAATTTAGGGACATTAAATCCTAAAAAAAAGCAAAAACAAAAACAAAAACCAGACATAAGCAAAATGACTCACAAAGTATAAGAATTCCTGGTCAGTAATACTTCATCACTAATGTTTATTTTCATCAACTCCTCATTATTCAGGAAATTCCAGAACTGAACAATATCTAATTAATGCTGCATCCAGGATATGCTTTCACTCCTTGTTAGAAACAATAGTTCAAAGGAAAGCATGTATCAGCCCGTAACCCCAAATCTGATCTCTTTCTTCTCCTACTACAGATGTCTTTGCGTTCAACACTGGAAGAGAAATATCCCTTAATTAAATGTAAGAGGCAATATGTAAAAATAGAAATGGTCAAAGAAACTACAGACTATAATGAATTATACAGGAAATATAGAATATAATTCTAGAAGATAATTCTGTAATTATAATTAAAAATTGGACCACAGGTAAATGGTAAATCATTATTAATAATAGAAAGGGTTAGAAACGACAAATACCCACCATTTGCTTCGACGTGATTGGAACTGGAGGGTATTATGCTGAGTGAAAGAAGCAATCAGAGAAGGACAAACATTGTATGGTCTCATTCATTTGGGGAACATAAAAAATAGTGAAAGAGAATAAAGGGGAAAGGAGACAAAATGGTGAAAATAGCAGAGAGGGTGACAAAACATGAGAGACACCTAACTGGGAAACAAACAAGGGGTAGTGGAAAGGGAGGTGGGTGGGGGGGTTGGGTGACGGGCACTGAGGGGGGCACTGGACAGGATGAGCACTGGGTGTTATACTATATGTTGGCAAATTGAACTCCAATAAAAAAAAAAAGGTCTGTTTTTAATTTTCATTTTTAGGCCATAAAATACTTTATATTTTCACTAACTATACTGAAAATCCGTATTTATGACATTTCTCTGACATTTTAAATTTAGCTAGTTTTAAATTAATATTCCATGTTGGGGGAACATATTTTTACCTGCCACTCACATAAAAGACAAAAAAGTCAGTAGAGAATTTATCGTTTTTTTGAGAATTCATCATTTATCTTTTAGTCTGATGTTATTTAATTATTGCTTACTGATACAAAATTTAGGGAAAAATAAATATTACAATGGCATATTGTCCATTCTTCATTACTATTTTTATCCTCTATGGGCATTCTTAGAGTGCATAAAGGATTTATTTTTCTTTCTTCACATTCAAAACCTTCCTTCATGTCAAATACCTGACTGATTTTTTAAATTTTTATTACCTATGTATAAAGGAGATGTGTATTGTTTTTTTATCAATGCAGCTTTCCCTCTTTATTCTATAATAGAACTCCTCTTTCCTTTGGGAAGCCCATTTTATGTGGTCATATGAGTCTGGTTATTCCCCATGAATCATGGGGAAGGGAATATGATCCATACTCGGTAAGTCCCCCATTTTCCGGGAAATAGTGATTGGTTCAGGAACAAGTACAAGGCTTAAGCCTATCCAAGCAGAATTTTCTCTGTAATATTTGTTCTTTTTCTATCAGAAAAATCTACCCCATTGGGGTTAATAGACTCTGAGGTTGATAGGGATAAAGTGGGGTTATGGCAAGCCATCTGCCCTACCATGAAACATTTGTTTCTTCAAGAGATGAAGAGCAAAGCAGAGTACAAATATCTTCATTAAGCCCCTGCATCTAGCTGTGACTATAACCTTAGTGCTTTCAGTCTTTGTACATGGATGATTATATTCCCTTTTGTGAGAAAGCTATTTTTAGTTGGGTTTCTGTTCTTTTGGCCGGGGTGGGGGTGGGGGTAGGGGTGGGGGTCCTGTTCTTAACACTAGAAAAATTCCTGACTAATAAATTGATTCCTAAATTGCAATCTCTTTGTCCCATCCATGTGTCAGAATACTGTTACTTTAATACCCTCATCCCCATGAGACTTGCTTTCCTAGACTACCTACCTGTTTAATTTTGCCCCTTTCCATCTTCTCTTTGGTGGACCTACATGTGATAGATGCTTGATTTAATGGGCTATTCTGTCTCCAGAGCCAAGTTCTGACCCCTAGTAGATAATGGTATACCATGAACAACTCCAGCTGTGTCTGAGAGATGACAATATTCCTCATGGAACAGAGGCTAAACTCATTGAATTTCTATTGACTCCTAGATTAAACAACAACAACAACAAAACCACAAAGGTTTATTTCATAACAACCTAAGAAAGTTACCCAGACATCTTAGATGTGATCATTTTTCTTTTGCTTAAGGCTTTTAATATTTACAGCTTATTGTTCATTCTAAGAAAGTATTCTTCACAAATAGATCAGATTAATCTTATTGTGATATTCATTTCTTCATCTAACAATATTTATTGAAATTTACTCTAAAATGGATATTATTTGAGGCATGAGGGACATATCAAACAATAGGTCAATCTTCTTTCCCTCGTGGCATTTACAATGTAGGGAATGGAGATAACTAATAACAAAAAATTGACAAAACATGTGAAGAAAGAATGGTGTAATAAAGCAGAGAATGGAGGGGATGCTTGTGAGGTGTGGATGTCTCTTAACATTGGGTCAGGAAGGTTTTTCTGATGGAGGCTACATGAGTGTAGTGACCTGAAGGAAGTGAAAAAGGAAACCATGAAACTGTCAGCAGAAGAGCATTCCAGATAGAGGAAACTATGTGAAGAACTTTCACTAGAATAGTAACAAAGCCGGTATGGCTAACGCAGAATAAACAGTGAGGAAGAAGTGGTAGGAAAAAAGGTTGAAAGATTAGGTAGAGGAAGGAGGGCTTTGTAGCCACTATAATACTTTGGTTTTCACTCTTAGTTAGGAAGTCATGGAATGATTGATCAGTAATGTAATAGGACATGACCCTACATTTCTGAAAAGGTCATTCTAGCTGCTATGTAGTAATTAGACTGAATACTGAAACAGGCGTGGAAATAGAAAGACTAGTTAATAACTTACTACTATAACGCAAACAACATTACAGTAGTTTGGACAATGGTGATAATGGAAGAGTTGATGAGAAGTAGTGAGATTCTAGATATATTTTGAGTGTACAAGAAGTAGGATTAATTAATACATTGAATATGGTAGAAGAGAAAGGGAATGGTAATGTTTTGTTCTAAGCAATGAAAAAATGAAATTGCCATTTACTAATATGGGGGAGCTTACAGGACTGGGGGTGGGGGCAGGGATATGAGAAATTAGCATTTGGTTTACATATGTTAAGCTTGAAATGCCTATTAGACATTTAAGTGGAAAATACCAAGTAGACACTTGGGTATACGAGTCTGAAGATACCAGACACCCGAGCTAAAGGTATACATTTGAAATTGACAGAGTGTTAAAAGCCATGAATCTGAGATCACCTAAGGAGTGATGGAAGATGCCTGAGTACTGAGTGATGGAGCCCTCCAATTTAGAGTTAGGAGAGATGGAGAAATGATGAGTAGGAACCAGCAAAGGAATTTGTGAAGGAGTGGCTAATAAGGAAGAAGAGAGAGGAGGAATGAGAAGAGACAAGGGGAGAGAGATGGGGCATGGGAGGAAACAGAGAGAGGATTTGATCAATTCTAGAAGCCACATAAAGAAAGTGAGGATGAGGAAATGTTCAACTTCATTAAATATTAGATGAGAACAGAGAATTGACCATTGTACTTGGCAGCGAATAGGTTATTGAAGACCCTGAAAAGAGCTGTTTCAGTGAATTAAAAGCCTAATTGGCATGTGTTCAGAACAAGATTAGAAGAGAGTAATAGAGACAGCAAACATAGACAACATTTACAAAAACTTTTACTGGAAAGGGGATTGCAAAATGGGACAGTAGCAAAAAAGCCATAGATTAGGGATATATGGCAAATTGGCATGATGCTGGGAAAGATCCACTAAAAGGGGAAATTGATGCTGCCATAGAGAGGAGACTGGCTGAATTAATGTATTTGAATTGGAATGAAAGGTTGGGATCCAGGGTCCAAAGGAAAGGATTGACCTTAGGTAGAATGGTGCATATTTCATCCACAGTGATGAGAGAAAGGTGATTTACCCATAGGTTTCTAGGGATGGTGTGGGGAGGATGTGGAATTTTTCCATGTGGTCACTTCTATTTTCTGTGGAGGAAGAAAAGCCAACAGTTGAGATTGGAAAAGGGAAAGGAGATACTGATGATTGGAGTACAGAAATGAAGGTATGAAATAGTCATATATGATAGCAGATAAGTGACTATATTAAGGAAACCTAGTAGGGTTGCTAGGTGACATTGAAGGTTCTCTTGAGAATGAAGGCCAGGATAGTGGAAGAGAAAAGGGACGAGAGTATCAAGAGAATGGTTAAATCAATACATTCCAGCACAGTCATTAGGTACATATTGTCCACAGTATCCCAACTTTAGTAAGGACCCCCCAAATTTAGCATGAATGCAGAAAGAAAGAAATCACATAAAATACTGGATCTTGCTGCCAAAGATCCCCCCCTCCTTTTGGGGGAGGGAAGGGGGGATAGGCAGTGTGGTCCAAAAGAGAAAACATGGGGCATGAGGCAAATCCAGATAAGGAGCCAAGGTGGAATCCACAATGGAAAGATGCAAGAAACAGAGTAGGAATAAAAATGACCTTCAATAAGGGATGTGGGACAGGAAGAGGGTTTGGTTAGTAACTGGTAAAAGGAGGTTATGAGAAATACAGCTGGACATAGGGAATAAAATCAAAGAGAAAGCAATATAGGAGACAACAGAAATCCTGGGGTGCAAAGCCATTTATATCTGGTCCAGGAATCAGGAGGTTAATTATAAAGGAGAGTACTTCTCCACAATGAAATTCTTCCCTTTCAGAAGCTACAGTATTTTATATATTAAAATTGACTCAGAAAACAGCAGCCATCATAGTGAGATTTCTCCCTCAGCACATCTAACAATGTAATGGATGCCAAAGTCTCCTTGGAGCACCAACCCTGATGCCCACAATGTGGATTCCACAGTTAAAGCACACTCTACGT
This sequence comes from Canis aureus, assembly GCF_053574225.1. NCBI lineage: Eukaryota > Metazoa > Chordata > Mammalia > Carnivora > Canidae > Canis > Canis aureus. Next base: position 13,167,518 of record NC_135635.1, read on the forward strand.
GTTTTGGAGCCAAAACACTGAGGTCCCTTTGGAGATTCAAGCTTTGAATGGAAAATGAGCATCTCTAGGACTTAAATCCACTTCGCTGAGCAATGTTTAGTCATTTAAATGCAAGAAGATTAATCTTATGATTTCCAAAGGATGAATTATGAGAGCACGGAAAATGAATGAGCTTAACAGTCAAAATGAATTTGAATCCCGGCTTCAGTTTAATTTTTCATGGGTCTCAGTTTCTTCATCTATATAAATGGGATAATAATATTTATCTAGAAAATTCTTTTAAAGATTAGATCAAATGACATATAGGAAAGCATGGGTCATGGTGCCTAAAGATAGTAAGCCCTCAGAAAATGGTTAATTTCTTTGTTTTTCTCTTCCCTTTCCTCTTCTTCCTCCCTCCTTTCCTCATTCATAAATTGTTCTCTCCCCTTCCTCCTTTTCTCTCTTTCCTTTTTCAGGCACTAAATCTCATTACCATAAGATACTGACAGGGAATTTTTATTTCAATACATTATTTTTTTCCTTTCCCTCCATCTATCAGTAGAAGGTGTGATAAATTCATGCACTTATAGGAAACATAAGTCTGCTATTTGTCACAGAATCCCATTGCTTTAATTCTGACTTGCATTTGAAATTTCTTAACTATTTTTATAGTATCTCTGCCCCTGAGATTTTGTATGACCTCCCAGAAAGTTCCCCCATTGACCCTGTTTTTGTTTTTGTTTTTTTAATACCATCATGGAATCGGTGACGTGAGAACGCATTTCCTCTAATATATCAGGCACTTTATTTTAAAATAACAGAAACTTTTTGGGGTAATATGGTTATAGCAATTTTTTATATTGTTTTATAAATATAAGAACTTAGGTATCTCAAAATATCTCAAGTCTGGAAAAAAAAAAAGATAGCTACCTTTAGGCAACTACTCTGAAAGTAAATTCAATCTTCTCTTCCCATTCACCAGACACATATTATTTTTGCTTGGACAAAAAATTCTTGAACTCTTAACAGACACATCAGCTTTCTCATCTGTCTGGCCTTGCTTGCATCATTTCAGAAAGATCTCAAGGTTGTGAAATTACCTCTCACAGCAGGATGATGAATGGCTTCTGTTGTTGATTCTCATCTAAATCGTCACATTCTCCTTGTTGATTATGTCCCAATTGTCTGTACTTAGCTTGATTCAAATAATTTTATTCAAGATTATGAACCATCTCAGACTTAATGAAGTATTTTATATTATTCTTACTCAGGGCTTAGGTGAAACAAAATATTCTATGTGAAAAAAAAATATTCTATGTGACTCCTGCCTTCTTCAATGTATGAGTAAAATACAGCTTTGCAATTTCATAGCTATTCCTAAGAAATCATTCATTGTGATTTTATAGCAGAATACAAAATTAAACTATACCTAAAAATATAAAATTGCATTAAATTATCATTTTATCAAAATTATTACTGTAAATGATTCTTCTACAAAGACTTGGTTTTTATAGCCATGTATCCAAGCCATGGAAATATTGAGATTATTAAAAAACAAACAAACAAACAAACAAACAAACAAAAAACAGACATGAGGGAAGGGGGAAATGGAAAGTTGTTGCCCTTTTAGGTATATAGTCTCAGTTATTCAAGATGAATAAGATCTAGAGGTCTGGCTGCTGTACAACATAGTGACTGTAGTTAATATGATATTGTGCACTTTAAAATTTGTTGAGGATAAATCCCATATTATCCCATTGTGGTGTTCTTACCACAAATGCCCTTCCCCAGCTCACACACAAGAACACAAGGAAATTTTTGGAGACAACAGATATGTTCAGTCCCTTCACTGTGGTGATAGTATCACAGGTATATACATATGTCCAAACTCATCAAAATACATACATTAAATATATACAGTTTTCATATACCAATTTTTAAAAAGAAAATTGACATTAAAAACTCGAAGATCTATACTCAATTTTATGAGAAGCTATCAATTATTCAAATAAATTATGAAGCAATACAGGAAAAAATAAAATATAATATCAAATAATGATAAATGAGCTTTTATAATATAGTTCTAAAAATATATAGATAATCTAAACCATTATGGAGGAAGAGAAATTAACCTCAATTTTAGGGAATACTGTTTTAAGATCAAATCAGAATTAGCACTAGAGAGTATGAAATCCAAAGCTATAGAATTTTAAGATAAGGGTCTGGAGTGGGGAGGGAGAAGCATGCTGTCTTCCTAGAGACCTCTATTCAAAGGCTCTATTGTTGAAGAGAAGGAAAAGGAGGTGATTGGAAAACAAGGGAATAGATACCAGAAGAAAATTTCTCCCACTTTCTTTATGACAAAGATGGCAATGGCTTGTAAGCAAGTAATGGTGTGTCATTCCAAGACATGCTCATTCAGGCAAACTGCCCTCCTATAGAAGCCATATGGCTGGCTTTAGATTTCGATCATGTGCAAGAAATAGTAGCCCTGTCCACAGTTTAGTCTCTGATGCCAGTCTTTTTAGAATTTCATTCTTCGTACTATTCTGAACTGAGGTTTAAATTAGCCAGTCATTCTAGGAATGATTAAAATACGTTTAAGGATGTTAAAATCTGTTTTCTACCAAAAAAAGATCCTTTAGGAAAAAAGAGCAAATTTTAAAATCCCTTTTATAAATTCTAAGACTTTTACCTGCTAGGAAACATCACCATTATCCCCAGAAACAGAAAGATATTATATGCCATGTTGCTTCCAGTTTAAATCAACAACCTTAAGAGCTGACAGTTCATGCCAATTTTTCTACCTTTAAGCATTTTGTTTAAAATAACTTTAAACAAGTAGGAATAATTGTAGGATTTTACAAAAGGTTTTGACATTCTATTCCCTAAGAAAGCAAACCTTGTCAAAAAGCCAAAGTTATTAAATTTGTTGAAGGCACATAAAATATTAGTTTTTGATGCCAACATAGTGTGGATTTGTTTATCCAGTCAATCCATCAGGGAATTAAAAAGGATAAGAAGCCTGGGGGAGGAGATGGACTGACATCAGGAAACCTGTCAATGTTAATTCCCTGGAAGTCAGTGGAGGGAGCTTGGCAACAGAATTTCTTTCATCCATGTGTTCTTCAGTGCACAAAGTCTCCTTGGCTCTGCAATATTTCTCTCAGACATGGAAGAGCAAGTTGGCCATCACATTTGGTGGTCCATTTACTTTGGAGAAATAGGTGATTTATTCTGGTCCAGGTTTAAAATATCTGTAAAGCATAATAACTCTTGGATTGTTTCGAATGTTCTCTGAAACTCAGGATTTAAAACTTAATTCTGCTTAAAAACTTTCCCAATATAACCTCATTAAAAATTCATGATTGCTTGGGTATCATTACGTGTCTGGGATAAGCTTTATTTTTCAACCAAACACTACAAAGACCAAATAAATGCATAGTCAGCAGGTGTCATGAAGTCTGTACTTGTTTGGAAATCAGCCATTTCTTCATACTATTATTTTGCCTTTAAATTTATTTTAATGAAACTATGATTTAGTACAGCATTAGTTTAAATGGCAAGAGATTTTAAAGCTCTTCATTGACTGTAAATTGTGTTTTATATTCTATGATAGTTCAGTTGCCAGATTTGGTAAACCGTAAGACAGTTTGGGTTAGATATTTCCATTATAAAATTCATTCCTGTATCTCAGATGTCTATGTCTCTCATTAAATACTGGGGTACACATGATTTTTCTTAGTTAAGAGAAGCTGAGGTATTTTCTCCCTATTCCAAGTACCTCAATTCACTTTTCAGAATGTTCTTAAATATATTTAACTCGGTAATTATCAATTTTTTTTATAGCTTCAAGGACAGGAAACTTATGCTTCCAAAATGCAATGCCTGGCATAGATATCTTCTTTACTAGCCATTTGAAATCTTAAATATTTTTATTAGATTATCAGCCCTATATAAATACAAATGTGCAATATTTTTAACCAGCTGCTTGCTAGCATAGACAATACCCTATGCATACCCCCCACACACACACACACATACACACACACAGAGGCTCAGATACATCCTCTTTACATACAGAACGGGTATCAGGTACTCTCCCTTCTTGCATTTATGTCCGCGAGAGCTTTTGTGGGGACAAAAGCTTTCTCTGATAGAGAAAAGATATTTAGTACTTAAATTAGAACATGAAAACTGTGAGAGAGAGAGTGTGAGGACTATTTCTTTCCCCAAGAATTTGGGACTGGTTTTCAGCCCATGGAGAGTTAAGACTAAAGCTTATAGCTTTACTTAAAGAGAAGTTGTGAGACTCTAAACACAAAGAGAGCTACCTTGGGGTCCCAGGTGGAAAAGAAGGGCTCAGGGCTACATCAGGACACTCACCTCCTTCCATGCTGAACTTGTCTCTTCAGAGAGCCCTGTACTGTCCAGATACATGGATGCTTAAAACTGTGGTAGCATATGGAGTCAGTATTCTTGGCAATGAAATTGGTGATCTTAGATGGACAGTCGTGGCACACTGAGGCTTTTACAAAGGATTTGGGACTGTCAATGTTTTAGAGGAGAGGTTGGAAAACTTTTCCTGTAAAAGACCAGATGGTAAATATTTTTGGTTTTCATACCACATGCTATCTCTGTCACATTGTGTCTCCTTTTCCCACCATCCTCCTCCTTGTCCTCCTTGTCCTCCTTCTCCTCTTCTTCCCCCTCCTCCTCTTCCTTTTTCACTTTTTAAGCAAACCTCTTGTTAAAAAAAAATTAAACACATTTTTAGATGGAAGGCTGTATAGAAACAGGCCATGGCCAGATTTGATCAATAGTCTGTAGGTTCCCAAACTCCTCCCTAATAAGTTTGAAAATAGCACCATATTTCTCAAAATACTCTAACTTCTGCTACTCCTGAATCCTGTGACTTAACAAAATAAGATACTGTGAACTCCCAACTAGGTCCAATTTGGAGGTTGGTTGATGTGAAACCAGTGGGAAGTTGATTGCCCTGCCCAACATGGTCTTCCAGGCACTCGGGCTCCTTTTATCCAATGACTCTGTCACCTAGGTCTTCCATGTCTGACTTACAGAGAAGGGAGGACCAAGAGAAAGGGGACTTTGAAAGGCATTTTAGGGGTGAGGATTACAAATGTTGTATACCATTAAACTCACTCTAATTGCTGCACCTGTGATAGAGACTGGACCATGTAATGTAGCAGTGGCAGTAGGAAGTAGAAGCAAATACAGATGTTAGAAACTATACCAAGGACCAAGAGTCACATGCTCTACTGACTGAGCCAACCAAGTGCCCTAATTATTTTTCTAATATTTAAAGCATATTTCTTTTTCCACTGATCACCCTCCCCAGTGTCTAAAATATTTTGTTTAAAAACTTTGTATCTTTACACATATCTCATCTTCTCAGTCAGGAGAAAATGACCTTTATTTGGCTTTGTTTATTTTGTTGTAAACTGTAGTTAAATAACTTCCACTAGTACCACTACAGGAAGTTCAGCAACTATAGCAGAAATTACACCATAAAACTATAATTTAAGTAGAAAGCTTCATGTAAGCATTTGCTAGTAGTAGTAACCATAAATCAGTATAATTATTTAGAATGCTGCTAGTCCTAGGTTCTTTTGAAGAAAAAGTATTGTATCAGGCAATATTTTCACTGTGTTATTATGTATAGTTCCCTAGGATAAAAGTTACTATTTTTGATTTTAAAGAGTCCAGGGTATATTTCTAAGCTAACAAATCTCATGATTTCAAAAGACACTTTAAAGCTAGTCCTTATTTTCTCTAAGCTGTTGTAACCATTGCAATTACAAATCTATCAAGAGATTAACCATCGTTGTATTTGTAGTAGTATAGATAATTTCAATTCTCTCTAAATTGATTTATAGTTCTTGTATCATCACAATTAAATTCTTATCATGTATGTGAAAGTTGACAAATTAATTCTAAAATTTATATGAAATAAAAAAGAAGTTTAAAAAAAACACAAAAGGGGGGCACTTGGGTGTCTCAGTCTGTTAAGCCTCCAACTCTTGATTTCATCTCAGCTCATGATCTCACGTGTTGTGAGATCAAGCCCTGGTTGGTCTCTGTGCAGGGCATGGAGCTTGCTTAAGATTGCCTCTTTCCCTCTCCTTCTGCATCTTCTCCCAATCCCCTGCTCCTCTCACTCTCTCTCTTAAAACACACACACACACACACACACAAATTTTAAAGGATATACATAGAGAAGTTAAAATTCCAGTTATCATGACTTATTCTAAAGCTACAGTAATTACAGCATTGTGGCCTTGCACAAGTAAACCAATGGAATAGAACAGAGAAACCAGAAGTAGACACATACATACAATCAATCTAATATATGACAAAAAGTGTCACTGACGATGAGTACGGAAATGATTTTTTTCCCCAACAAGTGGTGCTGGATCAAATGTGTATCCATATGAAAAAACAAATATTGATTTCCATGTTACATCATGGACAATAATAAATTCGCAGACCTAGTTGTGAAAAATAAATTTGTAAGTTTTTAGAAGAGAACACAGGTAAATAATTTTATGGCCTGATGTACGCAAACATCTCTAAACAGAACATAAAACATCAGAATAAGAAAGACCATTAAATTGTCCTTCAATAAATTAAGAAATTCTATCATTATAAGGTACTATAAGAAAGTGAATAGTGAAAAGAGACAAAACTAAAGATAAATATCAGAAAACTAGTTTTCTTGAGGGCTCAGTCATGTGTGGGGAGCATAAGAGAGCCATTGGGGATGCTAATAATATTATCTATCTAGTTACATTTGGTGGTTTCCCATATGTAGACATATTTGTCTCAAACTATAAAGTTATAATTTGTGTATTTCATTGTACATAAATTGAATTTAGGTAAAATAATAATTATTGGTTTTGCATGTAACTATATGATTTTATACACAGTAGTTGTAATTCAATCTCTATATTTAATTTTTTCCATTATCCCCACCAAATATTGATTTTAATCCATCTCTTGTTTGTTGGGAGCACTTTCAAGTAGTCTTCTTGGTAAGCAGATATTCTTATCAATATATAATCTAAGACCTTGGATACTTAAAAATACCTTTCACTGAATATAGACAAATGTGCAAACATGTGCAGTTATGTCTATAACCTGTTCAGCCAGTAGTTACTAGGAAGGTCATGCCAAGCCAGTGCCAGTATCCATCATGTTGTTCCATTTCTGTGCCAGCCAATTGTTAAATGCATTATTTTGATCCTAATTCTTCTTCTTCTTCTTCTTCTTCTTCTTCTTCTTCTTCTTCTTCTTCTTCTTCTTCTTCTTCTTTCTTCTTCTTCTTCTTTCTTCTTTTCTTTCTTCTTCTTCTTCTTCTTCTTCTTCTTCTTCTTCTTCTTCTCTTTTCTTCTTCTTCTTCTTCTTCTTCTTCTTCTTCTTCTTCTTCTTCTTCTTCTTCTTCTTTCTTCTTCTTCTTCTTCTTCTTCTTCTTCTTCTTCTTCTTCTTCTTCTTCTCTTCTCTTCTTCTTCTTCTTCTTCTTCTTCTTCTTTTTCTCTTTTCTTCTTCTTCTTCTTCTTCTTCTTCTTCTTCTTCTTCTTCTTCTTCTTCTTCCTTTGGACTTATAAACAACTAATTTCTCACAGTTCTAGAAGTCTATGGCCAGGGTGCCAGTAAGGTCAGGTTCTGCTGAGAACCCTCTGTCAGGTTGCAGACTGCTAAGTTTCTGTTGTATCACCACATGGTGGAAGGGCTGAGAGATAACTATCTCTCTTAAGGTTGCTTTTTACATTTTGAACTTTTTTTTTTCTTTTGAAATGTAAATTTTCATAGGTCTTCTTTTTGTTGTTGTTGTTTTTTTCATTACTATTGTCTGGAGTTTGGTGAGCACATGCACTCTAACAGATTCTAATAATTCTAATTCTCTAATAATTCTAATCTAATGCAGATTCTTCTTCACCTCACAAGAGTTTTCTATGAAGTCATTGCTTATTATGTTCAGCCTCCCTCAGAATATTTCTTAGGTTGGATCTCTGTTTTTCTCTCCTTCTAAATAACATTTTTCCCCTTATTTTCAGCTATGTCCTCTATATTCTGAAGAAACACTGAAGTCCTTCCACCATATGTCACTGATTTGATATTCTATAAATTTATTATGTTCTCTTCTCCAATGCTGATTTTTAATTTGTGATTGCTCAGATTCTGTACTGTTCCCATCTGCCATCTCCTTTTGTTTCCTTGCCTCTACTTCTCACCCCCGGATATTTACTAGTTCATATCTGCTTCAGTCAGATGTCTTCTAACAATTTCTAATGTTTTGTTTATAATGGAAGTCAATATTTGCAACTATAACTCTCAGCCATTAGCATTTTTAAACATATGCATGAATTATTTTCCTTTTACTAGTTTGGAATAGTGAACCACCAATTCAGGTCTGAATCTGTTAAAAGATAAAGTTGACTATCTCTTGTACCACTTATTGCCCACTTGGGTATTGGTAGCTTTCCTGTACAAATGAAAAGGAAGCTTGATGGGCCCAATGGGTGATACTTAAGCATGTGATTTTTAGGAGTCTAACATCAGCTGTTATACTTTCCTTGCTAATTACCAAGGCACTGTTGGCAGTGTTATTCCTGCTTTCTACTGAGAAAAAAAAAATATTTGGCTACCAAAAATCCCAGAATGCACTTAGCCTTTGTGTCTCTTTCCTCGTATGCTGACTGTTGGGATTTATGGTCTCTAAATAATACATAGAGATAAGCTAAGATCAGACAATTTCCAGTTGCAGGAAACAACACACTCTAGATATGTTTTAAAAAGACATTGGTTCAAAACACAGGGAATTGGGTGCTAACAAAAATCACTGAAGGGAAATCAGGCTTTAATGACTACCAGAGCAATACCATTGAAATAACCCACCAGAAAACTATAATCCTTACTAAAAGTAGGAGATTAGATTAGAGATTACAGAGACAAGGAGGGCACCTCTGAAGCTGTGACCCAAAGAACAGCTGATTCCAGAGAATCAGAGGCCAGTACCTCCACAACTACTTCCTGGCAGTCACAGTCATGAAGTGAGTGACTAAAGAACAAAATTCTGAGTTGGACCACAAATGCTTCTTGCGTCTGCCTCTGTAAACCATGCTCGAGAAAGGAACTTGGCAGACTATGTTCCCCAGACCTAGTCCAATCAGCAAATACAGTCACACTCCTCTGTTTACAATTTGTCTATGGCCTCATTCACCATGACACCAGAGTTGAGTCTTTGCGACAGAGCTTGTGTGTGGCCTCTTGTTCCAAAGAATGTAACAGATATACTATTGGGCCCTCTAAAGAAAAAGTAATGCCAACCTCTACTCTAGAAGTCAGTGACTGGAATGCCATTTTAGAAAAAAAACTAACAAGTATACAATGGTGTCTGCCAGAAACAACACCCAAAGACACACGGGTGCTTTCCCTATCATAGGCAGTCTCATCTAACAGAGATAACCTAATTCTTATCCTCAATCTCAGCTTCAAAGGAGTTTTTATTTTTTTTATTTTATTTTTAATTTTTTATTGGTGTTCAATTTACTAACATACAGAATAACCCCCAGTGCCCGTCACCCATTCACTCCCACCACCCGCCCTCCTCCCCTTCTACCACCACTAGTTCGTTTCCCAGAGTTAGCAGTCTTTATGTTCTGTCTCCCTTTCTGATATTTCCCACACATTTCTTCTCCCTTCCCTTATATTCCCTTTCACTATTATTTATATTCCCCAAATGAATGAGAACATATAATGTTTGTCCTTCTTCGACTGACTTACTTCGCTCAGCATAATACCCTCCAGTTCCATCCACGTTGAAGCAAATGATGGGTATTGTCATTTCTAATAGCTGAGTAATATTCCATTGTATACATAAACCACATCTTCTTTATCCATTCATCTTTCGTTGGACACCGAGGCTCCTTCCACAGTTTGGCTATCGTGGCCATGGCTGCTATAAACATCGGGGTGCAGGTGTCCGGGCGTTTCACTGCATCTGTATCTTTGGGGTAAATCCCCAATAGTGCAATTGCTGGGTCGTAGGGCAGGTCTATTTTTAACTATTTGAGGAACCTCCACACAGTTTTCCAGAGTGGCTGAACCAGTTCACATTCCCACCAACAGTGTAAGAGAGTTCCCTTTTCTCCGCATCCCCTCCAACATTTGTTGTTTCCTGCCTTGTTAATTTTCCCCATTCTCACTGGTGTGAGGTGGTATCTCATTGTGGTTTTGATTTGTATTTCCCTGATGGCAAGTGATGCAGAGCATTTTCTCATATGCATGTTGGTCATGTCTATGTCTTCCTCTGTGAGATTTCTGTTCATGTCTTTTGCCCATTTCATGATTGGATTGTTTGTTTCTTTGGTGTTGAGTTTAATAAGTTCTTTATAGATCTTGGAAACTAGCCCTTTATCTGATATGTCATTTGCAAATATCTTCTCCCATTCTGTAGGTTGTCTTTGAGTTTTGTTGACTGTATCCTTTGCTGTGCAAAAGCTTCTTATCTTGATGAAGTCCCAATAGTTCATTTTTGCTTTTGTTTCTTTTGCCTTCGTGGATGTATCTTGCAAGAAGTTACTGTGGCCGAGTTCAAAAAGGGTGTTGCCTGTGTTCTTCTCTAGGATTTTGATGGAATCTTGTCTCACATTTAGATCTTTCATCCATTTTGAGTTTATCTTTGTGTATGGTGCAAGAGAGTGGTCTAGTTTCATTCTTCTGCATGTGGATGTCCAATTTTCCCAGCACCATTTATTGAAGAGACTGTCTTTCTTCCAATGGATAGTCTTTCCTCCTTTACCGAATATTAGTTGCCCATAAAGTTCAGGGTCCACTTCTGGGTTCTCTATTCTGTTCCACTGATCTATGTGTCTGTTTTTGTGCCAGTACCACACTGTCTTGATGACCACAGCTTTGTAGTACAACCTGAAATCTGGCATTGTGATGCCCCCAGATATGGTTTTCTTTTTTAAAATTCCCCTGGCTATTCGGGGTCTTTTCTGATTCCACACAAATCTTAAAATAATTTGTTCTAACTCTCTGAAGAAAGTCCATGGTATTTTGATAGGGATTGCATTAAACGTGTATATTGCCCTGGGTAACATTGACATTTTCAGAATATTAATTCTGCCAATCCATGAGCATGGAATATTTTTCCATCTCTTTGTGTCTTCCTCAATTTCTTTCAGAAGTGTTCTATAGTTTTGAGGGTATAGATCCTTTACATCTTTGGTTAGGTTTATTCCTAGGTATCTTATGCTTTTGGGTGCAATTGTAAATGGGATTGACTCCTTAATTTCTCTTTCTTCAGTCTCATTGTTACTGTATAGAAATGCCACTGATTTCTGGGCATTGATTTTGTATCCTGCCACGCTACCGAATTGCTGTATGAGTTGTAGCAATCTTGGGGTGGAGACTTTTGGGTTTTCTATGTAGAGTATCATGTCATCGGCGAAGAGGGAGAGTTTGACTTCTTCTTTGCCAATTCGAATGCCTTTAATGTCTTTTTGTTGTCTGATTGCTGAGGCTAGGACTTCCAGTACTATGTTGAATAGCAGTGGTGAGAGTGGACATCCCTGTCTTGTTCCTGATCTTAGGGGAAAGGCTCCCAGTGCTTCCCCATTGAGAATGATATTTGCTGTGGGTTTTTCATAGATGGCTTTTAAGATGTCGAGGAATGTTCCCTCTATCTCTACACTCTGAAGAGTTTTGATCAGGAATGGATGCTGTATTTTGTCAAATGCTTTCTCTGCATCTAATGAGAGGATCATATGGTTCTTGGTTTTTCTCATGCTGATATGATGAATCACATTGATTGTTTTACGGGTGTTGAACCAGCCTTGTGTCCCAGGGATAAATCCTAATTGGTCATGGTGAATAATTTTCTTAATGTACTGTTGGATCCTATTGGCTAGTATCTTGTTGAGAATTTTTGCATCCATGTTCATCAGGGATATTGGTCTGTAATTCTCCTTTTCGGTGGGGTCTTTGTCTGGTTTTGGAATTAAGATGATGCTGGCCTCATAGAACGAATTTGGAAGTACTCCATCTCTTTCTATCTTTCCAAACAGCTTTAGGAGAATAGGTATGGTTTCTTCTTTAAACGTTTGATAAAATTCCCCTGGGAAGCCATCTGGCCCTGGACTCTTGTGTCTTGGGAGGTTTTTGATGACTGCTTCAATTTCCTCCCTGGTTATTGGCCTGTTAAGGTTTTCTATTTCTTCCTGTTCCAGTTTTGGTAGTTTGTGGCTTTCTAGGAATGCATCCATTTCTCCTAGATTGCCTAATTTATTGGCGTATAGCTGTTCATAATATGTTTTTAAAATCGTTTGTATTTCCTTGGTGTTGGTAGTGATCTCTCCTTTCTCATTCATGATTTTATTAATTTGAGTCTTCTCTCTCTTCTTTTTAATAAGGCTGGCTAATGATTTATCTATCTTATTAATTCTTTCAAAGAACCAACTCCTGGTTCTGTTGATCTGTTCCACAGTTCTTCTGGTCTCGATTTCGTTGAGTTCTGCTCGAATCTTTATTAACTCCCTTCTTCTCTTGGGTGTAGGATCTATTTGCTGTTTTTTCTCTAGCTCCTTTATGTGTAAGGTTAGCTTTTGTATTTGAGTTCTTTCCAGTTTTTGAATGGATGCTTGTATTGCGATGTATTTCCCCCTTAGGACTGCTTTTGCTGCATCCCAAAGATTTTGAACGGTTGTATCTTCATTCTCATTAGTTTCCATGAATCTTTTTAATTCTTCCTTAATTTCCTGGTTGACCCTTTCATCTTTTAGCAGGATGGTCCTTAACCTCCACGTGTTTGAGGTCCTTCCAAACTTCTTGTTGTGATTTAGTTCTAATTTCAAGGCATTATGGTCTGAGAATATGCAGGGGACAATCCCAATCTTTTGGTATCGGTTCAGACCCGATTTGTGACCCAATATGTGGTCTATTCTGGAGAAAGTTCCATGTGCACTTGAGAAGAATGTGCATTCAGTTGAGTTTGGATGTAAAGTTCTGTAGATATCTGTGAAATCCATCTGGTCCAGTGTATCATTTAAAGCTCTCGTTTCTTTGGAGATGTTGTGCTTAGAAGACCTATCGAGTATAGAAAGAGCTAGATTGAAGTCACCAAGTATAAGTGTATTATTATCTAAGTATTTCTTCACTTTGGTTAATAATTGATTTATATATTTGGCAGCTCCCACATTCGGGGCATATATATTGAGGGTTGTTAAGTCCTCTTGTTGAATAGATCCTTTAAGTATGATATAGTGTCCCTCTTCATCTCTCACTACAGTCTTTGGGGTAAATTTTAGTTTATCTGATATAAGGATGGCTACCCCTGCTTTCTTTTGAGGACCATTCGAAAGGTAAATGGTTCTCCAACCTTTTATTTTCAGGCTGTAGGTGTCCTTCTGTCTAAAATGAGTCTCTTGTAGACAGCAAATAGATGGGTCCTGCTTTTTTATCCAGTCTGAAACCCTGCGCCTTTTGATGGGGTCATTAAGCCCGTTCACATTCAGAGTTACTATTGAGAGATATGAGTTTAGTGTCATCATGATATCTATTCAGTCCTTGTTTTTGTGGACTGTTCCACTGAACTTCTTCTTAAAGGGGAATTTTAAGAGTCCCCCTTAAAATTTCTTGCAGAGCTGGTTTGGAGGTCACATATTCTTTTAGTTCAAAGGAGTTTTTAAAATGGAGTTTTTGTTTTCAGACTTTTGCAGTATAGGAGGCCACATTGGGAGAAAGCTGGAGTGAACATGAGTGCCATTTCACTATATTCACCACATCCAATCCTTTTGAAAAGTAACATTTATACACACATTTCTCCTTGTACTTAAACTTCCAATAACAATGGCAACCTAAACTATCCATTGCCATACAGATATGAACGTGTTTACCTTCTCTCCAAGAGGGTAGAATCGGAGTCATCAGAGATTATATTCACTGTAGGTAATACTCATTCCTCTTCTGTTCAGCCCAAATGCCATCTTAAACATGTTGTCCCATTATTGTTTCATTCCTCTTTCCTCCAGGCTGAATATGGAAGTAAAGTTGAGCTATTTTTGGCATGATGGGTAGGGACAGCATTTAGGAATGGGACAATAGGCAATGAAAGGAGTTCTAATCCCTGGCAATGGCTCAAACTATCATCCAGCCTTAGACCACAACCCAAATTAAAATATGAGAGAGAAATAACTTTTAAGGCACTCTATTTTGGACTCTATTACTACAGCAGCTGAGATTGTTCTCTTATGCATAAATCTAACACTTCAATTAAAAAATGACATCAATGACACATCTTCTATTAGAAAATGACAGAAGGGAAAAGGAGAAAAAGTAATTAGTAGGTTAGATATATACCTAACATAAACAAAAAGAAATTATGTATTTCTATTAGTAGTCATGAGATCTGTGCCACATGGTCTTGCTTTCATGCAACCCTTAGCTTGCTACTTTTGTTGGTTTATTTCTTTGACCTGTAGGTAGATCCAAGACCATTCCTCAAAGATATCTGGCTCTTTCATGGTCTTGCCTGAATACTCAATTGGTCTTCCATTAACTTTTACTGCTAGATTAGTCAGTATTGAAGACAGTGCAGAGATCATTTGACCCCAGACACATTCCTCTTTGTTCCCATTGTAAAATACTAGCCCTATTTCCCACTGGTAATTAGATAAATCACTGAAGAACACAGTTACTCTAATCTCACCCCAGTTGATAGTGATTAGTTTTATTTTGCTTTGGTTGTTGCAAGAAGAGCCTAAAATGCAACCATTACTATGTCCCCTGTAGAAGCATTTGTTCCTTAAGTAACTTAAAATATTGCCCTGAACCTGGTCTGGGGTATGTATTTCCTAACTTCCTTCTGAGAAAAAGAAATTGGCATTTCTAATGAAATTACTTAGGCACCATTGCATACTTGCCTGATGAACTTTAATAAGCCTAAGATCTGTTCTGGAAAAATACTCACTCATCCACCATTTAACTGTCAGTCGACTGTCAGAAGTCTAATGATCTCTAATCAGAAAGTCTTTTCTTTATTATCTAACCATACTTTTCTGTAAATGGAACTTGAAAGAGATAAACCTTTGAATTGGTCTGCTTAGGTCCCTTCCCTTGAATAACCTTGAAATAAAGTTTTATCAAGTCCACATAATTATATTGTCAGAACAGGTTTAAAAAAATGGCAGAGATTTTTTTTTGAAGGTGATATTGCTACCGTAGGTTAGAGTATTACTTTCATTTCTGCTCCTTGGTTCCTCAACTTTATATTATGGCTATGTGGGGGTGGGGGAGGGAGCAACATTTACTATACATCTTCTATTTTAAGTCTTTTTTGTTCTGTTGTAGATTTTTATGTCTTTGACATTGGCCTCATGTTACAATGATTGCGGATCATAATTTACTTGGTAACATTTATTTTCTTTCTCAATAGTACTTAAAATAATGATGCTCCTTATAATTCAGGCCAATTAGGGCATGAATCACTGCTTAAGATCATATAATGCATTCTCCAAAAGAGCCTCTTAACCTCACAAGGTACTGTCTTCCAGAAAGTGCTGACATTGAGTCTTCAGAATGTTCTTTCATTACTCTAAAAGGGTATCTTCTTTGGGGTAACAGGAGACATAGTACAACCAGGAAATTCCTCAGGCATCAGGACATTGTCTCACTTTTCTGGTTAAAAAACAAGTCTGTTGTTTAGAAACAACATTATAAGGAATCCTCCAACTGTGAATGAGTTATTCAGTAATTCCATAGATAAGGGTCTATTCCAGAGAGAATAAATCACTATGATGTGGCTCAGAGTAATTAACCTGCTCCCAGTGTTTTTTGGTGTAAGCCAGCATATTTATGTACAGGATTGGTTTCTGTTTTGACAGGTGGGACATTTAACAGTACTGTTAGCCGAATTAGTGTTGGTGAGAGAAAGCCTATACATAAGTGCCAGCATGGCCATTTTGTCCCTGAGCCCCTTGAATAAGCCCTGGAAGAAAGACAGAGACATGCATAAATCCTGCACATGCAATTATTTTTAGGTTCTCACATTTGTGACTTTATTAAACCAGTTGACTCACAAAACAAAATCAAAATTACAGATGTCACAAATATAGTAATACCAATTTACCAATTGGTAGTTAACTGGTACAGTTTGCTGAGCATGTTATGCAAAGGAAAGGAAATGCCAATTCCCTGAGATAGTGGTTTCACTACAGTTTAGGAGACAAAGGAGATTCTGTTTCTCAGACATTTGAATCAGGCTAATGAAAGAGAGAAAAAAAATTCTCCCATTTGAATTGCTGCTTCACTAGAAATATTTTAATAAATATCAACTATACTGTTTATAGCATAGCTCTTAAGATAGTTCACAGATCATAACGCCCCTTTCCAGGGCTTCAAAGTTAAAGAGCTTCATCTTTTAATTTGTAAATCACCAGGATATGGACTTTTCAACCTCAATATTTTCATTCTGGGGGCACCTGGGTGGCTCAGTCAGTTGAGCATCTGACTTTATTTCAGCTCAGATCTTGGTGTCAGGGTTATGAGACTGAGCCTCAAGTTGGGCTCTGTTCTGGGTATAGAGGCTGCTTAAGATTCTTTTTCCCTCTCCCTCAACCCTTCTCTCCCCTCCCCTTCATTCCCTACCTCCTCTCTCTCTCTCTGTCTCAAAAAAAAAAAAAAACATCATTCGGAGGTTAACAATCTACTTCACCATTTGTTCGAATTTCAAACACAGTATTTTAAGCTAGTATTTCAATACTAAGCACATATCACATGCCCTATTGCAAACTGTTTTGGGTGGGTTTTTTGTTTGTTTGTTCGTTTCCCTCAGCAAGCTACAAAATAGCTCAGGGAGGTATGGTTAAGGCTCTGCCTCTGAGCGGTGCTGACAAATGCTGCACAATTTGTTGATACACAAAAACTTATTTTAAATTTAATGATTCTGCTACTCTGTAATCAACTAGTAATTATGGCAACATTTATAGGATTTCTCTTACTATGATTGAGTAAAAACCTCTTTTAGTAAGTTGGCAGCAAGAGCCCAGTTTCTTTTATTTCATTAATAACTAATTGTCAAGGAATTAAAGACCAACACTTTTTTTTTGGTACCATTTGGAGAAACTGAAGGGAAAAGAAGCCATGCTTTGTGTTGAAAGAATTGTAGTCAATAGGAAACAGACACAAGAAGATAGGCTGTCACAAAAGCTAAATCTGTATTTTCATTAATAGTCATAATACTCAGGGATGACCTTTCATGGAAACCTTAATCCCCTTCCCAGAACTATTTCTTTTTTCTTTTTGACTTGACTCCTCTTGTTTTTGTTTTTGCTGCATATAATTAGCAATAAATTCCTTATCCTTTCCAGGCTGTCACTGTCCAATAAAATACATGCATCTTCAATAAATTCCTCTTGAAAAACACTGCATAAATGGTGATTTTTCATAGTCTATAACTTTATCACTTAGTAACTCCCCAAACTCTATGATCACTTTATAAATATGAATTCATAACATCAATTCCATGGATTTTGTTAATTCTCCAAAAAGTTCTATTTCTTTTTTAAATTGATTTTTCTTTATTTTTTTGAAAGGTTTTATTTATTAATTTGAGAAAGAGACCTGGAGCTCAAGTGGTGGAGAGGGGCAAAGTGAGAGGGAGAATCAAGCTCCCGGCTGAGCAGGAAGTCCAACAACTCAAGGCTCCATCCCAGGATTCTGAGATCATGACCTGAGCAGAAGTCAGACGATTAACCAACTGAGTCATCCAAGTGCTCCAATTTATTTTTCTTAATAACAATTTTATTTATGTATATTTGATACACCATAACATTTACTCTTTTAAAGTCTTGATTTTTAGTATATCCATTATTTCTATAAAAGTAGCCACTTTATCCATGAAGCTTTGCCTATAGAAAGACACTTCACCCAGACCAAAAGTGCTAAGTTCAAGAGCTACTTTGTCACTATATACCATCCAGTGCCTCATTTTCTTTTTTTTTTTTTCAAAGATTCCATTTATTTATTCATGAGAGACACAGAGAGAAAGAGAGGCAGAGACGCAGACAGAGGGAGAAGCAGACTCCATGCAGGGAGCCCGACATGGGACTTGATCCAGAGTCTCCAGGATCAGGCCCTGGGCTGAAGGCGGCGCTAAACCGCTGAGCCACCGGGCTGCCCAGTGCCTCATTTTCTAATGGCAACTGGTTCTTCCCCACCTTTATACCCAAACTTCATCAAATATCCAATCCCAGATTTCCATCCATGAGGGTCCATTGACTATAATCACTTTCTGCATATGGTGCTGCATGTGCTGTTATTCAGGATTCAGATGGAGGAAACAAGAACCAATCTACACGCTAGCTATCTATAGCACAAAAAATCAAATACCTAAAGAGAATGAGGCACTTTTAAAATTATTTGATCTCCTTTGTAAGGGAGGGGAGGGGAAGAAGAGAGTCAGAATTTTTATCTTCAATTTTGCCTCTAACAATCAGTTCTATTGTATTCAGTGTATCTTGTCTTTAAGAATAACCCGATTCTGGAAAACCTGGGTGGCTCAGTCAGCTAAGCCTCTGACTCTTGATTTTGGCTAAGGTCATGATCTCAGGGTCATGGGATCAGGCTCCATGCTCAGTGGGGAGTTTGCTTGAGGTGCTGTCTCAGCCCCTCCCCCTCTCTAAAATCAATCTTTTTTTATAAAAAGAATAATCTTGATTTTTAAATTTTCTCCTATCCTCTAGATCCATTATCTCCTAGCTTATTAGTTCAGTTCCTTGTTCTTTTCTCTGTATTCACTAAGTGCTATTCCAGTTTATTCCCAATATCAGTGGTTCCTTTTCTTCCAAGAGCCAATTTGGTACCTTACCTCTTTGCAAAATATATTTTAATTCATTCATTGATGGCAATTTAGGGGGAGTGGTTATTTTGTTTTGTCTTGCATTTGTTTTGCCAACACTATTCACTTTTTAAAAATCCATTGTTTTATGTCCTGGAGTCAACTTATTTTATTGTAGCTATGTGTTCCTTTAGGATGCCAATGTTATCTCATAATAATTAGTTTCTCAGAATCTGTTTTTGTTTGTTTATTTGTTTGTTTGTTTTGGGAAGTTCTTTCTCTTAAAGGTAATGCTTGTTTTCCTAATCTTAGAAATCCCACAGTGAGGGTGCTCTTTCCACTGTGTTTTTCAACAATAAATGTGGCCAAAGCTGCCACATTTATTGTTTGTGCCAGAAAACAGAATATATAGGCCATTTTTAGCCAAGAATATCACCCTTTGGAGTATTGTAGTAACACAGTCTCAGAAGGTAAGCTCCATGCTGAATATTATGTGTCATCTAAAGATCTTCAGAATGACAAAAGTCAGATATGCAAAAACTGAACTTTCTTTTGATTCTCCTTAATTCTCCGAACTAAACTTAGCCTTCAAGGCTCCATTTTGTTTTTACTAAGGACACAGTGTAATCTGCAAGTTCTCATTAAACTCAGTCTGTACTGAATTTAAAACATAACTGTTCATTAAAGAATATTTATTCCCTCTTTCAATCCCCTTCTCCCCAGGGGAGAAAGTTATTTACATACATCTAAGGCTGCAAGGGATAGTTAGCATCTATCCATTGCCACTTTCTTCCCTAGTTTATCTTCACTGGATATATAATCCATATTGTTCTAGAATGACCAATATTCATTCCCTCTGACATCTACTACTGATACCTGTTTTGCTCCCTATTCACTAGGACAATGTAGCTCACCCCACATATTCCTCATCCAAGCTTCAAGGCACATGCAAAGCCATCTGTACTCTCTCAGTCTTCTCTGTGTCATTTTCAAGGGGACCTAGAAATCATTCAGATGCTTATCTGTACTGCTCTTGGCTCATGAAGAGCAGGAGGAAATGGGTAATAGCCTCTCCCTACTAGAACAGCACTGCTCCATTCTTCCTCCACTATAACTGGGGTGCTCTGTGTTGATGTTCCCCTCTCAACAAGTCAGATAAGAGATAGAGCACAGTGCACTCCTAATTTCCAATCGTCAACCCCATTTAAAGCTTTCTACAAGCCCAACCCAGACTTTGGCCTTGAAAGGGATAAAGGCAACATATCTTTCCCAGGTGCCCACATGGGAAGAATCTTTCCTTTCCCAAATTTCAACCTCTTTGCCTTAGACCATAAAGGACTTTTATTATCTATCTTCTGTGCCATGTAAGGGGAAGATATGTACAGTGGAGAGAATCAGAAGTTGACTCCACATCTACTTTCTCTCCAGTCCGTTACATTTTCTTCCTTTAAGTTTTATCTCAGGCAACTCAAAGCTTCTATTTTTATATTTACGTATTTACTTTGGAAATTAAAATTATGTTTCTTTTTCTTCTATTTTGAGACTGTTCTTCCTGGTATGTTGTAACTTAAGAAATCATTCAGAAATACATTTTTCCCAAAATGTTTAGTGTCCTCTCTTTCAGAGGCAATAGAAAGGCACTTAAAGTAATAAGGAGCAGATGTTTCAATGGGTCAGTGGTAGGTGGATAAATAAGAAATTACATCTTTATGAAAAATTAGAAGCCACAGCTCCAAATTTCATACCATTTCCCAAATGTTCCTCTCATAGACTTTTTTTTTTATGAGGCAAAAATATGCTTCTGCATCCCCTGCTTGTTTTTCTAAAATGAATTAATTTGGTACATGCAGTTAGAATCTCCTCCTGGATTCTTCAGGACTCCTGTCTATCCCAACCTAACCTGCTTCGCTTTGCTTGAATGATGGGGGTGGGAAGAAAAATCCAAGAGAAGAGCCTTCTGATCAATTCAAAATCAAGATGAATATAGCAAAAGAACGATTTTATTTTTTTTCTAGTTGATATAGAACCCAAACTGCTAGTAAAAAGATAGACAGTGGGGGGAAGATGAAAGATCTTGCAAACTTCTTTCAGATGGGAAGGTTTGCTTTCTTTCCCTTAAAAAAGAAAAGTAGGCAAGTCACTACACATTTCTCACTCCAAATCCCATTAAACTTAAAATTAATGAAAATTTCTAAAGTCACTGGAAGTAGATGATCTGTCATGCAGTAGATTGTCTGCCGGCCTTCTCAAGATTGTCAATAGGAAATGTGGGTGTGAGGAAGATGCCTGAGAAACTGCTTGCCATTTTTAAGACTAAGGATTTTTTTAATAGCAATTTTACTCAGTTTAATCTGTTTGTGAAGTTAAAATTCTGGAAACAAGGGCGCAGCCAATCTGAAATAACCTTACTGAGGTAAGTTGTTTTGTTTTGTTTTGTTTTTTTCCTTTCTTTGGTCTACTCTAATGGCCTCTTTTGTGCTCTCTAAATAGTAATCATCTAACCCTGTCTCTGCACCTGGAAGTAAAAGAATTCAGCATTATGTGAGGAAGAATGCTCGCCATGACCCAGTTCTATCCTTCACTGCATAACTTTCTCTCCTGAAAGCACTGATTGATTTCAAAGAGACTGCTGCAGAGAGATCGTCTGGGATGTGAAGAGAATTAGAATTGGACCCAAAGGTACAAATGTAACTGGTGCTAAAAATAGCTCACACTTTAGAAAGTTGATTAACACACACACAAAAAGAAGTTATTAAAATGTTCAATTAGAATCTCTGCAGCTTGGAGATTCTATTTTTAATCTTTAAGGTATTATGTATGCAAAATGCAGAAGGGTGTGAACCTTACTAGGAACAGGAAAATAAAGAGAGGGAGCTGCAAATGCTTCCTTTGAGAAGCAGCCACAGAGAGGTTGATGGCAGCAGAAATTATTATTACTGCAAATATGTCCAGTCCATTATGTCCATCCATTATCATGGCAAAAAAATCTTATAATTCTTTTTACTTTGTGATCCCAGAAATTCTTTTTAATATGAATTTTAGAAATTCCATATCCTAGATTTAGTGTTTACTTACATTCATTCTTATACTCCCTGACCACATTAAAAATAGAATATCAATTAATTGTAAATATTAGTTGGTAATATAAAAATCCATTTGCTTCTAGAATTAGCGCAATTATCTATCAGGGTTGCTCAAACAGCAACTTCAAAGTACCCCTTGATTCCTTCTTCAATCTCACTCCTCACAGCCAATCACCAGGTCATGTCAATTTTGCCTCTTAAATAACACTCAAATCACCCACTTCTCTCCATCCCCATGGTTACAGCTCTAGTCCAATCTACCAAACTCTCCTGCCTAACCTATTACAAAAACCTCCCTACACTTTCCCAAATGCACTGTGTTCTCCTCCTCTATCCATTCTCCATTTTGCACAGTAATTGAAATCACAACATATGGCTATTTATTTCTCTTTTTAAAAACTTCTGGGGGCACCTTGGTGGCCCAGTGGTTGAGCATCTGCCTTTGGCTCAGGTTATGATCCTGGGGTCCTAGGATCAAGTTGTACATTGGGCTCCCAGTAGGGACCCTGCTTCTCCCTCTACCTACCTCTCTGCCTCTCTCTGTGTCTCTCATGAATAAATAAAAATTAAAAAAAAACCCTTTCTGATGATTTCTTCTCACTGTTAAGTAGTCCAGTATCCTCAATAGGTTTTAAAAAACCTTCACAAGCCAGCTCCTGCCAAGTCTCCACCTCATGTGGGTATTCACCTTGCTTCACCTTGCTTTCTCTGCTCTAGGACAAGGAGCTTCTTGTGGTTCTTCAAATTAACATCTTTTAACTGAGGGGGGTTTTGTATGCTCTTTCCTCTGCCTGAAATGCTTGTCTCTTTGGCTGGCTAACTTCTCATTTTTAGAGTCATACCCCAAGAATGCCTCTATTATATGTAAAAGACATGTTTTCCTATATGTCTTCATATCCTTAATCATACTACTGGTTATTCATATAATGTCTCCTTACCTTGCTAATATTTATGACAGCAGTGACATGATCATTGTATTTCTTGGCACCAAGTGTAGTTCGTGGTTAATTAAATAATAATTACTTATTAGATGAATGATCGAATGAAGTGCCATTCTATATATAATATAGAAACTAAAAAAAGGAGAGTCTTTTTTTGCTCAAAGGAAAATGAAAGGGAGGAAAGCTTTCAGAGAAAATTATGTTTACTATGGGTCTTGAAAAATAAGCAGGATGTCAGGTAGAAAGAGCTGGTGGATTGTTCCCAGAACTGGGACTGGTACAGGTGAAAGCACTGAAGTGAATGAAGTGTTTGGGGCTTGGTGAGTTCTCTGTGACTAGACTAGATGAGGAAGGAAATTATTATAGCTACTGTTGGTAAAGATAATTCAGGTTCAGGATGTTACAAGCTTTTATGCTATCTCCTAAGTAGTTCAGTTCTAACAGGGGAGCAAAATGATCATAACAATTAATAAAATTGCACAGGTGTTAGCATATTACTAGTGTAAGCACTTGATACAACACATGTACCTTTTATTTTCTTTGACTAAAATTGTTGTCAAGTGAATTAATTCATCTTCAAATATAAAACATTTATATCATAACAGGTATCTCATATATAGTCTATGTTTATGCAAAGTTTCTTAGAGAAAAATTAATTTTCTAGAAAGAAAAATTTATCTTTTTAATTCAATAAATTTGCAACTTTAAGATTTTTTCTTTTCTAAAAAGATTCCTTTAGGCAATGGAATTTTCCCATTGATTCTACAAACTGGCAGTGTTTGGAATAAACAGATATAAATGCCAAATGAGGAAATTCATTAATTCTTAAAATATATCTAGAAAATGAAACATATTTCAATATTCTTAAAAGGGGACAAAGTTAATAGTTAGCCATGCAAGAAGAAATAACTCTTTGCTGCCATCTGATGGCAGCCCATTTTGCCACTGGACTGTTTCTTCTGGTCCCACTTCAAGCCCTGGTGAAGATAATAGGCCAGTTTAACCAATGAACAGTCTATTGAGGATCCAAGAGAATGTGTTCCAATTGGTATAAAACTTCTCTGACCTGCATAGTTCTTGAAATGTTCAATGGTTGCATTTCTTCTTTAACAATTAGCAGATAGAATGTCAGTAAAATTCATGTAAGGGAGGAAGCAGATTCCTTTGAGACAAGGCAGGAATAACAAGGAATCCTGGAGGAGCTCCTCTTCCTGGCTGTTGTCAACTCAGAACTCCTTGGAAACTGCCTGTAACCAGAGAAAGCTCTCTTGTTCCATCTTCTCAAATGATTCCTTGGTACAAACAATCGAGGCTTTTGAGCACTGATCATTCATTTAACAAATGTTGAGATACTTTGGTAAACAATGAAGACATGGAACTTATATTGTAGCAAAGGCAGTAGGGAAAAAAGGAAATGGATGAATAAATCAACAGTTGAACATTTTAACAGCTGTTTTGGAGGCAACAAGTATCTGAAGGAATATCAGATAAGAACCTGCATTAGGAAAAATGATCAGAAAAATGTAACAGTGAATTTGAGACCTAGAGGAAGAGAATGAGCTAGGCATGCAGAAATTTGGAATAAGTACATTCTAGACATGGAGGATAGCATGTGTAAAAGGCATGAGATAAGACAGAGCTTGGAAAATTCAGCACATAGAGGATGTTGGAGAGGTATGTTGAGATGGGAAGAGTGATGAAAGATGAAGCGAGGCCTGGACTTTAGGCTGAAAGACCTTTGGGTTTTGTCAATGAAACAAACATTACATAAAGATGTTATTTTAATCCATGATAACTGAAAATACACGAAGGGAGGAGGATATATATAGTGAAAGAGGACAAAACAAAGCAGGACTATAGGAATCACATCCTGTTATATGTCCCTCACACTTGTTTTCTTTCTCTCAACCCACTGACTGTGACTGTATAGTATCCAACCCATTTTTTAAGCCTCCAGCTTTGTAACAAACTGTAATCTCCATCCCATCTTCTAGGTCTGACCTCCAACCTGCTTCTGTCTGAGGATTGATCAGTAGCCATTGCAGGTGAATTATATTTTCCATCTGTGGGCCCTGTTTCCTAGTTTCTTTTTGCAGTCAGAGTCCTGAATCTGGATAACTGTCCACTCTGGCTTTTGGCCAGATCCAACCAAACTTAAGTCTATGCCAGTAGATTGGGTGACCTGAGGATTTCTATGAAGGAAGGGTGTCATGAAAAATCTCCATGAAAAATAAAATTTCTCAGGTTCTAGTCTTAGAAGTCTGTTCATTTTGGAAAGTAGAAATTTGCTAGTAAAAAGAAAATACCTGCATGGAATTAGTGATTTCTGATCTTTATTTTTATCGCTTTAATTCATGCCATTCTGCTATGTTGAATATACCCATATATCTTCTCTGAATATTAACATATCATTTATTCTGAAAGCACATGCAAATTCTATATCTTAACACTAGAATGAATTTAAAAGGGATAGAAAAAACCTAGAGACCACATGGAAAATATTTTTTCTTGTATACAATTTGCCACAAAAAAAAATGACTTCTCACATTCATATTCTAAGAGTTCTAAAACGTATATTTGATACTTTCTTTTTTTTTAAACTGTTTTTTTTAATTTTTATTTATTTATGATAGTCACAGAGAGAGAGAGAGACAGGCAGAGACACAGGCAGAGGGAGAAGCAGGCTCCATGCACCGGGAGCCCAACGTGGGATTCGATCCCGGGTCTCCAGAATCGCACCCTGGGCCAAAGGCAGGTGCCAAACCGCTGCGCCACCCAGGGATCCCATATTTGATACTTTCAACTGAATAAATGCTATTAGAAATTGTGAATAAATTGTTTTCTTATACTCCAATCAGCAACAAAGATTAGAGGGTCAGATTTAAGTGTCCATTGAGTCTACTGTTCACAAAAATTCTAATAAATAATGATTTTAAACAAAACAGCAATTTCCTTCTGGACTCCTTTCTTCCCTAGCTGGATGGTGGCACATCTGACTTTAGCCTTCATTCTTTTCTGAGTCTTATCATTTGAAATGATTAATTTTAACTATAATAATAATTTTTTTCCTTTTAATCA
The DNA here is from genome assembly GCF_053574225.1 of Canis aureus. Taxonomy (NCBI): domain Eukaryota; kingdom Metazoa; phylum Chordata; class Mammalia; order Carnivora; family Canidae; genus Canis; species Canis aureus. The sequence continues at coordinate 13,193,462 of NC_135635.1, forward strand.
CATTTGCATGGTAGTTTTAAGTTTCCCTTCTATCCATATAAATACTGATAAATTGGTTTAAAACGTTCTGTTTTCAAGTAAGTAAACAAATCTTTGCAGTTGAGGAAGAGCTCAAAGTCACAAAGTACAAAAAGAAAACCCATGGAAGCCTTTCAAGGACTGTCTCTTTTTGTTCTGGCTTTGGACAATGTTAGAGTGCAAGTACTATTTTGCTTTGCTCAAATTCAAAGCTTGTTTATTATTTCAGGGAAAAAAATCTTACAAATAATAAATGCAAATTTATAAACCCCACTAACTTCCTTTGACCACAGTATAAGTGAATAGCATAGAAACTAGAAGAATGTCATCGCAATCTGATATTAGTTCATGGAAAGCAGGTATGTGTGGCTGTGAGACCCACACAGTTTTGGAACCAAGACATGCTTCTGCTGGCTGTACATCCCTGGGCATCTCAGTTCATCTCTCTAAGACTAGGAACACATCTGTTAAGTGGGAAAAGAAAACTTACATGTGGTCCTTATGAGTATTAAGGATAATGAATACAATGAATACGAAACATCTGGCATATAATAGACGTTTCATAAATGGTGTTAAACTGATGACTTCCTGGTCAGCATATGTGGGTAAAATGAGCTAAGGATCAATCCAAAGATGTGTCTCTCTACCTTATAAAAGCAGTCTTTTCATGATTGTGTTTTGTTCTGCAATATAGGAAAGATTTACTACCAATTCACTTTAAACCAGTAAGACATGACCCAATTTCCTAAAGCCAGATGGCAAAGCTACTTCCGGTGGGGCAGATGGGCCTATTGACTTTGAGTCCCATGAAAACATCAGGCTTGGAAGATACCCTGGGATCCAGCTTATGCACCAAGAAGATAGAGGAATGCCTTTGAGATTGGCCTGAGTATCAGGGAAGCAAAAAACTATCAGAAAGACATGTGCAGTTTTAGACACTCACACAGTATTTGGGGCATGAAATAGAGTATTCAGAGGAAGCCAAGTTGCTTTCATTGGCACTTGGGATATTCAAGAAGTTTCATCAACTAACTCTCTTTGTGTGAGATTGCAGCAATGTTTCTGAGTACCAGATGTGCTTGCTTTGAAAGGAAATAGGAAAACTGGACACATTCATATTCATTAATTAGGTAACATCAAAGTTAATTTGTAAAGGCAGTTATTTGCTAGAAGCATATTGGCAACAAATATTGAAGAGAAATATTACTGCAATGGAAAACATATGAGGAAATAATTGCCTTTGAAACAAACAAAAATTATATTAATAATAATAACAATTCTCCAAATCCAACACTATGAATAGAAAAGTATTTATCATACAGTGTATTTAAATTCCAGGAGATGTTCTTGACTTTTTAAGAGAGTTGGCTTTAAAATAGAAGACAGTTTTGAGTCAATAAAGGAAAGAACTTACTGATAGGTATCTCTAGAAATAGAATTCCATAAGAAGTGTGAGTTTCCCACCTCTGGAGCTCAAAAGTGCCTAATGCAATATAGGGAGAATTAGAATCAGCTACCTGGGATGGCTAAAGCATATGACTTTATTGGAAAGTTTAACATTTGATTTGCTCTTTTCATAATCCATACTTTATAGCTATATTGTTTTAAAATACCACTAAAAAACAGGTATTATTTCCATTCTTTTCAGTATAAAAAATAAGATGTGTGTGGATGGGAACCCAGGACTGAATTCAATCATGCTTCTGCTACATCATGACTTTCTGATCTTGTTTATGCACAAACTAATGTGTAACCAGTAGGTATATATACTGATTTACAAATTAAATCAGTATATATACTGATTTACTGATTTTTTTGATTCTTCATTTTTTAATGAGTTCTGACTTATACTGTACATAGAGTATCAAATATAGAGAAAAATAAAATCATTAGTCCATTATAATAACATTATACATGTCCATTTGATCATACCAATAACACAGTGGGTCCTTATTCATAAATACAAGAATTAATAATTAGTACTTTGCAATAAAAAGGAAAGTAAGTCACATTTCAAACTATTTTTGGGGGGACGCCTGGGTGGCTCAGTGGTTGAGCGTCTGCCTTTGGCTCAGGACGCGATCCTGGGGTTCCTGGATCAAGTCCCACATCGGGCTTCCAGCACAAAACCTGCTTCTCCCTCTGCCTATGTCTCTGCCTCTCTGTGTGTCTCTCATGAATAAATAAATAAAACCTTTAAAAAAACAATTTTTTAAAAGCTACCGTTTCCTCAGTTACATTTAAAGTAGCAGATGAGAGTGTTCAAGCCTTAGTCACTTTAACACAGCCACACAAAGAATCTGGAAATACAGTGCCAGAACTGGCTGGTGGGTGGCCGCTGACTTGGGACGTCCACAGAGCCAGAAGCAAGTCAGAGCCCCGCAAGGCTGCCCGTGCCATGGAATCTAAGGTGAGCAATGGCTCAGGCCCCCAGGATGAGCGTATCACCAATTTGCTAGTGTTTGGCTTCCTCCAAAACTGCTCCAACTATAACCTCCATGAAGAGTTGGAGCTGTTGGGCCATGAACTGCCCGTGCCAGCTTACCTGAAGGAGGACCACGACAATGAGCTACAGACAGATGGCAACCGGTGCAGCTACTTCCTGGATGGTGGGGTGAGAGATTCAGAAAGTCAAGAAGAAATCATCCAGGATATCGCCAGGCAGCTGGCACAAATAGGGGATAGGATGGATCACAGCATCCACCCAGGACTGGTGAATAACCTGGCAATGCAGTTTATGAATGTGAACCTATGGGAAGAAGACAGAAGGAAGCATCTCGCTGCTGTGCTGGAGCAGGCCATGCAGACTTATCCTAAGGACATGGAAAAGGAGAAGACCATGCTGATGTTGGCCATGCTGTTGGCCAAGAAGGTGGCCGACCACACCCCGTCCTTGCTCTGTGACGCTTTCACACAATAATGAACTTTATTAGCCAGAACCTGCTCACCTATGTGAGAAACTTAGTCAGAAATGAGATGGATTGAGTGGACACCTCTGCAAAAGCACAACTGGTTAAAACTTGATATGGTGACGACAGTACACCTGCCTCCAGCGGAGATGGAGCCATGGCCACATAAAGTTTTTAGAGAAAATAGGCATGAGATGATAGCTATTTATTTCTTACTATTTTAAAGATGTTGTTTTAAGCAGGTGATCCATTTAGAAATCTTTACATTAACATACTTAAATGAAAATGTCAGCTTGCTCATATCTGAATGAGTTTTATAACCATCTTCTAAATCCAAATCCACTACACATTGTGCCTTTAAGTTATTTCAGCTATACGGGTCTTCACTAGAAAATTAAATTTAAGAACAGATTGTAAGGCAGAAGAAAAAAATTTATATATATAATGTGTTATGTATAATGTGATGCAGTGCACTGTACACATGTATATATGTTACACATATACAATATAACCACAGAATACCTCAGCACTTAATATAGCAATTAATCTTGCTGAAAACTCTCATACTTCTCAAGCATATTTTCTATTCCTTTTAATAAAAATAATCCAGTAGATTGGCACTGGATGGCTCAGTTGGTTGAGCATCTGACTTTTGGTTTTGGCTCGGGTCATGATCTCAGAGTCGTGGGATCAAGCCCCACATTGGGCTCCATGCTCAGTACCGAGTCTGCTTGAGATTCTCTCTCTTCCCCCCTCCATTAGTCCCTACCCCCTAACTTGTGCTCTCTCTCTTTATCTCTAAAATAGATAGATAAAATCTTTTTAAAAAATAGCAATAATCCACTAGAGATCATAGATTTCAAAAAAAAAAAAAAAAGAACATTTTGGCATATATCCTATGAAGCAGTTTAGGCCAGAGCAAATTATCAATATCAAAAAACACAGAACAACTTTTAAACATGATAATATATTATCAAAAAATGGTTATGTTCAATTTGATGAACTGTATTCACAAAGTAAGGAGAGGTATAAACTGGTTTAGAGAAGTATTTGTAAAGTTTCAAGACAGCCTCCAAGTTACCACTAGCATGGAGATTTTTGCTATAATAGGAGGAACAAAATGGGACAGGAAAGCATTCTAAAGAGATACCATTAGAATTGCTTTAGAGTTACAGTGAGCTTACTGGAAAGAAAAAATAGTGTAGTATTAAATCAAACAGTTAATAGATAAATTGAATCATATAAAGTGGAAACGGGTTGATATATGGAAAAATTAGGCAAATGGCTGCTTGAATATGGTGGACACATATTTGCAAAGCAGTATATATCTATAGCCTAAGAACATAAACCTTCATATCAAGGAACCATTAAAATAAGCCTCATTAACTCCTGTACATAACAGACCCCATTCATATAGCCTTATCTTAATTCTCAGATGAATAAGCAATTGTAGAAATTCTGGTAGGCAGAATAATGATCTCCAAAGATGTCTACATCTTGGGACCTTTAAATATATTATCTTACATGGCAAAAAAGACTTTACAAGTGTAATAAATTTAGGAATCCTGAGATGGGAAAATTGTCATATATTATCTGAGCGTGCCTCATGTAATCACAAGGGTTTTTATAGGTAAGAGAAGAAGCAGAAGTCAGAGAAAGGGTTGTGACCATGGAAGCAGAAGACAGTGATATGGGACCCTGGGCCAAAGAATACATGCAGCCTCTAGAATCAAGAAAAGTAAAAGAAACATATTTTCCCTAGAGTCTCTAGCTCTGTTTTTTTTTAATAATAAATTTTTATTGGTGTTCAATTTGCCAACATACAGAATAACACCCAGTGCTCATCCCGTCAAGTGCCCCCCTCAGTGCCCGTCACCCATTCACCCCCACCCCCCGCCCTCCTCCCCTTCCACCACCCCTAGTTCATTTCCCAGAGTTAGGAGTCTTTATGTTCTGTCTCCCTTTCTGATATTTCCTACCCATTTCTTCTCCCTTCCCTTCTATTTCCTTTCACTATTATTTATATTCCCCAAATGAATGAGAACATATAATGTTTGTCCTTCTCCGACTGACTTACTTCACTCAGCATAATCCCCTCCAGTTCCATCCACGTCGAAGCAAATGGTGGATATTTGTCGTTTCTAATGGCTGAGTAATATTCCATTGTATACATAAACCACATCTTCTTTATCCATTCATCTTTCGATGGACACCTGTTTTCTATTATTATTATAACAACTACTATACTATATTATTACTATACTCTATTAACTATACTAACAATTACTATAACCACAAATTTAGTGGTTTAAAGAAACACAAATTTGTTATCTTATAGTTCTAGGGTTCAGAAGTCCAAAATGTGTCTTACAGGACTAAAATCAAATTTTGACAGGATTTCATCCCTTCTGGAAGCTTGAAGGGAGAATCTGTTCCCTGGCTAGTGGTTTCTTACAAGGATAGCCCTGTCTCTTTCATTACTCTAGTTTCTAGAGGACTGTCAGCATTTTTTTTTCTATTGGTCTTCCTCCATTTTCAAATCCAGAAACACATCTTTAATCTAATTCTGACATTCCTGCTTCCTCTTATAAACACTCTTGTGATTATATTGGGCCCACCCAAATAATCCAGAATAATCTCCCCATGTCAAGATGATAAACTTAATGACCTATGCAAAATTCCTTTTGCCATGTAAGGTAAAAGGACATTCACAGACTTTGAATACTGAGACATGGATATCTTGGGAGGCCACTATTCAGTTATCTCACTTCCTATTATATACCCCATGCAACCATTAATCTATTTTCTGTTTCTATGGATTTGTTTTCCCTGAACATTTCATGTAAGTGGAATTAAACAATATGTGATCTTTGTGTTTGGCTACTCTCACTTACATAATGTTTTGAGGGTCATCTATGATATAACATTTCTCTTTTTATTGCTGAATAGTATTCTATTATATAGATCCACCACATTTTGTTTACCTACTCCCTGGTTGATAAATATTTGGATTGTTTCCACATCTTGACTATCATGAACACGCTGCTATGATCATTTACATAGAAGCCTTTGTGTAGACATATGTTTTCATTTTGGTTAGATAAGCACCTAGAAGTAGAACTGCTGGGTCATACAGTAAATCTATATTTGACTATTTTAAGAAACTACCAAATTGTTTTATAAAGAGACTGCACCATTTTAAATGTCTACCAGCCATGAATGAGGCTTGCAAGTTCTCTATATGACCATAAATACTTGTTATTGTCTCTCTTTATGATGATGATCATCATTGTGGATGTAAGGTGATATCTCATTGTGGTGTTAATTTGCATTTCCCTAATGATTAATTGTGCTAAGCATCTTCCCATGTGCTTATCCATAAATCTTCTCTGGTAAAATATCCATTCAAATCTTTTGACCATTTTTTAATTTGGGTCATTTCTTTTCTTATTGAGTTATAAAAATTGTGGAGGTCGAGAAAAATTAAGACCATTCCACCTAAAGTTTAGCATTAACACAAGTACAGCCATCTTAGGCCCCTGTGAATAAGCGCTGAACTTTACAGGAAAAACTGCAGAATGTCCTCGGCAGAGAATCCCATATCAGAAAGACAACAGAGCCCACGCCCGCTCTGGTAGAAAGTCCCATATTAAAATGAGAACGGAGCTCAATGCCCTTGAAAGCCCCATATCAGAATGTAAACAGAACTTGAGAAATTCCTCCACTCCTTCTGAAAATCCCCTAGACCAGCCCATAAAAAACCCACTTGGGGGCCCAAGTCCCTGCTCCGCTGTGTCGGGTATACTTGGACCCAAGCTCCAGCTTGCAAATAAACCCTCGGGCGCTTGCGTCGGTGTCGGCTCCTTAGTGGTTTCTCAAATTCACAATCTTGGGCACAACAAAAATCATTTATGTATTTTGGATATAAGTCATTTGCCGAATATATGATTTACAAATATTTATTCCTTTCTGTGTGTTTTCATTTTTAAAATGGTGTCTTTTGAAACACAAAGTTTTAAATTTATCATATTTTTTAATCACTTGTGCTTGGCATCATTCTTTCTTTACAAAAAATTTATTTATTTATTTGAGAGAGAGAGAGAGAGACCGAGAGAGAGAGTATGAGCAGGGAGGAAAGGGAGAAGCAGTATTCCCGCAAAAGGGGAATATGACTTGAGTCTCCATTTCAGGACCCCAATATCATGATCTGAGCCAAAGGCAGGTGCTTAAGTGACTGAGCCACACATGCACCCCTGCTTGGCATCACCCTTGAGAAATTTTGGCCTAACCCAAGATAATGAAGATTTACTCTGATGTATTCTAAGAGTTTAGAGTTTTAGCTGGTAAAGTGAGGTCTATGGCCCATTTTGAGTTAATTTTTGTGTAGTATATGATGTAAGGGTCTAAATTCGTATTTTGCATATGAAAAATCAGTTTTCTCAGCATTCTCTGGTGAAAAGACTATTTTTTTCCAGATTGAATTGCCTTATTACCTATATGTGAACTCAGATATATATATATATATTTTTTTTATCTGGACTCTCAGTTCTCTTTCATTGATCTATTTGATATATATATATATATATATATATATATATATATTCATTTCTGCACTCTCAGTTCTCTTTCAGTGAACTCAGATATATATATATTTTTTTCATTTCTGGACTCTCACTTCTCTTTCATTGATCTATTTGTCTGTCTTTACCACACTGTTTTCATTACTGCATCTTTGTAATTGTTTTTGAAATTGAGTAATGTAAGGCTTCCAATTTTGTTCTATTTCAGGAATTTTTACCCTTCCATATAAATTTAGAATTGCCTATAAATTTCAACAAAAAAGAGTCAGTTGGGATTCTTGCTAAGCCTTACTGTATTTGTAGATCAACTTGGAAGATTTGCTATCTTCATAATGTTGAGTCTTCTGATCCTGGTAGTTCCCTATGTGGAACTATCTCTTAATTTATTTGGATTTTCTTTAATATCTTTCGATGGCATTTTGTAGTTTCTTTCAGCAATGTTTCGTAGTTTAAATATGTTTTATTTATAAAAGCAGTGTAAAATTCTCCAGGAAATTCAATTAATTAACTTAATAAATGAAATTACTTGTTTAAGGAAATTCTGTTTAATTTTTTAAACTAAAACATAATTAATACACAATGTCATATTATTTATATAATATTTATATAGTTTCAGGTGCACAACATATTGATTCAACAATTTCATACATTACTCACCACAATAAGTAGTCACCATACAATGTTATTACAATATTATTGACTGTATTCCCTGTGTTGTATCTTTCATCTCTTTGACTTATTTATTTTATAACTGGAAGTTTATACTTCTAAATCTCCTTTATCTTATTCACCCATCTTCCTTACCCATCTTCCCTCTGGCAAACACTGGTTTGTTCTCTGTATTTAAGAGTCCGATTTTTTGGTTTGTATTCTGTTTGATGTAAGTTAATCAAATACTAATCCAAGAAAAACTGAAAGCAAATATTCTCATTTTACTCTCTCTATAAATATCATAATGAGACTTGTAAGTAGAACTTCAAGGCATATGGAAAATAAGGTTATTTTATTTTAGCTTTAATAAATTAAATATTGATTTAAATCCTGATAACTGTAAATAGTCCCTTGTATGAACCAAAGTTCCAGGGGGGGAGGAGCAAGATGGCGGAAGAGTAGGGTCCCCAAATCACCTGTCTCCACCAAACTACCTAGAAAACCTTCAAATTATCCTGAAAATCTATGAATTCGGCCTGAGAATTAAAGAGAGAACACCTGGAATGCTACAGTGAGAAGAGCTCGCGCATCTATCAAGGTAGGAAGACGGGGAAAAAGAAATAAAGAAACCAAAGGCCTCCGAGGGGGAGGGGCCCCGCGAGGAGCCGGGCTGAGGCCGGGGCGAGTGTCCCCAGGACAGGAGAGCCCCGACCCGGAGACGCAGGAGCTGCACCGACCTTCCCGGGGGAAAGGGGCTCGCGGGGAGGTGGAGCAGGACCAGGAGGGCGAGGAGGCCCTCGGGCTCCCGGGGACAGTAACAGGCACCTGCGACCCGGGACAGTGCGCCGAGCTCCCTAAGGGCTGCAGCGCGCAGGCGGGACCCGGAGCAGCTGGGGGCGGGGGGGGGGGCTCCGCGGAGGGGGCTGCGGCCCGGGAGCGCGAATCCACCAGCGCAGGCCCCGGAGCACAGGGCGCCGGGACACAGCCCAGGATCCGGCCTCCCCCGGGACAGGCAGAGGCCGGGAGGGCCCAGGACAGCCAGGACGCTCCTGCCCCAGCTGAGCAGATCAGCGGCCCCGCCCCGGAGCCTCCAGGCCCTGCAGACGGAGTTCCTGCCGGAGCTGAATCCAGGTTTCCAGAGCTGCCCCGCCACTGGGGCTGTTCCTCCTGCGGCCTCACGGGGTAAACAACCCCCACCGAGCCCTGCACCAGGCAGGGGCACAGCAGCTCCCCCAACTGCTGACACCTGAAAATCAGCACAACAGCCCCTCCCCCAGAAGACCAGCTAGACTGACAACTTCCAGGAGAAGCCAAGGGACTTAAAGAACACAGAATCAGAAGATACTCCCCTGTGGTTCTTTTTTTTTTTTGGGGGGGGGGGTTGTTTTGTTTTGTTTTTTTTTGTTTGTTTGTTTTGTTTTGTTTTGCTTTTTGATTTGTTTCCTTCCCCCACCCCCCCTTTTTTTTTCTCCTTTCTTTTTCTTTCTCTTTTTCTTCTTTTTTTTTCTTTCGTTTTTTTTTTCTCTTCCCCTTTTTTTTCTCTTTCTCTTTTCTTTCCTTCTTTCTCTCCTCTCTTTTTCTCTTATTCCCAATACAACTTGCTTTTGGCCACTCTGCACTGAGCAAAATGACTAGAAGGAAAACCTCACCTCAAAAGAAAGAATCAGAAACAGTCCTCTCTCCCACAGAGTTACAAAATCTGGATTACAATTCAATGTCAGAAAGCCAATTCAGAAGCACTATTATACAGCTACTGGTGGCTCTAGAAAAAAGTATAAAGGACTCAAAAGACTTCATGACTGCAGAATTTAGAGCTAATCAGGCAGAAATTAAAAATCAATTGAATGAGATGCAATCCAAACTAGAAGTCCTAACGACGAGGGTTAACGAGGTGGAAGAACGAGTGAGTGACATAGAAGACAAGTTGATAGCAAAGAGGGAAACTGAGGAAAAAAGAGACAAACAATTAAAAGACCATGAGGATAGATTAAGGGAAATAAACGACAGCCTGAGAAAGAAAAACCTACGTTTAATTGGGGTTCCCGAGGGCGCCGAAAGGGACAGAGGGCCAGAATATGTATTTGAACAAATTCTAGCTGAAAACTTTCCTAATCTGGGAAGGGAAACAGGCATTCAGATCCAGGAAATAGAGAGATTCCCCCCTAAAATCAATAAAAACAGTTCAACACCTCGACATTTAATAGTGAAGCTTGCAAATTCCAAAGATAAAGAGAAGATCCTTAAAGCAGCAAGAGACAAGAAATCCCTGACTTTTATGGGGAGGAGTATTAGGGTAACAGCAGACCTCTCCACAGAGACCTGGCAGGCCAGAAAGGGCTGGCAGGATATATTCAGGGTCCTAAATGAGAAGAACATGCAACCAAGAATACTTTATCCAGCAAGGCTCTCATTCAAAATGGAAGGAGAGATAAAGAGCTTCCAAGACAGGCAGCAACTAAAAGAATATGTGACCTCCAAACCAGCTCTGCAAGAAATTTTAAGGGGGCCTCTTAAAATTCCCCTTTAAGAAGAAGTTCAGTGGAACAGTCCACAAAAACAAAGACTGAATAGATATCATGATGACACTAAACTCATATCTCTCAATAGTAACTCTGAATGTGAACGGGCTTAATGACCCCATCAAAAGGCGCAGGGTTTCAGACTGGATAAAAAAGCAGGACCCATCTATTTGCTGTCTACAAGAGACTCATTTTAGACAGAAGGACACCTACAGCCTGAAAATAAAAGGTTGGAGAACCATTTACCATTCGAATGGTCCTCAAAAGAAAGCAGGGGTAGCCATCCTTATATCAGATAAACTAAAATTTACCCCAAAGACTGTAGTGAGAGATGAAGAGGGACACTATATCATACTTAAAGGATCTATTCAACAAGAGGACTTAACAATCCTCAATATATATGCTCCGAATGTGGGAGCTGCCAAACATATAAATCAATTATTAACCAAAGTGAAGAAATACTTAGATAATAATACACTTATACTTGGTGACTTCAATCTAGCTCTTTCTATACTTGATAGGTCTTCTAAACAAAACATCTCCAAAGAAACGAGAGCTTTAAATGATACACTGGACCAGATAGATTTCACAGATATCTACAGAACTTGGCATCCAAACTCAACTGAATACACATTCTTCTCAAGCGCACATGGAACTTTCTCCAGAATAGACCACATATTGGGTCACAAATCAGGTCTGAACCGATACCAAAAGATTGGGATTGTCCCCTGCATATTCTCGGACCATAATGCCTTGAAATTAGAACTAAATCACAACAAGAAGTTTGGAAGGACCTCAAACACATGGAGGTTAAGGACCATCCTGCTAAAAGATAAAAGGGTCAACCAGGAAATTAAGGAAGAATTAAAAAGATTCATGGAAACTAATGAGAATGAAGATACAACCGTTCAAAATCTTTGGGATGCAGCAAAAGCAGTCCTAAGGGGGAAATACATCGCAATACAAGCATCCATTCAAAAACTGGAAAGAACTCAAATACAAAAGCTAACCTTACACATAAAGGAGCTAGAGAAAAAACAGCAAATAGATCCTACACCCAAGAGAAGAAGGGAGTTAATAAAGATTCGAGCAGAACTCAACGAAATCGAGACCAGAAGAACTGTGGAACAGATCAACAGAACCAGGAGTTGGTTCTTTGAAAGAATTAATAAGATAGATAAACCATTAGCCAGCCTTATTAAAAAGAAGAGAGAGAAGACTCAAATTAATAAAATCATGAATGAGAAAGGAGAGATCACTACCAACACCAAGGAAATACAAACGATTTTAAAAACATATTATGAACAGCTATACGCCAATAAATTAGGCAATCTAGAAGAAATGGATGCATTCCTGGAAAGCCACAAACTACCAAAACTGGAACAGGAAGAAATAGAAAACCTGAACAGGCCAATAACCAGGGAGGAAATTGAAGCAGTCATCAAAAACCTCCCAAGACACAAGAGTCCAGGGCCAGATGGCTTCCCAGGGGAATTTTATCAAACGTTTAAAGAAGAAATCATACCTATTCTCCTAAAGCTGTTTGGAAAGATAGAAAGAGATGGAGTACTTCCAAATTCGTTCTATGAGGCCAGCATCACCTTAATTCCAAAACCAGACAAAGACCCCACCAAAAAGGAGAATTACAGACCAATATCCCTGATGAACATGGATGCAAAAATTCTCAACAAGATACTGGCCAATAGGATCCAACAGTACACTAAGAAAATTATTCACCATGACCAAGTAGGATTTATCCCTGGGACACAAGGCTGGTTCAACACCCGTAAAACAATCAATGTGATTCATCATATCAGCAAGAGAAAAACCAAGAACCATATGATCCTCTCATTGGATGCAGAGAAAGCATTTGACAAAATACAGCATCCATTCCTGATCAAAACTCTTCAGAGTGTAGGAATAGAGGGAACATTTCTCGACATCTTAAAAGCCATCTATGAAAAGCCCACAGCAAATATCATTCTCGATGGGGAAGCACTAGGAGCCTTTCCCCTAAGATCAGGAACAAGACAGGGATGTCCACTCTCACCACTGCTGTTCAACATAGTACTGGAAGTCCTAGCCTCAGCAATCAGACAACAAAAAGACATTAAAGGCATTCAAATTGGCAAAGAAGAAGTCAAACTCTCCCTCTTCGCAGATGACATGATACTCTACATAGAAAACCCAAAAGTCTCCACCCCAAGATTGCTACAACTCATACAACAATTCGGTAGCGTGGCAGGATACAAAATCAATGCCCAGAAGTCAGTGGCATTTCTATACACTAACAATGAGACTGAAGAAAGAGAAATTAAGGAGTCAATCCCATTTACAATTGCACCCAAAAGCATAAGATACCTAGGAATAAACCTAACCAAAGATGTAAAGGATCTATACCCTCAAAACTATAGAACACTTCTGAAAGAAATTGAGGAAGACACAAAGAGATGGAAAAATATTCCATGCTCATGGATTGGCAGAATTAATATTGTGAAAATGTCAATGTTACCCAGGGCAATATACACGTTTAATGCAATCCCTATCAAAATACCATGGACTTTCTTCAGAGAGTTAGAACAAATTATTTTAAGATTTGTGTGGAATCAGAAAAGACCCCGAATAGCCAGGGGAATTTTAAAAAAGAAAACCATATCTGGGGGCATCACAATGCCAGATTTCAGGTTGTACTACAAAGCTGTGGTCATCAAGACAGTGTGGTACTGGCACAAAAACAGACACATAGATCAGTGGAACAAAATAGAGAATCCAGAAGTGGACCCTGAACTTTATGGGCAACTAATATTCGATAAAGGAGGAAAGACTATCCATTGGAAGAAAGACAGTCTCTTCAATAAATGGTGCTGGGAAAATTGGACATCCACATGCAGAAGAATGAAACTAGACCACTCTCTTTCACCATACACAAAGATAAACTCAAAATGGATGAAAGATCTAAATGTGAGACAAGATTCCATCAAAATCCTAGAGAAGAACACAGGCAACACCCTTTTTGAACTCGGCCATAGTAACTTCTTGCAAGATACATCCACGAAGACAAAAGAAACAAAAGCAAAAATGAACTATTGGGACTTCATCAAGATATGAAGCTTTTGCACAGCAAAGGATACAGTCAACAAAACTCAAAGACAACCTACAGAATGGGAGAAGATATTTGCAAATGACATATCAGATAAAGGGCTAGTTTCCAAGATCTATAAAGAACTTATTAAACTCAACACCAAAGAAACAAACAATCCAATCATGAAATGGGCAAAAGACATGAACAGAAATCTCACAGAGGAAGACATAGACATGGCCAACATGCATATGAGAAAATGTTCTGCATCACTTGCCATCAGGGAAATACAAATCAAAACTACAATGAGATACCACCTCACACCAGTGAGAATGGGGAAAATTAACAAGGCAGGAAACAACAAATGTTGGAGAGGATGCGGAGAAAAGGGAACCCTCTTACACTGTTGGTGGGAATGTGAACTGGTGCAGCCACTCTGGAAAACTGTGTGGAGGTTCCTCAAACAGTTAAAAATATACCTGCCCTATGACCCAGCAATTGCACTGTTGGGGATTTACCCCAAAGATACAAATGCAATGAAACGCTGGGACACCTGCACCCCGATGTTTATAGCAGCAATGGCCACGATAGCCAAACTGTGGAAGGAGCCTCGGTGTCCAACGAAAGATGAATGGATAAAGAAGATGTGGTTTATGTATACAATGGAATATTACTCAGCTATTAGAAATGACAAATACCCACCATTTGCTTCAACGTGGATGGAACTGGAGGGTATTATGCTGAGTGAAGTAAGTCAGTCGGAGAAGGACAAACATTATATGTTCTCATTCATTTGGGGAATATAAATAATAGTGAAAGGGAATATAAGGGAAGGGAGAAGAAATGTGTGGGAAATATCAGAAAGGGAGACAGAACGTAAAGACTGCTAACTCTGGGAAACGAACTAGGGGTGGTAGAAGGGGAGGAGGGCGGGGGGTGGGAGTGAATGGGTGACGGGCACTGGGTGTTATTCTGTATGTTAGTAAATTGAACACCAATAAAAAATAAATTAAAAAAAAAAAAGTTCCACTTGCTTTTTTCTTTTTTAATCACATAGATCTTATTAATCATAGCATTTAGTTCTGAGACTTCTCTTTTGAGATTTTAATGTCTTTTTGCATGTAATACCATCTATTACAATAAAAAAATGAGTTTAGGCATATACGTCCGCCTAGAAAAACTAAGATTGAGACAATACTGACAAATGGGTACTATAAGAATAAACAACAAGCAGAGAATTACATCCTGAAGGACTTGCCAATTGCCCTTCATCACTTGGGCTTCACTTTCTCTTCCAGGTTTCTTCATACTCTATATCCTACTACATTCTATCAAACTTATGTTAGTAATATCGGGATGTTAAGAGAATTCTCACCAGGGTACTGCTCTTCTCTCTCGGAAATGACTTTTTCTAAAACCCCCGAGATTTTCTCATACTTAAGAAAAATGTCCAAAAAGAGAGAAACACATTAACCGTAGAAAGGTTCAGTGACATGCCTGAGGTGTTTAGAAAGCTGGTGGCAACCCTCTCTGTGAGAAATATTCCTTTCATATTAGAGATGTTTCTGGCAAAACTAATTTTACAAACTTAACATCTGTGGGAAATGATATGCTATCTTTGGTATGCTTGGGATCAGCAGCTGATGATCAGATATTAAGAAATGGTAATAATAATGTGCTCAAAGGGGAGCATAAAATTATGCAAAATATACTTTGGGATTATAGAAGATTCTAAGCTATTATCTTACCCTTAGAAGTATGAATTTAGTTTGAATTTTAAAGAATGGTGTGTACTAAGGGAATACGTGGATATAAAAATTTTTAGTATCAGACTGTAAGAGGAACTGTAATGTATACCAGGTGCTTGTACTATTTAAGGCACCTGATCAAATTTATATACTTTCATGATTAAAAGTGTTTTGATTGTACCAGTCCTCACTGCTGCCACAATTTCTCCAGAAATCCTGGAGGTGAATTTGAGTGATGATTTTTTTCCATTTCATCATTTTCCTGCTAGGCTTACCTCTACTACAAAATCCATAAGCACTCCCAAAGCCTCAAATTAAAATAAATAATTTAAATTAATTATTGACCTTCCTCATCTATTCAGTGTTTCTTTTTTGGCTGGTGTGTGCATCTATAGGTAAGTGATAACGAAAATATAAGCTTCAGAGGAAAGCTTCATGTTTGTGATGATTTGCTTAGGACATAAAACCCAGACATGGATATTCAATAGTTAGGCCAAAGGAATAAAATATCTCACAATTTATCTTTAATAAATTTAATAAACTTTAATAAGATTAATAGCTTTAATAAACAAAAACATGCATTTATATCCATATGTATATACTTAATGGATAATCTTTTTAAAAAGATAATATTTGACAAAATTTGAACAAATACTTTGCCGACTATAATCTTGACTTTTCCAGATTCTGGTTTGAAAGTATAATTATGAGTGTAATTTCCAGGCAAACACTGATCATTTTAACATAAATCATAGCACAACATAGGGAATATAGTCAAATATTATAATGGTGACAGAGGCAGCTATACTTGTGGTAAGCATAGCATAACATATAGAGAGGTTGAATCACTATGTTGTACACCTGAAACTAATGTAATATTGAGTGTCATTTATACTCAAATAAGAAATTAATCATTTGAGCAACAGTATATTTGTTATCCTGACTTAGAATATGAGGAAGCAGTGGTATGGGGGCAGGGCAATGTTAGGGATAAGAGGGGACTCTTAATTCTCATAGAACAATCATGACAACATGATTTTTTTATCTTGTTTTTATCTTCCTTTTCTCCTACTATAATCCTACTGCATTAGTCATCTTTGGATTTCTGCCACACAGCAGAAAATTGACATATAGTAGCCTCTCAATAATTGTAGAATGAACATAAAATGAAATTCTAGTACTTTCTCTTTTTTAAAAAAAGATTTTATTTATTTGAGAGAAAATGAGCAAGTGAAGGAGAGAGAGAGAGAGAGAGAGAGAGAGCATGAGGAGAGGGAGAAGCAGACTCCCTACTGAGCAGGGAGCTCTATGTGGGGCTTGATCTCAGGACCCTGAGCCAAAAGCAGATGCTTAACCAACTGAACCACCCAGGTACCTAGTAGTTTCTCTATCATGGGAAAACTATGTGGTTTGGGGGTAAATCACTTAATCTATTTTTACCTGGAAATTACCAAGAAATTTGACAAGATTCCTACCTAAGTTCCCTTTAAGCCAAAAAATTCTATAAATGCACATTTATATGTACTTAAATTCTGTGCCCCACAAACAGATATTTTCCTGATATTATTATTTTTCTTTCAAGAGAATTTTAACTTCTTTTTATCAGATTATTCCATGGATACAGATTAGATCAGCAGTCTAGCTCTGAAATTGATTTGCTTTGTATTATCACACAAGATATACCTATATGTCTATGCCTCAGGAGTGACTGCCCATGATCCGGCTGGTGATGCCTGCCAATATCTTTAACGTAATAACATTTTGTTGAAAAGCCCTTTGAAGACCAGCAAGTAACACTATTATGGACAACTGAAAATTAATAGTATAGAAGATCTTCTTAGGCATTTCTCTAAAATATTCACAGCTGAATAATCAAAATGGTTTTGAAATAAAAAGAGGACATAAACAAAAATGTGCTTTATTCCTTGTTTTGATATGGGCAATTTTAATGAAAGTATTGTTACTAATATACTGTTGGGCTATCCAGGGAAACCCATAATTACATAAACTATACTTAATTCGTAAAAGAAACTACATAAATTGAATTTCATGTTAAAAAAATCCTGAATTAAGTTAAATACTGCTAGTAAAAATATTCCCCAAATTTAGAGAGAAATTTGGCCTATCTGGGCTGCTTTTAATCTGGTGCCCATCTTGTCCTTAATTGTCCAATCTAGATTAGAAATGTTTCTTATATGCACTTACCTATGTGCTATGCAAAAAGACCATCATGTTATCCCAACTCAGTAGTAATCAAACAAATCAGTAACTGTGTAGAGCCCCAAAATACATTCACTGATTTGTGGGAGAGCTTTTTTGGTTGAAGTAGTTATATGTTTAAAAATTACTAGAGCTAATGATCAGTTGTTAATGAGGAACTAGAGATTACTTTCTTTAGCATTATGTACTACACTCTTTTAAAAAAAGAGTTACTAATAATCTAAACAAAAACAAATAAATACTATGTACATGCTGGTTAAGATAGTAGTTTCTGGGGGCACGTGGATGGCTCAGTGGTTGAGCATCTGCCTTTGGCTCATGGCGTGATCCCCATAGGGAGGCTGCTTCTCCCTCTGCCTATGTCTCTGCCTCTCTGTATCTCTCATTAATAAATGAAATATTAAAGAGAGAGAGAGAGAGAGAGTACACTCTGACACCAGACTAAATTTAAATCCTAACTGCCAACTTCCCAACTAAAGGACCTTGAGCAAGCTACTTAATAGAACTTTTCCTCAGTTTTTCCATCTGTAAAATCGAGATAATAATAATATCCTACCTCACAGAGCTGTTGAGAGGATTAGATAAGCCTTTATGTATTAAGTATCTTCAGAACAATGTTTGGCTCAGATCAAAAGCTCCACAAAATAAAAGTTGTTATTATTGGCATTATTACTGGTTTAAATTCTTAAAAAAAGATTGCTATGGACTAAATGTTTATGGCCTGCTCATATTCCATAATATTTATATATTGAAGCTCTAGCCCCTAAGATGATGGTATTTGAAGATGGAATCTTTGGGGATGTAATTAGATTTAGATAAAACCTTGAGGGCGGTGTCCCCATGATTGGATTAGCACCTTTGTAAGAAGAGGAAGAGTTCAGGGTCTTCACTCTCTCTACCATGTGAAGATATAGCAAAAAGGTAGATGTCTGCAAACCAGGAAGAATGTCCTCACTATACATCAAATTTGCTAGCAGCCTAATCTTAGATTTCCTAGCCTCCAGAACTGAGAAATAAATATCTGTTGTTGAGACCACCCAGTGTATGTTTTTGTTGTTGTTGTTGTTGTTGTTGTTATACCATTCCAAAATAACAGAAACATTGGAAATAGGAACAGGAAATAATATGAAAATTTCAAATTAATAAGGTAAAGTATTAATTGAATGTGATTTAAAAGGGCAGCACAATTTGAGTCTGGTGAAAATTGCCAATATCTTAGGAATAGTTATTTCTGCTTTGGAGACACATATAAAACAGATTTTGGGTCCTCTGCAATAATACATTTTTTAACAAAGTAGATCAATTCTAATGATATTCTAACCTCTTTCATCTATATTATTATAGAAATAATATAGTACCCGAGACTAGGATAGTAAAATTTAAGTGAAAGTTGTAGTTTTCAGAAGAAAGGATTTTTTTCTTTCTCTATGTAATTTTTAAAACTTTGATATATCCTTAGTGCTGATTGTAGGATAGGCTGAGTCTAAATTTTTTCTAGAGAAACATAAACTAATCATGGAAAAATATGTATTCACATAGCTGAGATGATCTTTAAATCATCTATTTTTAATTAAGAAAATCCCATGCAACTCTACTATAAATAATCATTACACCTGGAATCCAGAAATACAGTTTGAATTTCCATGACTAAAAACCAAACTGTCTGTCTAAGATTATCCAGAGTGGATAGGCCAAACCCAGTTTTATATACTCTGCTTTATAATTCCTTGAATGACTTGGAAGTAGAATTTAGGGATGCTAATTTGCCATCCTATGCTTGTCAAGCTGTTTCCTAGACAGATCCCCTTTTGCCATCAATCAGGAGTAACTGGTGATTACCAATAAGCCATTGTGCCAAAGGCTATGAAGGGACACATTATAATAATTTCTAAGTTTTAAGGCAACTCGTTAAACTCATTTGCTACAGAAAAGAAAAATAAAAAGTATTAAAGAAGAGGATTGAAGTGTTAAAAATTTATCATATTTAATATTCCTACCACCCTGTGTTCTCGTATATCTCTGAGGATACTTTACTCAAATTAGGTGATTTTAATAAAGCAAATGACATCTTGTCAGTAAAAGTAATATTTTTATGAATATTTATATAGTTTCCAGTGGAACCCTTTGTTCATTTTAGGAGATTTAATGGCCCTTATGACTAATTAATTCCTTTCTCAGAAACTTCCTTCTATTAAAAAATATGTTTCCTCTCGTGGACTGAATTAAAGTTATTTTTTAATTTCTTCAAAGGTATTTGACAAAATTATACATCTTAAAAAATAATTATCCTCAATTTTCAGTATATATTTAACCTTTTAAAATTTCTCTCAGCTTTTGCCACATTCTAAATATTTGTTTTTAATAACATTTCTGTAAACCAGTGCTATTAAGTCTGTTGGAAATTCCAGAGACTGAACAATGGTAAAGAAGAATAACAAAGAGCAAACAAAAAAATAAAATAAAATTGAGATTATCCACAATTGACATATCCACTTTTTTTGAATAATCTGAGTTAGTTTCAGATTTTCTCACCACTCAAGTTGCATCTAGATTACCAGAACACAGTATCTGATTATTATATCTAAGTGCCCATTACTATGTGTCAATGAACAAATTCCCACATTAATCATAAATCTTGTTTGGAATATCTATAAA
The DNA here is from genome assembly GCF_053574225.1 of Canis aureus. Lineage (NCBI taxonomy): Eukaryota > Metazoa > Chordata > Mammalia > Carnivora > Canidae > Canis > Canis aureus. Next base: position 13,213,841 of record NC_135635.1, read on the forward strand.
TTGTTATGTTTACTCTCAAGTGAGTGAGTTTTATACATATTTAATATATAATAAGTGTTCTCTTTTCAATTTAGATTTAGAACTTTTTTAAATTTATTTTTTATTGGTGTTCAATTTGCCAACATATAGAATAACATCCAGTGCTCATCCCATCAAGTCCTCCCTCAGTGCCCATCACCCAGTCACCCCCACCCCCCGTCCACCTCCCTTTCTACCACCCCTTGTCCGTTTCCCAGAGTTAGGAGTCTCTCATGTTCTGTCTCCCTCTCTGATATTTCCCGCTCACATTTAGAACTTAATGGGGAGTGGGCTTTGAGGACGAGTAGGATTTATTATATATTTCTTAGTTATTCTGTGGAAGAGGTAGTTCTGTTGATGTCTCAAACTTCTTTTCATGTGTTAATAACCATTGGCATGAATGTTGGTTCCTAATGTAGAAATATTTGGAGAAATAGTGATCAAGTCACATTCTAGTGACTGGATTAGCAAAGACATTCAGGGTGAATGGTGTAAAGACACATAGTGGGAGGCACCTGGGTGGCTCAGTTGTTTAAGCATCTGTCTTTGGCTCCCGTCATGATCCCTGGGTCCTGGAATCAACCCCTACATTGGGCTCTCTGCTCATTGGGGAGTCTGCTTCTGCTTCTCCCACTGTCCCCACTTGTGCTCTCTTTGTGTCTTGGTTAAATAAATAAATAAATAAATAAATAAATAAATAAATAATAAATTTTAAAAAACACATGGTGGAAACTCAGGCTTTCCTCCTCGGTCATGAACCACTTCATCTGAGCCCTCTTTGCTTGTTGGAGGAGCCCATGGATCCAACCTCAAAATTTCTTTAGCTAGACTCAATCTGTAGGTGATCCTCTCCAGGACTATGGTTGCAAAGATTATCTGTAGCACATGAATGACACGCGTTTCCACATACATTTGCAGTACAAACCATCCCCTGATAATCAGACTCAGATACACAATGCATTCTGTGGCATCTCCACTTGGTTGTTAAATAAGCATCTTAAAGTTAACATATGCAAAACGCTTCCCCTAAAATGCATCCTATCTTAGTTATTTCCCATCTCAGAAAATGGGTACTACCCAGTTATTTGGAGCCAAAACCAAAGAGTCATCATCATGTCATTACTATCAGATCATCCTTGCCACTCCTTAACTTCTCAGTGCCACAGCCCCTGCTAACACCATCTTTTGCCTGAACTACTGCAAAATCTAAATGATCGGTCTCCCTGCTTTCTCTTCTGTAGTCTTCATGTTACAACCCACACTATAAGAGTTACTAGTAATCCTTCTATTTTTTAATAAATAAATAATAATAGTAATTATATTATTTTTAGGGGGAGAGAGAGAGAGAGAGAATAGGGGAGGGGCAGATGGAGAGGCTTAGGCTCTAGGCTTAGTGCAGAGCCCATCACGACCCTGAGATCATGACCTGAACCTAAACCAAGAGGCAGATGCTTAACTGACTGAGCCACTCAGGCTCCCCACTAGTAATCCTTTAAAAAATTTAAATCCAGGGGAGCATATAGGTGGCTCAGTCGCTTGACTATCTGACTCTTCATTTCAGTTCAGGTCATGATCTCAGAGTCCTGAGACTGAGCCCCCTGTCTGGCTCGGGTTCAGAGGGGAGTCTCTTGAATTTTCTCTTTCTCCCTCTGCTTCTGGACCTCCCCCTCCCCTGTGTACTCTCTCAAAAGAAATAATAAAATATTTTTAAAAACTTTAAATCTTAAAAAAAAAATTTAAATCTTGTCATGTCTCCTGTTTTCAAACCTCCTTTTGTTTTCCTTAACACTGAGTAAAAAACAATCTAATGTCCTGCCCATGGTGGTCAAAGTCCTATAAAATCTGATTCTCTGCCATATTGTTCTCATTCATTTCTCTAGATGCCTTCTCACCTTCAAAAACATGTCATATTCCCAACTCACTGCCTAGAACTCAAGTTATCATTGCCTAGAATATTTTTCAGTCATCATTTTTCTGCATTTATGAAACATACTTGCTTATTATTTTCATGCCTGAAATCAACAATCAGTTTCTAAGAGAACTTCTTTGATAATACCAATCTAAAATAGCTTCTTTCTCATTCCCTCCCAACTCTGTCCATCCTCTGCTTTTTCTTTATTGCTCATATTACATTATAATTGTTTGCTTAACTAAAGGTAGTCTATTCCATCATAATATAAGCTCCACAATCTTTTTTTTTTTTAAGATTTTGTTTATTTATTCATGAGAGACACAGAGAGAAGCAGAGACACAGGTAGAGGGAGAAGCAGGCTCCATGCACCGGGAGCCCGAGGTGGGATTGGATCCCGGGTCTCCAGGATCACGCCCTGGGCCAAAGGCAGGAGCTAAACCGCTGTGCCACCCAGGGATCCTTCCACAATCTTTTTATTTAGTTGTTTGTTTATTATTTATTTATTTATTTATTTATTTATTTAATTTATTTGAAAAAGAGTGTGCACAAGGAGGAGGAGTGGCTAAGGGAGAGGGAGAAGCAGGCTTCCCACTGATCAGGGAACCTGATTGGGACCTTGGTCCCAGGCCCCTGGGATCATGACTCAAATTGATATCAGATGCTTAACAGGCTAACCACCCAGATGCCCCTCCACAATCTTTTTTTTTTTAAAAAAATGTAATGGTATTTTACCAATACTCAGAATAGTGCCATAGTGGACACTCAGTATTTGTTGAGAGAATCAGTGAGGTTCCTCAAACCCAAACTTTTAATCTAATAACATCAGTCTGTAACAAATAAAGTGAACTATCTAAAACCATCTTACCTATGAGATCAGGAACACATTTGACTAATAGGTTTCCTGAGCAAATAGGTTCTAATGAAGATATGTATTCAAAGTCTTACTTTGGCATATGTAATATATCCAAAGAGCGGAGCTGACAAGATAAGTCATGCACATAGCATATAGAAAAGAAATTTGGTAAGTAGTGAAAGTAGGTACTTTTCAGTGGCAGAAGCTTAGCCAGAGGTTTCAAGTTTCACAGTTGCACAGGCAGGGGTATTCTATGGCAGGAAATACTATTTCAGGATACCTCTATTCATTTATTTTGGTTCTATCCTTCCCAAGTAGTGGTTGGATTATGGTTTCTCATGAAAATTGCTCATGTTGCGAGACGATTAATCTCATAAAATTTGATTACTGAGAATAAGTTGATAATTTTATACCATTAGCCAAAATTATGGTGTATTTTTAGACTCTATCATATGAAAGACTCAGATGAGTAAAGTCTTTAAAAGGCCCTGATGAATCTAACATGTGCAAATTATCACAGTATTGCTTATGATGTGCATCATATATTCCATTAGTAAGATGTGAAACAGAATCCTGAGAAAGTACAAAAGCACAAATAAAGGATTTACTTAGTATTAATAGTTCAACCTATTCACATCCTTGGGTCTCTTCTTGTTAATAAACTGGAGCCTGAAATGTTGGACTGTACCAGTGTTTTGAGGACCCAAGCTGCGGCTGAAATGCTGAGGAAAGAGATACACAGAATAGCAGGTGGAGGTAAGGATAGTCTGACACAGGGTTTTCAGAAATAAAATAGAAATTGTATCCTTGGCCTGAATCTGAAGTGGCTGTGGAAGTGGCTGTGGAAGGAAACAAGAAAGAACTGAAAGTCTGAGCAAAAGCATTAAGAGAAGAGGTCAGAGGCAGAACCTGGAAATGTTTTTTGCATAAGAGAGAATCTGCAAATCCATGTTAGGGGCACTGCACACCTTTCCCACGAGTGGTAAAAGAACTTGAGGGCACTGAAATACTTCTTTGTAAAGATAAAATTGCTTAACCCACAGACTTTTGAAACCAATTTTGAATTAAGAAAACATGGCATAAATCTGATCATCTTTGAAATATTTTAAGGGAGTGTATACTGTACTTTTCACAATTTTTATATAATGTAGTAGTTGTCACCTTTAAGAATGTCTTTTTTTGTCAAAGAGAGAGGCAAACCATAAGAGATCTTAACTACAGAGAACAAACTGTGAACTGATGAAGGGGAGATGGGCAGGGGATGGGCTAAATGGGTGATGGGTATTAAGGAGGGCACTTGTGTGATGAGTACTGGGTGTTACATGTAAGTGGTGAATCACTAAATTCTACTCCTGAAACCAGTATTACACTTTAAAATTTAAATAAAAAATTGAACAAAAGAGAATGCCTTTTGCCTTCAGTTGAATAAGAAGGCAAAAACCTGTACCTAACATCATACTTAAGTGGGAAACTTGAAGCTTCCCCACTAAGATTAGAAAAAAAAAAAAAAACATGGATGGCCTTCCTCACACCCCTTTTCAACATCATACTGTAAGTTGTAGCTAATGAAATAAAATAAGAAGAGTATATAACCAGTGTACAGATAAGGAAGAAATAAAACTGACTTTGCAGATGACATGATTGTCTGTGTAGAAAACCCTAAAGAATAAAATACAACAAAACCTCCTGGAACTAATAAGCAATTATAGCAAGGTTGTAGGATATCATCATGCAAACCAATAGCTTTCATATGTATAGGCAATGAATGAGTGGGATTTGAAACTTAAAGCACAAAATTTATCCCTAAGTGAAGTATTTAGGGATAAATCTAACAAAACATGTACAAGATTTATATGAGAATAACAAAATTCTGCTGAAAAAATTAAAGAACAGCTAAACAAATGGAAAGCTATTCCATGTTAATGGGTGGTAACACTCATACTGCCAAGATATTACTTCTTCCTAACCAGATCTATAGATTCAACATAATCTGATTCCAAATCCCAGCAAGGTAAGTCATGAACATCAACAAATTGATTCTAATGTTTATGTGGGGAAGCAAAAGGCTAAAATAGCCAACACAATATTGAAGGAAGAGAGCAAAGTCAAGAGAGGGTCACTACCCAACATGAATAATTACCATAAAGCTAGAGAGATCAAGACAATGTGATATTGGTGAATAAATAGATCAATTGGACAGAAAAGAAAACCCAGAAATAGACCCACATAAATATAGTCCACTGATCTTTGAGAAAGGAGCAAAGACAATACAATTGAGAAAGATTGTCTTTTCAACAACACGTGCTGCAAAAAGTGGACATCCATATGCAAAAAGTAGAGACACAGATCTTATGACCTTTATAAAAATTAATTCAAAATAGATCATAGAACTAAATGTAGAATGCAAACCTATAAAATTCCTAGAAGATAACAGAAAATCTAGATGACCTTGAGCAAGGTGATGATTTTTTTTATATAAAACACCAAAGGCACAATCTATGAAAAAATTGATATACTGGACTTCATTAAAATTAAAAGCTTATGTTCTATGAAAGATAATGTTATAAGAATGAGAAAACAAGATAGACTGGGGAAAAATATTTGCAAAAGACACATCTAGTAAATATTCATCCAAAATATACAAAGAGGGACACCTGGGTGGCTCAGCAGTTGAGGGTCTGCCTTCAGCTCAGGGTGTGATCCCAGGATCCGGGATCAAGTCACGCATCAGGCTCCTTACAATGAATCTGCTTCTCCCCCTGCCTATGTCTCTGTCTCTCTGTGTGTGTCTCTCATAAATAAATAAATAAAATCTTAAAAATATATGTACAAAGAATTCTTAAAAATAAAACAAGCTAATTAAAAAATGAACAAAAGATTCAAATCAGACACCTCATCAAAGAAGACATACAGATAGCAAATAAGCATGTGAAAGATATCACATGTTGTTAGGGAAAGGCAAATTAAAAACAAGAGAGGCACCTGAGTGACTCAGTGGGTTAAGCATCTGACTCAAGATTTCAGCTCAAGTCTTAATCTCAGAGTGGTGAGCTCCATGCTGAGTGTGGATTTTATTTAACCAAAACAAAACAAAAACACTCTGAAATACCATTACACACCTGTTAAAATGGCCAGTACTGGAACACTGGCAACACCAGATGCTGGCAAGGATACGGAGCAATAGGAACTCTCATTCATTGTTGAACAGAATGCAAAATGGTATAGCCACTTTGGAAGACAGTTTGGCAGTTTCCCACAATACTAAGCATACTCTTACCATACAATCCAGCAATCATTCTTCCTGGTATTTACCCAAGGAGTTGAAAATGTATGTGTATGCAAAAACTTGAATACAGATGTTTATGGCAGCTTTACTCATAATTGCCAAAATTCAGAAGCAATCAAGATGCCCTTCAGTAGAAGAATAAGTAAATAAACTGCAGTACATGCAGGTAATGAATATTACCCAGTACTAAAAAGAAATAAGCCATCAAACCATTCAAAGACAAAGAAGGACCTTAAATTCATATTACTAAGTGAAAGACGCCAATGTGACAAAGGTGTGATTCCAACTACATGACATTCTGGAAAAGGCAAAACTGTGGAGACTAAAAAAAAAATTGTGGTTGTTGGGGACTAATGGGGAGGGAAGATTGATTAGGTAAAGCATAGAGGTTTTTTTAGGACACTGAGACTACTCTGTAGATACTATAATGGAGGATATATGTCATTATACATTTGTCCAAGCCAATAGAATGTACAATACCAAAAGTCAACCTAATATAAATTATGGACTTAGGGTGATAATGATAATAGGTCAATATATGGTAATCAATTTCACAAATGTACCACTGTGGTATAAAATGTTGATAGTGGTGGGAGAGAGCAGGGCAAGTAGCAGGTATATTGGAATGCTCCACTTTTTCTGTTTAATTTTGTTGTGAACCTTAAAACTTCTCTAAAAAATATAATACATGTAAAAGAGGAACAAAGAAATGCTTTTCCTGATGTTTATAAATTGCTATTTAAATCAATCCTCAATCGTAGTTAATTCCTTACTAATCAGATAAAATTCTCTTCCCATTTATATTATGTCTTCCATGAGAGTATACAGCTCCCCTCTTGGGTCCTTGAAGATATTATTTAGTTTGGCATACCCCAATGTTTATATTTGGCTTCAGCAGTAATTTTTGACAAACAGCAAGGAAGTTATGATAAATTAAATCTTAGGTCTCAATTCTTCATCTCTCCTTGTCTTAAAAAAAGATTTTATTTATCTAGTCATTTGAGAGAAAGAGAATGAAATAAAGGGCAGAATGCAGAGGGAGAAAATCTCAAGCTGACTCCATACTGAGGACAGAGCCTGATGTAGAGCTTGATGCTGGGCTTAATCTCCTGACCCTGAGATCACTACCCTAGCCAAATCCAAGAGTTGGATGTTTAATGAGCTGAGCCACCCAGGAGCACCATATTCATATCTTTTTTATGTAACTTTGAAATTCTTCCCACAAAAGGTATATATGCTTCCTACTTCTTAAGTTCAGACTTGGCCATATAATCTACTTCAGTCAGTGAGGTAGCTGACTTGATAGATGCAGGTTATGCATTTGGGTGGTTGGGCATGCCACCGCCAACATCTGCCTCCACCATAACAGGAAGCTGAGAGCCACATACAGTAAAACCAACTATCTGACATGTAGTAAAAGCTAAGTTACTCTAGCTGACCTACCAATTTGTGAGCTCTTGGGATGTCTGGGTAGCTCAGTGGTTGAGCATCTGCCTTCAGCTCAGGGCATAATCCCGGGCCCGGGGATTGAGTCCCACATCAGGCTCCCTGTGAGGAGCCTACTTCTCCCTCTGTCTCTGCCTCACTCAGTGTGTCTCTCATGAATAAATAAAACCTTAAAAAAAATTTGTGAGCTCTAGCAACTACATTCGTTATTGCTTGCCACAGAAATGTTGAATTTTTTATGCAGGATATTACACAGGTGAAAACTGACTCTTCCCCACTCTCAATTCCTTTGTATCCCCATCTCTATCTGTTTTTTTTTTTAATTTTTTATTTATTTATGATAGTCACAGAGAGAGAGAGAGAGGCAGAAACACAGGCAGAGGGAGAAGCAGGCTCCATGCACCGGGAGCCCGACGTGGGATTCGATCCCGGGTCTCCAGGATCGCGCCCTGGGCCAAAGGCAGGCGCCAAACCGCTGCACTACCCAGGGATCCCTCTATCTGTTTTTATAATACATAGAGCATTAATTCATTCATTCATTCATTTAAAATTCTCATTTTTAGTTTGCCGGGTATTGTGTGATTCAGATATTGGTTAAAAATGTATCTAAGCATATATACCAACTACATATGTAGGTACACATATGTATGCATAATATATGGATGTGTATGTATAAATTTATGGCATATATGTACCATATACACAAATATGTGTATACTAACTTTTGTAATCTCATACTGTTACAAATTACCATGAACAGCGGCTTAAAACAACACAAAATCATCATCTTACATTTTTGGAGGTCAGAAGTGCAAAAACAGTCTCCTTGGGATGTCTTTCTTTCCAGGAGAGAATCTGTTTTCTTGCCTTTTCAGCTGCCAATGGCTTCTTGCTTTCCTCAGCTCCTAGTCGTCATCCTCTATTTTCAAAGTCAGCAATGTTTGGCTGAATCTTTCAATGCCAATCCTTCTACAACCCTAATTCTCCTTTTCCATGTAACCTAATATATCTGTAGGTTCTAAGGATTAGAGTGTAGACATCTTTGATTGGGATGGGGGAGGACTTTATTTTGATTACCACACAAAGCCACAATAACTCCGCAGGTGTTATCAGATTCTATCTGTATATATTCTTTGAATTCTCTGAAAGTCAGAATAAAAGTTTTAAAACATTCAGAATAAAGTACATAAAGCCACATACTAAATCCTTAGAACCAAAAGTATTTTGGAATTCAGAATTAGTACAATTTAAAAGGTAATTACAAAGATTATAAAGATTCAATGGTATCTGAAGCATCCCATGTTCAAGCACATTAATCTTTCTGCAGTAAATGTATGAATTCAGCCCTTGTGGGATATATTAAGATTACAAACAACCTCCTGTCAGTTGAGGTCAAGTTTCATTACTAGATAAGTTCAACGTGGGTCAGGTTTTTGTTGCCATGGGAGCTATGAAAAATATTTGATTTTGCTCCTTTTGGGATTACAAAAGTGCGACAGGGTGTATATGCATAAAATATAATAGTAAATGCAAAAATATTAATAATTGATTTTAACTTATTTAGTATTTCCTGTGCATTCCCAATTTTCTACAGAGATTAGTTATCCTAAGGGTATTTAATAGTATTTAATAGATGTTTTATTTCAATAAAATTTACAAAAAATGTGCACTCCACAGCAAAACTTGTAACTCAGTGAATTTTTGTAACTTTTGTGTAACCAGCATCCAGATCAAGGAACAAAGCATTCCTGAAAGTCAGAAGTCCCTTGTGCCCCTCCAGTCACACTACCACCTAAGGGTAATTACTCTCTGTTTTAATCATAGATTTGTTATGCCTGTTTTTGAACTTCCAAAAAAATGGAGTCATAAAGTATACATTCTTTTGTGCATGGTTTGTTTAGTTTAATATTGCTTTGTGTAAAATTTGCATTTGTGTAAGGAGTTGCAAGTTATTTTTTTATCTCATTGCTTTCTGTCATATTCCATTCTGTGACTGAATATAGTTTATCCATTTTAATGTTGATAGGCATTTGAGGTGTTTCCTTTTGGGGACTATTAGAATTAGTGCTACTATGCATATATTTTTAGTAAATATATGTCCACATTTCTTTGTTTTTTTATTTTTTTAAGCAGGCTCCATGCAGGGAGCCTGAGTGGGACTTGATCCCGGGACTCCAGGATCACGCCCTGAGCTGAAGGCAGGCGCTAAACCACTGAGCCACCCAGGGATCCCCTATGTGCACATTTCTATTGGAAATGTGGAATTGCTGGGTCCCAGCCTTGCAGGGGCTCAGCTTCAGTGGATACTGCCAAGCAGTCTTCCAAAAATTATCATATTCATGTATTATTTGGATAATAAAGGGGGGAGGGAAGTAAAAATGTAAAATAAGAGAAGAAGTTCTGATTTATCATTAAGAGCACTGGATTGTACCATCAGGAATTTATGCCTCTGGCTCTGCCACCAACTCTGTAATAGGGCAAGTCATTTATCCTCTCAGGGTTCAAATTCCCTATATTTAAACTAGAAGGTTGGAGTAAATGCATGAAATCCATCCAAACTCTGAGTCAGTGAGAAACAGCGGAGCTGAAGGCCCTGCGAGGTCAGTGTGATACCATTCCAACTTTAACACCACCACATAACCTCCTTCCCAGAGCCTGACCCTGAAATATGCTATCTCTTGGCCTATTTTGTGCTTTGCACAACAATTTTTGAGGCATATTCATTTGACATTTAAGAAGAGAAGCCAAAGGTCAAGACTAAGGGAATTTAAAAAGCTATAATGAGTATTAACATTGATATGCCTCCAAATCCACTGAAACAGAGAAACCTTTATTTTTTTTTTTTTTTTTTTTTTCAGAGAAACCTTTAAATGGGAGGAAGTAACAGTGGCTATTGCTGAAAAGTCACACCCAAAAAATTGGAAGTAGAAAGGATTTGTGGTATTTGGCTATTTGAAGTTCATTAATTTGGGGCAAAGCAGAAACAGTCTAAAGTTATATTATCTGAAATCACGAGTTCCCCAACATGCTTAAGATTACAAATGTGCAGCCCCAACCCCTATCCCACTAAATTTGAATTTTTAACAGTCTTATTATTAAGCATCAAGAAAGTATCTGTTTGTAGACTCACATTCAGAAAATGCTAATACAGTCTAGAACTTTAAGAAGGAGGAAAGGGAATGATAAGAAAATAGCTTTAATAAAACATACAGTCAAGACTTTTCACTTATTCATCTATTTTTTCATTTATTTATCCTATAAACATTTGGTAACCACCCAGTTATGTGGTTGGCACAGTACTAGGTGCCAGGGATATAACCTAAAAGTATAACTCTAGGGATCCCTGGGTGGCTCAGTGGTTTAGCACCTGCCTTTGGCCTAGGGCGTGATCCTGGAGTCCCGGGATCGAGTCCTGCATCGGGCTCCTGGCATGGAGCCTGCTTCTCCCTCTGCCTGTGTCTCTGCCTCTCTCTCTCTCTCTCTCTATCATGAATAAATAAATAAATCTTTAAAAAATAAAAATAATAAAAAAATAAAATAAAAGTATAACTCTAGAAGTTTGCCATCTAACGTGGGGGAGACAGACACGTAACAATACATACAGGAATGGTTTATGGAATGTTGTAAAAGAAGTTTGCATGGGATATATGAGGCACCTGAACAGAGGGGGGGCCCTTTTTACTGGGAAAAGAAAGAGGAAAAAGGCATTCTTGGAGAGGGATGGCTGTAGAACTAAAAGGGTAGAAATGAGCAAAGGTAGAAAGATGGTGCTCTAATCAAAACTAATTAATGGGCATAAGGTCTCAGTTAAGCATGATAAATAAGTTCTAGAGATCTGCTGTACCATATTGTGTCCATAGTGAACAATACTGTGTTGTACGCTTAAAAATTTAAGAGGGTGGATCTCTTGTTAAGTGTCCTTACTCCAATTTTTTTTTTTTTTAAGAAAACCAACTTTTGGTTAAGAAGTACAGAAACCCACTCCAGAGAGCTCAAGTTGAAAAGGAATTCAGAAAAAAAAAAAAAATAGAAGGAAGCCAATCCCTTTCTTTGCAGAAGCAAACAGCTTGGCCTCTTGAGAATGACACATTTATGTCTTTGTTCCCTCTCTGACTCCTTCTCTACGACGGCAGGTTTCTCAATTCTTCTTTCAATTCTTTTCTCTTCCTTAAGACTTAGTTTATGCTCCACCATTATTTCAGTTTGCATGTGGCTGCAGCTTGTTGGTGTTGATTATACTCACTTCTACATGATCTTTCCATTCCCATAACCATCACTGGTTTTGTCTTTTCCAGTATCTGTTTTTATAAGCCCCTCAGTGTCCCAAATCCAAATTCCGGAGCAAGAGAATCTGATTAGCCCTGGTTGTTTCCGTCACTCATGCTGATACAGTCAGCCATGCTCAGATGGAGCAGAATCTTTAGGTGAATCTTTTATTTTCCCTGAGTTTTTTTTTTTTTCTCCCTGAGTTATGTATTGTCATGAGAAGACCTTGTGAACAGGCAGGCAAAGCTAGGTGACTTGGTATTTATCACATGGGCAAAGTAGGAAAGATAAAAAGGTAAATGACACAGCGATGATATAAAAGAGCATGTTCAAGAAAATGTAGGCACTTTTCTATGATTATTTATAACAGAGGATGCCTAAATATTTAGGGTAACTAGTAAATAGGAAGAACAAGACTGAAGAAGTATCTGTCTAACCCTTCACGTAGCATGACCAGGGAAGAATATCTAGCATCGAATATTGCTTCATGAAATGGCAGACACCAAAGGAAATAAGTGAATAAATTTGCACCAAAAACAATAGAAGACGTAAAAGAGAACATTGAGAGTGAAATCAACTGTACATCCTGCACTAATTCTTCAGTTATTTGCTTGTGGTTCCTGAGAACTGCCTGTTGATTCCACTCATTGCAGTGGTCAATGTGTTGAGAAAGGTATTTTCTTTCTATACAATTATTATGGCTAAATTTGAGCCTGGATTATAAATTACCACTGCTTGTTGCTAACTTGCTATGCATGTCTATGTTTTGTTAGTTTTTAATTAAACAAAATATGTTTCTGGTAACAAGAAAAGAAGCCTCTGTGGAAACACACATCAAATATTTTAGAAAATGTTGAAAAAGTTCCGAAGGTGCAAACCACAGAGGAATTCCTTTTTCTTAGCCCTGCCATGGCAATAGACAAAGGTTTCAATAGTACCGTGTACATTCGTTGCTGGGTCAATGTGAAATAAATTAACCTGCCACATTCTTGCTCCAGAGAATTCTTTAGGTTGTCCAGGCAGTAGATAAAATAGTTTCTAAAATCCTTCAAATATACATTTGCTGGTCTTCTGTCCTTTTATAAAATTGAATGTCAGAAAGGGAGGACCTATTTGCCAGTGCTTGGTTTTAATTATTTTAAGTGTCTCTATTTGAAGATTGAAAATACTATAAATTTAAGTTAAAGCACTGAGGAATAACTGTTGTATTATTTTTACAAATGAATTAATTCCCATCATGTTTTGATTGTGTACATCAAATTTGATTACCACTCACTCAAGGTTTAGATATAGGATGAGTTTGGATCCTACTTTACATTAGAGTCTAAGTTATTACTGTGTTCACTTAGTCCTTGAAATCCAGCCTCCTTAGCAATAAGTTCCTGAGCTTTGATTATTTTAATTGCTTTTATCATGCAAACACTCTCCCTTTCCAAGTGAATCTAAATTAGAAAATGAATTCTTGGCAGACTCATCAGTGTAAGATATTAAACAGTTTTTGTCAGCATGTTTGTATTATAATTGGTCAAAGTCAGAAAATAAAATAACCCATATGAATACAGATTGGGAAATCTAAACTATTTTATTTTTGCTTATAGACATGTATAATAATCTGTCCTTGGGGAGAAGACATCAACTTTTATGCCCCACTGCCTTACCTCCACATTTCTCCATGACATAGGTCATGTCTAGTCCAGATTGATTGTGTCCAGTTAAATCATGACCATCAGCTGGAGTACTGATTTAAAGATGAAAGTTCCAACTCTCTAATCACATGGTTGATTCTCCTAGTCACCAGCTCTACCTTAGGCGTTTTCCAAAAGTCACCTCATTAAACTGACAACAGAGACATTTACAGCTCTCATCACTTAGGAAATTTCAGGAATTTGGGGAGCTCTGTGCCAGGAATAGGGTGCAAAACCAAATATATTTATTTTATTATAAATCACAATGTCACATCAGACCCAGGATATGGCTTTTTAAAGATTTTGGGTGAGTGAGGCAGGGATCTCGACCTTCCAAATTCTAGCTTTAACTCCTAATTGGATTCTCCCACTGTCAGACCCTCAGTGTAACCACATGTTTTCTGATTTCCAGTTGTGTACTCCTGAAATTGGAATCTGGCCTTATCCCTTCTCTCTTTCCCACATCTACCACGACTCTCCTATCCAATATCAGTGTTTAGCCTCTTACTGGATACTCTTTCAAGTATTTTTATTGTAAAAAGATGGGGATAATATTAAATTTTTACCAAAAAGAATTACTTACTAAAGGCTTCAGGTACACAACAGTAATTTAAGCATTTATGCTTCTCTTCAAAAATTCTAAAGTAATAGAGAAATAAGTTTCTCCGATATATAGGTATAGTTTAAATATCACATGGGACTATGAGGAATTATAGTTATTTGACCATGTTGACTGACAGAACTAGTAATTTAGCATGATTAAAACAAAGAAAACCAGTTCCTCCACATAAAGGGCTTACACCATTATTATGTTGTGCCACAGGAGATTATTATAAATGTTAAAAAAAAAAAAAAAAACCAGCCTATTGACTATTCCAAAGGAATTGTTTGAACTTCCACCATGTCACATGGTTCATTCCTTTTCAGTATTTTGGGGAGGAGAGAATCAACAAGATATATAAGTAGCTTTGTTCTTGGGAATAGCTACCAAAACAATTACAGTAATGTCACTCTCGAGTGCTCAAATTGTATGCCTAAAACTTTATAAGCAGGCTATACATTTTTGTTCTACATAAGTTAATTAAATGTGCATATTATGATGACAATGTCAGATAGTGAAATTTTCAAGCTGGCGCTAAAAATAGATCTCATTTTTATTAAAATATGCAAGAACTTTTGACATGTGAGTGTAGAAGAGGGCACGGACAGGGCACTAAACCACAGCAGTCAGTGCTACAGAACCATCAAAGCAACGATGTGACAAGCTGATGTTCCACACACATTGTGAGCTGTTGCCACACTGTGAGAGTGAATGTTATGTAAATGCCGTAAATTGGTTTCATGGCATTGTGGGTCTTTCATCCCTTCAAGTATTCAAATAGCAATTGTAATATTTGAAAGTGTGAAATGAATAACATATTGAGAATTTAGTGTAACTTTCCTATAAAAAGAAGAAAATGACAGTCTGGGTATTTCTCTGAAATATAAATAAATTTTATTTCAAACCTTTGTGTAGTCAAAGCCTGACATTATCCCCTTTGCACCTCATTGTCTCTAGAGAACCCTTTTTGCCAAATTCCACCCAACATGTGACATAGGAACACCTATTCCTGCCACCTCCACCCCCAAGGAAATTTTAAAGCAGATCAGAAATGTCATAGTAAATACTCAGGTATGTGTGGTTAACAGATAAGGATTTAAAAGGAAAGTAGAAAATACAGTCACAATACCATCATCACAACCTTTGGAATTAATGTCAATTCTTTCATATCACTTACTACACAATCTATGCTGTTTTTCCTGTCTTAAAAATGTATTCTTAGTGTTTTATTCAAATCAGGACCCAAACCATATCCATACATTGCATCTAATTCATGTGATTTGTATGTCCTTTTTAATATAACATTTCTTCTTCCTTTATACTTCTATTTGCTGAAGAAACTGGGTCATTATTCCTTGTTTTGACAGTTTATCTTCACAGAAACATTGAACATGTTTCTATAATTGGTATTTAGATTTAGAAGCTTGACTGGATTCAGGTTCAATACTGTTAAAATTAAGTATAAAATGGAGGCCAGACTTGAAAATTCCCCGAGGAGAAAAAACATTTTAGCCAGGTAAACAAAACTAAATCTAGCATATTTCATAAATATAAGTACAATTTAGGCTGTTTCTTGTAACTGACTCTGATAATCCTAAAAGAAACTTAAGTCCTCTTCCTAAAAATAAAATGAGATTATCACTTTTAATCAATCCTCAGCCATCTGGAAACCATCCCCTGTCGTAACCAATCATTGTAAATCATTATTAAACAACATCTTCATTTTCACTTTATAAGCCATCCTTGTAATATCATTCCCCTAGCTTTTTTTAGTTTTAAATTTGAAAGCTCTGTTTGTGAACTGTTCTTACATGCACAATAAACTTTTACTATTTATTGAGTGGGTGATTTTAATTTCACTATTTCTGAATTTTTGACAGTATTTTCAGCTAGAATAGCTTATAACTAGTGCTGTTCCTTGCTAGCGCAGCACCAAATATAATATCTATCTCAAATATATCTGATTGTTAATAATATTATTACTACAAAAAATGGACAAGTAGGTCTTAACTTTTGTAGCACAATTCTGATCTTTTACATGATGGTTTAGGCAGTTACTGATGATCATTGCCTAGATTTGTTATTTGTTTTTCTTTTTTCTAAAGATTTTATTTATTTATTTAGTTATGAGAGACACACGGAGAGAGGCAAAGTCACAGGCAGAGGGAGAAGCAGTCTCTTCTCAGGGAGCCCAATGCGGAACTTGATCCTGGGACTGGGATCACACCCTGAGCCAAAGGCAGACAACCACTGAGATCCAGGCATCCCTAGATTTGTTATTTCATTAGTATTGCAACATAGCCATCTTTGAATTCTTTCCTTCCTTCTACATGTATTAATTTCTATAAAAAAGAAATTTCGAACTATTGTTATTTTATATATACATATAAGATTGGCTAGACAAATATTTGATTCTTCCCCTTTATTAAGTTTTATAAAAACCAACTGATATTTTGCAACTGATATTTAGCAATTGATATTTAGCCTAGGTGACTAAAGAGTTGTTTTTTTTTTTTTAAGTACCATTATAAACCCATGTTTTCTTTATCTGTTTAGTCTGCTTCAGTGCATTTGAATGACTACTATTTTGATGATCAAAATGGTTTATCTTTGACCAGTGTGAGCCCTTTCATGCTGTCTTCTGTTTCTTTATGATACAGTATCAAGAGTTTTTTTAGTTTCCTTGATTTCAGAGATGACAAGATGTCTCAGATTAATCTTATATTCATCTTACTGCCCAGGTGAAGAATCAGCCATTTTTCCAAGGAGACCTAGTTCCTTTTTGTGGGAAATCATGTTTGAAGATGAAAATGGCACTAGGAGTCCCATTTCTACTAGTTAGTAATTGCTTCTAGACAACTATACAGATAATACTAAGAAATAGATATATTTTTGGAATGAAAAAATACAGAGTTCATAAAACTAATGCTTCCAATTAAAATGAAAAAAGTATGAGGTTCTTGCCTAAATTATTTGATTTGTATTATTTATCTCTTAACCTTAATTTCTTAATCTCTTAATTTTGCCACAAGATATAGGTTTTCCTGTAGAAACAAAACAATGAGAGACAATAGTTATTTCTAAATACTTAGAAATGTCATTTCACTTCTGTTTTCTCAATTTCTCCATTTGTATGTTGAAGTAAAATAAGTAGTATGTAAGTCAGTTCATAGAACTATTGTAAGATTGCTTTGCAGCATTGAGGAAAGAGAATAATAACACTGAGAACAATATTATGCTAGGCAATGTGATAGCATATGTTTATATATAACACATATTTCTCATTTTAGCCTTAAATAAAACTATGAAGTAGATATTTTTATTAATCCCATTTTGCAAATGAGAAACCTGGGTCTTAAAGAGAAGTTAAATAACCCACTAGGATGGCAATAATAATAATAATAATAATAATAATAATAATAATAATGGCAGCCCAGGTAGCTCAGCAGTTTAGCGCCATCTTCAGTTGAGGGCGTGATTCTTGAGACTCGAGATCGAGTCCCACCTCAGGCTCCCTGCATGGAGACTGCTTCTCCTTCTGTCTGTGTCTCTGCCTCTCTCTCTCTCTCTGTGTCTCTCATGAATAAAGACATAAATCTTAAAAGAAAATTACAGAAGACCTATTATATAGGTCTAAGAAATAGATAATCCAAGAAAATTAAAATCTTTAAAAATAATAATAATAACAAAGACAGATAATACCAAGTATTAACAAGGATGTGGAGAAATATTGCTAGTGGGAATGTAGAATGGTGCAATTACTTTGGAAAACAGTTTGGCAGCTCCTTAAAAGGTTGAACATAGAGCTACCATATGATCTGAGATATATACATAAAAGAATTCAGAATATATGTCCACATAAAAACTTGCATACAAATGTTCATAGTAGCATTACTCATAATAACCAAAAAAATCAACCCAAAATATTCATGAATGAATAAACTAAAAATCAGAGAGCCTAGTAATAGAATATAAATCAGCTATAGAAAGGAATGAAATACTGACATATGCCACAATCTAGATGAAATGGGAAAATTATGCTAACAAAAGAAGCCAGACACAAAAAGCAAGCCATAAGAGTTCTTAACTACAGGGAACAAACTGAAGGTCGCTGGAGAGGAGTTGGTTGGGGGATGGGATAATTGGGTGATGGGCATGAAAGAAGGCACTTGATGCAAGAGCACTGAGTGTTATATGCAACTGATGACTCACTAAATTCTACCCCTGAAACTAATAATATGTTAACTAAATTGAATTTAAATCATTTCTTTTAAAAGGCCACATATTATTTGTCTCCATTTATACAAAATGTTCAGAACTGGCAAATCCATAGAAACAGAATGCAGGTTAGTGGTTGCCAGGGGTTGGAGGTAATGGAGAGTGGCTGCTAATGGCATGGAGTTTCTTTTTCGAGTGATGAAAATGCTCTGGAATTATGTAGTGGTGATAGTTGTTACAACTTTGTGAATATACTTAAAACTGCCAAGTTGTATGATTTAAAAGGGTGAATTTTATGCTATATCTCAATGGCGTATCATCTTTATTGGTTATATATCAATAAAGATGTTATTTTTAATATGAGGTTGGGAATTTATGTGGTATTACAAAATTGGAGCAGGGTAAGCTATTATTTGAACCAAAGCAATCTAGTTCTAGAGCCTGCAATTTTAATGGTTCTATTTTCTCTATCTCTA
Source organism: Canis aureus (assembly GCF_053574225.1). Lineage (NCBI taxonomy): Eukaryota > Metazoa > Chordata > Mammalia > Carnivora > Canidae > Canis > Canis aureus. The sequence goes on from NC_135635.1 coordinate 13,232,602, forward strand.
GTGAGAAGAAATATACTAGCTGGTATCATTTTATCATCTCCTTGCCCCTAGGATATAATTTAGTGTACATGGAAGGGCCAGGCTGAATATTTCTATGAACAAAGCTTTTGGTAATGATCAGTTATAATTAATTATAATCACAGGCAAGAACCTGGAGGATATATATTTCATTGCAGATAAAATTGAATAGTACCTATTAACTTCCTATTAGTGATTCCTCTTATTCCCTCACACATCATATCCAAACCATCACAAATCTTGGCTCTGTGTTCAAAATACATCCAGAATCTGGCCTTCTCACTGCTGCCATGAACATCACCTTCATCCAGGCTACCATTATCTTTCACCAAGACATTGTAAAAGCCTCCTAACTGGTCTTTCTTTCCCTCTGTTCTTATCTAGTACATGTATCTGCACGGTAGCTACAATGGTATATAAAAATGAAGGTCAGATCAGATTCCTCGCCTGCCTCTTTTCAAAGTCCATTGCTCCAAGTATCAAGTCTAAAATCTTTCCAAGTCCTCCAAAATCTGCAGACATCTCTGACCTCATCTACTCATGCTCTTCTTTCTCATTGTACCAAGATATTCTAATTTCATATCTTTTTTTTAAAGATTTATTTACTTATTTATTTATTTACTTATTTATTTATTTATTTATTTACTTATTAAGAGAGAGAGAGAAAGAGATGCAGAGGGAGAAGCAGGCTGCATGCAGGGAGCCCGACGTGGGACTCAATCCTGGGTCTCCAGGATCACACCCCGGGCTGCAGGCGGGGCTAAACTGCTGTGCCACTGGGGCTGCCCTAATTTCTTATCTTAAACAATAATCTGGTCGTACTTCAGTAACTTTGCCCTTACTGTGCAAAGAACACATGACCTTCTAGGTAGCTCTGGCTCTAGAAATCCACATGATCCTCTCACTTCATTCACATCTTTTTACAAACTTCACCTTAACAGAGAGGTCTTTCTCAAATGTCTTTCCTAGAAGATGTTATCTCTAACTTCTTGCCCTGCACTTACCACCACCAGACATATATTTGTTTATCGTTCTCTCCATGCACCCCTCCTAAAGAGATGGGAATACATTGAACTAGAAAGCTTCTACACAGCAAAAACAATAACAAAATGAAAAGACAACTTATAGGAAAGCTATTTGATAAGGGGTTAATGTTCAATATATACAGAATTCATATAACTCAGTAGCCAATAGAATTGATTAATAATAATAAGCCAATTAAAACATGACAAAGAGACCTGAAAAGAGTTCTCAAAGAAGACATAAAAGTAGCTGACAAGTATATGAAAAGGTGCTCAGCATCACTAACCACCAGGGAAGTGCAAATCAAAACCACAATGAGTTATCATGTTATGCCCATCAAGAAGGCTGCTATTAAAAAAGAGAAAGACAAATGTTGGTAAATATGTGGAGAAAAGGGAAATCTAGTGCACTGTTGCAGGGCATGTAAATTGGTGCAACCATTGTGGAAAACAGTATGGAAAGCTTAAAAATAGAAACCAGCAGTCCCCTCACTGGATATTCATCAAAAGGAATTTAAATCAAGATCTGAAAGTGATACCTGTACTTTAATGTTCACTGAAAGATTATCCACAATAGCCAAGATATGGAAACAACTTAAATGCTTATTGACAAATGAGTCAATAAGAACATGTGATATATACATACAATGGGATATTACTCAGCATTTAAAAAGAAGGAAACTGCCATTTGCAACATGGTTGCACCTGAAGGACATTGTACTAAGTGAAATGAGCCAGACACATAAAGGCAAATACTCTATGATCTCACTTATATGTGGAATCTAAGGTAGCCAAATCAATAGAAGCAAAGAGTAGAATGGTAGTTGCTAGGACCCAAAGGGAGGGGAAAAATTGAGAAGTGATGGCCAATTGGCATAAGGTTTTAGTATGGAAGATAAGTTCTGGAGATCTACCATATAGCATAGTGCCTCTAAATAACAATAATAAACTACTAATTAATAATAAATAAGCTAATAACAATATGCTTAATTATATAGTATAATAATTTATTAAGAGGGCAAACCTTATGTTCAGTGTTCTTACTTCCTCCCCCACACACAAACAAACCTAAGATAATAATAAAGAAGACAAGAGGAAACTTTGGAAGGTGATGGATATATTTATTGCCTTCATTGATGGTTTCATAGGTGTATACTTTTCCCCAAATTCATTACTTGCATACATTAAATATGTACATTTAAAAGTTTTCAGCTTTATTGAGGTATAATTGACAAATACGTTGTAAGATATTTAAAGTGTACAACACAATAATTTTATATATGTATACATTATGAAAGGATTCCCTCATCAAGTTAATTAACACATCCATCACCTACATATTTACATTTTACTGCTTTTTTTTTTCTTTTTGGTGAGGCATGTAAGTTCCAATCTCTTAATATATTTCAATAATATAATGCAGTGTTATCAACTATAGCCACCCAGCTGTACATTAAATCCTCAGATTTTACTCATCTCACAACTGAAAGTTTGGATGCATTTACCAACCTCTATTTTCCTAATTACCCAAACCTTGGCAGCCATTTTCTACTCTGTTTCTATAAGTTCTACCTTTTTTTTTTTTTTTTCAGATTCCACATTCAAGTGATACCATGCATTATATTCCTTTGTCTGGCTAAATTATCTTACTTAGCATTATGCCCTCCAGTTTTATTTGTGTTGCCACAAAGGGCAGGATTTCTTTTTTATGGCTGAATAATATTTTGTATTTTGTTATGTACATATACCACATTTTCTTTATCCCTTCATCTGTCAACAGTTCCAAACCTAAGCTATTGTGAATAATTCTGCAATTAACATGGGAGGCTTTTGGAGCAAGGCCACACCACCTTTTGGAGCAGCTATTCTATTAACAAAAACTAGCTTTTTGCTGGCTCCTGGCAATAACAGGTAACCATGAACCAAAGCAACTCATTCTGGATGGGGCATTATCTTGTTTATATATCCATGAAATTAGGCATTTGTAGCAGCAATCTCCTATCAATTAGAAGTCATATATACAGAATGAACCCCCTATCCCCATTAAAGTCTCAAAGGGAAAAGGCAGATCCATGGATGGTTTTTAATGTCTACAAATATGATTCCACCGATCTGGCTGCCACCTCTTTTTTTAAAATTTATGCCCTTTTTTCTTGAAGGGGGAACTTGCTTATGACCAGTCCACATAAAAGGATTAAGGCTTAAAGCCAGATTACTGATAACCCCAAGGCCAGATTACCAATGGCCCCGGTATCTGTGAAAAGTGAGTTGTGTGGCATTATAGTTTGCCTCAGGCATGATCAACAAAGACAACAGGGAAGGAAATTTCTCATTGGTCATTATGCTTGGTAGAAGGTTGGCTTGAAATCAAGATTTACACTGATTCCCAAGAAGTAGCAAATAATTTGTATAAATAACCAAGGGAAGAAATGAAATAAGATAATGACCTCATGAGATTAAGAGTAGAAACGTATATTGGAAAGCCGTGATATTCAGTTTCTCCTTGATATGTGGAATTCTTATTGCTATCAAATAAATATATGTGCTCACTAATTGTTTGCAAAGTTGCATTTATTTTTCAGATCCACTCAACATGAGAACGTATCTCATAATTAGAACTCACTTTTTGAGTGAGATACAAATTGGAGAATGACACGAAGATTTAGCAAAATCATTTGGGTCAACCAGAATAGATCCAGGTCTGAATGTAACTACGTGAGTGCTTACCAGAGGTTTCCTACCAGGAATTTTCATGAGAGAATCAGGTAATTAGCAGTATGTGTTAATTGTCATCACATTTGTGGTTGTCAGTAAATCTTTCCCATCCTACTTAGTAGCTGACAAATGAGGTTCATGAATAAGGTAGCAGCTAGGGTAGGATGGAGGTCATCCATGGGCTGGAAAGACTAAATTCACTTTACTGGAGCCAGTATGGATACCACAATGCCAAACATAAAATGATCTGCCTTTTGGCATCACCATGGATGCCAGTCAGCCACCTGGTAACAAGTGAATAAAACTTTGATCCTTTTCTGTTAGGAAGAGGGCAATATTTGCTTTCTTCTGATATAAAATGCTATTGATTTTGGTTTTTCCTTTTATGTCCAATATGCCCCAGAAAGTGCTGCTATCCACGGGCTTATTGAGTATTTTATTCACTACCATGAAATGCTGCACAGCACTTCTTCTAACCAAGGAATTTATTTCAAAATAAAAAAGGCAACAGATATATATTGCATCATTTATTTTTTAATTCCTTATTTTTCATGATACTAAATCTTGAAAGATTGACCTATGGAGAATTCCACTCTGACACCAGCTGAAGGATACTGTCCGGCAATTTCAGTGTGTTGATTGCAGGAGGTGATTTTAGCTGAACTGTAAGTCAACATTGACATTTTCTTCCATTTGCTGAAACTCCCTGCTAGCCATTTTGAGTTTTTTGGGGTTTTTTTTGTTTTTTGTTTTTGTTTTTTTTTCTGCAAAGCAGCCTTTCTAAGCAGAAAAGGCTATCATCATACTATCTGGGATGATCAATTCTGGCTATCAAGGGAAAATAGAGTTACTGCCATATGGTAAGGGCTGAGATGTAGGTGGTTTTTTGTTTGTTTTTTGTTTTGTTTGTTTGTTTTTTGTTTTTACTCTGTTTTATCATTCTCTGAGGTAAAAGATACTGAAAAACTCCTACAACTTATCCAGTTGGATTTTTGAGGGCTCAAATCCCTCATAATTTTTCTAACTGACAAGCTCTGGTACAGACTGAAAGGTAAAAAAGCTGGAATGAGTGACAGACATGGAGGAAAGTCAAGAGCCTTGGAAGCAACTATAGAAGTGACATCTGGTAAATATACATCTATGTTTAGCTATTATTCATCTTTTGTTGGTAGTAACCAGCATACTAACATATGAATTTTCTTTTCCTACCACTGGGCATAGTATATAATGAATGTTAAATTTACCATCAGTCCAAGTTACATAGAAAGGTGAGTGGTACACATATGGATTATGATAAATTAGATTGGGCAGTTGTTAATAAATGTATATTTTTATTTATGTAAATAATGTACAAGGCACATTTAGAAATATATGCATAGGAAGAAGGATATGTGTGTGGGCAGCAAGATGTTAGAATATACTAAAGATGACAGTCATGATGTTATTAAACCTCAACTTCTCCTTCTAGCTAACTACTTCAATGGTAATCAAAACACAAGCAGAGAGTTTTAGTCTTGCTGAGTTTGTGGTGTCTATAGAACATCCAGTTAGAGGTGCAAATTCAGAGTAGTATCAGTGTGTCTGTAACTCAGAAAAGTGCTTGGGACTGGAGACACATGTTGGAAATCCTCAGTGTATAAACACATCCACCGGGTTGATGAAAGTTATCCAAGGAGCCTGAATAATATGAGAGGAGAAACAGGATGCAACTTCGGAGAACTGAGATGTCAAGGACTGGCAACAGTGAAAGTGTCTACAAATGTGGGAGTGCTTTAAAAATGATATCACAGAAACAGCAAGGAAAATGTTTCAAGAAAGAAAGAGTGAAAATAGAATCAGATCCTACTTCAAGAATTAGAAGGCCACTGGTGCTTTAAGCAGAGAAGTTGTCATAGAATGAAAGGGGTGATGTAACTTGCATAGAAAAGCCAAGACAGAGAACAAAAACTTAGTTTCAGTAAGTTTAGCTGTGAAGGGAAAGGACAAAAAAGGATAATGTTTACACAAGATAAAAGAGTAGAAAAATATATTGGAAAGCCATGACATGACTCAGTTTCTCCTTGCGGTATAGCATTCTTATAGCTATTAATAAAAACATACGCACACTAATTGCTTGCAAACTTGTATTTATTTTTCAGATCCAGTTAACGAGAGAACAAAATGCCTCATAAGGAGACGTCCTCACTTTTTGAGTGAGATACAAATGTTTAGTAGTTTTTCTATTTAGTGATCATTTATGTTCATTTATAAAATAAATAGCTGGCTTGTTCTACCTGGAAGGGTTATAAAGCATTAACTGATTGCTGGGGTTACAGATCGTTGGCATATGTCTGAGCAAGAACACGATGTGACATGCCTGTATCTGTAAGGTATTGTACTGCCACCAGGACAATTAAGAATAGCTTCTCGGAACTCGTAGTTATCTTCTCGGCAGCAAAGGCATGAATTTGTCAGCTGAAAGAGACTATAATTGTACCTAAAGGAAAAGAAAATTCAGCAATAAATATTTTGGGGATATCTTCTGAAGTAAATTAATGCTCAATTAATGCTCATATTGTAATTGTCAAAGTGATTTGGCAATCCTTCCAACCAACTTATTCTTTCTTACACCTTGCATTTCTCTCTTACCATGAACTTCTGACGTGAATCAGTGATATTTTTATGTAAGAACAAAAAGAATCCAAAATGGAAATGTATAAGCTCATAATTAGAGCATTATAGTGCAAAACTATAAACAGATTTTAAATATACAACTTCATGCCAAATTATTATTCTCCATATATTAATCTATACATTAAAGTATACATGAAAGAAAAAATATTTTGTCTAAAAGGCAAGTGACAGTTTAGAAACACATTTTTGAGCAGCAGTATTTGCTCAAGTACTCTTGGTAATCACTGTGTGAAAATAAATACATTTGGCATGAACATACTATGTTGGCTTTATTTAGAAAACTACTTTAATTGATCCATCACTATTGAAAATGTTTATTTCTCAAATCTTAATATTTTAGATATTTGTTTCATCAGGTCTTAGTCATTAGCTGTTATGTAAAAAATATTCCATATAATATTTTAAAAGCTTTAAACTCCTCCAACAGTTTTACAAAATTAATGCACAGTACACATTCAAAGAAAAACTCACCGGACAGTCTTCTTGCATTCCCCTACACATCTTGCCATCGCAATTCTTTTCTGGCAACCACTGTACTTAACAGTCACATTCATGAGTGAAGATCGACAATTAGTCTTACCTAAAACAAAATGGATAACAGAGTCAGAAATGAGGTTTCACATTAACAATTGCTAAGGTTCAGTTTTCTTAACCTTAAGTACAAAATAACAAGAAAAAATACTTCACAGCATTGTTAAAGGGATTAACTACTTAAGCACCCAACACAAGGGACCCAGCTAATATTCAATAATTATCTTTAATAAATGTTATCTTTTTCTTATTTATCATTACTATCACAGGAAAAGGAGGAGGGAGAAAGGAGGAGGGAAGAAGGGGGAGGGAAGGGAAGATGAAAGGAATTGTTTTTGACATCGATTTCTCATTTTTGATCATCCTTATAATCTAGTATATCAATTTACAACACAACCTGCTGATATTAGGAAAGCAAACTACATTGTTTTCATGAGAATTAAATTTCTCTTTTATAAACATACTGGTTTTTACTGGGAAGAATGTGTCAACCAACATGAAAAAGTAACTTCATTAGGAACAAGTATCAATTGTTTATACATAGAGGTTAGATTATCTGTCATGTTAAAAACACAGGAAATTTTCTATTAATGATCTGCCATTTTGTTTTAAACAAATACTAATTTTTTGTCAACAATTGACATTTCCTCTACATGTGGAGCTTGATGCTACTTACATGTATAGCAACATTTTTTTGAATCATAGACTCTGTCTTCCTATAGGGGTAAGAGAAATAGAAAAAAGACTTAAAAATGTCTATATTTTGTATAAATAATACAACATTTCTTAACTTACTGAAATAACACTACAAAGGGGAAAATGGAACAGATAAACAGGTTGATCTCAGATCCAGGAAGCATGGATGAAAGAGCATTGAGTCTGTATATTTACACTAAAATTTTTCAATAGTGAATAGAAAGGGAAAACATATTTAAATTATTCTTTAAAATAACATGCAAAGAAGTAAAAAAAATACTCCTCCCTTATTTTAATGAAAAATACTTTAATAATAATATTACTACTAGACACTATAAGTTTCTCATAGGCAGGATTTTTACTTTACACATTGTTTTAATTTTACACCCATCAATGTCTCAAAGTAAAAGCTCAATAAATACTTAAATCCAACATTGGAGTACTGAAATCAAACTTTTTATTTATTTATGTATTTTTTATTTATGATAGTCACAGAGAGAGAGAGAGAGAGGCAGAGACATAGGCAGAGGGAGAAGCAGGCTCCTTGCACCAGGAGCCCGACGTGGGATTCGATCCCAGGTCTCCAGGATCGCGACCTGGGCCAAAGGCAGGCGCCAAACCGCTGCGCCACCCAGGGATCCCTGAAATCAAACTTTAAGCAATATTACCAATTATATCTTCAGAAAGAAAAATCAAAGCTAAGTTGAACCTTAAAATGTGATCATTTATTATTAGCTAATTACTTTGGTTAAAACTTAGTATTCATTAATATAAAACCCCCACCATATTGCTGTAGGAGGTAAAAATGAAGACTGTGGTACAATTAAAGATCTGAACAGTATACTTAAATGTGATTTTATGAAAATTTTGTATTTTTATAGGAATTGACAACCCGGAATCTCTGAGTCTTGGAAAAATAAAAAAATAAATAAAAAAAAAAAGAATTTTTGTTTGTTTGTTTAAAGATAGTATAATGCTTTCTAAAGTAACTTACTTCTAGAATAGCACTAAATTAAGTTTTACAGAGCCTGCAAATATAACTTTGGTATGAAAAATATACTTGGCAATAAAAGGTGCAAAACATATCTGAAACAGAATCTACAAGGAATTTATGTCTGTTGGCCAGACACATACTTTTCCAAATGAGAAAAAAGACAGCTTGTGTTTATAAGAAATGGATGCTGTTGATCATTACTTAAGAAGATGACTTACTTCTGGACACCAGGTCTGCTTTGGGCAGTCTTGGACTATTGGAACGAAACCAGTGTCATAGCAGGAGTAGGAGATGCATGGGTTGTTGGGGTCATCAAACGAAGCACCAATCTGGGAGGCACGGAGGAAGAGAGAACAAAGTAATTATTCACTTTGATTTCTTTTTGAGATTGAAAATAAAATCTGTAAAAAAAAATTAAAATTCATAATGTTTAATGAATTTCCAGAGGCACTTTCAGTGACTAATTTTTAAGAAAAAGTAGATTGAAAGACTTCTACTTCCATGAATAAACCAATGTGCTTCCTTGAAAGCACAGAAGGTGGCAAGATTTTTAATCCTCAAATGAAGATTCACATGCTCTAGTAACCTATTCAGTTACCCTATTATATTTTTCAAGTATTTTTTCTTTTTTTAAGATTTTATTTATTCATGAGAGTCACAGAGAGAGATATAGAGACATAGGCAGAGGGAGAAGCAGGCTCCCTGTAGGGAGCCTGATGTGGGACTCGAACCCAGGACCCTGGGATCACGACCTGATCCAAAGGCAGACACTCAACCACTGGGCCACACAGCCATCCCCATTTTATATATTTCTTAGCATACTGCATAGATTTTATTTTAGACTTTTTTAATATTTAGTATCACCAGTTCAAATGTATTATCAATTTGAGAACCATCTGAGTTTTATGACTTCCTGATACTTTTTCTAAAAAGTTAAATTACTTTCCAAAATGCCAAATCAGTTGTCAAAATCCAGCCCTGAATATACATGTTGATGTATTCACATAATGGGGTTCTAGTCTTTGGGGTTTTTTCATTTGATCTCTGACAGTTTGGCCTTCTGATCTTTCTGGTAATAATTACAGTTTAACTCTGTTCATTGATTTGAATGTCACAGAGTGTGCCTTCTCCATCTGGTCATACCCCTGGGAAATTTTATTCAGAAGTTAGGTAGTTAATGATTAAGTATATTTTTCTCCTTTGAAGTGAGCCATGCTGAGTACTACATTTGATGCTCCTTTTGAAATGAATATAGGAAAAAAATGAACATATTCTGCTCCACCATTATGTATGATTTTTTCCATATTATAAGCTGAAAGAGCTTGCATTTATTCATAATTATATAAATAAAAATATTTTAAAGTAAAAACAGCCTTACCTCATAATCAATACTGTTAAACAAACATGTTCTTGGTTCTGAAAAATAAATACATTATTTTATCATAAGATAAACTTTATAATTCTGTTTTTATTAGAAAAATAATCTACTGATTATATTCATAGTTGTTAATGCTGGGTTTCCTTCACTCCAAAGATAGTGAACTTTCAGAGGGCAAGTACAAATCTGTTAGGATCACACCCATTTAGCATAGAGTTTGGCATATATTAGAAGCTCAATAAATATCTCTTGAATGTGTGAATAAGTAAACAACTATTCAATTCATATAATGTATTCTGAATACATACCACAGTATCCAATTTCACAGCAGGTATCATTATTTTGGAACTTTACAAGTCTCTCTCCAGTTTTGCATGTGGGTGCAGAAGGGCACTTCTTTAGGTTACAGTCTACAGTATTTGTATCAGTACAGGTGCATGTGTAACAATTGGCAGTCCATTCTTCTCCAGGCTACAGACACAGACCAAGTTTAGACTTCTATTCAAATACAGGAATGACAGCAAATTTGGGTTAAAGCAGAGAAAAACTGTACTTACTGATTTCTTTTCTCCCAGTGGACCAAGACAAACTGTTAACAAGAGATGATAAATGCTAATTAAATTTGGCAAAATAGAACCATTGATTATGTGTAGATAACCACCAGGTGGCCAATATTGCAATTGGAACTAGGGTTTCAGAAATAGAATTATGGAGAATTGTATGGCACCTTAAGGTGGATAAATCACATCCACTTACTTGAGTAAACTGTTTCTAATGAGTTTAGATATATTTCCTATTTCACAATCGCAGTATAGGATAGTTAGTAATTTCTGTTGGTAGTGGTCAATGAATCTTATCACTACTATTTTACTTACTCTTTTGCAGTCTGACTTCTATCACCATAATCCTAAAAGTCACTAAGACTTTGTAATTAGCAGTCCTTAAGGCTCTTTATCACTTTTTCAAGTTCCCTACAATTATTGACATTTTTAACTCTCATGTTCTTGAAAATGTTCTCCTTCCTTCAAATTCAATACTTTGAAATTCCTTTCTTTATTAGCAGCTCTTTCCCTTCCCTCTCATTGTCTCTGCCCTTTCCCTGGTACTTTCTACCAATCTCCAGTGTCCACTGTAATGTCAAGTCGATGACTCTCAAACTTGTAGCTCCAGTCCAGACACTGCTTGTTAACTATGGTCCCAGGATTCCTTTGGCCTAATAGTATCGAGGCAGATGAGACCCTCAAACTCAATATGCACAAAACAGATTGTATCATATTGCCCCTGAAACCAGTTTCTCATCAAAACTGGCTTCTTCCTGCTGAGAACCAGACTAGTCTTTCAATTATTTGAGCTTAAAACTTAAGAGTCATTTTGATTCCTTCCATTCCATCACTTGGCATCTTATTGACCACAAAACCCTGTATCTTCATCTTCACTTCAATCCCTTCCTTTCCCGGTTATACCTGCTGCAGTACTACTCTAGGACTTTGTTCTCTTTAATTTAGCATAGTTGGGCTTTTCCAAAGGTAACTCTGACTCAGACCTCTTCCTGATCCAACCAATTCTCAGTATCAGAGGTAGAATATTTTTTCTGAAGTTTAATTTTCATCTCCTCATTGCCTTGGTTAAAAACTTTTTTTAAAAAAGTTTTTGTTTATTTGAGAGAAAGCTAAAGCATGGGTGAGGGGCAGAGGAAGAGAATCTTCAAGCAGACTCCCTGCTGAGCATAGAGCCCAGCTCACAACCCATGTGAACATGGCCTGAATTGAAACCAAGAGCTGTGCGCTTAACCAACTGAGCAGCCCTTGGTTAAAAACGTCGGATGGCCCCTTACAAACTTCTAAAAGAAATACCATTCTAGCTTCTGAGGTCTAACACAGTATGGCTTCAATCTCCCTTCTCAATGTAGTCTCACTTCTCTCATTTATATACTCTGAACTAGTCTATGCATTGTTCTAAAATTCTAATTCTGTAGTGAAATACTAAGGACTTCTCCAAAGTACACACATAAGTAACACAAATATGACACGTAAAATGTGCTCTCTATATAAAACATATCTAGTGCTTGCTTCGGCAGCACATATACTGAAATATATAATACATATTTCACATTTTTTACTGTGAAATTTATTTTCAGCCTTATATGAAAATTGTCTATGTTTCTTCTAAAATACCCCTCTCCCACTATATCCTAAGATGAGAGAATGATTTTGGGGGGTAATTTCTATCTTCACAAAACACATCATGTTGGCTTGAGAATAGTGGGAACTCAAAATCCTCTAAAATTTTTGAACTTTGATTAACTTTAATTTCTCTTGCTACAATTCAATCCTCAAAAAATATGGAATTTTCTAGTTTAAAAAATACTATCAAATTGTAATTTTTGATGAAGATATTATATAATTACATAAAACACTTTATTTAGTAGGTAAACTCTATTTTGGGCAAATAACAAGATGCATTTGTTTGATTTGGTTGTATTAGATTGTGGGTGAGAAAACAGATTACCATTCACTATTTGGTGCATAAAAGCTAAATTCATCCATTTCAGTATTCCTATCCTGTAACGTTTCCACAGCTAGTGACTTTTTTTTTTTAGCTAGTGACTTTTTTTGGCATGACCTCTAATATTTGATTTATGAGAAGAACAGTTAATGTAGAATGATTGAATTTTAAGTGGAAGTATCATTACCTGGAGGTGGTGGATGTGATGGTGGACACCCTGTATAAAAACAGACACCTCATATTAGCCTCTAAAGTTATTGAAATTGTTTTGGGGTAAAATAGTTATCTAATATCTGAAAATAACTGGTTATATCCCTAGTCTTACAAACAGACATATTGCTGTCTAACTTCCCCTTCTGCTCCTCATGGCGTTTCAAATTCCACCATTAGAGAATGTTCCCTTTGAAGCTCAAATTTTAATTTTAATGAGAGGGGAATATGGCAGTCTAAAGGAGAAATGAGAAAACATCAAGGTAAATTTCTCTTCTAATTTATTTTAGCAGATGTTTCCAATTAATAAGACAGTAAGAGGGGGGGCACTTGATGGGATGAGCACTGGATGTTATACTATATGTTGGCGAATCAAACTCCAATAAAAAAATACAAAAAAAAGACAGTAAAATATATATTCAAAAAGGAAAAAGATAATTAAGATATAGGAAAAATGTTAAGTATTATTACTTCTCCATTTTTGGTCCTTTAAGAACTTTCATCCTCTGTATAACTTCCTGAAATATTTTAATCTTACTCCATCTCCACCTGCACCAAATGCTCTATGTTGGCTATATTTTTCTTTTTAAGTCTTCACATATCACATATTGTGGTCAACTCAACAATTTAGTCAAAAAAATTTCAAATTCTATTTCCAAAATTTCTAAAAAATCAAATTAATATTTTTATTCCACCTACCAAGCAAAAAGTCAGCCTAGAAGTAACGGAATGTTTGAAAGGAACTTAAAATTGTTACATGTTTAGGAAAAGGGGACTCAACAACCAATAGTTACAGAAAAACAGAAAGGAAGTTAGTTAACGATGTGGGAGTCTGGGGGAACAAATTTTTCTCATTACTGAGGGAGGCTAAACTAATCCCCAGTCATAAATGCTTAGCAGATTAGCAGAAACCAGCAACAGGAGAGAGAAATGACCTAACAGACATAGGTACAATGATCATTGAGGAAGTCATATTGCCAGCACTCATTTACTTGCATTCCAGTTTCAGGTTTCCCTGACTCCTGTGGAATCAGGGACTGCTAAGGGAAACACAGAAGTGGCAACTGAAGAAGCTAGAGTTTGCCCTCTGGTAAACTGGTCTGTCTTCTGAGATGCCACCAAGGAAAGTTCATTTATTATTATTTGACTTACCTGTGGCAGAAATTCCAGGAGCAGTTTTTATTTCAAATGCTTCCCTGGAGGTCCCTAAAAATGAAGAAAGGAAGAGCAATGAACTTTTTATGGTCTCAGAAGAAAATGTCCTAAGATATCTCCAAATGAAACAAGAGTCTCAAAGCACCTACAGTGTACTAATGCATTCACTAATGCTAGTGCATGCTTCTGTGGCTGAAACATAAGAGCTCTACTTTAACAATCCCCTGCTGATAGAAATAAATTGAATATTTTCCCATGACCCTGGTAAATTTCTCAGTTATAGGTCACTTTCTTTAAATGATACAAACTTTTTTCACAACTAAATCTTTTACTTCCTATAACTTGATTTCCTGGTTGTCCTGTATTAGGTTTTAGCGGAGTTATAATAGAGTAAAAAAAAAATCAGAAAACATCTGTGTTGATCAAGATGCCATAAAAAACAGTTTGACAAAATTTTAGACAGGTTTCTTCCTGATTATAGGTGCCTAGACTTCCTTTTCTTGGCAAATTTACTTAGAAAAACTGTAGCTGTAAATTCTTTCTCTCTTCTTTTGAAATACAAATATTTTCCCAGTTTCTGAATAGTTTTGCAACCAAGAATGTCTTCCTCAAAGACCTACCTCCATGGTCTGTCTCTATGAAATATAGTTATTGAGAACAATAGCAACCTCTCTCTGTCTCTGTGGAAGTTGGAGCCTAAATTCATTCTTGATCATAAGTTTAGATGCAATTTTCTCTGGGTTTCTTCCACTGGAGAATCAGAGTTAACCTCCTGGAAGTGGATCATGTGAATATAAGACAGACATTCTCTCATTTCTAATGAGATTCTAGATGATTCTGGGTCTACAAGCTGATTATCGAGTTGCTTCTAATTCTCCAGCTGATGAGCTAATTATCCTGTCACTCCAACTGAACCTAAAATAGATTTTCCTGTGGTCCCTGATCCTCCAGCTGCTGGTCTTGTTGTCCCTGCTTCTTCAGCAGACCATCCAGTTGTCTGTGATCCTCCTATGTATGGTCTGGTGTTCCCCGAATTTAAAACAGAGGTTTCAATTGTTTCTTATTTTCCAGAAAATGATCTAGTTATCACTGATCCTTCAGCTGATGGTCCAGTTGTTACTAGCTCAAGTGATGTTTCAGAGGTCTCTGTCTATTCTCCTGATGGTACAGATGTTCTTGATTCTTCCTGTGATTGTCCAGTTGTCTGTGATCTTCCTATGGACGTTCCAGTAGTCCCTACTGTTACGACAGAGACCTTCACTTTTTTCTGATCCTCTAGCTAATTATTTTTTTAAAGATTTTATTTATTTATTCATGATAGACACACAGAGAGAGAGGCAGAGACACAGAAAGAGGGAGAAACAGGCTCCATGCAGGAAGCCCGATGTGGGACTCGATCCTGACCCCAGGATCACGCCCTGAGCCAAAGGCAGATGCTCAACCGCTGAGCCACCCAGGCGTCCCTCCTCTAGCTAATTAATGTTTTAGTTGTCCCTAATGCTCCAGCTGATAGTGCTATGGTCCCTTATCCTCTAGCTATTGTTCCAGTTGTCTCTGGTCCTCCAATGGATGGTCCAGTTGACCCTGTCAACCCTATAGATAGTGTAGATGTTCCTAATCCTATAACAGATGGTGCAATTGTTCCTGATCTTTCAGCAAATGGTCCAGTTATTCCTAACCCAAGTCCTGATCCTGATGTCCTTGTGAATCCTGCTGATGATACAATGTTTCTGATTGTACAACAGATGTTCCAGTTGTCCCTGATCATCCAACTGATGGTCCAGTTGTCCCTGATATACGAGCTGACGATCTAGTTGTTCCTAATACTTCAGCCACTGGTCCTGTCATCTCATGTCCCTGGCACTCCAGATGATAGTATGTTTGCCTCTGAACCTATAACAGATGTTCTAGTTGTTTCTGATCCTTCAGATGATGGTCTCAGATAAAACAGTCTTTTATTCTGAGATCTGCTAAGAAGTAGAAAGCTATGTGAAGCTCTAAGGAAATAGCACTCAGGGCAGTGGGAATAGCCAGTGCGAAAGCCATAGACTGAAATGAAGTACATGTGCTAGAGAAGTAGAACTAAGTGAATGTATTTGAATCATTGGAGATTACAGGGAGTCCTATTAGAATGTGAGGACAAATACATGGAATTTTTCAAGTTATTGTGAATCCAGGGAAGGAAATTAGACATTTTTCTAAATGCAATGGAATGTAATTTTATGCAAAAGAATATTTGTATATATTTAAAATCCCTCTTTCTGCTCTATATAGAATATATGATAAAGGGTAAAAGTAGGAAGACTAGTTTGAGGTGATTTCAGGAATTCAGACTATTCATGAGTGCTTTGGGGTAGAATGATGATAAAGGAGTTTGAGAACAATGAATGGGTTTATGTTTTAGAAGTAGCATTGACAGCCTTTGTTTTTGTGTGGGGGGTGAAAAATAAAAAGAAGAGAGGTATCAAGGGTAATTGTAAAATTTTTGTGAGTAAACTGAGTCAGTGATGGTACTGTTTATTAATATGGGGAAGAATAGGGATATGGGATTGATATGGGAGAACAGGTTGCAGGCATGAAAGTAAACAATAATTCTGTTTAGGTCATGTCAATTTTGGAATACCTATTAAATATCCAAATGGAAATGTCAGGTTAGAAATTGAGTATGAATCTAGACTTTTAGAGAAGTCAAGATTAGAGACATATATTTGGAAATTTGCATCCAAGATGTCTTTAAAGGTTTCCTATACTTTAATTCCTTCCTACAGATTATGTGACTACCCCCACTAGTCCTGTCTCATATCTAACTATCAGAAGCTTCTCTCCGAGTTCAGCTTAAGGTAATATCCCATCATACAAGTCATGCTCTTGCATTTTTCAACATACTAGTTTGCTAATACTCTAATAGCCTCTGAACCTTCAAATTTCTTTTTTTTAAAATAAAGATTTTGTGTATGTATGTATGTATGTATGTATGTAAGAGATAGTGCATACAAGCAGGGGGGCGCAGGAGAGGGAAAAGCAGACTCCTTACTGAGTATGGAGCCCTACATAGGGGTCCATCCCAGGACCCAAGGATTGTAACCTAAGCCAAAAGCAGATGTTTCACTCACTGAGCAACCCAGGTAGCCCATGAAACCTCAAGTTTATTTTCATTCAAGAAACTTTAAATTACCGTTCTGCTTGAAGTCTTAAAACAATTAGTCCTACCATACCTTATATCCTGTTATCCTTTAACATTAAGTTTATATAAATTTTGGTTTCCTCTATCATCTTTGGCATTCTAAGACCATGTTGGGCTTTGTGTCTTTTATTCTAAGCTCCTGCTTCCATTCTGTATCACAATTATTTCTATCCTGTCCTGTAGAATCCACAATGATTTAAACAAATCTCTTCTATATGCTTATTTAAAAAAAAAATGCTTCTACCTCCTCCTGGCCTTAGCTTAATGCAACCAATTCTACAACAACGTGGCATCAGCCAGAATGCTCTGGATCTGAGATCCCATTATTAAGAATTCCACTAAGATAACAGATGAGGATCAAAACCTTAGATTTGTAGGGACATGGATCTCTACAATAATACATGTGGATGGTACCTGTTTCCAGCAAACCTTCACTACTTGAGCAGAGCAGCAAATAGCCTATTCCTTCCCATATCTCTAATCCTTCTGGAAGGTTCTCTTCCATACAGTCTGTTGTTTTTATTTCAATAAAAATAAAACCTCTGAATCCTTTACCATATTTGGAACTCTTATTCATTTTTTTTTTTTTACATATTCACCAGATATCCACCAGATATTCATCAAGTCAGGTACTGAGGTAGGCATTGGGAACATAACTGTAAACTAGAATAAGCAAGGCAAAAAGAACTTCTGTCTCTAGTTTGACAGAAATCCACCATGTTGGTGGCCTGTCTCATAATGGAGAATGACTGGATGAATAATCAACCATCTAGGCCCCGTTTTAGCCCTAAAACATACTCATGACTAAACATATTGATTTTTTATTTACAAAATGTGAATAATCAAATAATCCCTAACATACTGTCAACTGCACAGGTGGTTATAGGATTCAAGAAAGGAAAAATAGAGGGGAGGAGCAAGAGGGCGGAAGAGTAGGGTCCCCAAATCACCTGTCTCCACCAAATTACCTAGAAAACCTTCAAATTATCCTGAAAATCTATGAATTCGGCCTGAGATTTAAAGAGAGACCAGCTGGAATGCTACAGTGAGAAGAGTTCGCGCTTCTATCAAGGTAGGAAGACAGGGAAAAAGAAATAAAGAAACAAAGGCCTCCAAGGGGGAGGGACCCCACGAGGAGCCGGGCTGAGGCCGGGGCGAGTGTCCCCAGGACAGGAGAGCCCCGTCCCGGAGACGCAGGAGCTGCACCGACCTTCCCGGGGGAAAGGGGCTCGCGGGGAGGTGGAGCAGGACCCGGGAGGGCGAGGATGCCCTCCGGCTCCCTGGGACAGTAACAGACACCTGCGCCCCGGGAGAGTGCGCCGAGCTCCCTAAGGGCTGCAGCGCGCACGGCGGGGCCCGGAGCAGCTCGGCGGGGCTCGGGGGCGGCTCCGCGGAGGGGGCTGCGGGGCGGGAGCAGCTCTGGGGGGCTCGGGGGTGGCTCCGCGGAGGGGGCTGCGGGGCGGGAGCAGCTCGGGGGGCTCGGGGGCGGCTCCGCGGAGGGGGCTGCGGGGCGGGGGCAGCTCGGGGGGCTCGGGGGCGGCTCCGCGGGGGGGGCTGTGGGGCGGGAGCGCGAATCCACCAGCGCAGGCCCCGGAGCACAGGGCGCCGGGACACAGCCCAGGATCCGGCCTCCCCCGGGACAGGCAGAGGCCGGGAGGGCCCAGGACAGCGAGGACGCTCCTGCCCCAGCTGAGCAGATCAGCGGCCCCGCCCGGAGCCTCCAGGCCCTGCAGACGGAGTTCCTGCCGGAGCTGAATCCAGGGCTCCAGAGCTGCCCCGCCACTGGGGCTGTTCCTCCTGCGGCCTCACGGGGTAAACAACCCCCACTGAGCCCTGCACCAGGCAGGGGCACAGCAGCTCCCCCAACTGCTAACACCTGAAAACCAGCACAACAGGCCCCTCCCCCAGAACAGCAGCTAGACGGACAACTTCCAGGAGAAGCCAAGGGACTTAAAGTACACAGAATCAGAAGATACTCCCCGTGGTTCTTTTGTTTTGTTTTGTTTTGTTTTGCTTTTTGATTTGTTTCCTTCCCCCACCCCCTTTTTTTTTCTCCTTTCTTTTTCTTTCTCTTTTTCTTCTCTCTTTTTTTTTTCGTTTTTTTTCTTCCCTTTTTTTTCTCTTTCTCTTTTCTTTCCTTCTTTCTCTCCTCTCTTTTTCTCTTATTCCCAATACAACTTGCTTTTGGCCACTCTGCACTGAGCAAAATGACTAGAAGGAAAACCTCACCTCAAAAGAAAGAATCAGAAACAGTCCTCTCTCCCACAGAGTTACAAAATCTGGATTACAATTCAATGTCAGAAAGCCAATTCAGAAGCACTATTATACAGCTACTGGTGGCTCTAGAAAAAAGTATAAAGGACTCAAAAGACTTCATGACTGCAGAATTTAGAGCTAATCAGGCAGAAATTAAAAATCAATTGAATGAGATGCAATCCAAACTAGAAGTCCTAACGACGAGGGTTAACGAGGTGGAAGAACGAGTGAGTGACATAGAAGACAAGTTGATAGCAAAGAGGGAAACTGAGGAAAAAAGAGACAATTAAAAGACCATGAGGATAGATTAAGGGAAATAAACGACAGCCTGAGAAAGAAAAACCTACGTTTAATTGGGGTTCCCGAGGACGCCGAAAGGGACAGAGAGCCAGAATATGTATTTGAACAAATTCTAGCTGAAAACTTTCCTAA
Organism: Canis aureus; assembly: GCF_053574225.1. Classification (NCBI taxonomy): domain Eukaryota; kingdom Metazoa; phylum Chordata; class Mammalia; order Carnivora; family Canidae; genus Canis; species Canis aureus. Next base: position 13,252,371 of record NC_135635.1, read on the forward strand.
TCTGGGAAGGGAAACAGGCATTCAGATCCAGGAAATAGAGAGATTCCCCCCTAAAATCAATAAAAACAGTTCAACACCTCGACATTTAATAGTGAAGCTTGCAAATTCCAAAGATAAAGAGAAGATCCTTAAAGCAGCAAGAGACAAGAAATCCCTGACTTTTATGGGGAGGAGTATTAGGGTAACAGCAGACCTCTCCACAGAGACCTGGCAGGCCAGAAAGGGCTGGCAGGATATATTCAGGGTCCTAAATGAGAAGAACATGCAACCAAGAATACTTTATCCAGCAAGGCTCTCACTCAAAATGGAAGGAGAGATAAAGAGCTTCCAAGACAGGCAGCAACTAAAAGAATATGTGACCTCCAAACCAGCTCTGCAAGAAATTTTAAGGGGGCCTCTTAAAATTCCCCTTTAAGAAGAAGTTCAGTGGAACAGTCCACAAAAACAAGGACTGAATAGATATCATGATGACACTAAACTCGTATCTCTCAATAGTAACTCTGAATGTGAACGGGCTTAATGACCCCATCAAAAGGCGCAGGGTTTCAGACTGGATAAAAAAGCAGGACCCATCTAATTTGCTGTCTACAAGAGACTCATTTTAGACAGAAGGACACCTACAGCCTGAAAATAAAAGGTTGGAGAACCATTTACCATTCGAATGGTCCTCAAAAGAAAGCAGGGGTAGCCATCCTTATATCAGATAAACTAAAATTTACCCCAAAGACTGTAGTGAGAGATGAAGAGGGACACTATATCATACTTAAAGGATCTATTCAACAAGAGGACTTAACAATCCTCAATATATATGCCCCGAATGTGGGAGCTGCCAAATATATCAATCAATTATTAACCAAAGTGAAGAAATACTTAGATAATAATACACTTATACTTGGTGACTTCAATCTAGCTCTTTCTATACTCGATAGGTCTTCTAAGCACAACATCTCCAAAGAAACGAGAGCTTTAAATGATACACTGGACCAGATGGATTTCACAGATATCTACAGAACTTTACATCCAAACTCAACTGAATACACATTCTTCTCAAGTGCACATGGAACTTTCTCCAGAATAGACCACATATTGGGTCACAAATCGGGTCTGAACCGATACCAAAAGATTGGGATCGTCCCCTGCATATTCTCAGACCATAATGCCTTGAAATTAGAACTAAATCACAACAAGAAGTTTGGAAGGACCTCAAACACGTGGAGGTTAAGGACCATCCTGCCAAAAGATGAAAGGGTCAACCAGGAAATTAAGGAAGAATTAAAAAGATTCATGGAAACTAATGAGAATGAAGATACAACCCTTCAAAATCTTTGGGATGCAGCAAAAGCAGTCCTAAGGGGGAAATACATCACAATACAAGCATCCATTCAAAAACTGGAAAGAACTCAAATACAAAAGCTAACCTTACACATAAAGGAGCTAGAGAAAAAACAGCAAATAGATCCTACACCCAAGAGAAGAGGGGAGTTAATAAAGATTCGAGCAGAACTCAACGAAATCGAGACCAGAAGAACTGTGGAACAGATCAACAGAACCAGGAGTTGGTTCTTTGAAAGAATTAATAAGATAGATAAACCATTAGCCAGCCTTATTAAAAAGAAGAGAGAGAAGACTCAAATTAATAAAATCATGAATGAGAAAGGAGAGATCACTACCAACACCAAGGAAATACAAACGATTTTAAAAACATATTATGAACAGCTATACGCCAATAAATTAGGCAATCTAGGAGAAATGGACGCATTCCTGGAAAGCCACAAACTACCAAAACTGGAACAGGAAGAAATAGAAAACCTTAACAGGCCAATAACCAGGGAGGAAATTGAAGCAGTCATCAAAAACCTCCCAAGACACAAGAGTCCAGGGCCAGATGGCTTCCCAGGGGAATTTTATCAAACGTTTAAAGAAGAAACCATACCTATTCTCCTAAAGCTGTTTGGAAAGACAGAAAGAGATGGAGTACTTCCAAATTCGTTCTATGAGGCCAGCATCACCTTAATTCCAAAACCAGACAAAGACCCCACCAAAAGGCAGAATTACAGACCAATATCCCTGATGAACATGGATGCAAAAATTCTCAACAAGATACTGGCCAATAGGATCCAACAATACATTAAGAAAATTATTCACCATGACCAATTAGGATTTATCCCTGGGACACAAGGCTGGTTCAACACCCGTAAAACAATCAATGTGATTCATCATATCAGCAAGAGAAAAACCAAGAACCATATGATCCTCTCATTGGATGCAGAGAAAGCATTTGACAAAATACAGCATCCATTCCTGATCAAAACTCTTCAGAGTGTAGGGATAGAGGGAACATTCCTCGACATCTTAAAGGCCATCTATGAAAAGCCCACAGCAAATATCATTCTCAATGGGGAAGCACTGGGAGCCTTTCCCCTAAGATCAGGAACAAGACAGGGATGTCCACGCTCACCACTGCTGTTCAACATGGTACTGGAAGTCCTAGCCTCAGCAATCAGACAACAAAAAGACATTAAAGGCATTCAAATTGGCAAAGAAGAAGTCAAACTCTCCCTCTTCGCCGATGACATGATACTCTACATAGAAAACCCAAAAGTCTCCACCCCAAGATTGCTACAACTCATACAGCAATTCGGTAGCGTGGCAGGATACAAAATCAATGCCCAGAAATCAGTGGCATTTCTATACACTAACAATGAGACTGAAGAAAGAGAAATTAAGGAGTCAATCCCATTTACAATTGCACCCAAAAGCATAAGATACCTAGGAATAAACCTAACCAAAGATGTAAAGGATCTATACCCTCAAAACTATAGAACACTTCTGAAAGAAATTGAGGAAGACACAAAGAGATGGAAAAATATTCCATTCTCATGGATTGGCAGTATTAATATTGTGAAAATGTCAATGTTACCCAGGGCAATATACACGTTTAATGCAATCCCTATCAAAATACCATGGACTTTCTTCAGAGAGTTAGAACAAATTATTTTAAGATTTGTGTGGAATCAGAAAAGACCCTGAATAGCCAGGGGAATTTTAAAAAAGAAAACCATATCTGGGGGCATCACAATGCCAGATTTCAGGTTGTACTACAAAGCTGTGGTCATCAAGACAGTGTGGTACTGGCACAAAAACAGACACATACACAATGCAGCAGAATAGAGAACCCAGAAGTGGACCCTGAACTTTATGGTCAACTAATATTCGATAAAGGAGGAAAGACTATCCATTGGAAGAAAGACAGTCTCTTCAATAAATGGTGCTGGGAAAATTGGACATCCACATGCAGAAGAATGAAACTAGACCACTCTCTTGCACCATACACAAAGATAAACTCAAAATGGATGAAAGATCTAAATGTGAGACAAGATTCCATCAAAATCCTAGAGGAGAACACAGGCAACACCCTTTTTGAACTCGGCCACAGTAACTTCTTGCAAGATACATCCACGAAGGCAAAAGAAACAAAAGCAAAAATGAACTATTGGGACTTCATCAAGATAAGAAGCTTTTGCACAGCAAAGGATACAGTCAACAAAACTCAAAGACAACCTACAGAATGGGAGAAGATATTTGCAAATCACGTATCAGATAAAGGGCTAGTTTCCAAGATCTATAAAGAACTTACTAAACTCAACACCAAAGAAACAAACAATCCAATCATGAAATGGGCAAAAGACATGAACAGAAATCTCACAGAGGAAGACATAGACATGGCCAACATGCATATGAGAAAATGCTCTGTATCACTTGCCATCAGGGAAATACAAATCAAAACCACAATGAGATACCACCTCACACCAGTGAGAATGGGGAAAATTAACAAGGCAGGAAACAACAAATGTTGGCGAGGATGCGGAAAAAAGGGAACCCTCATACACTGTTGGTGGGAATGTGAACTGGTGCAGCCACTCTGGAAAACTGTGTGGAGGTTCCTCAAACAGTTAAAAATATACCTGCCCTACGACCCAGCAATTGCACTGTTGGGGATTTACCCCAAAGATACAAATGCAATGAAACGCCGGGACACCTGCACCCCGATGTTTCTAGCAGCCATGGCCACGATAGCCAAACTGTGTAAGGAGCCTCGGTGTCCATCGAAAGATGAATGGATAAAGAAGATGTGCTTTATGTATACAATGGAATATTACTCAGCTATTAGAAATGACAAATACCCACCATTTGCTTCAACGTGGATGGAACTGGAGGGTATTATGCTGAGTGAAGTAAGTCAGTCGGAGAAGGACAAACATTATATGTTCTCATTCATTTGGGGAATATAAATAATAGTGAAAGGGAATATAAGGGAAGGGAGAAGAAATGTGTGGGAAAGGGATCCCTGGGTGGCGCAGTGGTTTGGTGCCTGCCTTTGGCCCAGGGCACGATCCTGGAGACCCAGGATCGAATCCCACATCGGGCTCCCGGTGCATGGAGCCTGCTTCTCCCTCTGCCTGTGTCTCTGCCTCTCTCTCTCTCTCTCTCTGTGACTATCATAAATAAATAAAAAAATAAAAAAAAAAAAGAAATGTGTGGGAAATATCAGAAAGGGAGACAGAACGTAAAGACTGCTAACTCTGGGAAACGAACTAGGGGTGGTAGAAGGGGAGGAGGGCGGGGGGTGGGAGTGAATGGGTGACGGGCACTGGGGGTTATTCTGTATGTTAGTAAATTGAACACCAATAAAAAATAAATTAAAAAAAAAGAAAGGAAAAATATGTGAAAGTATTTTGTTCATTCTATGCTTAATATACTTTTTGTGATTATCGTTTTATTTTTGCAAAAACAGATTAAGATGACTTTACAAATGATATTATATGATGGTAAATGACTACCTCATATCTTTATTTAATTAAGTTGTACTCAATATATCCAGTAAAAAATAAAGTATAAAAACAGTATTATTTTATTTTATCAATTACATTTTTCAAGCACTTTTTTTTGCCTATTTCATGAGAAATATTTACCAATCCCCTTCTTTTTCTCTTCCTTTTTTTTTTCCTCTCTGGTCCATATCTTTAGTCCCTTGAAAGAAGTTAAGTATCAAGAGACACAAACATTGTTTACTAAAGGGTGGCTATAACCATTGCACAGTGCATACACTCATTGCATATTTCCCCATCAGATGAGCTTTAAGCAAATGAGGCATGTATAGTCATGTCCTATTTGCAAATTCTAGAAAAGAAGAATTTTTTTAACCAGTGTGTACAGATTTTAAGGAGTAAATTATTTTCTGAATTTTTAGACATTTCAGAAGGCAATATTACTGATTATTCTTAGAAATGGGGAAACTGTTCATCAAGGTTCTAGATCACTTTTCTGTTCAATAAAGAACTTATAAAGAAATATGTTAATATTTTAAATCATGACATTTCTCATACTAAATCATGAAATTTTCTGAATACTAAAGGTACTACTAAAGATTGCAAGATGAAAAATTCTAACTTGAATTTGAATATACTTGCTGATGTGTGATAACTATTTAATATCCAGAAGCCTATTATTTAAGAAAAAATAATTTATCAAACTCTCAAATATTTCTATTAGGGGAAAAAGATATTATTGATAAAATGCAAAAATAGCTTACATATCATTTTGTAGTTATCTAATACTCTTAATTTGTATGTTGTCTAAGTGATTTTGTGTAGAGCAATGCAAACCTTAGATGAAAAAATGTAACTAACTGGGTGAGCAAATGTCCCTAACTCAAAAAAACATTTAAGAACCAAATATAATATGAAATGTTAGATGGTCACTACTATTTTCTTACTTAACTCAGTTAAAGTTGCATCAGGTAACATTCTAGTGATTTCTATATTGGCCATCTAAGAATATCAGATTCAAAATTCTGCATTAGTCTTATTTAGTAATGAAGATCACCTGAACTTTCAGATTACTCTCATTATCTGTGAATCATGTGTTGCACTGATAACCCAATAGTTCTTAAATACTGAGTAACAAAGAATTTAATGGCAATCTTTCTAACTCACATAATATTTGAATTGCAATGCTATTTTTTAAGCAGGAAGGATGTCCAACTAAATAAATATCTGATATTTGTGACTTTTTGTGTTTAGCTAATCTCACCTGGTTTATCTGAAGAGCTTGTAGTACTGCTGCTGGGTGATGCAGGTTTATTTTCATCTCCACTGGTTACACCACCAGATGTTTCAGATGTACTTACTATAAAGGGAGAAAATGAGAAAGCCTCATTCCCAGAATTTCTTAAGCTAGGAGATAGGTAATTCTGATTTAAATTAACTTCCATCAAAAATACTACAAAAATTTCCATTTTCCTACAGCAATATTACCCTTTATATATTTCCAAAGATGCACTTTGACATACATTTATTCATTATTTCATTGTATTCTCATCACTATGTCACTCAATAGATTATATTTTTTACTGATAAGAAAACTGAGGTTACAGAGGTTGAGGGGTTCATTTGCTTAATTGCATGATACTGGTTCTAGGAAAAGTGTTTATATATGAACACAGCTTGGGCAGCTGGTTTATTTTGGGATTTTTTTCCCCATTAGAAATTATTATTGAACATTTGTCAAATGTCTTTTTAGCCTCTATGTAGATAACAGTTGTTTTTATTTCCCTTAGGTCTGTTAGTGCAAACTCTATTAATAGATTTTCTAATTTTGAAAAAAGTTTCCCTAAAAATTAGTGGGAATGATTATTAAACCTTATTTTGTGTGCTTTTTGATTCTAATTTCAGCCATTTGTTAGTTGCTATGCAACTCTTAAATTGTTCCTTCTTTGGCTTTTTGCTTTATTTCTATTTTGATAAGTTATATTTTATAGTAATATTTTTATATAACCCCTTTAGCACTCTCCCAATTTTCTTTCAGGTAGTATCTACTGGTTCTCCCTAAATAAGTAATAATAATTATTATATTATTATTATATTTCTTCTTCCCTTCTCCTCCCCTTATTCTGTATTTTCTAATTCAAATGCCATTTTCTTTCTTAATTCTATTTGTTTTTACTAGTTTAATAAACTTGAGCTTCTCTCATCTGGTTCATGAGCTTTAAATAATATGTTTGACTATTACCTAATCACCAATATTATTTCATCTTCCTTCTTATTGCTGATGTAGGAAAGATGTTGGGGTTCAGAGTGGACAGCCAAGAAAGAATCCTTGAGATCTTGAGATATCTTTGATGCAAAAAGGTGGTTTTATTAAAGCACAAGGACAGGCCCCATGGGCAGAAATAACTGTACTGGGGTCATGAGGAGTGGCCCATTATACACTTTCAAGTTGAGAGGGATTTAAGGATACTGAAAATCTCTAAGAAATTTTGGAAGCAAGGTTTTTAAAACCTTGAGAGGGCTAGGTATTGTTGGGAAAAGTTATTACCATCTAATAAAACCTTAGTCATGAGACCCTTCCAATAAATATGGGTGGGTCATATGCTTGGCAGATGATTGCCAACATGTATGTTGGGGAGTAGAGATTCCAAAAGAATTTATACACGTTAAAGTAGACTTACAGGATCCTGGGCATCAGGCTAAGATTATCTTTTGCCCTAAGCAAAGTATTAACATCCAGTCAGTTGAATTCTTTAAGAAATGTCACTCTACCTATTTCAAGGACATGTCAATGCGTTGTTAGTAGTAAGGATATTTATTTTTTCATTTGCCTTTGTTTTCCACAGCTTCCCCATCTATTTATTACCATGATATTTTTAGTTGGTCAAGTATGTGAATTATAAAAATAAATTTAAATTTAAATTATGTAGTTTTCTTCCACCTTTCTTTCAACTTTGATTCTAGTTTGAGAGCTACAGGTAAAAATAGTGCTATAATCATTTTGGTCATTTTCAAAGCATCTCTTTGTTGCTTAATACTCATCCTCTAGTGTTTTTATTATGAAGGGTTCATGGGTACATAATTCTCTGAATTCCTTCATGTTTTCAACTATTTTCCTAGAGCTTGATACCTGAATTACATTTAGCTTCAGTAACAACCCTTACTCCACATTTTCCTTCTTTGAGTTTCTTTTTTTTTTTAAGATTTTATTTGTTTATTCATGAGAGACACAGTGAGAGAAAGGCAGAGACACAGGCAGAGAGAGACATAGGCTCCATGCAGGGAGCCTGATGTGGGACTCAATTCTGGGACTCCAGGATCATGCCCTGGGCCAAAGGCAGACGTTCAACCACTGAGCCACCCAGGTGTCCCCTTCCTTGAGTTTCTTAATGCTACCCTGTCTTGATGAGTCTGATGCCAACCTGATTTTCTGTCTTTTTAAATGCCTTTTCTTTTTACCTCAAGTTCTAAAGAATGTATTCTTCAAGGCTAACAGATTTCTCTTTCTTTTCTTTTCTTTTTCTTTCTTTCTTTCTTTCTTTCTTTCTTTCTTTCTTTCTTTCTCTAACAGTTTTATAAAATAACTCATCAAATTGTTCAGGATTTAATTTTCCAGGTATATGACAGATCTTTTCAATATGTAAATTTAGGATTTCTCTTTTAATTGCAGGAAACTTGTCCTGATTTGCAGTTTTAAATATTAGTTCTGTTTCATTGCTTTTGCTTCTCCAGAAACTGCAATAAGACATATGTTAGATGTTTTTGTCTGTTTCCTGTAGTGATGTCTGACTCTGATTCACTTTACCTTTTTTAAAAAAATGCCTGTGGTATTTTTTGGATCTTTTCAATTCTATTCTCTATGTCTCCTGCCATGCTGAATTTCAGTCTCATATGCATTCTCTGGTGGTAGCCTTTAATTGGTCTGTAGTTTTTAGATAATTTTTCTTTATTTTTCAATATTTCTCCTGTGTTTTCATCAGGTCTAATTTAACATCTTCCTATTGTTTACCTATTTTGACCCTCGGTGTTTTAAATTTATAATTCTGATGTCTATATCTGCAGTTTAAACTCTCGTTAATGTTTTGTTTCCTCTGATTCATGACCAGATTTTAAAGTTTGCTTGCTATTGCTGAGAATGGCTAAAAATTTATGCAAATGAATAGCTTTCTATATATATTGGAATTTTATTTTTCTTTTTCATGTTTTTCTGCCTTGGATTTTCCTGAATCATAGCAGGTGATCCTACGTAGTGGGGAGAGAGAGCCTTTTGTGTGGCTCACCAGATTTCTCAGATCAAGGGCTTCCTCTTATGTTGTTTATGGTGAAGGGAGGGTTCTTTTTTCAAGTGGCATCTTTCCTTTGTCTGTCTTCTAACTCTTAATTACTATTGTTTTTTTGAGCCCTTAGCTTTAAAGACTTCTTTCTTTTCTCCTCTTCTTCTCCTTCTCCTCCTGCACTTCCTCTTCCTTCTCCTCATCCTCTTTCTCCCCCAATCCTCTCCTTCTCCTTCTTCTTTCTGACAACCAGTGCTCTGCTTTGCTAGCTTCAGACCTTCTCTCAGTACTTTCTGTTCAGGTTGGGGCCTTTCAACCTTGGAAGTAAACTCTAGTTGATGCTATCTATGTTCTACCATTATTAAGCACCTCTTTATACTCCCCTCTCCTTTGAGATGCCCTCAACTCCACTATGAGATCCAGAGCCATCTATCCTAGTCATCGGAGTCTCAGTCTTCTCTGTCCCTCTAAACACTATAGATGTGGGCCCGGTGATACTTATGGTTTGCAGAAGGTCTGTGTAGATGTCAATGTATACAGCCACTGTTTTCCTAGCTCTTTTCCACCCCCACTGGTTCCCCATTGAGCTTAAATGCTACCCAATTCTAAGATCATCAATGCAAATTAAAAATCCTTTAGTCCACATCACACCCTGCTGAGGGAGGTATGGTTGGACACAGCTGAAAGTGAGGACCAGACTCGCCTGATTTCCTAGTACTTGGGGATCTAGTGCCTGCTTTCCCAGGGGTACTGCCACTTCCAGTTCCAGGGGTTGCTTCAAACAAGACCTTAGGTATGGCTTAATTTTACAATAAAAAAACAAGTTAGCTAATTAAAATATGAACCTGATCATCTTTGGAGGATGGTTTGTGTAAGGACAAATAAACATTTAAAATAAGAGGCTTAATTCTCTCTGGTGGAAATAAGGAGAGACACCCCCCTTCCTTTTCTTAGACCATTTGCTTTAGAAAACTTGTCATTTTAGATTTTTTTATCTGTCTTTAAAATGTATGTAAATCTTTTTTAAAAATATGAATAGATCTCTTCCAGCTTGATGACCCAGGAAGGTCTTTCCCAAGACTCTAGGAGCTGTATCCTAGAAATGTAAACATGAATGGAGATAGTACCCTTATCTCCCTCTAGTTACAAACCTTCCTCCCTTTGGAGTTTATTTTGCCCTTGTATAAAGCTAGTTAAATAATCAAATTGTCACTCCAATTACCAGGTGAATTTAGGATAAACTGTGTTTAATAAATGGTGTTTTAAAGTCCCCTCACTTGAGAACTAGTAATCATTTTTCTTGAAAAAATATATGTAAAGCATTGTCTGCTTGTGAGATTCCTGTCTTTACAATCTTAGTGAATTGCCAGTAATTTGCATCCTTTCTAGTTTAGTACTTATTCAATTATAAAACTCTTTTCTTTCTCTAGTCTTGGGACCTGGGCTTCTGGTTCCAGAGAGGTTTTTGTTTTCAATTCTATGACCCCAACAGCTGAAATATGACTGCTCTTTATTGCCATGAAATTCAACATATCCTACAATTTCACTCAGTTCACTAATGTTGTGAGTTTTTGCCCAAGTTAAAGCACATGTAGTCATACTGCACTTATCATAATATCATATTATTTCCAAAATAGAATAACTCTGCTGTTTTAAACTCCAATTTATTGGTTCTCTTACTAGAATTTCCTCTGAGTTCCCATTCAAAAGCCTGTCATGGAACATTTCCTTGATTTTGATTTATGTGTGCCCTATCTGGAATTTGCCTTTGCATGTATATAAATATTCATTTCTCTTGCTCAAAAATCAAGTTCTAAGAGAACAAGTACATGACTATTCTGTTCTCTCGAGTACTCAGTATGATGTCATGTACACAACAAAAAGCTCTTGATTTATTTCTGATCTCCAGTTTTGACATTACACAAAAAATAATAATTAAATTCCTCAGGACACATTGTCTCTATAAAATTTTGAGTAAAGAAATCACATTTTCATTGTCTGGATTTATTCTGATTGTGCTCATTCGGCTCCAAAAGTGCTGTCATCAGTAGCTACAACAGTGGCTACAAACCCCTCTTCTGCTGATCCCAATTGAAAAGAACAATGGCTATCAGTCCGCAATGGAGTTGCCAGATTTAGTGAATAATAACACAAGACACTGAGTATATTTGAATTCCAGATAAATAACAATCACATCTCAATGGGACATTCTTTTACTAAGAAGGTATTCCTTATTTATGTGAAGTTCACATTTCAATGGCATCTTGCACCTTTATCTGGCAATTATAGTATCTAAGACAGTTGAGACAGTTGAGATAAAAATGATCAAACTACTCTTCTTCACTTGTCCTAAAATCACAGCAATTAAAACCACAGCATTGTTAAGTTCACTTAAACTTCTCATGAAAACTTTAGGTCACAGCTAAGCATATGGTAGAGCAATACCAAATAGCCCAGGTGAGCTGATGCCAGTGAAAGTTGATCTAGTTGTGATGGCATCAATAGCTCCAGTGGTACTTCCAACAGGCACTCCTGTTACACTAGTAGATAAACAGTACTGGTACATCATATATATTACTGTAGATTTAAAATGGTATATTAGTAGTTTTAAAAGGAAACATATAGAAGCCAGTAAAGGAAATATATTATTAAAATGGTCGACAGTTTTTATATCCATCTACATCACTCTTGTATATTGGGTTCTGATAAAAGAGACTTCTCATTGTTTTGTTTTACATGTATGGCTCTTACAAAAGTCATGGTCTGAATGAAATTCTAAACCAATTCAACATGATTGAGATGGTATCATTTCATTGCTTGGAGTACTAGATTTGAAACGGCCAGTGATCAAGTTCTTCTAGTCAAAATATATAATTGTGTATTATAGGGGCAGCCCGGGAGGCTCAGCGGTTTAGCGCTGCCTTCAGCCCAGGCCCTGATCCTGGAGACCCGGGATCAAGTCCCACGTCAGGCTCCCTGCATGGAACCTGCTTCTCCCTCTGCCTGTGTCTCTGCTTCTCTCTCTCTCTCTCTCTCTCTCTCCCTCTCTCTCTCTGTGTGTCTCTCATGAATAAATAAAATCTTTTAAAAAATTGTGTATTATGAGATATTTAAATAAGGAGAAGTGTTGGTGTTATACCCTGTTTTAAAGTACTTTCCAAATAAACATTGATGACATTGTTTCATGTATTTGATTATTTCTGGACTTATTTCTGGATTATTTCTGGACTCATATTTGTAGCCAAGAGGTCAATTCAAAACAGTATCACACCCAAGACTCAGGTGCAGAAGCCAAAAGGTGGGAATTTAGGACTGCAAAATACACCATGTCTGAGCTAATGTGAGAGAAACAAGATATGAGGTTCACCACAATAAGAAGAGTCAGTTCATGAAGCTGTGCACACGTACATCATCAATAATGAAATCTTAAGAAGACATTAGAAACTACCCTAAGATGAGTAGAGAGAGGATTTAGATGTTTCATGTCCATACCTTGTCTGACGCCCAAGGATGAACTTGGAGCAGTTGGGACACCACTTGTGTCCTCAAACCCCGATGCTTTTCTGAAGGACTCTGAACCTTCTGAGGTCACTGAAAAAAAGTGGAGAAAGGCATTTATTTCCAAATAGCAAGATTCTGATTATCACACTTTATATATGACAAAACGAATATTATTTATATAAAAGATCTATACAAATTAGAGTACGCTACTAAAAAGCACATATAGGGGGCAGCCTAGGTGGTTCAGCGGTTTAGCGCTGCCTTCAGTCCAGGGCCTTATCCTGGACACCCGAGATCGAGTCCCACGTCAGGCTCCCTGCATGGAGCCTGCTTCTCCTTCTGCCTGTGTCTCTGCCTCTCTCACTTTCTGTGTCTCTCAAGAATAAATAAAATCTTAAAAAAATAAAATAAAAAACACCTTGAAAGATCAAGGCAAACAAAAGCCATAGATATTGACTTCTACTGAGTAAAAATATCACTACGATTCAACATTTGGAGATGGAATCTCAAGGACATGCCCCTACAATATCTGTAAATGCACTAATCTGCATGGAAGCAACCAAGTTTCTGGGTTTGTGCTGCTCTAGGGGATATCATTTGGCAAGTTACTGTCATGTAAACTCTCATTTCTTCCAGACAGAATTTGCAAAATACATATTATATCAACTGGTTGGCAAGAGAAAACCAAAGGAAAAAAAGGAACTCAGGCACCAGTTTATGAATCCAGAAAGAGCAATCCCATGGTGGTTACTAAAACAGTGACTTTTCACGGTTGCCACAGGACCTCTGGCTTGTCCTGAAAGCAATCAGAAGGACTGGAGGATTTTAGTTGGTTGAGGACTTTGTGATGAAAGGGTTTCTGGAGGTTCCCCAAGTCTCACTCTGGACTTCAGGGAACATTGGGACAGATGTGAGAGGAAAGAGAGGAAAAGGTGTCCACCGTGCAACATGTCGGTTGCTGAGAGTGCTTGTTCATACAGTGCACTGGGCTCCTCCACAGCTTCTGACTGTTCCCGAAAACGTGCATTTCCCCAAAGTTCCCATGAAGCTTAATGTTCTAGTCTGGGAAACACCCTTTGAACAGCTCTAGGTTAGGTGAAGATGAGCTAGGGGAACAACTGCAGGGATTATTAGGACAGTTGACAGCCCAGTAAAATCACAGGGAAAAGGGATGCTGATGAGAGGAACCTTAAGAGGGAGTCAAAATGGGTGACTGGCTGCATAAGGGGTGGGAGGGAACTCGGGCTTCTTGGGTTGTCAACAAAATCAACTCTACTTAGAGAATGTCCATAAGTTTTGTGCTTAAACAAAGAGGAATTGAAATGTAGGCCATGAGGCACTGGAGATGCCTATTCTCCTTGCTTCCGCTAAAAGGCATGCTCCAGTGAAGCTAGGTCCTATACTAGAAGTCAGGGCTATTCAGAGGAGAGGAAGTGTTCTGGGTTATAATCCAGCCACTGTTAGTCCAGACGCCATGCTTTCCATTCATACATCTAGAGAGAAAGGGACCTTCCCAAACTATGGTATTTGTGTGAATTAAATTCAACCATTTACATTGGAACATTAGCCCAAGCATAGGGTGCCATATAAATATAAGTGAATCAGGAAATATGTAAAATATACCTATCACTTAAGGAAGTCCCAAAGTCATCCATAGGCTGACTTTGCCATAGCACTAAACCACTTTAGCAAATAAGACAGGGAAGAAGTGATACAACCCGGCAAAGGAGGACTACTGGAAAAATGAGGCTGGGAAAAGCCATAGCAGTTCTCTTAAATTTTGCTCCAACTCTTCAGAAAGCTATGTTGAGTGCTGCCTTTTTCTTTAGGGTGACACAAACAGTAAAGCTTGCTCCAAAGTCTGTCAGTGCCGACAAATCTCCGGCCAAGGCCTCACATGTCATTGGCTTCTCAACCGTGATAGTGAGCAGCAGCGTGGCCTAATGCCCATCGCTTAGGCGTGGAGGGTTGAATGGCTTCTGAACTCCACTCACCTGCTAGGTGCCCAGGACTGGTGAAGCCAGGGCCCCCTGCGGTCCTGCCCACGCTGCCAGCTTCCAGGGTCGTGGCCACCGGACTCCCGCCAACACCTGACACAAACACACAAGGGACCTCTCACCTCAAATACACTGGCATTGGACTCCCCAAGGGGGATTTCGCAGTTGCTTCACATGTGCCCACCACAGAACATGGAAGCGTGGATCCATGGACTCTCTGTCCAGGGTCGGCGAACCCTTTCCTCCAATACGACCTCCCTGCAAGGTTTGCTTTTCCTCCAAGGCTTTCCTGGTGGGCTTCGTTGCCTTTAATTTCATTGATTGATGGATGGATTGATTGACTTCATTACATATTTGCTACTTTATTAAGTCATTCCCAGTTATTTATTCATTTATTTTCCCACATATTTATCGACTCGCCTATTGATCTCTCTATGTCTCTGGTTATTGATTATTGGAATCTTTGTGGCCTGTGTCTCGATTTGGGGCCACCTGCATAGACCTCTATTGGAGTCAATGAGGTTGCTTGCAAAGGAAGGGAACCTTGGGCCCTGACAACCCTGTCGCTCAGGGATGAGAGTCACTGGGAAGAAATGTAATGACACAGCCACTTGCTCCTTTCACCTCACACACGCAAGGAGCACAAGGTATCCTGAGAGAGAGGCATGGTTCTGTCTTCTCTCATCGTATTTCTTTCAGTCAGGGCTCGATGGCATTTAGTGAATTCTGGGATCGATTCTTTATCGGGAGGGGATGGAAAGGAAGGAAAGAAACCTGGAGACCCTGCTAGAGCCAGCCCATCAGACCTGGTCAAAGACAAGTTAAGGTCAAGTCAGGTCTGCTAGGCCCGTCGATTTGTGCCGAAACCTTGCCACATTACTTGTCTGCAACGCTCTGTCCGAAGCCGTCCTCCTATGCCCTATCAGTACTTCCTGAAGAAGCCAAAGCGAATACTAATTGGAAATAGGACATGTGTTTGTTTTGGGACCTCCAAAGCCAGCAAGGAAGATACTAACCTGTCCCAGAAGGTTCACTCCGAACACCTAGAGTGGTTCCTGCGCACAATAAAAGAGAAATGAGGGTCAAGAAAAGTGGTGACCCAGTCCGGGAAGTGTCTGACTCTTGATGTGGGCTGGGGTCATGACCTCAGGCTAGTGGGATCAAGGCCCTCAGGGGGCAGCCCACTGTGCATGGAGCCTGATGAAGATTATCTCCCTCTCTCCCTCTGCATCTCTACAACCAACTCTACCACCACAAGAAAACCAACCGGACTGGGCTCCCAAGAGGGAAGTCACTTGTTCAAGAGAGCTGAAAGGTAGTACCAAGGCTGGAACAAAAAGACAAGTCACCCAGTAACCTGGACACCAACCCATAAGGCCTCTGAGGTCACGCTGCCTCAATGGATCATGATGAACCTCACAGCGTGTTTGGACTATCCATTCAACAAGTGCATGGAACGCTTCCAGATTACACTAGAGTAAGGAGCAGCTTAGGAGCAAATAAGTCATAAAGTGTTCTTTCCACCTCACTGCAGAAAATGCATACAATCCATAGGGAAAGTAGTTCAAGAACACTTTTTTAAAATTTTTTATAATAAATTTATTTTTTATTGGTGATCAATTTACCAACATACAGAATAACACCCAGTGCTCATCCCGTCAAGTGCCTCCCTCACTTTTCTGTGAGAATTCCGCAAATCAGTGGCAAACTACTCACATCTCAGCTGACAGTTGAAACACACTACCATGAAGCAACCAAACATGGATAGAGTCAATTCACGAATAAAGGCCCTCCCACTTCACTAGGAATGACTCCCTCATGGCATTAGCCACTGGCAGCTGCCCAGAGGTCCCTGAGAAGAAGACATCGACTACATTGAAAGCCATACCTCCTCTGAACCGCAAGGTCGTCCCTGCCGTGCTGGGGTTTCCAAGTGTGCTCCCACTACCAGGTACTTCTATGAAGCCCCCGGAATGTTCTGGAGTTCCTGCCACAACAGCCAAAAACGGTTTTATTTGAGAATGACAACATCCTTCCTATATACGACACACATAATACATAGGACAGCAGGGAGCTTTCTAGCCTCAAAGCGGCTCAAAGGGACTCAAAGGATGTACTAAGTTAGATAGCTCATGAAGACCCCAAACACAGGGAGAGTCGGCTCATGAGGATGGGTGCTCCCACTTGACCAGGAGCGAATCCCTCCTGGAATAAGCCGCTGGCCGCTTGAAGACTGGCTTCGGAACTGTACTCACCTGCTATGGGCACAGGACTGGTGAAGCTGGGGCCCCCTGCGGTCCTGCCCACGCTGCCAGCTTCCAGGGTCGTGGCAACCGGACTCCTGCCAACACCTGACACAAACACACAAGGGACCTCTCACCTCAAACACACTGGCATTGGACTCCCCAAGGGGGATTTCACCCTTCCCTCACGTGTGCCCACCACAGAACGTGGAGGCGTGGTTCCACGGACTCTCTGTCCAGGGTCGGCGAACCCTTTCCTCCAATACGACCTCCCTGCAAGATTGGCTTTCCCTCCTGACTCTTTCCTGGTGGGCCTCAAGCCTTTCACTGGATCCATTGACGGATGGACTGGTTGCCTTCCTTCCTTAGGGGCCACTTTCTTCAGTCATGCCCATTGCTTTCCTCATTTCTTTCCTCGCCTAGTCATCGACTCGCCTGTCGATCTCTCTATGTCTCTGGTTATGGATAATTGGAATCTTTGTGGCGGCCTGCGTCTCGAAGTGGGGACACCCGCATCGTCCTCTGCTGCTCTCCATGAGGTTGCTTGCAAAGGAAAGGAACGTTGGGCCCTGACGACCCTGTCGCTCAGGGATGAGAGTCACTGGGAAGAGCTGTCATGACACAGCCACTAGCTCCTTTCACCTCACAACGCAAGCAGCACAAGGTATCCTGAGAGAGGGGCATCGTTGTGTCTACTCTCATCCTATTGCTTTCAGGCGGGGCTCAATGGGATGTTGTGAATTCTGGGATCGATTCTTTATCACGCGGGGATCGAAATGAAGGCAAGAAACCTGGAGACGCTGTTAGAGCCAGTCCGTAGGACCCGATCAAAGACAAGCTAATGTCAAGTCGGGTCCACTAGGCCCGTTGGTTCGTGCCGAATCCTCGCCACGTTACTTGTCTGCAACGCTCTGTCCCGAAGCCTTCCTCCTATGTCCTATCAGGGCTTCCTAACAGAGCCAACGGGACTTCTAGTGGGCAATGGCAGATGTGTTTGCTTTTGGAACTCCAAAGCCAGCAGGGAAGATACTCACCTGTCCCAGAAGGTTCACTCCGAGGACCTAGAGTGGTTCCTGCGCCCAAAGAAAAGAGGAATGATGGTCAAGAAGGGCGGTGACGCCGTCCGGGAAACGTCTGACTATTGTAGTGAGCTGGGGTCAGGAGCTCAGGCTGGTGAGATCAAGGCCCTTGGGAGGCAGCCTGCTCTGGGTGGAGCCTGCTGAAGGTCCTCTCTCCCTCTGTCCCTCTGCACCCGCAAACTCACCACCAGCTCCTCAAACAGCCCCCACACCCACCAGACCGGGCTCCCAAGAGGGAAGTCACTGATCCAGCCAGGAGAGCTGCACGGCACTGACCGGGCCGGCACCAAACAAACGCCAAGTCAACGAGGCCCCTGAGGTACACCCATATGGCCTCTGAGCACACGCTGCCCTGAGTTTCGTAGGGCGCCGCACAGCGTGCTTGGACTACCCGCTCACCACGGGCAGCATGGAACGCCTTCGAGACTAGACTCGAGAAAGGCGCAGCTCAGGAGCAAAGAAGTCACAAAACGTTCGTTCCTCCTCGGGACACCGAATGCACAGGATCCATAGGGATGGTGGTTGGAGAACACTTTCACGTGAGACTTCTCCAAAGGAGTGCGTGAGTGGCAAGCTACTCACGTCAGAGACAATGCGACAGACACGCTGCCCTGATGGCCCCAAACACATGGGTAGTCGGCTCATGAGGACGGGCCCTCCCACAGACCAGGAGCGACTCCCTCCCGGCATTAGCCACTGGCCGCTTGCCCGAGGTGCCTGAGGAGAAGCTCCCGACTTGGCATACCTGCTCTGCCTGCCAAGGTCGTGCCTGGGGCGCCGGAGTGTCCACCTGTGCTCTCACTGCCGGGTGCTGCTGTGAAGCCCTCGGAACCTCCTGGGGTCCCTGCCACGACAGCGGGGAAAGGCTTTGACCTCCAGGGTGGCAGCAGATTCCCGCAGACCACTCCCTTGGTGCGGAGGACAGCAGGGAGCTTCCTAGCCTCAAAGGGTCGCGGAGGGACTCCTAGCACGGCCACAGCTAGCTAGCTCATCTCCAAGGCCTACAATCAGCAGCTCAGTCTGGAGCGCGACGAGGGTCCCGCTCAGGGCCATTTCCTAGGGCCTCAAATGTCTCTCCTGACTGCTCTCGGGACCGCAGCCTGGTCCCTCCCGGGCTAGGGGCCATGGGGGTGCTGCCTTCTTTACCTCCTCTGGCACTTGCGGTCGGGCTGCCGGTTCCCCCTGAAGAAAACCGAAGAAGAGAGACAGCACATCAGCGGACACTCGAGACCTCAAACGCTTCCCAACCTGCCAACCAAGCCGTCCCGTCCAGACCAGGCAGCATTCGCGTTCCCAGGGCACAGACGTGGCACAGTGGCCCAGGGCACGGGGCTGGCGGGCAGCACGTCCCCGCGCCAAACCCAGGCCGCCGCAGCTAAGAGCGCTTCTCGCGGCATCTGGGGTCAGAGAGCAATTCCATCAACTTCCCCATCTGCCCTCTTTGGAGGCGTCGGGGCAAAGGCCGTGCTCCAGGAAGAGAGGGGCCCCTCTGTTCCACCGGGGAAGCCAAAGGCAACCTCAGCCATGCCTGCGTAGACATCAACCCGCCTGGCCGGCTGCACCTCACTTCTGCCACATCTCGGGCCAGGAACAACCAGCTCTGGATGGCGCTCCCCTGTGAACCCCCCTTGGAGGAGCCCTGCTCATACCCCCATCCATGCTGCCTCACGGCCGAAACAGACACGCAGCTGACCCTGTGGTGTGCATGACCCCATCCTTCTGATTCCACCTTGTGGAGTTGGAATCTCAATGATCACGCCCCGCCCCTGGCCCTAAGGGCCCCCATCCACCTGGAAGCCTCCCAGGCTCTGGCTTGGCACTGCTCTCCTGGAGGATAGCTCTAGGCACGAGCCTCCCGTGCAAACTCTCATCTCTTCCAGAGGGCAGCGGCAACACATGGTGAGTCTCCAGGGGTGTGGTAGGGATACCTCACAGACCAAGACCACGGCGGGCTCCGCCTTAGGGCATCAATCCCCAGAGAGCGGTCCCGTGCCACGTTGCCTCTCTGGAGCATGATGCAAAGGCACACGCCTGCTGCCAGAGACTCTCAGGGCTGACAAGTCTCCAGCCAAGGCTTCACATGTCCTTGGCTTGTCAACCGTGATCGCGAGCAGCAGCGTGGCCCGATGCCCGTCGCTTCGTTGTGGGAGCCAGACTGGCTTCGCAACTCCACTCACCTGCTACGCGCCCAGGACTGGTGAAGCCGGGGCCCCCTGCGGTCCTGCCCACGCTGCCAGCTTCCAGGGTCGTGGCAACCGGACTCCCGCCAACACCTGACACAAACACACAAGGGACCTCTCACCTCAAACACACTGGCATTGGACTCCCCAAGGGGGATTTCACCCTTCCCTCACGTGTGCCCACCACAGAACGTGGAGGAGGCGTGGTTCCACGGACTCTCTCTCCAGGGTCTGCGAACCCTTTCCTCCAATACGACCTCCCTGCAAGTTTGGCTTTCCCTCCTGACTCTTTCCTGGTGGGCCTCAAGCCTTTCACTGGATCCATTGACGGATGGACTGGTTGCCTTCCTTCCTTAGGGGCCACTTTCTTCAGTCATGCCCATTGCTTTCCTCATTTCTTTCCTCGCCTAGTCATCGACTCGCCTGTCGATCTCTCTATGTCTCTGGTTATGGATAATTGGAATCTTTGTGGCGGCCTGCGTCTCGAAGTGGGGACACCCGCATCGTCCTCTGCTGCTCTCCATGAGGTTGCTTGCAAAGGAAAGGAACGTTGGGCCCTGACGACCCTGTCGCTCAGGGATGAGAGTCACTGGGAAGAGCTGTCATGACACAGCCACTAGCTCCTTTCACCTCACAACGCAAGCAGCACAAGGTATCCTGAGAGAGGGGCATCGTTGTGTCTACTCTCATCCTATTGCTTTCAGGCGGGGCTCAATGGGATGTTGTGAATTCTGGGATCGATTCTTTATCACGCGGGGATCGAAATGAAGGCAAGAAACCTGGAGACGCTGTTAGAGCCGGTCCGTAGGACCCGATCAAAGACAAGCTAATGTCAAGTCGGGTCCACTAGGCCCGTTGGTTCGTGCTGAATCCTCGCCACGTTACTTGTCTGCAACGCTCTGTCCCGAAGCCTTCCTCCTATGTCCTATCAGGGCTTCCTAACAGAGCCAACGGGACTTCTAGTGGGCAATGGCAGATGTGTTTGCTTTTGGAACTCCAAAGCCAGCAGGGAAGATACTCACCTGTCCCAGAAGGTTCACTCCGAGGACCTAGAGTGGTTCCTGCGCCCAAAGAAAAGAGGAATGATGGTCAAGAAGGGCGGTGACGCCGTCCGGGAAACGTCTGACTATTGTTGTGAGCTGGGGTCAGGAGCTCAGGCTGGTGAGATCAAGGCCCTTGGGAGGCAGCCTGCTCTGGGTGGAGCCTGCTGAAGGTCCTCTCTCCCTCTGTCCCTCTGCACCCGCAAACTCACCACCAGCTCCTCAAACAGCCCCCACACCCACCAGACCGGGCTCCCAAGAGGGAAGTCACTGATCCAGCCAGGAGAGCTGCACGGCACTGACCGAGCCGGCACCAAACAAACGCCAAGTCAACGAGGCCCCTGAGGTACACCCATATGGCCTCTGAGCACACGCTGCCCTGAGTTTCGTAGGGCGCCGCACAGCGTGCTTGGACTACCCGCACACCACGGGAAGCATGGAACGCCTTCGAGACTAGACTCGAGAAAGGCGCAGCTCAGGAGCAAAGAAGTCACAAAGCGTTCGTTCCTCCTCGGGACACCGAATGCACAGGATCCATAGGGATGGTGGTTGGAGAACACTTTTCCGTGAGACTTCTCCAAAGGAGTGAGTGAGTGGCAAGCTACTCACGTCAGAGACAATGCGACAGACACGCTGCCCTGATGGCCCCAAACACATGGGTAGTCGGCTCATGAGGACGGGCCCTCCCACAGACCAGGAGCGACTCCCTCCCGGCATTAGCCACTGGCCGCTTGCCCGAGGTGCCTGAGGAGAAGCTCCCGACTTGGCATACCTGCTCTGCCTGCCAAGGTCGTGCCTGGGGCGCCGGAGTGTCCACCTGTGCTCTCACTGCCGGGTGCTGCTGTGAAGCCCTCGGAACCTCCTGGGGTCCCTGCCACGACAGCGGGGAAAGGCTTTGACCTCCAGGGTGGCAGCAGATTCCCGCAGACCACTCCCTTGGTGCGGAGGACAGCAGGGAGCTTCCTAGCCTCAAAGGGTCGCGGAGGGACTCCTAGCACGGCCACAGCTAGCTAGCTCATCTCCAAGGCCTACAATCAGCAGCTCAGTCTGGAGCGCGACGAGGGTCCCGCTCAGGGTCATTTCCTAGGGCCTCAAATGTCTCTCCTGACTGCTCTCGGGACCGCAGCCTGGTCCCTCCCGGGCTAGGGGCCATGGGGGTGCTGCCTTCTTTACCTCCTCTGGCACTTGCGGTCGGGCTGCCGGTTCCCCCTGAAGAAAACCGAAGAAGAGAGACAGCACATCAGCGGACACTCGAGACCTCAAACGCTTCCCAACCTGCCAACCACGCCGTCCCGTCCAGACCAGGCAGCATTCGCGTTCCCAGGGCACAGACGTGGCACAGTGGCCCAGGGCACGGGGCTGGCGGGCAGCACGTCCCCGCGCCAAACCCAGGCCGCCGCAGCTAAGAGCGCTTCTCGCGGCATCTGGGGTCAGAGAGCAATTCCATCAACTTCCCCATCTGCCCTCTTTGGAGGCGTCGGGGCAAAGGCCGTGCTCCAGGAAGAGAGGGGCCCCTCTGTTCCACCGGGGAAGCCAAAGGCAACCTCAGCCATGCCTGCGTAGACATCAACCCGCCTGGCCGGCTGCACCTCACTTCTGCCACATCTCGGGCCAGGAACAACCAGCTCTGGATGGCGCTCCCCTGTGAACCCCCCTTGGAGGAGCCCTGCTCATACCCCCTGTCCATGCTGCCTCACAGCCGAAACAGACACGCAGCTGACCCTGTGGTGTGCATGACCCCATCCTTCTGATTCCACCTTGTGGAGTTGGAATCTCAATGATCACGCCCCGCCCCTGGCCCTAAGGGCCCCCATCCACCTGGAAGCCTCCCAGGCTCTGGCTTGGCACTGCTCTCCTGGAGGATAGCTCTAGGCACGAGCCTCCCGTGCAAACTCTCATCTCTTCCAGAGGGCAGCGGCAACACATGGTGAGTCTCCAGGGGTGTGGCACGGAGACCCCACAGACCAAGACCACGGCGGGCTCCGCCTTAGGGCATCAATCCCCAGAGAGCGGTCCCGTGCCACGTTGCCTCTCTGGAGCATGATGCAAAGGCACACGCCTGCTGCCAGAGACTCTCAGGGCTGACAAGTCTCCAGCCAAGGCTTCACATGTCCTTGGCTTGTCAACCGTGATCGCGAGCAGCAGCGTGGCCCGATGCCCGTCGCTTCGTTGTGGGAGCCAGACTGGCTTCGCAACTCCACTCACCTGCTACGCGCCCAGGACTGGTGAAGCCGGGGCCCCCTGCGGTCCTGCCCACGCTGCCAGCTTCCAGGGTCGTGGCAACCGGACCCCCGCCAACACCTGACACAAACACACAAGGGACCTCTCACCTCAAACACACTGGCATTGGACTCCCCAAGGGGGATTTCACCATCCCTCACGTGTGCCCACCACAGAACGTGGAGGAGGCGTGGTTCCACAGACTCTCTCTCCATGGTCTGCGAACCCTTTCCTCCAATACGACCTCCCTGCAAGTTTGGCTTTCCCTCCTGACTCTTTCCTGGTGGGCCTCAAGCCTTTCACTGGATCCATTGACGGATGGACTGGTTGCCTTCCTTCCTTAGGGGCCACTTTCTTCAGTCATGCCCATTGCTTTCCTCATTTCTTTCCTCGCCTAGTCATCGACTCGCCTGTCGATCTCTCTATGTCTCTGGTTATGGATAATTGGAATCTTTGTGGCGGCCTGCGTCTCGAAGTGGGGACACCCGCATCGTCCTCTGCTGCTCTCCATGAGGTTGCTTGCAAACGAAAGGAACGTTGGGCCCTGACGACCCTGTCGCTCAGGGATGAGAGTTACTGGGAAGAGCTGTCATGACACAGCCACTAGCTCCTTTCACCTCACAACGCAAGGAGCACAAGGTATCCTGAGAGAGGGGCATCGTTGTGTCTACTCTCATCCTATTGCTTTCAGGCGGGGCTCAATGGGATGTTGTGAATTCTGGGATCGATTCTTTATCACGCGGGGATCGAAATGAAGGGAAGAAACCTGGAGACGCTGTTAGAGCCGGTCCGTAGGACCCGATCAAAGACAAGCTAATGTCAAGTCGGGTCCACTAGGCCCGTTGGTTCGTGCCGAATCCTCGCCACGTTACTTGTCTGCAACGCTCTGTCCCGAAGCCTTCCTCCTATGTCCTATCAGGGCTTCCTAACAGAGCCAACGGGACTTCTAGTGGGCAATGGCAGATGTGTTTGCTTTTGGAACTCCAAAGCCAGCAGGGAAGATACTCACCTGTCCCAGAAGGTTCACTCCGAGGACCTAGAGTGGTTCCTGCGCCCAAAGAAAAGAGGAATGATGGTCAAGAAGGGCGGTGACGCCGTCCGGGAAACGTCTGACTATTGTTGTGAGCTGGGGTCAGGAGCTCAGGCTGGTGAGATCAAGGCCCTTGGGAGGCAGCCTGCTCTGGGTGGAGCCTGCTGAAGGTCCTCTCTCCCTCTGTCCCTCTGCACCCGCAAACTCACCACCAGCTCCTCAAACAGCCCCCACACCCACCAGACCGGGCTCCCAAGAGGGAAGTCACTGATCCAGCCAGGAGAGCTGCACGGCACTGACCGGGCCGGCACCAAACAAACGCCAAGTCAACGAGGCCCCTGAGGTACACCCATATGGCCTCCTTGCACACGCTGCCCTGAGTTTCGTAGGGCGCCGCACAGCGTGCTTGGACTACCCGCTCACCACGGGCAGCATGGAACGCCTTCGAGACTAGACTCGAGAAAGGCGCAGCTCAGGAGCAAAGAAGTCACAAAACGTTCGTTCCTCCTCGGGACACCGAATGCACAGGATCCATAGGGATGGTGGTCGGAGAACACTTTTCCGTGAGACTTCTCCAAAGGAGTGCGTGAGTGGCAAGCTACTCACGTCAGAGACAATGCGACAGACACGCTGCCCTGATGGCCCCAAACACATGGGTAGTCGGCTCATGAGGACGGGCCCTCCCACAGACCAGGAGCGACTCCCTCCCGGCATTAGCCACTGGCCGCTTGCCCGAGGTGCCTGAGGAGAAGCTCCCGACTTGGCATACCTGCTCTGCCTGCCAAGGTCGTGCCTGGGGCGCCGGAGTGTCCACCTGTGCTCTCACTGCCGGGTGCTGCTGTGAAGCCCTCGGAACCTCCTGGGGTCCCTGCCACGACAGCGGGGAAAGGCTTTGACCTCCAGGGTGGCAGCAGATTCCCGCAGACCACTCCCTTGGCGCGGAGGACAGCAGGGAGCTTCCTAGCCTCAAAGGGTCGCGGAGGGACTCCTAGCACGGCCACAGCTAGCTAGCTCATCTCCAAGGCCTACAATCAGCAGCTCAGTCTGGAGCGCGACGTGGGTCCCGCTCAGGGCCATTTCCTAGGGCCTCAAAGGTCTCTCCTGACTGCTCTCGGGAACGCAGCCTGGTCCCTCCCGGGCTAGGGGCCATGGGGGTGCTGCCTTCTTTACCTCCTCTGGCACTTGCGGTCGGGCTGCCGGTTCCCCCTGAAGAAAACCGAAGAAGAGAGACAGCACATCAGCGGACACTCGAGACCTCAAACGCTTCCCAACCTGCCAACCAAGCCGTCCCGTCCAGACCAGGCAGCATTCGCGTTCCCAGGGCACAGACGTGGCACAGTGGCCCAGGGCACGGGGCTGGCGGGCAGCACGTCCCCGCGCCAAACCCAGGCCGCCGCAGCTAAGAGCGCTTCTCGCGGCATCTGGGGTCAGAGAGCAATTCCATCAACTTCCCCATCTGCCCTCTTTGGAGGCGTCGGGGCAAAGGCCGTGCTCCAGGAAGAGAGGGGCCCCTCTGTTCCACCGGGGAAGCCAAAGGCAACCTCAGCCATGCCTGCGTAGACATCAACCCGCCTGGCCGGCTGCACCTCACTTCTGCCACATCTCGGGCCAGGAACAACCAGCTCTGGATGGCGCTCCCCTGTGAACCCCCCTTGGAGGAGCCCTGCTCATACCCCCTGTCCATGCTGCCTCACGGCCGAAACAGACACGCAGCTGACCCTGTGGTGTGCATGACCCCATCCTTCTGATTCCACCTTGTGGAGTTGGAATCTCAATGATCACGCCCCGCCCCTGGCCCTAAGGGCCCCCATCCACCTGGAAGCCTCCCAGGCTCTGGCTTGGCACTGCTCTCCTGGAGGATAGCTCTAGGCACGAGCCTCCCGTGCAAACTCTCATCTCTTCCAGAGGGCAGCGGCAACACATGGTGAGTCTCCAGTGGTGTGGCACGGAGACCCCACAGACCAAGACCACGGCGGGCTCCGCCTTAGGGCATCAATCCCCAGAGAGCGGTCCCGTGCCACGTTGCCTCTCTGGAGCATGATGCAAAGGCACACGCCTGCTGCCAGAGACTCTCAGGGCTGACAAGTCTCCAGCCAAGGGCTCACATGTCCTTGGCTTGTCAACCGTGATCGCGAGCAGCAGCGTGGCCCGATGCCCGTCGCTTCGTTGTGGGAGCCAGACTGGCTTCGCAACTCCACTCACCTGCTACGCGCCCAGGACTGGTGAAGCCGGGGCCCCCTGCGGTCCTGCCCACGCTGCCAGCTTCCAGGGTCGTGGCAACCGGACTCCCGCCAACACCTGACACAAACACACAAGGGACCTCTCACCTCAAACACACTGGCATTGGACTCCCTAAGGGGGATTTCACCCTTCCCTCACGTGTGCCCACCACAGAACGTGGAGGAGGCGTGGTTCCACGGACTCTCTCTCCAGGGTCTGCGAACCCTTTCCTCCAATACGACCTCCCTGCAAGTTTGGCTTTCCCTCCTGACTCTTTCCTGGTGGGCCTCAAGCCTTTCACTGGATCCATTGACGGATGGACTGGTTGCCTTCCTTCCTTAGGGGCCACTTTCTTCAGTCATGCCCATTGCTTTCCTCATTTCTTTCCTCGCCTAGTCATCGACTCGCCTGTCGATCTCTCTATGTCTCTGGTTATGGATAATTGGAATCTTTGTGGTGGCCTGCGTCTCGAAGTGGGGACACCCGCATCGTCCTCTGCTGCTCTCCATGAGGTTGCTTGCAAAGGAAAGGAACGTTGGGCCCTGACGACCCTGTCGCTCAGGGATGAGAGTTACTGGGAAGAGCTGTCATGACACAGCCACTAGCTCCTTTCACCTCACAACGCAAGGAGCACAAGGTATCCTGAGAGAGGGGCATAGTTGTGTCTACTCTCATCCTATTGCTTTCAGGCGGGGCTCAATGGGATGTTGTGAATTCTGGGATCGATTCTTTATCACGCGGGGATCGAAATGAAGGCAAGAAACCTGGAGACGCTGTTAGAGCCAGTCCGTAGGACCCGATCAAAGACAAGCTAATGTCAAGTCGGGTCCACTAGGCCCGTTGGTTCGTGCCGAATCCTCGCCACGTTACTTGTCTGCAACGCTCTGTCCCGAAGCCTTCCTCCTATGTCCTATCAGGGCTTCCTAACAGAGCCAACGGGACTTCTAGTGGGCAATGGCAGATGTGTTTGCTTTTGGAACTCCAAAGCCAGCAGGGAAGATACTCACCTGTCCCAGAAGGTTCACTCCGAGGACCTAGAGTGGTTCCTGCGCCCAAAGAAAAGAGGAATGATGGTCAAGAAGGGCGGTGACGCCGTCCGGGAAACGTCTGACTATTGTTGTGAGCTGGGGTCAGGAGCTCAGGCTGGTGAGATCAAGGCCCTTGGGAGGCAGCCTGCTCTGGGTGGAGCCTGCTGAAGGTCCTCTCTCCCTCTGTCCCTCTGCACCCGCAAACTCACCACCAGCTCCTCAAACAGCCCCCACACCCACCAGACCGGGCTCCCAAGAGGGAAGTCACTGATCCAGCCAGGAGAGCTGCACGGCACTGACCGAGCCGACACCAAACAAACGCCAAGTCAACGAGGCCCCTGAGGTACACCCATATGGCCTCCTTGCACACGCTGCCCTGAGTTTCGTGGGGCGCCGCACAGCGTGCTTGGACTACCCGCACACCACGGGCAGCATGGAACGCCTTCGAGACTAGACTCGAGAAAGGCGCAGCTCAGGAGCAAAGAAGTCACAAAGCGTTCGTTCCTCCTCGGGGCACCGAATGCACAGGATCCATAGGGATGGTGGTCGGAGAACACTTTTCCGTGAGACTTCTCCAAAGGAGTGCGTGAGTGGCAAGCTACTCACGTCAGAGACAATGCGACAGACACGCTGCCCTGATGGCCCCAAACACATGGGTAGTCGGCTCATGAGGACGGGCCCTCCCACAGACCAGGAGCGACTCCCTCCCGGCATTAGCCACTGGCCGCTTGCCCGAGGTGCCTGAGGAGAAGCTCCCGACTTGGCATACCTGCTCTGCCTGCCAAGGTCGTGCCTGGGGCGCCGGAGTGTCCACCTGTGCTCTCACTGCCGGGTGCTGCTGTGAAGCCCTCGGAACCTCCTGGGGTCCCTGCCACGACAGCGGGGAAAGGCTTTGACCTCCAGGGTGGCAGCAGATTCCCGCAGACCACTCCCTTGGCGCGGAGGACAGCAGGGAGCTTCCTAGCCTCAAAGGGTCGCGGAGGGACTCCTAGCACGGCCACAGCTAGCTAGCTCATCTCCAAGGCCTACAATCAGCAGCTCAGTCTGGAGCGCGACGTGGGTCCCGCTCAGGGCCATTTCCTAGGGCCTCAAAGGTCTCTCCTGACTGCTCTCGGGACCGCAGCCTGGTCCCTCCCGGGCTAGGGGCCATGGGGGTGCTGCCTTCTTTACCTCCTCTGGCACTTGCGGTCGGGCTGCCGGTTCCCCCTGAAGAAAACCGAAGAAGAGAGACAGCACATCAGCGGACACTCGAGACCTCAAACGCTTCCCAACCTGCCAACCACGCCGTCCCGTCCAGACCAGGCAGCATTCGCGTTCCCAGGGCACAGACGTGGCACAGTGGCCCAGGGCACGGGGCTGGCGGGCAGCACGTCCCCGCGCCAAACCCAGGCCGCCGCAGCTAAGAGCGCTTCTCGCGGCATCTGGGGTCAGAGAGCAATTCCATCAACTTCCCCATCTGCCCTCTTTGGAGGCGTCGGGGCAAAGGCCGTGCTCCAGGAAGAGAGGGGCCCCTCTGTTCCACCGGGGAAGCCAAAGGCAACCTCAGCCATGCCTGCGTAGACATCAACCCGCCTGGCCGGCTGCACCTCACTTCTGCCACATCTCGGGCCAGGAACAACCAGCTCTGGATGGCGCTCCCCTGTGAACCCCCCTTGGAGGAGCCCTGCTCATACCCCCTGTCCATGCTGCCTCACGGCCGAAACAGACACGCAGCTGACCCTGTGGTGTGCATGACCCCATCCTTCTGATTCCACCTTGTGGAGTTGGAATCTCAATGATCACGCCCCGCCCCTGGCCCTAAGGGCCCCCATCCCCCTGGAAGCCTCCCAGGCTCTGGCTTGGCACTGCTCTCCTGGAGGATAGCTCTAGGCACGAGCCTCCCGTGCAAACTCTCATCTCTTCCAGAGGGCAGCGGCAACACATGGTGAGTCTCCAGGGGTGTGGCACGGAGACCCCACAGACCAAGACCACGGCGGGCTCCGCCTTAGGGCATCAATCCCCAGAGAGCGGTCCCGTGCCACGTTGCCTCTCTGGAGCATGATGCAAAGGCACACGCCTGCTGCCAGAGACTCTCAGGGCTGACAAGTCTCCAGCCAAGGGCTCACATGTCCTTGGCTTGTCAACCGTGATCGCGAGCAGCAGCGTGGCCCGATGCCCGTCGCTTCGTTGTGGGAGCCAGACTGGCTTCGCAACTCCACTCACCTGCTACGCGCCCAGGACTGGTGAAGCCGGGGCCCCCTGCGGTCCTGCCCACGCTGCCAGCTTCCAGGGTCGTGGCAACCGGACTCCCGCCAACACCTGACACAAACACACAAGGGACCTCTCACCTCAAACACACTGGCATTGGACTCCCCAAGGGGGATTTCACCCTTCCCTCACGTGTGCCCACCACAGAACGTGGAGGAGGCGTGGTTCCACGGACTCTCTCTCCAGGGTCTGCGAACCCTTTCCTCCAATACGACCTCCCTGCAAGTTTGGCTTTCCCTCCTGACTCTTTCCTGGTGGGCCTCAAGCCTTTCACTGGATCCATTGACGGATGGACTAGTTGCCTTCCTTCCTTAGGGGCCACTTTCTTCAGTCATGCCCATTGCTTTCCTCATTTCTTTCCTCGCCTAGTCATCGACTCGCCTGTCGATCTCTCTATGTCTCTGGTTATGGATAATTGGAATCTTTGTGGCGGCCTGCATCTCGAAGTGGGGACACCCGCATCGTCCTCTGCTGCTCTCCATGAGGTTGCTTGCAAAGGAAAGGAACATTGGGCCCTGACGACCCTGTCGCTCAGGGATGAGAGTCACTGGGAAGAACTGTCATGACACAGCCACTAGCTCCTTTCACCTCACAACGCAAGGAGCACGAGGTATCCTGAGAGAGGGGCATCGTTGTGTCTACTCTCATCCTATTGCTTTCAGGCGGGGCTCAATGGGATGTTGTGAATTCTGGGATCGATTCTTTATCACGCGGGGATCGAAATGAAGGCAAGAAACCTGGAGACGCTGTTAGAGCCAGTCCGTAGGACCCGATCAAAGACAAGCTAATGTCAAGTCGGGTCCACTAGGCCCGTTGGTTCGTGCCGAATCCTCGCCACGTTACTTGTCTGCAACGCTCTGTCCCGAAGCCTTCCTCCTATGTCCTATCAGGGCTTCCTAACAGAGCCAACGGGACTTCTAGTGGGCAATGGCAGATGTGTTTGCTTTTGGAACTCCAAAGCCAGCAGGGAAGATACTCACCTGTCCCAGAAGGTTCACTCCGAGGACCTAGAGTGGTTCCTGCGCCCAAAGAAAAGAGGAATGATGGTCAAGAAGGGCGGTGACGCCGTCCGGGAAACGTCTGACTATTGTTGTGAGCTGGGGTCAGGAGCTCAGGCTGGTGAGATCAAGGCCCTTGGGAGGCAGCCTGCTCTGGGTGGAGCCTGCTGAAGGTCCTCTCTCCCTCTGTCCCTCTGCACCCGCAAACTCACCACCAGCTCCTCAAACAGCCCCCACACCCACCAGACCGGGCTCCCAAGAGGGAAGTCACTGATCCAGCCAGGAGAGCTGCACGGCACTGACCGGGCCGGCACCAAACAAACGCCAAGTCAACGAGGCCCCTGAGGTACACCCATATGGCCTCTGAGCACACGCTGCCCTGAGTTTCGTAGGGCGCCGCACAGCGTGCTTGGACTACCCGCTCACCACGGGCAGCATGGAACGCCTTCGAGATTAGACTCGAGAAAGGCGCAGCTCAGGAGCAAAGAAGTCACAAAGCGTTCGTTCCTCCTCGGGACACCGAATGCACAGGATCCATAGGGATGGTGGTCGGAGAACACTTTTCCGTGAGACTTCTCCAAAGGAGTGCGTGAGTGGCAAGCTACTCACGTCAGAGACAATGCGACAGACACGCTGCCCTGATGGCCCCAAACACATGGGTAGTCGGCTCATGAGGACGGGCCCTCCCACAGACCAGGAGCGACTCCCTCCCGGCATTAGCCACTGGCCTCTTGCCCGAGGTGCCTGAGGAGAAGCTCCCGACTTGGCATACCTGCTCTGCCTGCCAAGGTCGTGCCTGGGGCGCCGGAGTGTCCACCTGTGCTCTCACTGCCGGTTGCTGCTGTGAAGCCCTCGGAACCTCCTGGGGTCCCTGCCACGACAGCGGGGAAAGGCTTTGACCTCCAGGGTGGCAGCAGATTCTCGCAGACCACTCCCTTGGCGCGGAGGACAGCAGGGAGCTTCCTAGCCTCAAAGGGTCGCGGAGGGACTCCTAGCACGGCCACAGCTAGCTAGCTCATCTCCAAGGCCTACAATCAGCAGCTCAGTCTGGAGCGCGACGTGGGTCCCGCTCAGGGCCATTTCCTAGGGCCTCAAAGGTCTCTCCTGACTGCTCTCGGGACCGCAGCCTGGTCCCTCCCGGGCTAGGGGCCATGGGGGTGCTGCCTTCTTTACCTCCTCTGGCACTTGCGGTCGGGCTGCCGGTTCCCCCTGAAGAAAACCGAAGAAGAGAGACAGCACATCAGCGGACACTCGAGACCTCAAACGCTTCCCAACCTGCCAACCACGCCGTCCCGTCCAGACCAGGCAGCATTCGCGTTCCCAGGGCACAGACGTGGCACAGTGGCCCAGGGCACGGGGCTGGCGGGCAGCACGTCCCCGCGCCAAACCCAGGCCGCCGCAGCTAAGAGCGCTTCTCGCGGCATCTGGGGTCAGAGAGCAATTCCATCAACTTCCCCATCTGCCCTCTTTGGAGGCGTCGGGGCAAAGGCCGTGCTCCAGGAAGAGAGGGGCCCCTCTGTTCCACCGGGGAAGCCAAAGGCAACCTCAGCCATGCCTGCGTAGACATCAACCCGCCTGGCCGGCTGCACCTCACTTCTGCCACATCTCGGGCCAGGAACAACCAGCTCTGGATGGCGCTCCCCTGTGAACCCCCCTTGGAGGAGCCCTGCTCATACCCCCTGTCCATGCTGCCTCACGGCCGAAACAGACACGCAGCTGACCCTGTGGTGTGCATGACCCCATCCTTCTGATTCCACCTTGTGGAGTTGGAATCTCAATGATCACGCCCCGCCCCTGGCCCTAAGGGCCCCCATCCCCCTGGAAGCCTCCCAGGCTCTGGCTTGGCACTGCTCTCCTGGAGGATAGCTCTAGGCACGAGCCTCCCGTGCAAACTCTCATCTCTTCCAGAGGGCAGCGGCAACACATGGTGAGTCTCCAGGGGTGTGGCACGGAGACCCCACAGACCAAGACCACGGCGGGCTCCGCCTTAGGGCATCAATCCCCAGAGAGCGGTCCCGTGCCACGTTGCCTCTCTGGAGCATGATGCAAAGGCACACGCCTGCTGCCAGAGACTCTCAGGGCTGACAAGTCTCCAGCCAAGGGCTCACATGTCCTTGGCTTGTCAACCGTGATCGCGAGCAGCAGCGTGGCCCGATGCCCGTCGCTTCGTTGTGGGAGCCAGACTGGCTTCGCAACTCCACTCACCTGCTACGCGCCCAGGACTGGTGAAGCCGGGGCCCCCTGCGGTCCTGCCCACGCTGCCAGCTTCCAGGGTCGTGGCAACCGGACTCCCGCCAACACCTGACACAAACACACAAGGGACCTCTCACCTCAAACACACTGGCATTGGACTCCCCAAGGGGGATTTCACCCTTCCCTCACGTGTGCCCACCACAGAACGTGGAGGAGGCGTGGTTCCACGGACTCTCTCTCCAGGGTCTGCGAACCCTTTCCTCCAATACGACCTCCCTGCAAGTTTGGCTTTCCCTCCTGACTCTTTCCTGGTGGGCCTCAAGCCTTTCACTGGATCCATTGACGGATGGACTGGTTGCCTTCCTTCCTTAGGGGCCACTTTCTTCAGTCATGCCCATTGCTTTCCTCATTTCTTTCCTCGCCTAGTCATCGACTCGCCTGTCGATCTCTCTATGTCTCTGGTTATGGATAATTGGAATCTTTGTGGCGGCCTGCGTCTCGAAGTGGGGACACCCGCATCGTCCTCTGCTGCTCTCCATGAGGTTGCTTGCAAAGGAAAGGAACGTTGGGCCCTGACGACCCTGTCGCTCAGGGATGAGAGTCACTGGGAAGAACTGTCATGACACAGCCACTAGCTCCTTTCACCTCACAACGCAAGGAGCACGAGGTATCCTGAGAGAGGGGCATCGTTGTGTCTACTCTCATCCTATTGCTTTCAGGCGGGGCTCAATGGGATGTTGTGAATTCTGGGATCGATTCTTTATCACGCGGGGATCGAAATGAAGGCAAGAAACCTGGAGACGCTGTTAGAGCCGGTCCGTAGGACCCGATCAAAGACAAGCTAATGTCAAGTCGGGTCCACTAGGCCCGTTGGTTCGTGCCGAATCCTCGCCACGTTACTTGTCTGCAACGCTCTGTCCCGAAGCCTTCCTCCTATGTCCTATCAGGGCTTCCTAACAGAGCCAACGGGACTTCTAGTGGGCAATGGCAGATGTGTTTGCTTTTGGAACTCCAAAGCCAGCAGGGAAGATACTCACCTGTCCCAGAAGGTTCACTCCGAGGACCTAGAGTGGTTCCTGCGCCCAAAGAAAAGAGGAATGATGGTCAAGAAGGGCGGTGACGCCGTCCGGGAAACGTCTGACTATTGTTGTGAGCTGGGGTCAGGAGCTCAGGCTGGTGAGATCAAGGCCCTTGGGAGGCAGCCTGCTCTGGGTGGAGCCTGCTGAAGGTCCTCTCTCCCTCTGTCCCTCTGCACCCGCAAACTCACCACCAGCTCCTCAAACAGCCCCCACACCCACCAGACCGGGCTCCCAAGAGGGAAGTCACTGATCCAGCCAGGAGAGCTGCACGGCACTGACCGGGCCGGCACCAAACAAACGCCAAGTCAACGAGGCCCCTGAGGTACACCCATATGGCCTCTGAGCACACGCTGCCCTGAGTTTCGTAGGGCGCCGCACAGCGTGCTTGGACTACCCGCTCACCACGGGCAGCATGGAACGCCTTCGAGACTAGACTCGAGAAAGGCGCAGCTCAGGAGCAAAGAAGTCACAAAGCGTTCGTTCCTCCTCGGGGCACCGAATGCACAGGATCCATAGGGATGGTGGTCGGAGAACACTTTTCCGTGAGACTTCTCCAAAGGAGTGCGTGAGTGGCAAGCTACTCACGTCAGAGACAATGCGACAGACACGCTGCCCTGATGGCCCCAAACACATGGGTAGTCGGCTCATGAGGACGGGCCCTCCCACAGACCAGGAGCGACTCCCTCCCGGCATTAGCCACTGGCCGCTTGCCCGAGGTGCCTGAGGAGAAGCTCCCGACTTGGCATACCTGCTCTGCCTGCCAAGGTCGTGCCTGGGGCGCCGGAGTGTCCACCTGTGCTCTCACTGCCGGGTGCTGCTGTGAAGCCCTCGGAACCTCCTGGGGTCCCTGCCACGACAGCGGGGAAAGGCTTTGACCTCCAGGGTGGCAGCAGATTCCCGCAGACCACTCCCTTGGCGCGGAGGACAGCAGGGAGCTTCCTAGCCTCAAAGGGTCGCGGAGGGACTCCTAGCACGGCCACAGCTAGCTAGCTCATCTCCAAGGCCTACAATCAGCAGCTCAGTCTGGAGCGCGACGTGGGTCCCGCTCAGGGCCATTTCCTAGGGCCTCAAAGGTCTCTCCTGACTGCTCTCGGGACCGCAGCCTGGTCCCTCCCGGGCTAGGGGCCATGGGGGTGCTGCCTTCTTTACCTCCTCTGGCACTTGCGGTCGGGCTGCCGGTTCCCCCTGAAGAAAACCGAAGAAGAGAGACAGCACATCAGCGGACACTCGAGACCTCAAACGCTTCCCAACCTGCCAACCACGCCGTCCCGTCCAGACCAGGCAGCATTCGCGTTCCCAGGGCACAGACGTGGCACAGTGGCCCAGGGCACGGGGCTGGCGGGCAGCACGTCCCCGCGCCAAACCCAGGCCGCCGCAGCTAAGAGCGCTTCTCGCGGCATCTGGGGTCAGAGAGCAATTCCATCAACTTCCCCATCTGCCCTCTTTGGAGGCGTCGGGGCAAAGGCCGTGCTCCAGGAAGAGAGGGGCCCCTCTGTTCCACCGGGGAAGCCAAAGGCAACCTCAGCCATGCCTGCGTAGACATCAACCCGCCTGGCCGGCTGCACCTCACTTCTGCCACATCTCGGGCCAGGAACAACCAGCTCTGGATGGCGCTCCCCTGTGAACCCCCCTTGGAGGAGCCCTGCTCATACCCCCTGTCCATGCTGCCTCACGGCCGAAACAGACACGCAGCTGACCCTGTGGTGTGCATGACCCCATCCTTCTGATTCCACCTTGTGGAGTTGGAATCTCAATGATCACGCCCCGCCCCTGGCCCTAAGGGCCCCCATCCACCTGGAAGCCTCCCAGGCTCTGGCTTGGCACTGCTCTCCTGGAGGATAGCTCTAGGCACGAGCCTCCCGTGCAAACTCTCATCTCTTCCAGAGGGCAGCGGCAACACATGGTGAGTCTCCAGGGGTGTGGCACGGAGACCCCACAGACCAAGACCACGGCGGGCTCTGCCTTAGGGCATCAATCCCCAGAGAGCGGTCCCGCGCCACGTTGCCTCTCTGGAGCATGATGCAAAGGCACACGCCTGCTGCCAGAGACTCTCAGGGCTGACAAGTCTCCAGCCAAGGGCTCACATGTCCTTGGCTTGTCAACCGTGATCGCGAGCAGCAGGGTGGCCCGATGCCCGTCGCTTCGTTGTGGGAGCCAGACTGGCTTCGCAACTCCACTCACCTGCTACGCGCCCAGGACTGGTGAAGCCGGGGCCCCCTGCGGTCCTGCCCACGCTGCCAGCTTCCAGGGTCGTGGCAACCGGACTCCCGCCAACACCTGACACAAACACACAAGGGACCTCTCACCTCAAACACACTGGCATTGGACTCCCCAAGGGGGATTTCACCCTTCCCTCACGTGTGCCCACCACAGAACGTGGAGGAGGCGTGGTTCCACGGACTCTCTCTCCAGGGTCTGCGAACCCTTTCCTCCAATACGACCTCCCTGCAAGATTGGCTTTCCCTCCTGACTCTTTCCTGGTGGGCCTCAAGCCTTTCACTGGATCCATTGACGGATGGACTGGTTGCCTTCCTTCCTTAGGGGCCACTTTCTTCAGTCATGCCCATTGCTTTCCTCATTTCTTTCCTCGCCTAGTCATCGACTCGCCTGTCGATCTCTCTATGTCTCTGGTTATGGATAATTGGAATCTTTGTGGCGGCCTGCGTCTCGAAGTGGGGACACCCGCATCGTCCTCTGCTGCTCTCCATGAGGTTGCTTGCAAACGAAAGGAACGTTGGGCCCTGACGACCCTGTCGCTCAGGGATGAGAGTCACTGGGAAGAGCTGTCATGACACAGCCACTAGCTCCTTTCACCTCACAACGCAAGGAGCACAAGGTATCCTGAGAGAGGGGCATCGTTGTGTCTACTCTCATCCTATTGCTTTCAGGCGGGGCTCAATGGGATGTTGTGAATTCTGGGATCGATTCTTTATCACACGGGGATCGAAATGAAGGCAAGAAACCTGGAGACGCTGTTAGAGCCAGTCCGTAGGACCCGATCAAAGACAAGCTAATGTCAAGTCGGGTCCACTAGGCCCGTTGGTTCGTGCCGAATCCTCGCCACGTTACTTGTCTGCAACGCTCTGTCCCGAAGCCTTCCTCCTATGTCCTATCAGGGCTTCCTAACAGAGCCAACGGGACTTCTAGTGGGCAATGGCAGATGTGTTTGCTTTTGGAACTCCAAAGCCAGCAGGGAAGATACTCACCTGTCCCAGAAGGTTCACTCCGAGGACCTAGAGTGGTTCCTGCGCCCAAAGAAAAGAGGAATGATGGTCAAGAAGGGCGGTGACGCCGTCCGGGAAACGTCTGACTATTGTGAGCTGGGGTCAGGAGCTCAGGCTGGTGAGATCAAGGCCCTTGGGAGGCAGCCTGCTCTGGGTGGAGCCTGCTGAAGGTCCTCTCTCCCTCTGTCCCTCTGCACCCGCAAACTCACCACCAGCTCCTCAAACAGCCCCCACACCCACCAGACCGGGCTCCCAAGAGGGAAGTCACTGATCCAGCCAGGAGAGCTGCACGGCACTGACCGGGCCGGCACCAAACAAACGCCAAGTCAACGAGGCCCCTGAGGTACACCCATATGGCCTCTGAGCACACGCTGCCCTGAGTTTCGTAGGGCGCCGCACAGCGTGCATGGACTACCCGCTCACCACGGGCAGCATGGAACGCCTTCGAGACTAGACTCGAGAAAGGCGCAGCTCAGGAGCAAAGAAGTCACAAAGCGTTCGTTCCTCCTCGGGGCACCGAATGCACAGGATCCATAGGGATGGTGGTCGGAGAACACTTTTCCGTGAGACTTCTCCAAAGGAGTGCGTGAGTGGCAAGCTACTCACGTCAGAGACAATGCGACAGACACGCTGCCCTGATGGCCCCAAACACATGGGTAGTCGGCTCAAGAGGACGGGCCCTCCCACAGACCAGGAGCGACTCCCTCCCGGCATTAGCCACTGGCCGCTTGCCGAGGTGCCTGAGGAGAAGCTCCCGACTTGGCATACCTGCTCTGCCTGCCAAGGTCGTGCCTGGGGCGCCGGAGTGTCCACCTGTGCTCTCACTGCCGGGTGCTGCTGTGAAGCCCTCGGAACCTCCTGGGGTCCCTGCCACGACAGCGGGGAAAGGCTTTGACCTCCAGGGTGGCAGCAGATTCCCGCAGACCACTCCCTTGGCGCGGAGGACAGCAGGGAGCTTCCTAGCCTCAAAGGGTCGCGGAGGGACTCCTAGCACGGCCACAGCTAGCTAGCTCATCTCCAAGGCCTACAATCAGCAGCTCAGTCTGGAGCGCGACGTGGGTCCCGCTCAGGGCCATTTCCTAGGGCCTCAAAGGTCTCTCCTGACTGCTCTCTGGTCCCTCCCGGGCTAGGGGCCATGGGGGTGCTGCCTTCTTTACCTCCTCTGGCACTTGCGGTCGGGCTGCCGGTTCCCCCTGAAGAAAACCGAAGAAGAGAGACAGCACATCAGCGGACACTCGAGACCTCAAACGCTTCCCAACCTGCCAACCAAGCCGTCCCGTCCAGACCAGGCAGCATTCGCGTTCCCAGGGCACAGACGTGGCACAGTGGCCCAGGGCACGGGGCTGGCGGGCAGCACGTCCCCGCGCCAAACCCAGGCCGCCGCAGCTAAGAGCGCTTCTCGCGGCATCTGGGGTCAGAGAGCAATTCCATCAACTTCCCCATCTGCCCTCTTTGGAGGCGTCGGGGCAAAGGCCGTGCTCCAGGAAGAGAGGGGCCCCTCTGTTCCACCGGGGAAGCCAAAGGCAACCTCAGCCATGCCTGCGTAGACATCAACCCGCCTGGCCGGCTGCACCTCACTTCTGCCACATCTCGGGCCAGGAACAACCAGCTCTGGATGGCGCTCCCCTGTGAACCCCCCTTGGAGGAGCCCTGCTCATACCCCCTGTCCATGCTGCCTCACGGCCGAAACAGACACGCAGCTGACCCTGTGGTGTGCATGACCCCATCCTTCTGATTCCACCTTGTGGAGTTGGAATCTCAATGATCACGCCCCGCCCCTGGCCCTAAGGGCCCCCATCCCCCTGGAAGCCTCCCAGGCTCTGGCTTGGCACTGCTCTCCTGGAGGATAGCTCTAGGCACGAGCCTCCCGTGCAAACTCTCATCTCTTCCAGAGGGCAGCGGCAACACATGGTGAGTCTCCAGGGGTGTGGCACGGAGACCCCACAGACCAAGACCACGGCGGGCTCCGCCTTAGGGCATCAATCCCCAGAGAGCGGTCCCGTGCCACGTTGCCTCTCTGGAGCATGATGCAAAGGCACACGCCTGCTGCCAGAGACTCTCAGGGCTGACAAGTCTCCAGCCAAGGGCTCACATGTCCTTGGCTTGTCAACCGTGATCGCGAGCAGCAGCGTGGCCCGATGCCCGTCGCTTCGTTGTGGGAGCCAGACTGGCTTCGCAACTCCACTCACCTGCTACGCGCCCAGGACTGGTGAAGCCGGGGCCCCCTGCGGTCCTGCCCACGCTGCCAGCTTCCAGGGTCGTGGCAACCGGACTCCCGCCAACACCTGACACAAACACACAAGGGACCTCTCACCTCAAACACACTGGCATTGGACTCCCCAAGGGGGATTTCACCCTTCCCTCACGTGTGCCCACCACAGAACGTGGAGGAGGCGTGGTTCCACGGACTCTCTCTCCAGGGTCTGCGAACCCTTTCCTCCAATACGACCTCCCTGCAAGTTTGGCTTTCCCTCCTGACTCTTTCCTGGTGGGCCTCAAGCCTTTCACTGGATCCATTGACGGATGGACTGGTTGCCTTCCTTCCTTAGGGGCCACTTTCTTCAGTCATGCCCATTGCTTTCCTCATTTCTTTCCTCGCCTAGTCATCGACTCGCCTGTCGATCTCTCTATGTCTCTGGTTATGGATAATTGGAATCTTTGTGGCGGCCTGCGTCTCGAAGTGGGGACACCCGCATCGTCCTCTGCTGCTCTCCATGAGGTTGCTTGCAAAGGAAAGGAACGTTGGGCCCTGACGACCCTGTCGCTCAGGGATGAGAGTCACTGGGAAGAAGTGTCATGACACAGCCACTAGCTCCTTTCACCTCACAACGCAAGGAGCACGAGGTATCCTGAGAGAGGGGCATCGTTGTGTCTACTCTCATCCTATTGCTTTCAGGCGGGGCTCAATGGGATGTTGTGAATTCTGGGATCGATTCTTTATCACGCGGGGATCGAAATGAAGGCAAGAAACCTGGAGACGCTGTTAGAGCCGGTCCGTAGGACCCGATCAAAGACAAGCTAATGTCAAGTCGGGTCCACTAGGCCCGTTGGTTCGTGCCGAATCCTCGCCACGTTACTTGTCTGCACCGCTCTGCCCCGAAGCCTTCCTCCTATGTCCTATCAGGGCTTCCTAACAGAGCCAACGGGACTTCTAGTGGGCAATGGCAGATGTGTTTGCTTTTGGAACTCCAAAGCCAGCAGGGAAGATACTCACCTGTCCCAGAAGGTTCACTCCGAGGACCTAGAGTGGTTCCTGCGCCCAAAGAAAAGAGGAATGATGGTCAAGAAGGGCGGTGACGCCGTCCGGGAAACGTCTGACTATTGTTGTGAGCTGGGGTCAGGAGCTCAGGCTGGTGAGATCAAGGCCCTTGGGAGGCAGCCTGCTCTGGGTGGAGCCTGCTGAAGGTCCTCTCTCCCTCTGTCCCTCTGCACCCGCAAACTCACCACCAGCTCCTCAAACAGCCCCCACACCCACCAGACCGGGCTCCCAAGAGGGAAGTCACTGATCCAGCCAGGAGAGCTGCACGGCACTGACCGGGCCGGCACCAAACAAACGCCAAGTCAACGAGGCCCCTGAGGTACACCCATATGGCCTCTGAGCACACGCTGCCCTGAGTTTCGTGGGGCGCCGCACAGCGTGCTTGGACTACCCGCTCACCACGGGCAGCATGGAACGCCTTCGAGACTAGACTCGAGAAAGGCGCAGCTCAGGAGCAAAGAAGTCACAAAGCGTTCGTTCCTCCTCGGGGCACCGAATGCACAGGATCCATAGGGATGGTGGTCGGAGAACACTTTTCCGTGAGACTTCTCCAAAGGAGTGCGTGAGTGGCAAGCTACTCACGTCAGAGACAATGCGACAGACACGCTGCCCTGATGGCCCCAAACACATGGGTAGTCGGCTCATGAGGACGGGCCCTCCCACAGACCAGGAGCGACTCCCTCCCGGCATTAGCCACTGGCCGCTTGCCCGAGGTGCCTGAGGAGAAGCTCCCGACTTGGCATACCTGCTCTGCCTGCCAAGGTCGTGCCTGGGGCGCCGGAGTGTCCACCTGTGCTCTCACTGCCGGGTGCTGCTGTGAAGCCCTCGGAACCTCCTGGGGTCCCTGCCACGACAGCGGGGAAAGGCTTTGACCTCCAGGGTTGCAGCAGATTCCCGCAGACCACTCCCTTGGCGCGGAGGACAGCAGGGAGCTTCCTAGCCTCAAAGGGTCGCGGAGGGACTCCTAGCACGGCCACAGCTAGCTAGCTCATCTCCAAGGCCTACAATCAGCAGCTCAGTCTGGAGCGCGACGTGGGTCCCGCTCAGGGCCATTTCCTAGGGCCTCAAAGGTCTCTCCTGACTGCTCTCGGGACCGCAGCCTGGTCCCTCCCGGGCTAGGGGCCATGGGGGTGCTGCCTTCTTTACCTCCTCTGGCACTTGCGGTCGGGCTGCCGGTTCCCCCTGAAGAAAACCGAAGAAGAGAG
The DNA here is from genome assembly GCF_053574225.1 of Canis aureus. Classification (NCBI taxonomy): domain Eukaryota; kingdom Metazoa; phylum Chordata; class Mammalia; order Carnivora; family Canidae; genus Canis; species Canis aureus. The sequence goes on from NC_135635.1 coordinate 13,294,217, forward strand.
ACAGCACATCAGCGGACACTCGAGACCTCAAACGCTTCCCAACCTGCCAACCACGCCGTCCCGTCCAGACCAGGCAGCATTCGCGTTCCCAGGGCACAGACGTGGCACAGTGGCCCAGGGCACGGGGCTGGCGGGCAGCACGTCCCCGCGCCAAACCCAGGCCGCCGCAGCTAAGAGCGCTTCTCGCGGCATCTGGGGTCAGAGAGCAATTCCATCAACTTCCCCATCTGCCCTCTTTGGAGGCGTCGGGGCAAAGGCCGTGCTCCAGGAAGAGAGGGGCCCCTCTGTTCCACCGGGGAAGCCAAAGGCAACCTCAGCCATGCCTGCGTAGTCATCAACCCGCCTGGCCGGCTGCACCTCACTTCTGCCACATCTCGGGCCAGGAACAACCAGCTCTGGATGGCGCTCCCCTGTGAACCCCCCTTGGAGGAGCCCTGCTCATACCCCCTGTCCATGCTGCCTCACGGCCGAAACAGACACGCAGCTGACCCTGTGGTGTGCATGACCCCATCCTTCTGATTCCACCTTGTGGAGTTGGAATCTCAATGATCACGCCCCGCCCCTGGCCCTAAGGGCCCCCATCCCCCTGGAAGCCTCCCAGGCTCTGGCTTGGCACTGCTCTCCTGGAGGATAGCTCTAGGCACGAGCCTCCCGTGCAAACTCTCATCTCTTCCAGAGGGCAGCGGCAACACATGGTGAGTCTCCAGGGGTGTGGCACGGAGACCCCACAGACCAAGACCACGGCGGGCTCCGCCTTAGGGCATCAATCCCCAGAGAGCGGTCCCGTGCCACGTTGCCTCTCTGGAGCATGATGCAAAGGCACACGCCTGCTGCCAGAGACTCTCAGGGCTGACAAGTCTCCAGCCAAGGGCTCACATGTCCTTGGCTTGTCAACCGTGATCGCGAGCAGCAGCGTGGCCCGATGCCCGTCGCTTCGTTGTGGGAGCCAGACTGGCTTCGCAACTCCACTCACCTGCTACGCGCCCAGGACTGGTGAAGCCGGGGCCCCCTGCGGTCCTGCCCACGCTGCCAGCTTCCAGGGTCGTGGCAACCGGACTCCCGCCAACACCTGACACAAACACACAAGGGACCTCTCACCTCAAACACACTGGCATTGGACTCCCCAAGGGGGATTTCACCCTTCCCTCACGTGTGCCCACCACAGAACGTGGAGGCGTGGTTCCACGGACTCTCTCTCCAGGGTCTGCGAACCCTTTCCTCCAATACGACCTCCCTGCAAGTTTGGCTTTCCCTCCTGACTCTTTCCTGGTGGGCCTCAAGCCTTTCACTGGATCCATTGACGGATGGACTGGTTGCCTTCCTTCCTTAGGGGCCACTTTCTTCAGTCATGCCCATTGCTTTCCTCATTTCTTTCCTCGCCTAGTCATCGACTCGCCTGTCGATCTCTCTATGTCTCTGGTTATGGATAATTGGAATCTTTGTGGCGGCCTGCGTCTCGAAGTGGGGACACCCGCATCGTCCTCTGCTGCTCTCCATGAGGTTGCTTGCAAAGGAAAGGAACGTTGGGCCCTGACGACCCTGTCGCTCAGGGATGAGAGTCACTGGGAAGAAGTGTCATGACACAGCCACTAGCTCCTTTCACCTCACAACGCAAGGAGCACGAGGTATCCTGAGAGAGGGGCATCGTTGTGTCTACTCTCATCCTATTGCTTTCAGGCGGGGCTCAATGGGATGTTGTGAATTCTGGGATCGATTCTTTATCACGCGGGGATCGAAATGAAGGCAAGAAACCTGGAGACGCTGTTAGAGCCGGTCTGTAGGACCCGATCAAAGACAAGCTAATGTCAAGTCGGGTCCACTAGGCCCGTTGGTTCGTGCCGAATCCTCGCCACGTTACTTGTCTGCACCGCTCTGTCCCGAAGCCTTCCTCCTATGTCCTATCAGGGCTTCCTAACAGAGCCAACGGGACTTGTAGTGGGCAATGGCAGATGTGTTTGCTTTTGGAACTCCAAAGCCAGCAGGGAAGATACTCACCTGTCCCAGAAGGTTCACTCCGAGGACCTAGAGTGGTTCCTGCGCCCAAAGAAAAGAGGAATGATGGTCAAGAAGGGCGGTGACGCCGTCCGGGAAACGTCTGACTATTCTTGTGAGCTGGGGTCAGGAGCTCAGGCTGGTGAGATCAAGGCCCTTGGGAGGCAGCCTGCTCTGGGTGGAGCCTGCTGAAGGTCCTCTCTCCCTCTGTCCCTCTGCACCCGCAAACTCACCACCAGCTCCTAAAACATCCCCCACACCCACCAGACCGGGCTCCCAAGAGGGAAGTCACTGATCCAGCCAGGAGAGCTGCACGGCACTGACCGGGCCGGCACCAAACAAACGCCAAGTCAACGAGGCCCCTGAGGTACACCCATATGGCCTCTGAGCACACGCTGCCCTGAGTTTCGTGGGGCGCCGCACAGCGTGCTTGGACTACCCGCACACCACGGGAAGCATGGAACGCCTTCGAGACTAGACTCGAGAAAGGCGCAGCTCAGGAGCAAAGAAGTCACAAAGCGTTCGTTCCTCCTCGGGGCACCGAATGCACAGGATCCATAGGGATGGTGGTCGGAGAACACTTTTCCGTGAGACTTCTCCAAAGGAGTGCGTGAGTGGCAAGCTACTCACGTCAGAGACAATGCGACAGACACGCTGCCCTGATGGCCCCAAACACATGGGTAGTCGGCTCATGAGGACGGGCCCTCCCAGACCAGGAGCGACTCCCTCCCGGCATTAGCCACTGGCCGCTTGCCCGAGGTGCCTGAGGAGAAGCTCCCGACTTGGCATACCTGCTCTGCCTGCCAAGGTCGTGCCTGGGGCGCCGGAGTGTCCACCTGTGCTCTCACTGCCGGGTGCTGCTGTGAAGCCCTCGGAACCTCCTGGGGTCCCTGCCACGACAGCGGGGAAAGGCTTTGACCTCCAGGGTGGCAGCAGATTCCCGCAGACCACTCCCTTGGCGCGGAGGACAGCAGGGAGCTTCCTAGCCTCAAAGGGTCGCGGAGGGACTCCTAGCACGGCCACAGCTAGCTAGCTCATCTCCAAGGCCTACAATCAACAGCTCAGTCTGGAGCGCGACGTGGGTCCCGCTCAGGGCCATTTCCTAGGGCCTCAAAGGTCTCTCCTGACTGCTCTCGGGACCGCAGCCTGGTCCCTCCCGGGCTAGGGGCCATGGGGGTGCTGCCTTCTTTACCTCCTCTGGCACTTGCGGTCGGGCTGCCGGTTCCCCCTGAAGAAAACCGAAGAAGAGAGACAGCACATCAGCGGACACTCGAGACCTCAAACGCTTCCCAACCTGCCAACCAAGCCGTCCCGTCCAGACCAGGCAGCATTTGCGTTCCCAGGGCACAGACGTGGCACAGTGGCCCAGGGCACGGGGCTGGCGGGCAGCACGTCCCCGCGCCAAACCCAGGCCGCCGCAGCTAAGAGCGCTTCTCGCGGCATCTGGGGTCAGAGAGCAATTCCATCAACTTCCCCATCTGCCCTCTTTGGAGGCGTCGGGGCAAAGGCCGTGCTCCAGGAAGAGAGGGGCCCCTCTGTTCCACCGGGGAAGCCAAAGGCAACCTCAGCCATGCCTGCGTAGACATCAACCCGCCTGGCCGGCTGCACCTCACTTCTGCCACATCTCGGGCCAGGAACAACCAGCTCTGGATGGCGCTCCCCTGTGAACCCCCCTTGGAGGAGCCCTGCTCATACCCCCTGTCCATGCTGCCTCACGGCCGAAACAGACACGCAGCTGACCCTGTGGTGTGCATGACCCCATCCTTCTGATTCCACCTTGTGGAGTTGGAATCTCAATGATCACACCCCGCCCCTGGCCCTAAGGGCCCCCATCCCCCTGGAAGCCTCCCAGGCTCTGGCTTGGCACTGCTCTCCTGGAGGATAGCTCTAGGCACGAGCCTCCCGTGCAAACTCTCATCTCTTCCAGAGGGCAGCGGCAACACATGGTGAGTCTCCAGGGGTGTGGCACGGAGACCCCACAGACCAAGACCACGGCGGGCTCCGCCTTAGGGCATCAATCCCCAGAGAGCGGTCCCGCGCCACGTTGCCTCTCTGGAGCATGATGCAAAGGCACACGCCTGCTGCCAGAGACTCTCAGGGCTGACAAGTCTCCAGCCAAGGGCTCACATGTCCTTGGCTTGTCAACCGTGATCGCGAGCAGCAGCGTGGCCTGATGCCCGTCGCTTCGTTGTGGGAGCCAGACTGGCTTCGCAACTCCACTCACCTGCTACGCGCCCAGGACTGGTGAAGCCGGGGCCCCCTGCGGTCCTGCCCACGCTGCCAGCTTCCAGGGTCGTGGCAACCGGACTCCCGCCAACACCTGACACAAACACACAAGGGACCTCTCACCTCAAACACACTGGCATTGGACTCCCCAAGGGGGATTTCACCCTTCCCTCACGTGTGCCCACCACAGAACGTGGAGGAGGCGTGGTTCCACGGACTCTCTCTCCAGGGTCTGCGAACCCTTTCCTCCAATACGACCTCCCTGCAAGTTTGGCTTTCCCTCCTGACTCTTTCCTGGTGGGCCTCAAGCCTTTCACTGGATCCATTGACGGATGGACTGGTTGCCTTCCTTCCTTAGGGGCCACTTTCTTCAGTCATGCCCATTGCTTTCCTCATTTCTTTCCTCGCCTAGTCATCGACTCGCCTGTCGATCTCTCTATGTCTCTGGTTATGGATAATTGGAATCTTTGTGGCGGCCTGCGTCTCGAAGTGGGGACACCCGCATCGTCCTCTGCTGCTCTCCATGAGGTTGCTTGCAAAGGAAAGGAACGTTGGGCCCTGACGACCCTGTCGCTCAGGGATGAGAGTCACTGGGAAGAGCTGTCATGACACAGCCACTAGCTCCTTTCACCTCACAACGCAAGGAGCACAAGGTATCCTGAGAGAGGGGCATCGTTGTGTCTACTCTCATCCTATTGCTTTCAGGCGGGGCTCAATGGGATGTTGTGAATTCTGGGATCGATTCTTTATCACGCGGGGATCGAAATGAAGGCAAGAAACCTGGAGACGCTGTTAGAGCCGGTCCGTAGGACCCGATCAAAGACAAGCTAATGTCAAGTCGGGTCCACTAGGCCCGTTGGTTCGTGCCGAATCCTCGCCACGTTACTTGTCTGCAACGCTCTGTCCCGAAGCCTTCCTCCTATGTCCTATTAGGGCTTCCTAACAGAGCCAACGGGACTTGTAGTGGGCAATGGCAGATGTGTTTGCTTTTGGAACTCCAAAGCCAGCAGGGAAGATACTCACCTGTCCCAGAAGGTTCACTCCGAGGACCTAGAGTGGTTCCTGCGCCCAAAGAAAAGAGGAATGATGGTCAAGAAGGGCGGTGACGCCGTCCGGGAAACGTCTGACTATTGTTGTGAGCTGGGGTCAGGAGCTCAGGCTGGTGAGATCAAGGCCCTTGGGAGGCAGCCTGCTCTGGGTGGAGCCTGCTGAAGGTCCTCTCTCCCTCTGTCCCTCTGCACCCGCAAACTCACCACCAGCTCCTCAAACAGCCCCCACACCCACCAGACCGGGCTCCCAAGAGGGAAGTCACTGATCCAGCCAGGAGAGCTGCACGGCACTGACCGGGCCGGCACCAAACAAACGCCAAGTCAACGAGGCCCCTGAGGTACACCCATATGGCCTCTGAGCACACGCTGCCCTGAGTTTCGTAGGGCGCCGCACAGCGTGCTTGGACTACCCGCTCACCACGGGCAGCATGGAACGCCTTCGAGACTAGACTCGAGAAAGGCGCAGCTCAGGAGCAAAGAAGTCACAAAGCGTTCGTTCCTCCTCGGGACACCGAATGCACAGGATCCATAGGGATGGTGGTCGGAGAACACTTTTCCGTGAGACTTCTCCAAAGGAGTGAGTGAGTGGCAAGCTACTCACGTCAGAGACAATGCGACAGACACGCTGCCCTGATGGCCCCAAACACATGGGTAGTCGGCTCATGAGGACGGGCCCTCCCACAGACCAGGAGCGACTCCCTCCCGGCATTAGCCACTGGCCGCTTGCCCGAGGTGCCTGAGGAGAAGCTCCCGACTTGGCATACCTGCTCTGCCTGCCAAGGTCGCGCCTGGGGCGCCGGAGTCTCCACGTGTGCTCTCACTGCCGGGTGCTGCTGTGAAGCCCTCGGAACCTCCTGGGGTCCCTGCCACGACAGCGGGGAAAGGCTTTGACCTCCAGGGTGGCAGCAGATTCCCGCAGACCACTCCCTTGGCGCGGAGGACAGCAGGGAGCTTCCTAGCCTCAAAGGGTCGCGGAGGGACTCCTAGCACGGCCACAGCTAGCTAGCTCATCTCCAAGGCCTACAATCAGCAGCTCAGTCTGGAGCGCGACGTGGGTCCCGCTCAGGGCCATTTCCTAGGGCCTCAAAGGTCTCTCCTGACTGCTCTCTGGTCCCTCCCGGGCTAGGGGCCATGGGGGTGCTGCCTTCTTTACCTCCTCTGGCACTTGCGGTCGGGCTGCCGGTTCCCCCTGAAGAAAACCGAAGAAGAGAGACAGCACATCAGCGGACACTCGAGACCTCAAACGCTTCCCAACCTGCCAACCAAGCCGTCCCGTCCAGACCAGGCAGCATTCGCGTTCCCAGGGCACAGACGTGGCACAGTGGCCCAGGGCACGGGGCTGGCGGGCAGCACGTCCCCGCGCCAAACCCAGGCCGCCGCAGCTAAGAGCGCTTCTCGCGGCATCTGGGGTCAGAGAGCAATTCCATCAACTTCCCCATCTGCCCTCTTTGGAGGCGTCGGGGCAAAGGCCGTGCTCCAGGAAGAGAGGGGCCCCTCTGTTCCACCGGGGAAGCCAAAGGCAACCTCAGCCATGCCTGCGTAGACATCAACCCGCCTGGCCGGCTGCACCTCACTTCTGCCACATCTCGGGCCAGGAACAACCAGCTCTGGATGGCGCTCCCCTGTGAACCCCCCTTGGAGGAGCCCTGCTCATACCCCCTGTCCATGCTGCCTCACGGCCGAAACAGACACGCAGCTGACCCTGTGGTGTGCATGACCCCATCCTTCTGATTCCACCTTGTGGAGTTGGAATCTCAATGATCACGCCCCGCCCCTGGCCCTAAGGGCCCCCATCCCCCTGGAAGCCTCCCAGGCTCTGGCTTGGCACTGCTCTCCTGGAGGATAGCTCTAGGCACAAGCCTCCCGTGCAAACTCTCATCTCTTCCAGAGGGCAGCGGCAACACATGGTGAGTCTCCAGGGGTGTGGCACGGAGACCCCACAGACCAAGACCACGGCGGGCTCCGCCTTAGGGCATCAATCCCCAGAGAGCGGTCCCGTGCCACGTTGCCTCTCTGGAGCATGATGCAAAGGCACACGCCTGCTGCCAGAGACTCTCAGGGCTGACAAGTCTCCAGCCAAGGGCTCACATGTCCTTGGCTTGTCAACCGTGATCGCGAGCAGCAGCGTGGCCCGATGCCCGTCGCTTCGTTGTGGGAGCCAGACTGGCTTCGCAACTCCACTCACCTGCTACGCGCCCAGGACTGCTGAAGCCGGGGCCCCCTGCGGTCCTGCCCACGCTGCCAGCTTCCAGGGTCGTGGCAACCGGACTCCCGCCAACACCTGACACAAACACACAAGGGACCTCTCACCTCAAACACACTGGCATTGGACTCCCCAAGGGGGATTTCACCCTTCCCTCACGTGTGCCCACCACAGAACGTGGAGGAGGCGTGGTTCCACGGACTCTCTGTCCAGGGTCTGCGAACCCTTTCCTCCAATACGACCTCCCTGCAAGTTTGGCTTTCCCTCCTGACTCTTTCCTGGTGGGCCTCAAGCCTTTCACTGGATCCATTGACGGATGGACTGGTTGCCTTCCTTCCTTAGGGGCCACTTTCTTCAGTCATGCCCATTGCTTTCCTCATTTCTTTCCTCGCCTAGTCATCGACTCGCCTGTCGATCTCTCTATGTCTCTGGTTATGGATAATTGGAATCTTTGTGGCGGCCTGCGTCTCGAAGTGGGGACACCCGCATCGTCCTCTGCTGCTCTCCATGAGGTTGCTTGCAAAGGAAAGGAACGTTGGGCCCTGACGACCCTGTCGCTCAGGGATGAGAGTCACTGGGAAGAACTGTCATGACACGGCCACTAGCTCCTTTCACCTCACAACGCAAGGAGCACAAGGTATCCTGAGAGAGGGGCATCGTTGTGTCTACTCTCATCCTATTGCTTTCAGGCGGGGCTCAATGGGATTTTGTGAATTCTGGGATCGATTCTTTATCACGCGGGGATCGAAATGAAGGCAAGAAACCTGGAGACGCTGTTAGAGCCGGTCCGTAGGACCCGATCAAAGACAAGCTAATGTCAAGTCGGGTCCACTAGGCCCGTTGGTTCGTGCCAAATCCTCGCCACGTTACTTGTCTGCAACGCTCTGTCCCGAAGCCTTCCTCCTATGTCCTATCAGGGCTTCCTAACAGAGCCAACGGGACTTCTAGTGGGCAATGGCAGATGTGTTTGCTTTTGGAACTCCAAAGCCAGCAGGGATGATACTCACCTGTCCCAGAAGGTTCACTCCGAGGACCTAGAGTGGTTCCTGCGCCCAAAGAAAAGAGGAATGATGGTCAAGAAGGGCGGTGACGCCGTCCGGGAAACGTCTGACTATTGTTGTGAGCTGGGGTCAGGAGCTCAGGCTGGTGAGATCAAGGCCCTTGGGAGGCAGCCTGCTCTGGGTGGAGCCTGCTGAAGGTCCTCTCTCCCTCTGTCCCTCTGCACCCGCAAACTCACCACCAGCTCCTCAAACAGCCCCCACACCCACCAGACCGGGCTCCCAAGAGGGAAGTCACTGATCCAGCCAGGAGAGCTGCACGGCACTGACCGGGCCGGCACCAAACAAACGCCAAGTCAACGAGGCCCCTGAGGTACACCCATATGGCCTCTGAGCACACGCTGCCCTGAGTTTCGTGGGGCGCCGCACAGCGTGCTTGGACTACCCGCACACCACGGGAAGCATGGAACGCCTTCGAGACTAGACTCGAGAAAGGCGCAGCTCAGGAGCAAAGAAGTCACAAAGCGTTCGTTCCTCCTCGGGGCACCGAATGCACAGGATCCATAGGGATGGTGGTCGGAGAACACTTTTCCGTGAGACTTCTCCAAAGGAGTGCGTGAGTGGCAAGCTACTCACGTCAGAGACAATGCGACAGACACGCTGCCCTGATGGCCCCAAACACATGGGTAGTCGGTCATGAGGACGGGCCCTCCCACAGACCAGGAGCGACTCCCTCCCGGCATTAGCCACTGGCCGCTTGCCCGAGGTGCCTGAGGAGAAGCTCCCGACTTGGCATACCTGCTCTGCCTGCCAAGGTCGCGCCTGGGGCGCCGGAGTGTCCACCTGTGCTCTCACTGCCGGGTGCTGCTGTCAAGCCCTCGGAACCTCCTGGGGTCCCTGCCACGACAGCGGGGAAAGGCTTTGACCTCCAGGGTGGCAGCAGATTCCCGCAGACCACTCCCTTGGTGCGGAGGACAGCAGGGAGCTTCCTAGCCTCAAAGGGTCGCGGAGGGACTCCTAGCACGGCCACAGCTAGCTAGCTCATCTCCAAGGCCTACAATCAGCAGCTCAGTCTGGAGCGCGACGTGGGTCCCGCTCAGGGCCATTTCCTAGGGCCTCAAAGGTCTCTCCTGACTGCTCTCTGGTCCCTCCCGGGCTAGGGGCCATGGGGGTGCTGCCTTCTTTACCTCCTCTGGCACTTGCGGTCGGGCTGCCGGTTCCCCCTGAAGAAAACCGAAGAAGAGAGACAGCACATCAGCGGACACTCGAGACCTCAAACGCTTCCCAACCTGCCAACCACGCCGTCCCGTCCAGACCAGGCAGCATTTGCGTTCCCAGGGCACAGACGTGGCACAGTGGCCCAGGGCACGGGGCTGGCGGGCAGCACATCCCCGCGCCAAACCCAGGCCACCGCAGCTAAGAGCGCTTCTCGCGGCATCTGGGGTCAGAGAGCAATTCCATCAACTTCCCCATCTGCCCTCTTTGGAGGCGTCGGGGCAAAGGCCGTGCTCCAGGAAGAGAGGGGCCCCTCTGTTCCACCGGGGAAGCCAAAGGCAACCTCAGCCATGCCTGCGTAGACATCAAGTCGCCTGGCCGGCTGCACCTCACTTCTGCCACATCTCGGGCCAGGAACAACCAGCTCTGGATGGCGCTCCCCTGTGAGCCCCCCTTGGAGGAGCCCTGCTCATACCCCCTGTCCATGCTGCCTCACGGCCGAAACAGACACGCAGATGACCCTGTGGTGTGCATGACCCCATCCTTCTGATTCCACCCTGTGGAGTCGGAATCTCAATGATCACGCCCCGCCCCTGGCCCTAAGGGCCCCCATCCACCTGGAAGCCTCCCAGGCTCTGGCTTGGCACTGCTCTTCTGGAGGATAGCTCTAGGCACGAGCCTCCCGTGCAAACTCTCATCTTTTCCAGAGGGCAGCGGCAACACATGGTGAGTCTCCAGGGGTGTGGCAGGGGAGACCCCACAGACCAAGACCACGGCGGGCTCCGCCTTAATGCATTAATGCACCCCAGAGAGCGGTCCCGCGCCACGTTGCCTCTCTGGAGCATGATGCAAAGGCACACGCCTGCTGCCGGAGACTCTCAGGGCTGACAAGTCTCCAGCCAAGGGCTCACATGTCCTTGGCTTGTCAACCGTGATCGCGAGCAGCAGCGTGGCCCGATGCCCGTCGCTTCGTTGTGGAAGCCAGACTGGCTTCGCAACTCCACTCACCTGCTACGCGCCCAGGACTGCTGAAGCCGGGGCCCCCTGCGGTCCTGCCCACGCTGCCAGCTTCCAGGGTCGTGGCAACCGGACTCCCGCCAACACCTGACACAAACACACAAGGGACCTCTCACCTAAACACACTGGCATTGGACTCCCCCAAGCGGGATTTCACCCTTCCCTCACGTGTGCCCACCACACAACGTGGAGGCGTGGTTCCACGGACTCTCTGTCCAGGGTCGGCGAACCCTTTCCTCCAATACGACCTCCCTGCAAGATTGGCTTTCCCTCCTGACTCTTTCCTGGTGGGCCTCAAGCCTTTCACTTGATCCATTGACGGATGGACTGGTTGCCTTCCTTCCTTAGGGGCCACTTTCTTCAGTCATGCCCATTGCTTTCCTCATTTCTTTCCTCGCCTAGTCATCGACTCGCCTGTCGATCTCTCTATGTCTCTGGTTATGGATAATTGGAATCTTTGTGGCGGCCTGCGTCTCGAAGTGGGGACACCCGCATCGTCCTCTGCTGCTCTCCATGAGGTTGCTTGCAAACGAAAGGAACGTTGGGCCCTGACGACCCTGTCGCTCAGGGATGAGGGTCACTGGGAAGAACTGTCATGACACGGCCACTAGCTCCTTTCACCTCACAACGCAAGGAGCACAAGGTATCCTGAGAGAGGGGCATCGTTGTGTCTACTCTCATCCTATTGCTTTCAGGCGGGGCTCAATGGGATTTTGTGAATTCTGGGATCGATTCTTTATCACGCGGGGATCGAAATGAAGGCAAGAAACCTGGAGACGCTGTTAGAGCCAGTCCGTAGGACCCGATCAAAGACAAGCTAATGTCAAGTCGGGTCCACTAGGCCCGTTGGTTCGTGCCGAATCCTCGCCACGTTACTTGTCTGCACCGCTCTGTCCCGAAGCCTTCCTCCTATGTCCTATCAGGGCTTCCTAACAGAGCCAACGGGACTTGTAGTGGGCAATGGCAGATGTGTTTGCTTTTGGAACTCCAAAGCCAGCAGGGAAGATACTCACCTGTCCCAGAAGGTTCACTCCGAGGACCAAGAGTGGTTCCTGCGCCCAAAGAAAAGAGGAATGATGGTCAAGAAGGGCGGTGACGCCGTCCGGGAAACGTCTGACTATTGTTGTGAGCTGGGGTCAGGAGCTCAGGCGGGTGAGATCAAGGCCCCTGGGGGGCAGCCTGCTCTGGGTGGAGCCTGCTGAAGATCCTCTCTCCCTCTGTCCCTCTGCACCCGCAAACTCACCACCAGCTCCTAAAGCAGCCCCCACACCCACCGGACGGGGCTCCCAAGAGGGAAGTCACTGATCCAGCCAGGAGAGCTGCACGGCACTGACCGAGCCGGCACCAAACAAACGCCAAGTCAACGAGGCCCCTGAGGTACACCCATATGGCCTCCTTGCACACGCTGCCCTGAGTTTCGTGGGGCGCCGCACAGCGTGCTTGGACTACCCGCACACCACGGGAAGCATGGAACGCCTTCGAGACTAGACTCGAGAAAGGCGCAGCTCAGGAGCAAAGAAGTCACAAAACGTTCGTTCCTCCTCGGGACACCGAATGCACAGGATCCATAGGGATGGTGGTTGGAGAACACTTTTCCGTGAGACTTCTCCAAAGGAGTGCGTGAGTGGCAAGCTACTCACGTCAGAGACAATGCGACAGACACGCTGCCCTGATGGCCCCAAACACATGGGTAGTCGGCTCATGAGGACGGGCCCTCCCACAGACCAGGAGCGACTCCCTCCTGGCATTAGCCACTGGCCGCTTGCCCGAGGTGCCTGAGGAGAAGCTCCCGACTTGGCATACCTGCTCTGCCTGCCAAGGTCGCGCCTGGGGCGCCGGAGTCTCCACGTGTGCTCTCACTGCCGGGTGCTGCTGTCAAGCCCTCGGAACCTCCTGGGGTCCCTGCCACGACAGCGGGGAAAGGCTTTGACCTCCAGGGTGGCAGCAGATTCCCGCAGACCACTCCCTTGGCGCGGAGGACAGCAGGGAGCTTCCTAGCCTCAAAGGGTCGCGGAGGGACTCCTAGCACGGCCACAGCTAGCTAGCTCATCTCCAAGGCCTACAATCAGCAGCTCAGTCTGGAGCGCGACGTGGGTCCCGCTCAGGGCCATTTCCTAGGGCCTCAAAGGTCTCTCCTGACTGCTCTCGGGAACGCAGCCTGGTCCCTCCCGGGCTAGGGGCCATGGGGGTGCTGCCTTCTTTACCTCCTCTGGCACTTGCGGTCGGGCTGCCGGTTCCCCCTGAAGAAAACCGAAGAAGAGAGACAGCACATCAGCGGACACTCGAGACCTCAAACGCTTCCCAACCTGCCAACCACGCCGTCCCGTCCAGACCAGGCAGCATTTGCGTTCCCAGGGCACAGACGTGGCACAGTGGCCCAGGGCACGGGGCTGGCGGGCAGCACATCCCCGCGCCAAACCCAGGCCACCGCAGCTAAGAGCGCTTCTCGCGGCATCTGGGGTCAGAGAGCAATTCCATCAACTTCCCCATCTGCCCTCTTTGGAGGCGTCGGGGCAAAGGCCGTGCTCCAGGAAGAGAGGGGCCCCTCTGTTCCACCGGGGAAGCCAAAGGCAACCTCAGCCATGCCTGCGTAGACATCAAGTCGCCTGGCCGGCTGCACCTCACTTCTGCCACATCTCGGGCCAGGAACAACCAGCTCTGGATGGCGCTCCCCTGTGAGCCCCCCTTGGAGGAGCCCTGCTCATCCCCCCTGTCCATGCTGCCTCACGGCCGAAACAGACACGCAGATGACCCTGTGGTGTGCATGACCCCATCCTTCTGATTCCACCCTGTGTAGTCGGAATCTCAATGATCACGCCCCGCCCCTGGCCCTAAGGGCCCCCATCCACCTGGAAGCCTCCCAGGCTCTGGCTTGGCACTGCTCTCCTGGAGGATAGCTCTAGGCACGAGCCTCCCGTGCAAACTCTCATCTTTTCCAGAGGGCAGCGGCAACACATGGTGAGTCTCCAGGGGTGTGGCAGGGGAGACCCCACAGACCAAGACCACGGCGGGCTCCGCCTTAATGCATTAATGCACCCCAGAGAGCGGTCCCGCGCCACGTTGCCTCTCTGGAGCATGATGCAAAGGCACACGCCTGCTGCCGGAGACTCTCAGGGCTCACAAGTCTCCAGCCAAGGGCTCACATGTCCTTGGCTTGTCAACCGTGATCGCGAGCAGCAGCGTGGCCCGATGCCCGTCGCTTCGTTGTGGAAGCCAGACTGGCTTCGCAACTCCACTCACCTGCTACGCGCCCAGGACTGCTGAAGCCGGGGCCCCCTGCGGTCCTGCCCACGCTGCCAGCTTCCAGGGTCGTGGCAACCGGACTCCCGCCAACACCTGACACAAACACACAAGGGACCTCTCACCTCAAACACACTGGCATTGGACTCCCCCAAGCGGGATTTCACCCTTCCCTCACGTGTGCCCACCACACAACGTGGAGGCGTGGTTCCACGGACTCTCTGTCCAGGGTCGGCGAACCCTTTCCTCCAATACGACCTCCCTGCAAGATTGGCTTTCCCTCCTGACTCTTTCCTGGTGGGCCTCAAGCCTTTCACTTGATCCATTGACGGATGGACTGGTTGCCTTCCTTCCTTAGGGGCCACTTTCTTCAGTCATGCCCATTGCTTTCCTCATTTCTTTCCTCGCCTAGTCATCGACTCGCCTGTCGATCTCTCTATGTCTCTGGTTATGGATAATTGGAATCTTTGTGGCGGCCTGCGTCTCGAAGTGGGGACACCCGCATCGTCCTCTGCTGCTCTCCATGAGGTTGCTTGCAAACGAAAGGAACGTTGGGCCCTGACGACCCTGTCGCTCAGGGATGAGGGTCACTGGGAAGAACTGTCATGACACGGCCACTAGCTCCTTTCACCTCACAACGCAAGGAGCACAAGGTATCCTGAGAGAGGGGCATCGTTGTGTCTACTCTCATCCTATTGCTTTCAGGCGGGGCTCAATGGGATTTTGTGAATTCTGGGATCGATTCTTTATCACGCGGGGATCGAAATGAAGGCAAGAAACCTGGAGACGCTGTTAGAGCCAGTCCGTAGGACCCGATCAAAGACAAGCTAATGTCAAGTCGGGTCCACTAGGCCCGTTGGTTCGTGCCGAATCCTCGCCACGTTACTTGTCTGCACCGCTCTGTCCCGAAGCCTTCCTCCTATGTCCTATCAGGGCTTCCTAACAGAGCCAACGGGACTTGTAGTGGGCAATGGCAGATGTGTTTGCTTTTGGAACTCCAAAGCCAGCAGGGAAGATACTCACCTGTCCCAGAAGGTTCACTCCGAGGACCAAGAGTGGTTCCTGCGCCCAAAGAAAAGAGGAATGATGGTCAAGAAGGGCGGTGACGCCGTCCGGGAAACGTCTGACTATTGTTGTGAGCTGGGGTCAGGAGCTCAGGCGGGTGAGATCAAGGCCCCTGGGGGGCAGCCTGCTCTGGGTGGAGCCTGCTGAAGATCCTCTCTCCCTCTGTCCCTCTGCACCCGCAAACTCACCACCAGCTCCTAAAACAGCCCCCACACCCACCGGACGGGGCTCCCAAGAGGGAAGTCACTGATCCAGCCAGGAGAGCTGCACGGCACTGACCGAGCCGGCACCAAACAAACGCCAAGTCAACGAGGCCCCTGAGGTACACCCATATGGCCTCCTTGCACACGCTGCCCTGAGTTTCGTGGGGCGCCGCACAGCGTGCTTGGACTACCCGCACACCACGGGAAGCATGGAACGCCTTCGAGACTAGACTCGAGAAAGGCGCAGCTCAGGAGCAAAGAAGTCACAAAACGTTCGTTCCTCCTCGGGACACCGAATGCACAGGATCCATAGGGATGGTGGTTGGAGAACACTTTTCCGTGAGACTTCTCCAAAGGAGTGAGTGAGTGGCAAGCTACTCACGTCAGAGACAATGCGACAGACACGCTGCCCTGATGGCCCCAAACACATGGGTAGTCGGCTCATGAGGACGGGCCCTCCCACAGACCAGGAGCGACTCCCTCCTGGCATTAGCCACTGGCCGCTTGCCCGAGGTGCCTGAGGAGAAGCTCCCGACTTGGCATACCTGCTCTGCCTGCCAAGGTCGTGCCTGGGGCGCCGGAGTCTCCACGTGTGCTCTCACTGCCGGGTGCTGCTGTCAAGCCCTCAGAACCTCCTGGGGTCCCTGCCACGACAGCGGGGAAAGGCTTTGACCTCCAGGGTGGCAGCAGATTCCCGCAGACCACTCCCTTGGCGCGGAGGACAGCAGGGAGCTTCCTAGCCTCAAAGGGTCGCGGAGGGACTCCTAGCATGGCCACAGCTAGCTAGCTCATCTCCAAGGCCTACAATCAGCAGCTCAGTCTGGAGCGCGACGTGGGTCCCGCTCAGGGCCATTTCCTAGGGCCTCAAAGGTCTCTCCTGACTGCTCTCGGGAACGCAGCCTGGTCCCTCCCGGGCTAGGGGCCATGGGGGTGCTGCCTTCTTTACCTCCTCTGGCACTTGCGGTCGGGCTGCCGGTTCCCCCTGAAGAAAACCGAAGAAGAGAGACAGCACATCAGCGGACACTCGAGACCTCAAACGCTTCCCAACCTGCCAACCACGCCGTCCCGTCCAGACCAGGCAGCATTTGCGTTCCCAGGGCACAGACGTGGCACAGTGGCCCAGGGCACGGGGCTGGCGGGCAGCACATCCCCGCGCCAAACCCAGGCCACCGCAGCTAAGAGCGCTTCTCGCGGCATCTGGGGTCAGAGAGCAATTCCATCAACTTCCCCATCTGCCCTCTTTGGAGGCGTCGGGGCAAAGGCCGTGCTCCAGGAAGAGAGGGGCCCCTCTGTTCCACCGGGGAAGCCAAAGGCAACCTCAGCCATGCCTGCGTAGACATCAAGTCGCCTGGCCGGCTGCACCTCACTTCTGCCACATCTCGGGCCAGGAACAACCAGCTCTGGATGGCGCTCCCCTGTGAGCCCCCCTTGGAGGAGCCCTGCTCATCCCCCCTGTCCATGCTGCCTCACGGCCGAAACAGACACGCAGATGACCCTGTGGTGTGCATGACCCCATCCTTCTGATTCCACCCTGTGGAGTCGGAATCTCAATGATCACGCCCCGCCCCTGGCCCTAAGGGCCCCCATCCACCTGGAAGCCTCCCAGGCTCTGGCTTGGCACTGCTCTCCTGGAGGATAGCTCTAGGCACGAGCCTCCCGTGCAAACTCTCATCTTTTCCAGAGGGCAGCGGCAACACATGCTGAGTCTCCAGGGGTGTGGCAGGGGAGACCCCACAGACCAAGACCACGGCGGGCTCCGCCTTAATGCATTAATGCACCCCAGAGAGCGGTCCCGCGCCACGTTGCCTCTCTGGAGCATGATGCAAAGGCACACGCCTGCTGCCGGAGACTCTCAGGGTTGACAAGTCTCCAGCCAAGGGCTCACATGTCCTTGGCTTGTCAACCGTGATCGCGAGCAGCAGCGTGGCCCGATGCCCGTCGCTTCGTTGTGGAAGCCAGACTGGCTTCGCAACTCCACTCACCTGCTACGCGCCCAGGACTGCTGAAGCCGGGGCCCCCTGCGGTCCTGCCCACGCTGCCAGCTTCCAGGGTCGTGGCAACCGGACTCCCGCCAACACCTGACACAAACACACAAGGGACCTCTCACCTCAAACACACTGGCATTGGACTCCCCCAAGCGGGATTTCACCCTTCCCTCACGTGTGCCCACCACACAACGTGGAGGCGTGGTTCCACGGACTCTCTGTCCAGGGTCGGCGAACCCTTTCCTCCAATACGACCTCCCTGCAAGATTGGCTTTCCCTCCTGACTCTTTCCTGGTGGGCCTCAAGCCTTTCACTTGATCCATTGACGGATGGACTGGTTGCCTTCCTTCCTTAGGGGCCACTTTCTTCAGTCATGCCCATTGCTTTCCTCATTTCTTTCCTCGCCTAGTCATCGACTCGCCTGTCGATCTCTCTATGTCTCTGGTTATGGATAATTGGAATCTTTGTGGCGGCCTGCGTCTCGAAGTGGGGACACCCGCATCGTCCTCTGCTGCTCTCCATGAGGTTGCTTGCAAACGAAAGGAACGTTGGGCCCTGACGACCCTGTCGCTCAGGGATGAGGGTCACTGGGAAGAACTGTCATGACACGGCCACTAGCTCCTTTCACCTCACAACGCAAGGAGCACAAGGTATCCTGAGAGAGGGGCATCGTTGTGTCTACTCTCATCCTATTGCTTTCAGGCGGGGCTCAATGGGATTTTGTGAATTCTGGGATCGATTCTTTATCACGCGGGGATCAAAATGAAGGCAAGAAACCTGGAGACGCTGTTAGAGCCAGTCCGCAGGACCCGATCAAAGACAAGCTAATGTCAAGTCGGGTCCACTAGGCCCGTTGGTTCGTGCCGAATCCTCGCCACGTTACTTGTCTGCACCGCTCTGTCCCGAAGCCTTCCTCCTATGTCCTATCAGGGCTTCCTAACAGAGCCAACGGGACTTGTAGTGGGCAATGGCAGATGTGTTTGCTTTTGGAACTCCAAAGCCAGCAGGGAAGATACTCACCTGTCCCAGAAGGTTCACTCCGAGGACCTAGAGTGGTTCCTGCGCCCAAAGGAAAGAGGAACGATGGTCAAGAAGGGCGGTGACGCCGTCCAGGAAACATCTGACTATTGTTGTGAGCTGGGGTCAGGAGCTCAGGCGGGTGAGATCAAGGCCCCTGGGGGGCAGCCTGCTCTGGGTGGAGCCTGCTGAAGGTCCTCTCTCCCTCTGTCCCTCTGCACCCGCAAACTCACCACCAGCTCCTAAAGCAGCCCCCACACCCACCGGACGGGGCTCCCAAGAGGGAAGTCACTGATCCAGCCAGGAGAGCTGCACGGCACTGACCGAGCCGGCACCAAACAAACGCCAAGTCAACGAGGCCCCTGAGGTACACCCATATGGCCTCCTTGCACACGCTGCCCTGAGTTTCGTGGGGCGCCGCACAGCGTGCTTGGACTACCCGCACACCACGGGAAGCATGGAACGCCTTCGAGACTAGACTCGAGAAAGGCGCAGCTCAGGAGCAAAGAAGTCACAAAACGTTCGTTCCTCCTCGGGACACCGAATGCACAGGATCCATAGGGATGGTGGTCGGAGAACACTTTTCCGTGAGACTTCTCCAAAGGAGTGAGTGAGTGGCAAGCTACTCACGTCAGAGACAATGCGACAGACACGCTGCCCTGATGGCCCCAAACACATGGGTAGTCGGCTCATGAGGACGGGCCCTCCCACAGACCAGGAGCGACTCCCTCCTGGCATTAGCCACTGGCCGCTTGCCCGAGGTGCCTGAGGAGAAGCTCCCGACTTGGCATACCTGCTCTGCCTGCCAAGGTCGCGCCTGGGGCGCCGGAGTCTCCACGTGTGCTCTCACTGCCGGGTGCTGCTGTCAAGCCCTCGGAACCTCCTGGGGTCCCTGCCACGACAGCGGGGAAAGGCTTTGACCTCCAGGGTGGCAGCAGATTCCCGCAGACCACTCCCTTGGCGCGGAGGACAGCAGGGAGCTTCCTAGCCTCAAAGGGTCGCGGAGGGACTCCTAGCACGGCCACAGCTAGCTAGCTCATCTCCAAGGCCTACAATCAGCAGCTCAGTCTGGAGCGCGACGTGGGTCCCGCTCAGGGCCATTTCCTAGGGCCTCAAAGGTCTCTCCTGACTGCTCTCGGGAACGCAGCCTGGTCCCTCCCGGGCTAGGGGCCATGGGGGTGCTGCCTTCTTTACCTCCTCTGGCACTTGCGGTCGGGCTGCCGGTTCCCCCTGAAGAAAACCGAAGAAGAGAGACAGCACATCAGCGGACACTCGAGACCTCAAACGCTTCCCAACCTGCCAACCACGCCGTCCCGTCCAGACCAGGCAGCATTTGCGTTCCCAGGGCACAGACGTGGCACAGTGGCCCAGGGCACGGGGCTGGCGGGCAGCACGTCCCCGCGCCAAACCCAGGCCACCGCAGCTAAGAGCGCTTCTCGCGGCATCTGGGGTCAGAGAGCAATTCCATCAACTTCCCCATCTGCCCTCTTTGGAGGCGTCGGGGCAAAGGCCGTGCTCCAGGAAGAGAGGGGCCCCTCTGTTCCACCGGGGAAGCCAAAGGCAACCTCAGCCATGCCTGCGTAGACATCGACTCGCCTGGCCGGCTGCACCTCACTTCTGCCACATCTCGGGCCAGGAACAACCAGCTCTGGATGGCGCTCCCCTGTGAACCCCCCTTGGAGGAGCCCTGCTCATCCCCCCTGTCCATGCTGCCTCACGGCCGAAACAGACACGCAGATGACCCTGTGGTGTGCATGACCCCATCCTTCTGATTCCACCTTGTGGAGTTGGAATCTCAATGATCACGCCCCGCCCCTGGCCCTAAGGGCCCCCATCCACCTGGAAGCCTCCCAGGCTCTGGCTTGGCACTGCTCTCCTGGAGGATAGCTCTAGGCACGAGCCTCCCGTGCAAACTCTCATCTTTTCCAGAGGGCAGCGGCAACACATGCTGAGTCTCCAGGGGTGTGGCAGGGGAGACCCCACAGACCAAGACCACGGCGGGCTCCGCCTTAATGCATCAATCCCCGGAGAGCGGTCCCGCGCCACGTTGCCTCTCTGGAGCATGATGCAAAGGCACACGCCTGCTGCCGGAGACTCTCAGGGCTCACAAGTCTCCAGCCAAGGGCTCACATGTCCTTGGCTTGTCAACCGTGATCGCGAGCAGCAGCGTGGCCCGATGCCCGTCGCTTCGTTGTGGAAGCCAGACTGGCTTCGCAACTTCACTCACCTGCTACACGCCCAGGACTGGTGAAGCCGGGGCCCCCTGCGGTCCTGCCCACGCTGCCAGCTTCCAGGGTCGTGGCAACCGGACTCCCGCCAACACCTGACACAAACACACAAGGGACCTCTCACCTCAAACACACTGGCATTGGACTCCCCAAGCGGGATTTCACCCTTCCCTCACGTGTGCCCACCACACAACGTGGAGGCGTGGTTCCACGGACTCTCTGTCCAGGGTCGGCGAGCCCTTTCCTCCAATACGACCTCCCTGCAAGATTGGCTTTCCCTCCTGACTCTTTCCTGGTGGGCCTCAAGCCTTTCACTTGATCCATTGACGGATGGACTGGTTGCCTTCCTTCCTTAGGGGCCACTTTCTTCAGTCATGCCCATTGCTTTCCTCATTTCTTTCCTCGCCTAGTCATCGACTCGCCTGTCGATCTCTCTATGTCTCTGGTTATGGATAATTGGAATCTTTGTGGCGGCCTGCGTCTCGAAGTGGGGACACCCGCATCGTCCTCTGCTGCTCTCCATGAGGTTGCTTGCAAACGAAAGGAACGTTGGGCCCTGACGACCCTGTCGCTCAGGGATGAGGGTCACTGGGAAGAACTGTCATGACACGGCCACTAGCTCCTTTCACCTCACAACGCAAGGAGCACAAGGTATCCTGAGAGAGGGGCATCGTTGTGTCTACTCTCATCCTATTGCTTTCAGGCGGGGCTCAATGGGATTTTGTGAATTCTGGGATCGATTCTTTATCACGCGGGGATCGAAATGAAGGCAAGAAACCTGGAGACGCTGTTAGAGCCAGTCCGTAGGACCCGATCAAAGACAAGCTAATGTCAAGTCGGGTCCACCAGGCCCGTTGGTTCGTGCCGAATCCTCGCCACGTTACTTGTCTGCACCGCTCTGTCCCGAAGCCTTCCTCCTATGTCCTATCAGGGCTTCCTAACAGAGCCAACGGGACTTCTAGTGGGCAATGGCAGATGTGTTTGCTTTTGGAACTCCAAAGCCAGCAGGGAAGATACTCACCTGTCCCAGAAGGTTCACTCCGAGGACCTAGAGTGGTTCCTGCGCCCAAAGAAAAGAGGAACGATGGTCAAGAAGGGCGGTGACGCCGTCCGGGAAACGTCTGACTATTGTTGTGAGCTGGGGTCAGGAGCTCAGGCGGGTGAGATCAAGGCCCCTGGGGGGCAGCCTGCTCTGGGTGGAGCCTGCTGAAGATCCTCTCTCCCTCTGTCCCTCTGCACCCGCAAACTCACCACCAGCTCCTAAAGCAGCCCCCACACCCACCGGACGGGGCTCCCAAGAGGGAAGTCACTGATCCAGCCAGGAGAGCTGCACGGCACTGACCGAGCCGGCACCAAACAAACGCCAAGTCAACGAGGCCCCTGAGGTACACCCATATGGCCTCCTTGCACACGCTGCCCTGAGTTTCGTGGGGCGCCGCACAGCGTGCTTGGACTACCCGCACACCACGGGAAGCATGGAACGCCTTCGAGACTAGACTCGAGAAAGGCGCAGCTCAGGAGCAAAGAAGTCACAAAACGTTCGTTCCTCCTCGGGACACCGAATGCACAGGATCCATAGGGATGGTGGTTGGAGAACACTTTTCCGTGAGACTTCTCCAAAGGAGTGAGTGAGTGGCAAGCTACTCACGTCAGAGACAATGCGACAGACACGCTGCCCTGATGGCCCCAAACACATGGGTAGTCGGCTCATGAGGACGGGCCCTCCCACAGACCAGGAGCGACTCCCTCCTGGCATTAGCCACTGGCCGCTTGCCCGAGGTGCCTGAGGAGAAGCTCCCGACTTGGCATACCTGCTCTGCCTGCCAAGGTCGCGCCTGGGGCGCCGGAGTCTCCACGTGTGCTCTCACTGCCGGGTGCTGCTGTCAAGCCCTCGGAACCTCCTGGGGTCCCTGCCACGACAGCGGGGAAAGGCTTTGACCTCCAGGGTGGCAGCAGATTCCCGCAGACCACTCCCTTGGCGCGGAGGACAGCAGGGAGCTTCCTAGCCTCAAAGGGTCGCGGAGGGACTCCTAGCACGGCCACAGCTAGCTAGCTCATCTCCAAGGCCTACAATCAGCAGCTCAGTCTGGGGCGCGACGTGGGTCCCGCTCAGGGCCATTTCCTAGGGCCTCAAAGGTCTCTCCTGACTGCTCTCGGGAACGCAGACTGGTCCCTCCCGGGCTAGGGGCCATGGGGGTGCTGCCTTCTTTACCTCCTCTGGCACTTGCGGTCGGGCTGCCGGTTCCCCCTGAAGAAAACCGAAGAAGAGAGACAGCACATCAGCGGACACTCGAGACCTCAAACGCTTCCCAACCTGCCAACCACGCCGTCCCGTCCAGACCAGGCAGCATTTGCGTTCCCAGGGCACAGACGTGGCACAGTGGCCCAGGGCACGGGGCTGGCGGGCAGCACGTCCCCGCGCCAAACCCAGGCCACCGCAGCTAAGAGCGCTTCTCGCGGCATCTGGGGTCAGAGAGCAATTCCATCAACTTCCCCATCTGCCCTCTTTGGAGGCGTCGGGGCAAAGGCCGTGCTCCAGGAAGAGAGGGGCCCCTCTGTTCCACCGGGGAAGCCAAAGGCAACCTCAGCCATGCCTGCGTAGACATCGACTCGCCTGGCCGGCTGCACCTCACTTCTGCCACATCTCGGGCCAGGAACAACCAGCTCTGGATGGCGCTCCCCTGTGAACCCCCCTTGGAGGAGCCCTGCTCATCCCCCCTGTCCATGCTGCCTCACGGCCGAAACAGACACGCAGATGACCCTGTGGTGTGCATGACCCCATCCTTCTGATTCCACCTTGTGGAGTTGGAATCTCAATGATCACGCCCCGCCCCTGGCCCTAAGGGCCCCCATCCACCTGGAAGCCTCCCAGGCTCTGGCTTGGCACTGCTCTCCTGGAGGATAGCTCTAGGCACGAGCCTCCCGTGCAAACTCTCATCTTTTCCAGAGGGCAGCGGCAACACATGCTGAGTCTCCAGGGGTGTGGCAGGGGAGACCCCACAGACCAAGACCACGGCGGGCTCCGCCTTAATGCATCAATCCCCGGAGAGCGGTCCCGCGCCACGTTGCCTCTCTGGAGCATGATGCAAAGGCACACGCCTGCTGCCGGAGACTCTCAGGGCTCACAAGTCTCCAGCCAAGGGCTCACATGTCCTTGGCTTGTCAACCGTGATCGCGAGCAGCAGCGTGGCCCGATGCCCGTCGCTTCGTTGTGGAAGCCAGACTGGCTTCGCAACTCCACTCACCTGCTACACGCCCAGGACTGGTGAAGCCGGGGCCCCCTGCGGTCCTGCCCACGCTGCCAGCTTCCAGGGTCGTGGCAACCGGACTCCCGCCAACACCTGACACAAACACACAAGGGACCTCTCACCTCAAACACACTGGCATTGGACTCCCCAAGCGGGATTTCACCCTTCCCTCACGTGTGCCCACCACACAACGTGGAGGCGTGGTTCCACGGACTCTCTGTCCAGGGTCGGCGAGCCCTTTCCTCCAATACGACCTCCCTGCAAGATTGGCTTTCCCTCCTGACTCTTTCCTGGTGGGCCTCAAGCCTTTCACTTGATCCATTGACGGATGGACTGGTTGCCTTCCTTCCTTAGGGGCCACTTTCTTCAGTCATGCCCATTGCTTTCCTCATTTCTTTCCTCGCCTAGTCATCGACTCGCCTGTCGATCTCTCTATGTCTCTGGTTATGGATAATTGGAATCTTTGTGGCGGCCTGCGTCTCGAAGTGGGGACACCCGCATCGTCCTCTGCTGCTCTCCATGAGGTTGCTTGCAAACGAAAGGAACGTTGGGCCCTGACGACCCTGTCGCTCAGGGATGAGGGTCACTGGGAAGAACTGTCATGACACGGCCACTAGCTCCTTTCACCTCACAACGCAAGGAGCACAAGGTATCCTGAGAGAGGGGCATCGTTGTGTCTACTCTCATCCTATTGCTTTCAGGCGGGGCTCAATGGGATTTTGTGAATTCTGGGATCGATTCTTTATCACGCGGGGATCGAAATGAAGGCAAGAAACCTGGAGACGCTGTTAGAGCCAGTCCGTAGGACCCGATCAAAGACAAGCTAATGTCAAGTCGGGTCCACTAGGCCCGTTGGTTCGTGCCGAATCCTCGCCACGTTACTTGTCTGCACCGCTCTGTCCCGAAGCCTTCCTCCTATGTCCTATCAGGGCTTCCTAACAGAGCCAACGGGACTTCTAGTGGGCAATGGCAGATGTGTTTGCTTTTGGAACTCCGAAGCCAGCAGGGAAGATACTCACCTGTCCCAGAAGGTTCACTCCGAGGACCTAGAGTGGTTCCTGCGCCCAAAGAAAAGAGGAACGATGGTCAAGAAGGGCGGTGACGCCGTCCGGGAAACGTCTGACTATTGTTGTGAGCTGGGGTCAGGAGCTCAGGCGGGTGAGATCAAGGCCCCTGGGGGGCAGCCTGCTCTGGGTGGAGCCTGCTGAAGATCCTCTCTCCCTCTGTCCCTCTGCACCCGCAAACTCACCACCAGCTCCTAAAGCAGCCCCCACACCCACCGGACGGGGCTCCCAAGAGGGAAGTCACTGATCCAGCCAGGAGAGCTGCACGGCACTGACCGAGCCGGCACCAAACAAACGCCAAGTCAACGAGGCCCCTGAGGTACACCCATATGGCCTCCTTGCACACGCTGCCCTGAGTTTCGTGGGGCGCCGCACAGCGTGCTTGGACTACCCGCACACCACGGGAAGCATGGAACGCCTTCGAGACTAGACTCGAGAAAGGCGCAGCTCAGGAGCAAAGAAGTCACAAAACGTTCGTTCCTCCTCGGGACACCGAATGCACAGGATCCATAGGGATGGTGGTCGGAGAACACTTTTCCGTGAGACTTCTCCAAAGGAGTGAGTGAGTGGCAAGCTACTCACGTCAGAGACAATGCGACAGACACGCTGCCCTGATGGCCCCAAACACATGGGTAGTCGGCTCATGAGGACGGGCCCTCCCACAGACCAGGAGCGACTCCCTCCTGGCATTAGCCACTGGCCGCTTGCCCGAGGTGCCTGAGGAGAAGCTCCCGACTTGGCATACCTGCTCTGCCTGCCAAGGTCGCGCCTGGGGCGCCGGAGTCTCCACGTGTGCTCTCACTGCCGGGTGCTGCTGTCAAGCCCTCGGAACCTCCTGGGGTCCCTGCCACGACAGCGGGGAAAGGCTTTGACCTCCAGGGTGGCAGCAGATTCCCGCAGACCACTCCCTTGGCGCGGAGGACAGCAGGGAGCTTCCTAGCCTCAAAGGGTCGCGGAGGGACTCCTAGCACGGCCACAGCTAGCTAGCTCATCTCCAAGGCCTACAATCAGCAGCTCAGTCTGGGGCGCGACGTGGGTCCCGCTCAGGGCCATTTCCTAGGGCCTCAAAGGTCTCTCCTGACTGCTCTCGGGAACGCAGACTGGTCCCTCCCGGGCTAGGGGCCATGGGGGTGCTGCCTTCTTTACCTCCTCTGGCACTTGCGGTCGGGCTGCCGGTTCCCCCTGAAGAAAACCGAAGAAGAGAGACAGCACATCAGCGGACACTCGAGACCTCAAACGCTTCCCAACCTGCCAACCACGCCGTCCCGTCCAGACCAGGCAGCATTTGCGTTCCCAGGGCACAGACGTGGCACAGTGGCCCAGGGCACGGGGCTGGCGGGCAGCACGTCCCCGCGCCAAACCCAGGCCACCGCAGCTAAGAGCGCTTCTCGCGGCATCTGGGGTCAGAGAGCAATTCCATCAACTTCCCCATCTGCCCTCTTTGGAGGCGTCGGGGCAAAGGCCGTGCTCCAGGAAGAGAGGGGCCCCTCTGTTCCACCGGGGAAGCCAAAGGCAACCTCAGCCATGCCTGCGTAGACATCGACTCGCCTGGCCGGCTGCACCTCACTTCTGCCACATCTCGGGCCAGGAACAACCAGCTCTGGATGGCGCTCCCCTGTGAACCCCCCTTGGAGGAGCCCTGCTCATCCCCCCTGTCCATGCTGCCTCACGGCCGAAACAGACACGCAGATGACCCTGTGGTGTGCATGACCCCATCCTTCTGATTCCACCTTGTGGAGTTGGAATCTCAATGATCACGCCCCGCCCCTGGCCCTAAGGGCCCCCATCCACCTGGAAGCCTCCCAGGCTCTGGCTTGGCACTGCTCTCCTGGAGGATAGCTCTAGGCACGAGCCTCCCGTGCAAACTCTCATCTTTTCCAGAGGGCAGCGGCAACACATGCTGAGTCTCCAGGGGTGTGGCAGGGGAGAACCCACAGACCAAGACCACGGCGGGCTCCGCCTTAATGCATCAATCGCCGGAGAGCGGTCCCGCGCCACGTTGCCTCTCTGGAGCATGATGCAAAGGCACACGCCTGCTGCCGGAGACTCTCAGGGCTCACAAGTCTCCAGCCAAGGGCTCACATGTCCTTGGCTTGTCAACCGTGATCGCGAGCAGCAGCGTGGCCCGATGCCCGTCGCTTCGTTGTGGAAGCCAGACTGGCTTCGCAACTCCACTCACCTGCTACGCGCCCAGGACTGCTGAAGCCGGGGCCCCCTGCGGTCCTGCCCACGCTGCCAGCTTCCAGGGTCGTGGCAACCGGACTCCCGCCAACACCTGACACAAACACACAAGGGACCTCTCACCTCAAACACACTGGCATTGGACTCCCCAAGCGGGATTTCACCCTTCCCTCACGTGTGCCCACCACAGAACGTGGAGGCGTGGTTCCACGGACTCTCTGTCCAGGGTCGGCGAGCCCTTTCCTCCAATACGACCTCCCTGCAAGATTGGCTTTCCCTCCTGACTCTTTCCTGGTGGGCCTCAAGCCTTTCACTTGATCCATTGACGGATGGACTGGTTGCCTTCCTTCCTTAGGGGCCACTTTCTTCAGTCATGCCCATTGCTTTCCTCATTTCTTTCCTCGCCTAGTCATCGACTCGCCTGTCGATCTCTCTATGTCTCTGGTTATGGATAATTGGAATCTTTGTGGCGGCCTGCGTCTCGAAGTGGGGACACCCGCATCGTCCTCTGCTGCTCTCCATGAGGTTGCTTGCAAACGAAAGGAACGTTGGGCCCTGACGACCCTGTCGCTCAGGGATGAGGGTCACTGGGAAGAACTGTCATGACACGGCCACTAGCTCCTTTCACCTCACAACGCAAGGAGCACAAGGTATCCTGAGAGAGGGGCATCGTTGTGTCTACTCTCATCCTATTGCTTTCAGGCGGGGCTCAATGGGATTTTGTGAATTCTGGGATCGATTCTTTATCACGCGGGGATCGAAATGAAGGCAAGAAACCTGGAGACGCTGTTAGAGCCAGTCCGTAGGACCCGATCAAAGACAAGCTAATGTCAAGTCGGGTCCACTAGGCCCGTTGGTTCGTGCCGAATCCTCGCCACGTTACTTGTCTGCACCGCTCTGCCCCGAAGCCTTCCTCCTATGTCCTATCAGGGCTTCCTAACAGAGCCAATGGGACTTCTAGTGGGCAATGGCAGATGTGTTTGCTTTTGGAACTCCAAAGCCAGCAGGGAAGATACTCACCTGTCCCAGAAGGTTCACTCCGAGGACCTAGAGTGGTTCCTGCGCCCAAAGGAAAGAGGAACGATGGTCAAGAAGGGCGGTGACGCCGTCCGGGAAACGTCTGACTATTGTTGTGAGCTGGGGTCAGGAGCTCAGGCGGGTGAGATCAAGGCCCCTGGGGGGCAGCCTGCTCTGGGTGGAGCCTGCTGAAGATCCTCTCTCCCTCTGTCCCTCTGCACCCGCAAACTCACCACCAGCTCCTAAAGCAGCCCCCACACCCACCCGACGGGGCTCCCAAGAGGGAAGTCACTGATCCAGCCAGGAGAGCTGCACGGCACTGACCGAGCCGGCACCAAACAAACGCCAAGTCAACGAGGCCCCTGAGGTACACCCATATGGCCTCCTTGCACACGCTGCCCTGAGTTTCGTGGGGCGCCGCACAGCGTGCTTGGACTACCCGCACACCACGGGAAGCATGGAACGCCTTCGAGACTAGACTCGAGAAAGGCGCAGCTCAGGAGCAAAGAAGTCACAAAACGTTCGTTCCTCCTCGGGACACCGAATGCACAGGATCCATAGGGATGGTGGTTGGAGAACACTTTTCCGTGAGACTTCTCCAAAGGAGTGAGTGAGTGGCAAGCTACTCACGTCAGAGACAATGCGACAGACACGCTGCCCTGATGGCCCCAAACACATGGGTAGTCGGCTCATGAGGACGGGCCCTCCCACAGACCAGGAGCGACTCCCTCCTGGCATTAGCCACTGGCCGCTTGCCCGAGGTGCCTGAGGAGAAGCTCCCGACTTGGCATACCTGCTCTGCCTGCCAAGGTCGCGCCTGGGGCGCCGGAGTCTCCACGTGTGCTCTCACTGCCGGGTGCTGCTGTCAAGCCCTCGGAACCTCCTGGGGTCCCTGCCACGACAGCGGGGAAAGGCTTTGACCTCCAGGGTGGCAGCAGATTCCCGCAGACCACTCCCTTGGCGCGGAGGACAGCAGGGAGCTTCCTAGCCTCAAAGGGTCGCGGAGGGACTCCTAGCACGGCCACAGCTAGCTAGCTCATCTCCAAGGCCTACAATCAGCAGCTCAGTCTGGAGCGCGACGTGGGTCCCGCTCAGGGCCATTTCCTAGGGCCTCAAAGGTCTCTCCTGACTGCTCTCGGGAACGCAGCCTGGTCCCTCCCGGGCTAGGGGCCATGGGGGTGCTGCCTTCTTTACCTCCTCTGGCACTTGCGGTCGGGCTGCCGGTTCCCCCTGAAGAAAACCGAAGAAGAGAGACAGCACATCAGCGGACACTCGAGACCTCAAACGCTTCCCAACCTGCCAACCACGCCGTCCCGTCCAGACCAGGCAGCATTTGCGTTCCCAGGGCACAGACGTGGCACAGTGGCCCAGGGCACGGGGCTGGCGGGCAGCACGTCCCCGCGCCAAACCCAGGCCACCGCAGCTAAGAGCGCTTCTCGCGGCATCTGGGGTCAGAGAGCAATTCCATCAACTTCCCCATCTGCCCTCTTTGGAGGCGTCGGGGCAAAGGCCGTGCTCCAGGAAGAGAGGGGCCCCTCTGTTCCACCGGGGAAGCCAAAGGCAACCTCAGCCATGCCTGCGTAGACATCGACTCGCCTGGCCGGCTGCACCTCACTTCTGCCACATCTCGGGCCAGGAACAACCAGCTCTGGATGGCGCTCCCCTGTGAACCCCCCTTGGAGGAGCCCTGCTCATCCCCCCTGTCCATGCTGCCTCACGGCCGAAACAGACACGCAGATGACCCTGTGGTGTGCATGACCCCATCCTTCTGATTCCACCTTGTGGAGTTGGAATCTCAATGATCACGCCCCGCCCCTGGCCCTAAGGGCCCCCATCCACCTGGAAGCCTCCCAGGCTCTGGCTTGGCACTGCTCTCCTGGAGGATAGCTCTAGGCACGAGCCTCCCGTGCAAACTCTCATCTTTTCCAGAGGGCAGCGGCAACACATGCTGAGTCTCCAGGGGTGTGGCAGGGGAGACCCCACAGACCAAGACCACGGCGGGCTCCGCCTTAATGCATCAATCCCCGGAGAGCGGTCCCGCGCCACGTTGCCTCTCTGGAGCATGATGCAAAGGCACACGCCTGCTGCCGGAGACTCTCAGGGCTCACAAGTCTCCAGCCAAGGGCTCACATGTCCTTGGCTTGTCAACCGTGATCGCGAGCAGCAGCGTGGCCCGATGCCCGTCGCGTCGTTGTGGAAGCCAGACTGGCTTCGCAACTCCACTCACCTGCTACGCGCCCAGGACTGGTGAAGCCGGGGCCCCCTGCGGTCCTGCCCACGCTGCCAGCTTCCAGGGTCGTGGCAACCGGACTCCCGCCAACACCTGACACAAACACACAAGGGACCTCTCACCTCAAACACACTGGCATTGGACTCCCCAAGCGGGATTTCACCCTTCCCTCACGTGTGCCCACCACAGAACGTGGAGGCGTGGTTCCACGGACTCTCTGTCCAGGGTCGGCGAGCCCTTTCCTCCAATACGACCTCCCTGCAAGATTGGCTTTCCCTCCTGACTCTTTCCTGGTGGGCCTCAAGCCTTTCACTTGATCCATTGACGGATGGACTGGTTGCCTTCCTTCCTTAGGGGCCACTTTCTTCAGTCATGCCCATTGCTTTCCTCATTTCTTTCCTCGCCTAGTCATCGACTCGCCTGTCGATCTCTCTATGTCTCTGGTTATGGATAATTGGAATCTTTGTGGCGGCCTGCGTCTCGAAGTGGGGACACCCGCATCGTCCTCTGCTGCTCTCCATGAGGTTGCTTGCAAACGAAAGGAACGTTGGGCCCTGACGACCCTGTCGCTCAGGGATGAGGGTCACTGGGAAGAACTGTCATGACACGGCCACTAGCTCCTTTCACCTCACAACGCAAGGAGCACAAGGTATCCTGAGAGAGGGGCATCGTTGTGTCTACTCTCATCCTATTGCTTTCAGGCGGGGCTCAATGGGATTTTGTGAATTCTGGGATCGATTCTTTATCACGCGGGGATCGAAATGAAGGCAAGAAACCTGGAGACGCTATTAGAGCCAGTCCGTAGGACCCGATCAAAGACAAGCTAATGTCAAGTCGGGTCCACTAGGCCCGTTGGTTCGTGCCGAATCCTCGCCACGTTACTTGTCTGCACCGCTCTGTCCCGAAGCCTTCCTCCTATGTCCTATCAGGGCTTCCTAACAGAGCCAACGGGACTTCTAGTGGGCAATGGCAGATGTGTTTGCTTTTGGAACTCCAAAGCCAGCAGGGAAGATACTCACCTGTCCCAGAAGGTTCACTCCGAGGACCTAGAGTGGTTCCTGCGCCCAAAGAAAAGAGGAACGATGGTCAAGAAGGGCGGTGACGCCGTCCGGGAAACGTCTGACTATTGTTGTGAGCTGGGGTCAGGAGCTCAGGCTGGTGAGACAAGGCCCTTGGGAGGCAGCCTGCTCTGGGTGGAGCCTGCTGAAGGTCCTCTCTCCCTCTGTCCCTCTGCACCCGCAAACTCACCACCAGCTCCTAAAGCAGCCCCCACACCCACCGGACGGGGCTCCCAAGAGGGAAGTCACTGATCCAGCCAGGAGAGCTGCACGGCACTGACCGAGCCGGCACCAAACAAACGCCAAGTCAACGAGGCCCCTGAGGTACACCCATATGGCCTCCTTGCACACGCTGCCCTGAGTTTCGTGGGGCGCCGCACAGCGTGCTTGGACTACCCGCACACCACGGGAAGCATGGAACGCCTTCGAGACTAGACTCGAGAAAGGCGCAGCTCAGGAGCAAAGAAGTCACAAAACGTTTGTTCCTCCTCGGGACACCGAATGCACAGGATCCATAGGGATGGTGGTTGGAGAACACTTTTCCGTGAGACTTCTCCAAAGGAGTGAGTGAGTGGCAAGCTACTCACGTCAGAGACAATGCGACAGACACGCTGCCCTGATGGCCCCAAACACATGGGTAGTCGGCTCATGAGGACGGGCCCTCCCACAGACCAGGAGCGACTCCCTCCTGGCATTAGCCACTGGCCGCTTGCCCGAGGTGCCTGAGGAGAAGCTCCCGACTTGGCATACCTGCTCTGCCTGCCAAGGTCGCGCCTGGGGCGCCGGAGTCTCCACGTGTGCTCTCACTGCCGGGTGCTGCTGTCAAGCCCTCGGAACCTCCTGGGGTCCCTGCCACGACAGCGGGGAAAGGCTTTGACCTCCAGGGTGGCAGCAGATTCCCGCAGACCACTCCCTTGGCGCGGAGGACAGCAGGGAGCTTCCTAGCCTCAAAGGGTCGCGGAGGGACTCCTAGCACGGCCACAGCTAGCTAGCTCATCTCCAAGGCCTACAATCAGCAGCTCAGTCTGGAGCGCGACGTGGGTCCCGCTCAGGGCCATTTCCTAGGGCCTCAAAGGTCTCTCCTGACTGCTCTCGGGAACGCAGCCTGGTCCCTCCCGGGCTAGGGGCCATGGGGGTGCTGCCTTCTTTACCTCCTCTGGCACTTGCGGTCGGGCTGCCGGTTCCCCCTGAAGAAAACCGAAGAAGAGAGACAGCACATCAGCGGACACTCGAGACCTCAAACGCTTCCCAACCTGCCAACCACGCCGTCCCGTCCAGACCAGGCAGCATTTGCGTTCCCAGGGCACAGACGTGGCACAGTGGCCCAGGGCACGGGGCTGGCGGGCAGCACGTCCCCGCGCCAAACCCAGGCCACCGCAGCTAAGAGCGCTTCTCGCGGCATCTGGGGTCAGAGAGCAATTCCATCAACTTCCCCATCTGCCCTCTTTGGAGGCGTCGGGGCAAAGGCCGTGCTCCAGGAAGAGAGGGGCCCCTCTGTTCCACCGGGGAAGCCAAAGGCAACCTCAGCCATGCCTGCGTAGACATCGACTCGCCTGGCCGGCTGCACCTCACTTCTGCCACATCTCGGGCCAGGAACAACCAGCTCTGGATGGCGCTCCCCTGTGAACCCCCCTTGGAGGAGCCCTGCTCATCCCCCCTGTCCATGCTGCCTCACGGCCGAAACAGACACGCAGATGACCCTGTGGTGTGCATGACACCATCCTTCTGATTCCACCTTGTGGAGTTGGAATCTCAATGATCACGCCCCGCCCCTGGCCCTAAGGGCCCCCATCCACCTGGAAGCCTCCCAGGCTCTGGCTTGGCACTGCTCTCCTGGAGGATAGCTCTAGGCACGAGCCTCCCGTGCAAACTCTCATCTTTTCCAGAGGGCAGCGGCAACACATGCTGAGTCTCCAGGGGTGTGGCAGGGGAGACCCCACAGACCAAGACCACGGCGGGCTCTGCCTTAATGCATCAATCCCCGGAGAGCGGTCCCGCGCCACGTTGCCTCTCTGGAGCATGATGCAAAGGCACACGCCTGCTGCCGGAGACTCTCAGGGCTCACAAGTCTCCAGCCAAGGGCTCACATGTCCTTGGCTTGTCAACCGTGATCGCGAGCAGCAGCGTGGCCCGATGCCCGTCGCTTCGTTGTGGAAGCCAGACTGGCTTCGCAACTCCACTCACCTGCTACGCGCCCAGGACTGCTGAAGCCGGGGCCCCCTGCGGTCCTGCCCACGCTGCCAGCTTCCAGGGTCGTGGCAACCGGACTCCCGCCAACACCTGACACAAACACACAAGGGACCTCTCACCTCAAACACACTGGCATTGGACTCCCCAAGCGGGATTTCACCCTTCCCTCACGTGTGCCCACCACAGAACGTGGAGGCGTGGTTCCACGGACTCTCTGTCCAGGGTCGGCGAGCCCTTTCCTCCAATACGACCTCCCTGCAAGATTGGCTTTCCCTCCTGACTCTTTCCTGGTGGGCCTCAAGCCTTTCACTTGATCCATTGACGGATGGACTGGTTGCCTTCCTTCCTTAGGGGCCACTTTCTTCAGTCATGCCCATTGCTTTCCTCATTTCTTTCCTCGCCTAGTCATCGACTCGCCTGTCGATCTCTCTATGTCTCTGGTTATGGATAATTGGAATCTTTGTGGCGGCCTGCGTCTCGAAGTGGGGACACCCGCATCGTCCTCTGCTGCTCTCCATGAGGTTGCTTGCAAACGAAAGGAACGTTGGGCCCTGACGACCCTGTCGCTCAGGGATGAGGGTCACTGGGAAGAACTGTCATGACACGGCCACTAGCTCCTTTCACCTCACAACGCAAGGAGCACAAGGTATCCTGAGAGAGGGGCATCGTTGTGTCTACTCTCATCCTATTGCTTTCAGGCGGGGCTCAATGGGATTTTGTGAATTCTGGGATCGATTCTTTATCACGCGGGGATCGAAATGAAGGCAAGAAACCTGGAGACGCTGTTAGAGCCAGTCCGTAGGACCCGATCAAAGACAAGCTAATGTCAAGTCGGGTCCACTAGGCCCGTTGGTTCGTGCCGAATCCTCGCCACGTTACTTGTCTGCACCGCTCTGTCCCGAAGCCTTCCTCCTATGTCCTATCAGGGCTTCCTAACAGAGCCAACGGGACTTCTAGTGGGCAATGGCAGATGTGTTTGCTTTTGGAACTCCGAAGCCAGCAGGGAAGATACTCACCTGTCCCAGAAGGTTCACTCCGAGGACCTAGAGTGGTTCCTGCGCCCAAAGAAAAGAGGAACGATGGTCAAGAAGGGCGGTGACGCCGTCCGGGAAACGTCTGACTATTGTTGTGAGCTGGGGTCAGGAGCTCAGGCGGGTGAGATCAAGGCCCCTGGGGGGCAGCCTGCTCTGGGTGGAGCCTGCTGAAGATCCTCTCTCCCTCTGTCCCTCTGCACCCGCAAACTCACCACCAGCTCCTAAAGCAGCCCCCACACCCACCGGACGGGGCTCTCAAGAGGGAAGTCACTGATCCAGCCAGGAGAGCTGCACGGCACTGACCGAGCCGGCACCAAACAAACGCCAAGTCAACGAGGCCCCTGAGGTACACCCATATGGCCTCCTTGCACACGCTGCCCTGAGTTTCGTGGGGCGCCGCACAGCGTGCTTGGACTACCCGCACACCACGGGAAGCATGGAACGCCTTCGAGACTAGACTCGAGAAAGGCGCAGCTCAGGAGCAAAGAAGTCACAAAACGTTCGTTCCTCCTCGGGACACCGAATGCACAGGATCCATAGGGATGGTGGTTGGAGAACACTTTTCCGTGAGACTTCTCCAAAGGAGTGAGTGAGTGGCAAGCTACTCACGTCAGAGACAATGCGACAGACACGCTGCCCTGATGGCCCCAAACACATGGGTAGTCGGCTCATGAGGACGGGCCCTCCCACAGACCAGGAGCGACTCCCTCCTGGCATTAGCCACTGGCCGCTTGCCCGAGGTGCCTGAGGAGAAGCTCCCGACTTGGCATACCTGCTCTGCCTGCCAAGGTCGCGCCTGGGGCGCCGGAGTCTCCACGTGTGCTCTCACTGCCGGGTGCTGCTGTCAAGCCCTCGGAACCTCCTGGGGTCCCTGCCACGACAGCGGGGAAAGGCTTTGACCTCCAGGGTGGCAGCAGATTCCCGCAGACCACTCCCTTGGCGCGGAGGACAGCAGGGAGCTTCCTAGCCTCAAAGGGTCGCGGAGGGACTCCTAGCACGGCCACAGCTAGCTAGCTCATCTCCAAGGCCTACAATCAGCAGCTCAGTCTGGAGCGCGACGTGGGTCCCGCTCAGGGCCATTTCCTAGGGCCTCAAAGGTCTCTCCTGACTGCTCTCGGGAACGCAGCCTGGTCCCTCCCGGGCTAGGGGCCATGGGGGTGCTGCCTTCTTTACCTCCTCTGGCACTTGCGGTCGGGCTGCCGGTTCCCCCTGAAGAAAACCGAAGAAGAGAGACAGCACATCAGCGGACACTCGAGACCTCAAACGCTTCCCAACCTGCCAACCACGCCGTCCCGTCCAGACCAGGCAGCATTTGCGTTCCCAGGGCACAGACGTGGCACAGTGGCCCAGGGCACGGGGCTGGCGGGCAGCACGTCCCCGCGCCAAACCCAGGCCACCGCAGCTAAGAGCGCTTCTCGCGGCATCTGGGGTCAGAGAGCAATTCCATCAACTTCCCCATCTGCCCTCTTTGGAGGCGTCGGGGCAAAGGCCGTGCTCCAGGAAGAGAGGGGCCCCTCTGTTCCACCGGGGAAGCCAAAGGCAACCTCAGCCATGCCTGCGTAGACATCGACTCGCCTGGCCGGCTGCACCTCA
Source organism: Canis aureus (assembly GCF_053574225.1). Taxonomy (NCBI): domain Eukaryota; kingdom Metazoa; phylum Chordata; class Mammalia; order Carnivora; family Canidae; genus Canis; species Canis aureus. The sequence continues at coordinate 13,330,270 of NC_135635.1, forward strand.
CTTCTGCCACATCTCGGGCCAGGAACAACCAGCTCTGGATGGCGCTCCCCTGTGAACCCCCCTTGGAGGAGCCCTGCTCATCCCCCCTGTCCATGCTGCCTCACGGCCGAAACAGACACGCAGATGACCCTGTGGTGTGCATGACCCCATCCTTCTGATTCCACCTTGTGGAGTTGGAATCTCAATGATCACGCCCCGCCCCTGGCCCTAAGGGCCCCCATCCACCTGGAAGCCTCCCAGGCTCTGGCTTGGCACTGCTCTCCTGGAGGATAGCTCTAGGCACGAGCCTCCCGTGCAAACTCTCATCTTTTCCAGAGGGCAGCGGCAACACATGCTGAGTCTCCAGGGGTGTGGCAGGGGAGAACCCACAGACCAAGACCACGGCGGGCTCCGCCTTAATGCATCAATCGCCGGAGAGCGGTCCCGCGCCACGTTGCCTCTCTGGAGCATGATGCAAAGGCACACGCCTGCTGCCGGAGACTCTCAGGGCTCACAAGTCTCCAGCCAAGGGCTCACATGTCCTTGGCTTGTCAACCGTGATCGCGAGCAGCAGCGTGGCCCGATGCCCGTCGCTTCGTTGTGGAAGCCAGACTGGCTTCGCAACTCCACTCACCTGCTACGCGCCCAGGACTGCTGAAGCCGGGGCCCCCTGCGGTCCTGCCCACGCTGCCAGCTTCCAGGGTCGTGGCAACCGGACTCCCGCCAACACCTGACACAAACACACAAGGGACCTCTCACCTCAAACACACTGGCATTGGACTCCCCAAGCGGGATTTCACCCTTCCCTCACGTGTGCCCACCACAGAACGTGGAGGCGTGGTTCCACGGACTCTCTGTCCAGGGTCGGCGAGCCCTTTCCTCCAATACGACCTCCCTGCAAGATTGGCTTTCCCTCCTGACTCTTTCCTGGTGGGCCTCAAGCCTTTCACTTGATCCATTGACGGATGGACTGGTTGCCTTCCTTCCTTAGGGGCCACTTTCTTCAGTCATGCCCATTGCTTTCCTCATTTCTTTCCTCGCCTAGTCATCGACTCGCCTGTCGATCTCTCTATGTCTCTGGTTATGGATAATTGGAATCTTTGTGGCGGCCTGCGTCTCGAAGTGGGGACACCCGCATCGTCCTCTGCTGCTCTCCATGAGGTTGCTTGCAAACGAAAGGAACGTTGGGCCCTGACGACCCTGTCGCTCAGGGATGAGGGTCACTGGGAAGAACTGTCATGACACGGCCACTAGCTCCTTTCACCTCACAACGCAAGGAGCACAAGGTATCCTGAGAGAGGGGCATCGTTGTGTCTACTCTCATCCTATTGCTTTCAGGCGGGGCTCAATGGGATTTTGTGAATTCTGGGATCGATTCTTTATCACGCGGGGATCGAAATGAAGGCAAGAAACCTGGAGACGCTGTTAGAGCCAGTCCGTAGGACCCGATCAAAGACAAGCTAATGTCAAGTCGGGTCCACTAGGCCCGTTGGTTCGTGCCGAATCCTCGCCACGTTACTTGTCTGCACCGCTCTGTCCCGAAGCCTTCCTCCTATGTCCTATCAGGGCTTCCTAACAGAGCCAACGGGACTTCTAGTGGGCAATGGCAGATGTGTTTGCTTTTGGAACTCCGAAGCCAGCAGGGAAGATACTCACCTGTCCCAGAAGGTTCACTCCGAGGACCTAGAGTGGTTCCTGCGCCCAAAGAAAAGAGGAACGATGGTCAAGAAGGGCGGTGACGCCGTCCGGGAAACGTCTGACTATTGTTGTGAGCTGGGGTCAGGAGCTCAGGCGGGTGAGATCAAGGCCCCTGGGGGGCAGCCTGCTCTGGGTGGAGCCTGCTGAAGGTCCTCTCTCCCTCTGTCCCTCTGCACCCGCAAACTCACCACCAGCTCCTAAAGCAGCCCCCACACCCACCGGACGGGGCTCCCAAGAGGGAAGTCACTGATCCAGCCAGGAGAGCTGCACGGCACTGACCGAGCCGGCACCAAACAAACGCCAAGTCAACGAGGCCCCTGAGGTACACCCATATGGCCTCCTTGCACACGCTGCCCTGAGTTTCGTGGGGCGCCGCACAGCGTGCATGGACTACCCGCACACCACGGGAAGCATGGAACGCCTTCGAGACTAGACTCGAGAAAGGCGCAGCTCAGGAGCAAAGAAGTCACAAAACGTTCGTTCCTCCTCGGGACACCGAATGCACAGGATCCATAGGGATGGTGGTTGGAGAACACTTTTCCGTGAGACTTCTCCAAAGGAGTGAGTGAGTGGCAAGCTACTCACGTCAGAGACAATGCGACAGACACGCTGCCCTGATGGCCCCAAACACATGGGTAGTCGGCTCATGAGGACGGGCCCTCCCACAGACCAGGAGCGACTCCCTCCTGGCATTAGCCACTGGCCGCTTGCCCGAGGTGCCTGAGGAGAAGCTCCCGACTTGGCATACCTGCTCTGCCTGCCAAGGTCGCGCCTGGGGCGCCGGAGTCTCCACGTGTGCTCTCACTGCCGGGTGCTGCTGTCAAGCCCTCGGAACCTCCTGGGGTCCCTGCCACGACAGCGGGGAAAGGCTTTGACCTCCAGGGTGGCAGCAGATTCCCGCAGACCACTCCCTTGGCGCGGAGGACAGCAGGGAGCTTCCTAGCCTCAAAGGGTCGCGGAGGGACTCCTAGCACGGCCACAGCTAGCTAGCTCATCTCCAAGGCCTACAATCAGCAGCTCAGTCTGGAGCGCGACGTGGGTCCCGCTCAGGGCCATTTCCTAGGGCCTCAAAGGTCTCTCCTGACTGCTCTCGGGAACGCAGCCTGGTCCCTCCCGGGCTAGGGGCCATGGGGGTGCTGCCTTCTTTACCTCCTCTGGCACTTGCGGTCGGGCTGCCGGTTCCCCCTGAAGAAAACCGAAGAAGAGAGACAGCACATCAGCGGACACTCGAGACCTCAAACGCTTCCCAACCTGCCAACCACGCCGTCCCGTCCAGACCAGGCAGCATTTGCGTTCCCAGGGCACAGACGTGGCACAGTGGCCCAGGGCACGGGGCTGGCGGGCAGCACGTCCCCGCGCCAAACCCAGGCCACCGCAGCTAAGAGCGCTTCTCGCGGCATCTGGGGTCAGAGAGCAATTCCATCAACTTCCCCATCTGCCCTCTTTGGAGGCGTCGGGGCAAAGGCCGTGCTCCAGGAAGAGAGGGGCCCCTCTGTTCCACCGGGGAAGCCAAAGGCAACCTCAGCCATGCCTGCGTAGACATCGACTCGCCTGGCCGGCTGCACCTCACTTCTGCCACATCTCGGGCCAGGAACAACCAGCTCTGGATGGCGCTCCCCTGTGAACCCCCCTTGGAGGAGCCCTGCTCATCCCCCCTGTCCATGCTGCCTCACGGCCGAAACAGACACGCAGATGACCCTGTGGTGTGCATGACCCCATCCTTCTGATTCCACCTTGTGGAGTTGGAATCTCAATGATCCCGCCCCGCCCCTGGCCCTAAGGGCCCCCATCCACCTGGAAGCCTCCCAGGCTCTGGCTTGGCACTGCTCTCCTGGAGGATAGCTCTAGGCACGAGCCTCCCGTGCAAACTCTCATCTTTTCCAGAGGGCAGCGGCAACACATGCTGAGTCTCCAGGGGTGTGGCAGGGGAGACCCCACAGACCAAGACCACGGCGGGCTCCGCCTTAATGCATCAATCCCCGGAGAGCGGTCCCGCGCCACGTTGCCTCTCTGGAGCATGATGCAAAGGCACACGCCTGCTGCCGGAGACTCTCAGGGCTCACAAGTCTCCAGCCAAGGGCTCACATGTCCTTGGCTTGTCAACCGTGATCGCGAGCAGCAGCGTGGCCCGATGCCCGTCGCTTCGTTGTGGAAGCCAGACTGGCTTCGCAACTCCACTCACCTGCTACGCGCCCAGGACTGGTGAAGCCGGGGCCCCCTGCGGTCCTGCCCACGCTGCCAGCTTCCAGGGTCGTGGCAACCGGACTCCCGCCAACACCTGACACAAACACACAAGGGACCTCTCACCTCAAACACACTGGCATTGGACTCCCCAAGCGGGATTTCACCCTTCCCTCACGTGTGCCCACCACAGAACGTGGAGGCGTGGTTCCACGGACTCTCTGTCCAGGGTCGGCGAGCCCTTTCCTCCAATACGACCTCCCTGCAAGATTGGCTTTCCCTCCTGACTCTTTCCTGGTGGGCCTCAAGCCTTTCACTTGATCCATTGACGGATGGACTGGTTGCCTTCCTTCCTTAGGGGCCACTTTCTTCAGTCATGCCCATTGCTTTCCTCATTTCTTTCCTCGCCTAGTCATCGACTCGCCTGTCGATCTCTCTATGTCTCTGGTTATGGATAATTGGAATCTTTGTGGCGGCCTGCGTCTCGAAGTGGGGACACCCGCATCGTCCTCTGCTGCTCTCCATGAGGTTGCTTGCAAACGAAAGGAACGTTGGGCCCTGACGACCCTGTCGCTCAGGGATGAGGGTCACTGGGAAGAACTGTCATGACACGGCCACTAGCTCCTTTCACCTCACAACGCAAGGAGCACAAGGTATCCTGAGAGAGGGGCATCGTTGTGTCTACTCTCATCCTATTGCTTTCAGGCGGGGCTCAATGGGATTTTGTGAATTCTGGGATCGATTCTTTATCACGCGGGGATCGAAATGAAGGCAAGAAACCTGGAGACGCTGTTAGAGCCAGTCCGTAGGACCCGATCAAAGACAAGCTAATGTCAAGTCGGGTCCACTAGGCCCGTTGGTTCGTGCCGAATCCTCGCCACGTTACTTGTCTGCACCGCTCTGTCCCGAAGCCTTCCTCCTATGTCCTATCAGGGCTTCCTAACAGAGCCAACGGGACTTCTAGTGGGCAATGGCAGATGTGTTTGCTTTTGGAACTCCAAAGCCAGCAGGGAAGATACTCACCTGTCCCAGAAGGTTCACTCCGAGGACCTAGAGTGGTTCCTGCGCCCAAAGAAAAGAGGAACGATGGTCAAGAAGGGCGGTGACGCCGTCCGGGAAACGTCTGACTATTGTTGTGAGCTGGGGTCAGGAGCTCAGGCTGGTGAGATCAAGGCCCTTGGGAGGCAGCCTGCTCTGGGTGGAGCCTGCTGAAGGTCCTCTCTCCCTCTGTCCCTCTGCACCCGCAAACTCACCACCAGCTCCTAAAGCAGCCCCCACACCCACCGGACGGGGCTCCCAAGAGGGAAGTCACTGATCCAGCCAGGAGAGCTGCATGGCACTGACCGAGCCGGCACCAAACAAACGCCAAGTCAACGAGGCCCCTGAGGTACACCCATATGGCCTCCTTGCACACGCTGCCCTGAGTTTCGTGGGGCGCCGCACAGCGTGCTTGGACTACCCGCACACCACGGGAAGCATGGAACGCCTTCGAGACTAGACTCGAGAAAGGCGCAGCTCAGGAGCAAAGAAGTCACAAAACGTTCGTTCCTCCTCGGGACACCGAATGCACAGGATCCATAGGGATGGTGGTTGGAGAACACTTTTCCGTGAGACTTCTCCAAAGGAGTGAGTGAGTGGCAAGCTACTCACGTCAGAGACAATGCGACAGACACGCTGCCCTGATGGCCCCAAACACATGGGTAGTCGGCTCATGAGGACGGGCCCTCCCACAGACCAGGAGCGACTCCCTCCTGGCATTAGCCACTGGCCGCTTGCCCGAGGTGCCTGAGGAGAAGCTCCCGACTTGGCATACCTGCTCTGCCTGCCAAGGTCGCGCCTGGGGCGCCGGAGTCTCCACGTGTGCTCTCACTGCCGGGTGCTGCTGTCAAGCCCTCGGAACCTCCTGGGGTCCCTGCCACGACAGCGGGGAAAGGCTTTGACCTCCAGGGTGGCAGCAGATTCCCGCAGACCACTCCCTTGGCGCGGAGGACAGCAGGGAGCTTCCTAGCCTCAAAGGGTCGCGGAGGGACTCCTAGCACGGCCACAGCTAGCTAGCTCATCTCCAAGGCCTACAATCAGCAGCTCAGTCTGGAGCGCGACGTGGGTCCCGCTCAGGGCCATTTCCTAGGGCCTCAAAGGTCTCTCCTGACTGCTCTCGGGAACGCAGCCTGGTCCCTCCCGGGCTAGGGGCCATGGGGGTGCTGCCTTCTTTACCTCCTCTGGCACTTGCGGTCGGGCTGCCGGTTCCCCCTGAAGAAAACCGAAGAAGAGAGACAGCACATCAGCGGACACTCGAGACCTCAAACGCTTCCCAACCTGCCAACCACGCCGTCCCGTCCAGACCAGGCAGCATTTGCGTTCCCAGGGCACAGACGTGGCACAGTGGCCCAGGGCACGGGGCTGGCGGGCAGCACGTCCCCGCGCCAAACCCAGGCCACCGCAGCTAAGAGCGCTTCTCGCGGCATCTGGGGTCAGAGAGCAATTCCATCAACTTCCCCATCTGCCCTCTTTGGAGGCGTCGGGGCAAAGGCCGTGCTCCAGGAAGAGAGGGGCCCCTCTGTTCCACCGGGGAAGCCAAAGGCAACCTCAGCCATGCCTGCGTAGACATCGACTCGCCTGGCCGGCTGCACCTCACTTCTGCCACATCTCGGGCCAGGAACAACCAGCTCTGGATGGCGCTCCCCTGTGAACCCCCCTTGGAGGAGCCCTGCTCATCCCCCCTGTCCATGCTGCCTCACGGCCGAAACAGACACGCAGATGACCCTGTGGTGTGCATGACACCATCCTTCTGATTCCACCTTGTGGAGTTGGAATCTCAATGATCACGCCCCGCCCCTGGCCCTAAGGGCCCCCATCCACCTGGAAGCCTCCCAGGCTCTGGCTTGGCACTGCTCTCCTGGAGGATAGCTCTAGGCACGAGCCTCCCGTGCAAACTCTCATCTTTTCCAGAGGGCAGCGGCAACACATGCTGAGTCTCCAGGGGTGTGGCAGGGGAGACCCCACAGACCAAGACCACGGCGGGCTCCGCCTTAATGCATCAATCCCCGGAGAGCGGTCCCGCGCCACGTTGCCTCTCTGGAGCATGATGCAAAGGCACACGCCTGCTGCCGGAGACTCTCAGGGCTCACAAGTCTCCAGCCAAGGGCTCACATGTCCTTGGCTTGTCAACCGTGATCGCGAGCAGCAGCGTGGCCCGATGCCCGTCGCTTCGTTGTGGAAGCCAGACTGGCTTCGCAACTCCACTCACCTGCTACGCGCCCAGGACTGCTGAAGCCGGGGCCCCCTGCGGTCCTGCCCACGCTGCCAGCTTCCAGGGTCGTGGCAACCGGACTCCCGCCAACACCTGACACAAACACACAAGGGACCTCTCACCTCAAACACACTGGCATTGGACTCCCCAAGCGGGATTTCACCCTTCCCTCACGTGTGCCCACCACAGAACGTGGAGGCGTGGTTCCACGGACTCTCTGTCCAGGGTCGGCGAGCCCTTTCCTCCAATACGACCTCCCTGCAAGATTGGCTTTCCCTCCTGACTCTTTCCTGGTGGGCCTCAAGCCTTTCACTTGATCCATTGACGGATGGACTGGTTGCCTTCCTTCCTTAGGGGCCACTTTCTTCAGTCATGCCCATTGCTTTCCTCATTTCTTTCCTCGCCTAGTCATCGACTCGCCTGTCGATCTCTCTATGTCTCTGGTTATGGATAATTGGAATCTTTGTGGCGGCCTGCGTCTCGAAGTGGGGACACCCGCATCGTCCTCTGCTGCTCTCCATGAGGTTGCTTGCAAACGAAAGGAACGTTGGGCCCTGACGACCCTGTCGCTCAGGGATGAGGGTCACTGGGAAGAACTGTCATGACACGGCCACTAGCTCCTTTCACCTCACAACGCAAGGAGCACAAGGTATCCTGAGAGAGGGGCATCGTTGTGTCTACTCTCATCCTATTGCTTTCAGGCGGGGCTCAATGGGATTTTGTGAATTCTGGGATCGATTCTTTATCACGCGGGGATCGAAATGAAGGCAAGAAACCTGGAGACGCTGTTAGAGCCAGTCCGTAGGACCCGATCAAAGACAAGCTAATGTCAAGTCGGGTCCACTAGGCCCGTTGGTTCGTGCCGAATCCTCGCCACGTTACTTGTCTGCACCGCTCTGTCCCGAAGCCTTCCTCCTATGTCCTATCAGGGCTTCCTAACAGAGCCAACGGGACTTCTAGTGGGCAATGGCAGATGTGTTTGCTTTTGGAACTCCGAAGCCAGCAGGGAAGATACTCACCTGTCCCAGAAGGTTCACTCCGAGGACCTAGAGTGGTTCCTGCGCCCAAAGAAAAGAGGAACGATGGTCAAGAAGGGCGGTGACGCCGTCCGGGAAACGTCTGACTATTGTTGTGAGCTGGGGTCAGGAGCTCAGGCGGGTGAGATCAAGGCCCCTGGGGGGCAGCCTGCTCTGGGTGGAGCCTGCTGAAGATCCTCTCTCCCTCTGTCCCTCTGCACCCGCAAACTCACCACCAGCTCCTAAAGCAGCCCCCACACCCACCGGACGGGGCTCTCAAGAGGGAAGTCACTGATCCAGCCAGGAGAGCTGCACGGCACTGACCGAGCCGGCACCAAACAAACGCCAAGTCAACGAGGCCCCTGAGGTACACCCATATGGCCTCCTTGCACACGCTGCCCTGAGTTTCGTGGGGCGCCGCACAGCGTGCTTGGACTACCCGCACACCACGGGAAGCATGGAACGCCTTCGAGACTAGACTCGAGAAAGGCGCAGCTCAGGAGCAAAGAAGTCACAAAACGTTCGTTCCTCCTCGGGACACCGAATGCACAGGATCCATAGGGATGGTGGTTGGAGAACACTTTTCCGTGAGACTTCTCCAAAGGAGTGAGTGAGTGGCAAGCTACTCACGTCAGAGACAATGCGACAGACACGCTGCCCTGATGGCCCCAAACACATGGGTAGTCGGCTCATGAGGACGGGCCCTCCCACAGACCAGGAGCGACTCCCTCCTGGCATTAGCCACTGGCCGCTTGCCCGAGGTGCCTGAGGAGAAGCTCCCGACTTGGCATACCTGCTCTGCCTGCCAAGGTCGCGCCTGGGGCGCCGGAGTCTCCACGTGTGCTCTCACTGCCGGGTGCTGCTGTCAAGCCCTCGGAACCTCCTGGGGTCCCTGCCACGACAGCGGGGAAAGGCTTTGACCTCCAGGGTGGCAGCAGATTCCCGCAGACCACTCCCTTGGCGCGGAGGACAGCAGGGAGCTTCCTAGCCTCAAAGGGTCGCGGAGGGACTCCTAGCACGGCCACAGCTAGCTAGCTCATCTCCAAGGCCTACAATCAGCAGCTCAGTCTGGAGCGCGACGTGGGTCCCGCTCAGGGCCATTTCCTAGGGCCTCAAAGGTCTCTCCTGACTGCTCTCGGGAACGCAGCCTGGTCCCTCCCGGGCTAGGGGCCATGGGGGTGCTGCCTTCTTTACCTCCTCTGGCACTTGCGGTCGGGCTGCCGGTTCCCCCTGAAGAAAACCGAAGAAGAGAGACAGCACATCAGCGGACACTCGAGACCTCAAACGCTTCCCAACCTGCCAACCACGCCGTCCCGTCCAGACCAGGCAGCATTTGCGTTCCCAGGGCACAGACGTGGCACAGTGGCCCAGGGCACGGGGCTGGCGGGCAGCACGTCCCCGCGCCAAACCCAGGCCACCGCAGCTAAGAGCGCTTCTCGCGGCATCTGGGGTCAGAGAGCAATTCCATCAACTTCCCCATCTGCCCTCTTTGGAGGCGTCGGGGCAAAGGCCGTGCTCCAGGAAGAGAGGGGCCCCTCTGTTCCACCGGGGAAGCCAAAGGCAACCTCAGCCATGCCTGCGTAGACATCGACTCGCCTGGCCGGCTGCACCTCACTTCTGCCACATCTCGGGCCAGGAACAACCAGCTCTGGATGGCGCTCCCCTGTGAACCCCCCTTGGAGGAGCCCTGCTCATCCCCCCTGTCCATGCTGCCTCACGGCCGAAACAGACACGCAGATGACCCTGTGGTGTGCATGACACCATCCTTCTGATTCCACCTTGTGGAGTTGGAATCTCAATGATCACGCCCCGCCCCTGGCCCTAAGGGCCCCCATCCACCTGGAAGCCTCCCAGGCTCTGGCTTGGCACTGCTCTCCTGGAGGATAGCTCTAGGCACGAGCCTCCCGTGCAAACTCTCATCTTTTCCAGAGGGCAGCGGCAACACATGCTGAGTCTCCAGGGGTGTGGCAGGGGAGACCCCACAGACCAAGACCACGGCGGGCTCCGCCTTAATGCATCAATCCCCGGAGAGCGGTCCCGCGCCACGTTGCCTCTCTGGAGCATGATGCAAAGGCACACGCCTGCTGCCGGAGACTCTCAGGGCTCACAAGTCTCCAGCCAAGGGCTCACATGTCCTTGGCTTGTCAACCGTGATCGCGAGCAGCAGCGTGGCCCGATGCCCGTCGCTTCGTTGTGGGAGCCAGACTGGCTTCGCAACTCCACTCACCTGCTACGCGCCCAGGACTGCTGAAGCCGGGGCCCCCTGCGGTCCTGCCCACGCTGCCAGCTTCCAGGGTCGTGGCAACCGGACTCCCGCCAACACCTGACACAAACACACAAGGGACCTCTCACCTCAAACACACTGGCATTGGACTCCCCAAGCGGGATTTCACCCTTCCCTCACGTGTGCCCACCACAGAACGTGGAGGCGTGGTTCCACGGACTCTCTGTCCAGGGTCGGCGAGCCCTTTCCTCCAATACGACCTCCCTGCAAGATTGGCTTTCCCTCCTGACTCTTTCCTGGTGGGCCTCAAGCCTTTCACTTGATCCATTGACGGATGGACTGGTTGCCTTCCTTCCTTAGGGGCCACTTTCTTCAGTCATGCCCATTGCTTTCCTCATTTCTTTCCTCGCCTAGTCATCGACTCGCCTGTCGATCTCTCTATGTCTCTGGTTATGGATAATTGGAATCTTTGTGGCGGCCTGCGTCTCGAAGTGGGGACACCCGCATCGTCCTCTGCTGCTCTCCATGAGGTTGCTTGCAAACGAAAGGAACGTTGGGCCCTGACGACCCTGTCGCTCAGGGATGAGGGTCACTGGGAAGAACTGTCATGACACGGCCACTAGCTCCTTTCACCTCACAACGCAAGGAGCACAAGGTATCCTGAGAGAGGGGCATCGTTGTGTCTACTCTCATCCTATTGCTTTCAGGCGGGGCTCAATGGGATTTTGTGAATTCTGGGATCGATTCTTTATCACGCGGGGATCGAAATGAAGGCAAGAAACCTGGAGACGCTGTTAGAGCCAGTCCGTAGGACCCGATCAAAGACAAGCTAATGTCAAGTCGGGTCCACTAGGCCCGTTGGTTCGTGCCGAATCCTCGCCACGTTACTTGTCTGCACCGCTCTGTCCCGAAGCCTTCCTCCTATGTCCTATCAGGGCTTCCTAACAGAGCCAACGGGACTTCTAGTGGGCAATGGCAGATGTGTTTGCTTTTGGAACTCCGAAGCCAGCAGGGAAGATACTCACCTGTCCCAGAAGGTTCACTCCGAGGACCTAGAGTGGTTCCTGCGCCCAAAGAAAAGAGGAACGATGGTCAAGAAGGGCGGTGACGCCGTCCGGGAAACGTCTGACTATTGTTGTGAGCTGGGGTCAGGAGCTCAGGCGGGTGAGATCAAGGCCCCTGGGGGGCAGCCTGCTCTGGGTGGAGCCTGCTGAAGATCCTCTCTCCCTCTGTCCCTCTGCACCCGCAAACTCACCACCAGCTCCTAAAGCAGCCCCCACACCCACCGGACGGGGCTCTCAAGAGGGAAGTCACTGATCCAGCCAGGAGAGCTGCACGGCACTGACCGAGCCGGCACCAAACAAACGCCAAGTCAACGAGGCCCCTGAGGTACACCCATATGGCCTCCTTGCACACGCTGCCCTGAGTTTCGTGGGGCGCCGCACAGCGTGCTTGGACTACCCGCACACCACGGGAAGCATGGAACGCCTTCGAGACTAGACTCGAGAAAGGCGCAGCTCAGGAGCAAAGAAGTCACAAAACGTTCGTTCCTCCTCGGGACACCGAATGCACAGGATCCATAGGGATGGTGGTTGGAGAACACTTTTCCGTGAGACTTCTCCAAAGGAGTGAGTGAGTGGCAAGCTACTCACGTCAGAGACAATGCGACAGACACGCTGCCCTGATGGCCCCAAACACATGGGTAGTCGGCTCATGAGGACGGGCCCTCCCACAGACCAGGAGCGACTCCCTCCTGGCATTAGCCACTGGCCGCTTGCCCGAGGTGCCTGAGGAGAAGCTCCCGACTTGGCATACCTGCTCTGCCTGCCAAGGTCGCGCCTGGGGCGCCGGAGTCTCCACGTGTGCTCTCACTGCCGGGTGCTGCTGTCAAGCCCTCGGAACCTCCTGGGGTCCCTGCCACGACAGCGGGGAAAGGCTTTGACCTCCAGGGTGGCAGCAGATTCCCGCAGACCACTCCCTTGGCGCGGAGGACAGCAGGGAGCTTCCTAGCCTCAAAGGGTCGCGGAGGGACTCCTAGCACGGCCACAGCTAGCTAGCTCATCTCCAAGGCCTACAATCAGCAGCTCAGTCTGGAGCGCGACGTGGGTCCCGCTCAGGGCCATTTCCTAGGGCCTCAAAGGTCTCTCCTGACTGCTCTCGGGAACGCAGCCTGGTCCCTCCCGGGCTAGGGGCCATGGGGGTGCTGCCTTCTTTACCTCCTCTGGCACTTGCGGTCGGGCTGCCGGTTCCCCCTGAAGAAAACCGAAGAAGAGAGACAGCACATCAGCGGACACTCGAGACCTCAAACGCTTCCCAACCTGCCAACCACGCCGTCCCGTCCAGACCAGGCAGCATTTGCGTTCCCAGGGCACAGACGTGGCACAGTGGCCCAGGGCACGGGGCTGGCGGGCAGCACGTCCCCGCGCCAAACCCAGGCCACCGCAGCTAAGAGCGCTTCTCGCGGCATCTGGGGTCAGAGAGCAATTCCATCAACTTCCCCATCTGCCCTCTTTGGAGGCGTCGGGGCAAAGGCCGTGCTCCAGGAAGAGAGGGGCCCCTCTGTTCCACCGGGGAAGCCAAAGGCAACCTCAGCCATGCCTGCGTAGACATCGACTCGCCTGGCCGGCTGCACCTCACTTCTGCCACATCTCGGGCCAGGAACAACCAGCTCTGGATGGCGCTCCCCTGTGAACCCCCCTTGGAGGAGCCCTGCTCATCCCCCCTGTCCATGCTGCCTCACGGCCGAAACAGACACGCAGATGACCCTGTGGTGTGCATGACCCCATCCTTCTGATTCCACCTTGTGGAGTTGGAATCTCAATGATCACGCCCCGCCCCTGGCCCTAAGGGCCCCCATCCACCTGGAAGCCTCCCAGGCTCTGGCTTGGCACTGCTCTCCTGGAGGATAGCTCTAGGCACGAGCCTCCCGTGCAAACTCTCATCTTTTCCAGAGGGCAGCGGCAACACATGCTGAGTCTCCAGGGGTGTGGCAGGGGAGACCCCACAGACCAAGACCACGGCGGGCTCCGCCTTAATGCATCAATCCCCGGAGAGCGGTCCCGCGCCACGTTGCCTCTCTGGAGCATGATGCAAAGGCACACGCCTGCTGCCGGAGACTCTCAGGGCTCACAAGTCTCCAGCCAAGGGCTCACATGTCCTTGGCTTGTCAACCGTGATCGCGAGCAGCAGCGTGGCCCGATGCCCGTCGCTTCGTTGTGGGAGCCAGACTGGCTTCGCAACTCCACTCACCTGCTACGCGCCCAGGACTGCTGAAGTCGGGGCCCCCTGCGGTCCTGCCCACGCTGCCAGCTTCCAGGGTCGTGGCAACCGGACTCCCGCCAACACCTGACACAAACACACAAGGGACCTCTCACCTCAAACACACTGGCATTGGACTCCCCAAGCGGGATTTCACCCTTCCCTCACGTGTGCCCACCACAGAACGTGGAGGCGTGGTTCCACGGACTCTCTGTCCAGGGTCGGCGAGCCCTTTCCTCCAATACGACCTCCCTGCAAGATTGGCTTTCCCTCCTGACTCTTTCCTGGTGGGCCTCAAGCCTTTCACTTGATCCATTGACGGATGGACTGGTTGCCTTCCTTCCTTAGGGGCCACTTTCTTCAGTCATGCCCATTGCTTTCCTCATTTCTTTCCTCGCCTAGTCATCGACTCGCCTGTCGATCTCTCTATGTCTCTGGTTATGGATAATTGGAATCTTTGTGGCGGCCTGCGTCTCGAAGTGGGGACACCCGCATCGTCCTCTGCTGCTCTCCATGAGGTTGCTTGCAAACGAAAGGAACGTTGGGCCCTGACGACCCTGTCGCTCAGGGATGAGGGTCACTGGGAAGAACTGTCATGACACGGCCACTAGCTCCTTTCACCTCACAACGCAAGGAGCACAAGGTATCCTGAGAGAGGGGCATCGTTGTGTCTACTCTCATCCTATTGCTTTCAGGCGGGGCTCAATGGGATTTTGTGAATTCTGGGATCGATTCTTTATCACGCGGGGATCGAAATGAAGGCAAGAAACCTGGAGACGCTGTTAGAGCCAGTCCGTAGGACCCGATCAAAGACAAGCTAATGTCAAGTCGGGTCCACTAGGCCCGTTGGTTCGTGCCGAATCCTCGCCACGTTACTTGTCTGCACCGCTCTGTCCCGAAGCCTTCCTCCTATGTCCTATCAGGGCTTCCTAACAGAGCCAACGGGACTTCTAGTGGGCAATGGCAGATGTGTTTGCTTTTGGAACTCCGAAGCCAGCAGGGAAGATACTCACCTGTCCCAGAAGGTTCACTCCGAGGACCTAGAGTGGTTCCTGCGCCCAAAGAAAAGAGGAACGATGGTCAAGAAGGGCGGTGACGCCGTCCGGGAAACGTCTGACTATTGTTGTGAGCTGGGGTCAGGAGCTCAGGCGGGTGAGATCAAGGCCCCTGGGGGGCAGCCTGCTCTGGGTGGAGCCTGCTGAAGATCCTCTCTCCCTCTGTCCCTCTGCACCCGCAAACTCACCACCAGCTCCTAAAGCAGCCCCCACACCCACCGGACGGGGCTCCCAAGAGGGAAGTCACTGATCCAGCCAGGAGAGCTGCACGGCACTGACCGAGCCGGCACCAAACAAACGCCAAGTCAACGAGGCCCCTGAGGTACACCCATATGGCCTCCTTGCACACGCTGCCCTGAGTTTCGTGGGGCGCCGCACAGCGTGCTTGGACTACCCGCACACCACGGGAAGCATGGAACGCCTTCGAGACTAGACTCGAGAAAGGCGCAGCTCAGGAGCAAAGAAGTCACAAAACGTTCGTTCCTCCTCGGGACACCGAATGCACAGGATCCATAGGGATGGTGGTTGGAGAACACTTTTCCGTGAGACTTCTCCAAAGGAGTGAGTGAGTGGCAAGCTACTCACGTCAGAGACAATGCGACAGACACGCTGCCCTGATGGCCCCAAACACATGGGTAGTCGGCTCATGAGGACGGGCCCTCCCACAGACCAGGAGCGACTCCCTCCTGGCATTAGCCACTGGCCGCTTGCCCGAGGTGCCTGAGGAGAAGCTCCCGACTTGGCATACCTGCTCTGCCTGCCAAGGTCGCGCCTGGGGCGCCGGAGTCTCCACGTGTGCTCTCACTGCCGGGTGCTGCTGTCAAGCCCTCGGAACCTCCTGGGGTCCCTGCCACGACAGCGGGGAAAGGCTTTGACCTCCAGGGTGGCAGCAGATTCCCGCAGACCACTCCCTTGGCGCGGAGGACAGCAGGGAGCTTCCTAGCCTCAAAGGGTCGCGGAGGGACTCCTAGCACGGCCACAGCTAGCTAGCTCATCTCCAAGGCCTACAATCAGCAGCTCAGTCTGGGGCGCGACGTGGGTCCCGCTCAGGGCCATTTCCTAGGGCCTCAAAGGTCTCTCCTGACTGCTCTCGGGAACGCAGACTGGTCCCTCCCGGGCTAGGGGCCATGGGGGTGCTGCCTTCTTTACCTCCTCTGGCACTTGCGGTCGGGCTGCCGGTTCCCCCTGAAGAAAACCGAAGAAGAGAGACAGCACATCAGCGGACACTCGAGACCTCAAACGCTTCCCAACCTGCCAACCACGCCGTCCCGTCCAGACCAGGCAGCATTTGCGTTCCCAGGGCACAGACGTGGCACAGTGGCCCAGGGCACGGGGCTGGCGGGCAGCACGTCCCCGCGCCAAACCCAGGCCACCGCAGCTAAGAGCGCTTCTCGCGGCATCTGGGGTCAGAGAGCAATTCCATCAACTTCCCCATCTGCCCTCTTTGGAGGCGTCGGGGCAAAGGCCGTGCTCCAGGAAGAGAGGGGCCCCTCTGTTCCACCGGGGAAGCCAAAGGCAACCTCAGCCATGCCTGCGTAGACATCGACTCGCCTGGCCGGCTGCACCTCACTTCTGCCACATCTCGGGCCAGGAACAACCAGCTCTGGATGGCGCTCCCCTGTGAACCCCCCTTGGAGGAGCCCTGCTCATCCCCCCTGTCCATGCTGCCTCACGGCCGAAACAGACACGCAGATGACCCTGTGGTGTGCATGACCCCATCCTTCTGATTCCACCTTGTGGAGTTGGAATCTCAATGATCACGCCCCGCCCCTGGCCCTAAGGGCCCCCATCCACCTGGAAGCCTCCCAGGCTCTGGCTTGGCACTGCTCTCCTGGAGGATAGCTCTAGGCACGAGCCTCCCGTGCAAACTCTCATCTTTTCCAGAGGGCAGCGGCAACACATGCTGAGTCTCCAGGGGTGTGGCAGGGGAGACCCCACAGACCAAGACCACGGCGGGCTCCGCCTTAATGCATCAATCGCCGGAGAGCGGTCCCGCGCCACGTTGACTCTCTGGAGCATGATGCAAAGGCACACGCCTGCTGCCGGAGACTCTCAGGGCTCACAAGTCTCCAGCCAAGGGCTCACATGTCCTTGGCTTGTCAACCGTGATCGCGAGCAGCAGCGTGGCCCGATGCCCGTCGCGTCGTTGTGGAAGCCAGACTGGCTTCGCAACTCCACTCACCTGCTACGCGCCCAGGACTGCTGAAGCCGGGGCCCCCTGCGGTCCTGCCCACGCTGCCAGCTTCCAGGGTCGTGGCAACCGGACTCCCGCCAACACCTGACACAAACACACAAGGGACCTCTCACCTCAAACACACTGGCATTGGACTCCCCAAGCGGGATTTCACCCTTCCCTCACGTGTGCCCACCACAGAACGTGGAGGCGTGGTTCCACGGACTCTCTGTCCAGGGTCGGCGAGCCCTTTCCTCCAATACGACCTCCCTGCAAGATTGGCTTTCCCTCCTGACTCTTTCCTGGTGGGCCTCAAGCCTTTCACTTGATCCATTGACGGATGGACTGGTTGCCTTCCTTCCTTAGGGGCCACTTTCTTCAGTCATGCCCATTGCTTTCCTCATTTCTTTCCTCGCCTAGTCATCGACTCGCCTGTCGATCTCTCTATGTCTCTGGTTATGGATAATTGGAATCTTTGTGGCGGCCTGCGTCTCGAAGTGGGGACACCCGCATCGTCCTCTGCTGCTCTCCATGAGGTTGCTTGCAAACGAAAGGAACGTTGGGCCCTGACGACCCTGTCGCTCAGGGATGAGGGTCACTGGGAAGAACTGTCATGACACGGCCACTAGCTCCTTTCACCTCACAACGCAAGGAGCACAAGGTATCCTGAGAGAGGGGCATCGTTGTGTCTACTCTCATCCTATTGCTTTCAGGCGGGGCTCAATGGGATTTTGTGAATTCTGGGATCGATTCTTTATCACGCGGGGATCGAAATGAAGGCAAGAAACCTGGAGACGCTGTTAGAGCCAGTCCGTAGGACCCGATCAAAGACAAGCTAATGTCAAGTCGGGTCCACTAGGCCCGTTGGTTCGTGCCGAATCCTCGCCACGTTACTTGTCTGCACCGCTCTGTCCCGAAGCCTTCCTCCTATGTCCTATCAGGGCTTCCTAACAGAGCCAACGGGACTTCTAGTGGGCAATGGCAGATGTGTTTGCTTTTGGAACTCCGAAGCCAGCAGGGAAGATACTCACCTGTCCCAGAAGGTTCACTCCGAGGACCTAGAGTGGTTCCTGCGCCCAAAGAAAAGAGGAACGATGGTCAAGAAGGGCGGTGACGCCGTCCGGGAAACGTCTGACTATTGTTGTGAGCTGGGGTCAGGAGCTCAGGCGGGTGAGATCAAGGCCCCTGGGGGGCAGCCTGCTCTGGGTGGAGCCTGCTGAAGATCCTCTCTCCCTCTGTCCCTCTGCACCCGCAAACTCACCACCAGCTCCTAAAGCAGCCCCCACACCCACCGGACGGGGCTCCCAAGAGGGAAGTCACTGATCCAGCCAGGAGAGCTGCACGGCACTGACCGAGCCGGCACCAAACAAACGCCAAGTCAACGAGGCCCCTGAGGTACACCCATATGGCCTCCTTGCACACGCTGCCCTGAGTTTCGTGGGGCGCCGCACAGCGTGCTTGGACTACCCGCACACCACGGGAAGCATGGAACGCCTTCGAGACTAGACTCGAGAAAGGCGCAGCTCAGGAGCAAAGAAGTCACAAAACGTTCGTTCCTCCTCGGGACACCGAATGCACAGGATCCATAGGGATGGTGGTTGGAGAACACTTTTCCGTGAGACTTCTCCAAAGGAGTGAGTGAGTGGCAAGCTACTCACGTCAGAGACAATGCGACAGACACGCTGCCCTGATGGCCCCAAACACATGGGTAGTCGGCTCATGAGGACGGGCCCTCCCACAGACCAGGAGCGACTCCCTCCTGGCATTAGCCACTGGCCGCTTGCCCGAGGTGCCTGAGGAGAAGCTCCCGACTTGGCATACCTGCTCTGCCTGCCAAGGTCGCGCCTGGGGCGCCGGAGTCTCCACGTGTGCTCTCACTGCCGGGTGCTGCTGTCAAGCCCTCGGAACCTCCTGGGGTCCCTGCCACGACAGCGGGGAAAGGCTTTGACCTCCAGGGTGGCAGCAGATTCCCGCAGACCACTCCCTTGGCGCGGAGGACAGCAGGGAGCTTCCTAGCCTCAAAGGGTCGCGGAGGGACTCCTAGCACGGCCACAGCTAGCTAGCTCATCTCCAAGGCCTACAATCAGCAGCTCAGTCTGGAGCGCGACGTGGGTCCCGCTCAGGGCCATTTCCTAGGGCCTCAAAGGTCTCTCCTGACTGCTCTCGGGAACGCAGCCTGGTCCCTCCCGGGCTAGGGGCCATGGGGGTGCTGCCTTCTTTACCTCCTCTGGCACTTGCGGTCGGGCTGCCGGTTCCCCCTGAAGAAAACCGAAGAAGAGAGACAGCACATCAGCGGACACTCGAGACCTCAAACGCTTCCCAACCTGCCAACCACGCCGTCCCGTCCAGACCAGGCAGCATTTGCGTTCCCAGGGCACAGACGTGGCACAGTGGCCCAGGGCACGGGGCTGGCGGGCAGCACGTCCCCGCGCCAAACCCAGGCCACCGCAGCTAAGAGCGCTTCTCGCGGCATCTGGGGTCAGAGAGCAATTCCATCAACTTCCCCATCTGCCCTCTTTGGAGGCGTCGGGGCAAAGGCCGTGCTCCAGGAAGAGAGGGGCCCCTCTGTTCCACCGGGGAAGCCAAAGGCAACCTCAGCCATGCCTGCGTAGACATCGACTCGCCTGGCCGGCTGCACCTCACTTCTGCCACATCTCGGGCCAGGAACAACCAGCTCTGGATGGCGCTCCCCTGTGAACCCCCCTTGGAGGAGCCCTGCTCATCCCCCCTGTCCATGCTGCCTCACGGCCGAAACAGACACGCAGATGACCCTGTGGTGTGCATGACCCCATCCTTCTGATTCCACCTTGTGGAGTTGGAATCTCAATGATCACGCCCCGCCCCTGGCCCTAAGGGCCCCCATCCACCTGGAAGCCTCCCAGGCTCTGGCTTGGCACTGCTCTCCTGGAGGATAGCTCTAGGCACGAGCCTCCCGTGCAAACTCTCATCTTTTCCAGAGGGCAGCGGCAACACATGCTGAGTCTCCAGGGGTGTGGCAGGGGAGACCCCACAGACCAAGACCACGGCGGGCTCCGCCTTAATGCATCAATCCCCGGAGAGCGGTCCCGCGCCACGTTGCCTCTCTGGAGCATGATGCAAAGGCACACGCCTGCTGCCGGAGACTCTCAGGGCTCACAAGTCTCCAGCCAAGGGCTCACATGTCCTTGGCTTGTCAACCGTGATCGCGAGCAGCAGCGTGGCCCGATGC
This sequence comes from Canis aureus, assembly GCF_053574225.1. Lineage (NCBI taxonomy): Eukaryota > Metazoa > Chordata > Mammalia > Carnivora > Canidae > Canis > Canis aureus. Next base: position 13,350,312 of record NC_135635.1, read on the forward strand.
CCGTCGCTTCGTTGTGGGAGCCAGACTGGCTTCGCAACTCCACTCACCTGCTACGCGCCCAGGACTGCTGAAGCCGGGGCCCCCTGCGGTCCTGCCCACGCTGCCAGCTTCCAGGGTCGTGGCAACCGGACTCCCGCCAACACCTGACACAAACACACAAGGGACCTCTCACCTCAAACACACTGGCATTGGACTCCCCAAGCGGGATTTCACCCTTCCCTCACGTGTGCCCACCACAGAACGTGGAGGCGTGGTTCCACGGACTCTCTGTCCAGGGTCGGCGAGCCCTTTCCTCCAATACGACCTCCCTGCAAGATTGGCTTTCCCTCCTGACTCTTTCCTGGTGGGCCTCAAGCCTTTCACTTGATCCATTGACGGATGGACTGGTTGCCTTCCTTCCTTAGGGGCCACTTTCTTCAGTCATGCCCATTGCTTTCCTCATTTCTTTCCTCGCCTAGTCATCGACTCGCCTGTCGATCTCTCTATGTCTCTGGTTATGGATAATTGGAATCTTTGTGGCGGCCTGCGTCTCGAAGTGGGGACACCCGCATCGTCCTCTGCTGCTCTCCATGAGGTTGCTTGCAAACGAAAGGAACGTTGGGCCCTGACGACCCTGTCGCTCAGGGATGAGGGTCACTGGGAAGAACTGTCATGACACGGCCACTAGCTCCTTTCACCTCACAACGCAAGGAGCACAAGGTATCCTGAGAGAGGGGCATCGTTGTGTCTACTCTCATCCTATTGCTTTCAGGCGGGGCTCAATGGGATTTTGTGAATTCTGGGATCGATTCTTTATCACGCGGGGATCGAAATGAAGGCAAGAAACCTGGAGACGCTGTTAGAGCCAGTCCGTAGGACCCGATCAAAGACAAGCTAATGTCAAGTCGGGTCCACTAGGCCCGTTGGTTCGTGCCGAATCCTCGCCACGTTACTTGTCTGCACCGCTCTGTCCCGAAGCCTTCCTCCTATGTCCTATCAGGGCTTCCTAACAGAGCCAACGGGACTTCTAGTGGGCAATGGCAGATGTGTTTGCTTTTGGAACTCCGAAGCCAGCAGGGAAGATACTCACCTGTCCCAGAAGGTTCACTCCGAGGACCTAGAGTGGTTCCTGCGCCCAAAGAAAAGAGGAACGATGGTCAAGAAGGGCGGTGACGCCGTCCGGGAAACGTCTGACTATTGTTGTGAGCTGGGGTCAGGAGCTCAGGCGGGTGAGATCAAGGCCCCTGGGGGGCAGCCTGCTCTGGGTGGAGCCTGCTGAAGATCCTCTCTCCCTCTGTCCCTCTGCACCCGCAAACTCACCACCAGCTCCTAAAGCAGCCCCCACACCCACCGGACGGGGCTCCCAAGAGGGAAGTCACTGATCCAGCCAGGAGAGCTGCACGGCACTGACCGAGCCGGCACCAAACAAACGCCAAGTCAACGAGGCCCCTGAGGTACACCCATATGGCCTCCTTGCACACGCTGCCCTGAGTTTCGTGGGGCGCCGCACAGCGTGCTTGGACTACCCGCACACCACGGGAAGCATGGAACGCCTTCGAGACTAGACTCGAGAAAGGCGCAGCTCAGGAGCAAAGAAGTCACAAAACGTTCGTTCCTCCTCGGGACACCGAATGCACAGGATCCATAGGGATGGTGGTTGGAGAACACTTTTCCGTGAGACTTCTCCAAAGGAGTGAGTGAGTGGCAAGCTACTCACGTCAGAGACAATGCGACAGACACGCTGCCCTGATGGCCCCAAACACATGGGTAGTCGGCTCATGAGGACGGGCCCTCCCACAGACCAGGAGCGACTCCCTCCTGGCATTAGCCACTGGCCGCTTGCCCGAGGTGCCTGAGGAGAAGCTCCCGACTTGGCATACCTGCTCTGCCTGCCAAGGTCGCGCCTGGGGCGCCGGAGTCTCCACGTGTGCTCTCACTGCCGGGTGCTGCTGTCAAGCCCTCGGAACCTCCTGGGGTCCCTGCCACGACAGCGGGGAAAGGCTTTGACCTCCAGGGTGGCAGCAGATTCCCGCAGACCACTCCCTTGGCGCGGAGGACAGCAGGGAGCTTCCTAGCCTCAAAGGGTCGCGGAGGGACTCCTAGCACGGCCACAGCTAGCTAGCTCATCTCCAAGGCCTACAATCAGCAGCTCAGTCTGGAGCGCGACGTGGGTCCCGCTCAGGGCCATTTCCTAGGGCCTCAAAGGTCTCTCCTGACTGCTCTCGGGAACGCAGCCTGGTCCCTCCCGGGCTAGGGGCCATGGGGGTGCTGCCTTCTTTACCTCCTCTGGCACTTGCGGTCGGGCTGCCGGTTCCCCCTGAAGAAAACCGAAGAAGAGAGACAGCACATCAGCGGACACTCGAGACCTCAAACGCTTCCCAACCTGCCAACCACGCCGTCCCGTCCAGACCAGGCAGCATTTGCGTTCCCAGGGCACAGACGTGGCACAGTGGCCCAGGGCACGGGGCTGGCGGGCAGCACGTCCCCGCGCCAAACCCAGGCCACCGCAGCTAAGAGCGCTTCTCGCGGCATCTGGGGTCAGAGAGCAATTCCATCAACTTCCCCATCTGCCCTCTTTGGAGGCGTCGGGGCAAAGGCCGTACTCCAGGAAGAGAGGGGCCCCTCTGTTCCACCGGGGAAGCCAAAGGCAACCTCAGCCATGCCTGCGTAGACATCGACTCGCCTGGCCGGCTGCACCTCACTTCTGCCACATCTCGGGCCAGGAACAACCAGCTCTGGATGGCGCTCCCCTGTGAACCCCCCTTGGAGGAGCCCTGCTCATCCCCCCTGTCCATGCTGCCTCACGGCCGAAACAGACACGCAGATGACCCTGTGGTGTGCATGACACCATCCTTCTGATTCCACCTTGTGGAGTTGGAATCTCAATGATCACGCCCCGCCCCTGGCCCTAAGGGCCCCCATCCACCTGGAAGCCTCCCAGGCTCTGGCTTGGCACTGCTCTCCTGGAGGATAGCTCTAGGCACGAGCCTCCCGTGCAAACTCTCATCTTTTCCAGAGGGCAGCGGCAACACATGCTGAGTCTCCAGGGGTGTGGCAGGGGAGACCCCACAGACCAAGACCACGGCGGGCTCCGCCTTAATGCATCAATCCCCGGAGAGCGGTCCCGCGCCACGTTGCCTCTCTGGAGCATGATGCAAAGGCACACGCCTGCTGCCGGAGACTCTCAGGGCTCACAAGTCTCCAGCCAAGGGCTCACATGTCCTTGGCTTGTCAACCGTGATCGCGAGCAGCAGCGTGGCCCGATGCCCGTCGCTTCGTTGTGGAAGCCAGACTGGCTTCGCAACTCCACTCACCTGCTACGCGCCCAGGACTGGTGAAGCCGGGGCCCCCTGCGGTCCTGCCCACGCTGCCAGCTTCCAGGGTCGTGGCAACCGGACTCCCGCCAACACCTGACACAAACACACAAGGGACCTCTCACCTCAAACACACTGGCATTGGACTCCCCAAGCGGGATTTCACCCTTCCCTCACGTGTGCCCACCACACAACGTGGAGGCGTGGTTCCACGGACTCTCTGTCCAGGGTCGGCGAACCCTTTCCTCCAATACGACCTCCCTGCAAGATTGGCTTTCCCTCCTGACTCTTTCCTGGTGGGCCTCAAGCCTTTCACTTGATCCATTGACGGATGGACTGGTTGCCTTCCTTCCTTAGGGGCCACTTTCTTCAGTCATGCCCATTGCTTTCCTCATTTCTTTCCTCGCCTAGTCATCGACTCGCCTGTCGATCTCTCTATGTCTCTGGTTATGGATAATTGGAATCTTTGTGGCGGCCTGCGTCTCGAAGTGGGGACACCCGCATCGTCCTCTGCTGCTCTCCATGAGGTTGCTTGCAAACGAAAGGAACGTTGGGCCCTGACGACCCTGTCGCTCAGGGATGAGGGTCACTGGGAAGAACTGTCATGACACGGCCACTAGCTCCTTTCACCTCACAACGCAAGGAGCACAAGGTATCCTGAGAGAGGGGCATCGTTGTGTCTACTCTCATCCTATTGCTTTCAGGCGGGGCTCAATGGGATTTTGTGAATTCTGGGATCGATTCTTTATCACGCGGGGATCGAAATGAAGGCAAGAAACCTGGAGACGCTGTTAGAGCCAGTCCGTAGGACCCGATCAAAGACAAGCTAATGTCAAGTCGGGTCCACTAGGCCCGTTGGTTCGTGCCGAATCCTCGCCACGTTACTTGTCTGCACCGCTCTGTCCCGAAGCCTTCCTCCTATGTCCTATCAGGGCTTCCTAACAGAGCCAACGGGACTTCTAGTGGGCAATGGCAGATGTGTTTGCTTTTGGAACTCCGAAGCCAGCAGGGAAGATACTCACCTGTCCCAGAAGGTTCACTCCGAGGACCTAGAGTGGTTCCTGCGCCCAAAGAAAAGAGGAACGATGGTCAAGAAGGGCGGTGACGCCGTCCGGGAAACGTCTGACTATTGTTGTGAGCTGGGGTCAGGAGCTCAGGCGGGTGAGATCAAGGCCCCTGGGGGGCAGCCTGCTCTGGGTGGAGCCTGCTGAAGATCCTCTCTCCCTCTGTCCCTCTGCACCCGCAAACTCACCACCAGCTCCTAAAGCAGCCCCCACACCCACCGGACGGGGCTCCCAAGAGGGAAGTCACTGATCCAGCCAGGAGAGCTGCACGGCACTGACCGAGCCGGCACCAAACAAACGCCAAGTCAACGAGGCCCCTGAGGTACACCCATATGGCCTCCTTGCACACGCTGCCCTGAGTTTCGTGGGGCGCCGCACAGCGTGCTTGGACTACCCGCACACCACGGGAAGCATGGAACGCCTTCGAGACTAGACTCGAGAAAGGCGCAGCTCAGGAGCAAAGAAGTCACAAAACGTTCGTTCCTCCTCGGGACACCGAATGCACAGGATCCATAGGGATGGTGGTTGGAGAACACTTTTCCGTGAGACTTCTCCAAAGGAGTGAGTGAGTGGCAAGCTACTCACGTCAGAGACAATGCGACAGACACGCTGCCCTGATGGCCCCAAACACATGGGTAGTCGGCTCATGAGGACGGGCCCTCCCACAGACCAGGAGCGACTCCCTCCTGGCATTAGCCACTGGCCGCTTGCCCGAGGTGCCTGAGGAGAAGCTCCCGACTTGGCATACCTGCTCTGCCTGCCAAGGTCGCGCCTGGGGCGCCGGAGTCTCCACGTGTGCTCTCACTGCCGGGTGCTGCTGTGAAGCCCTCGGAACCTCCTGGGGTCCCTGCCACGACAGCGGGGAAAGGCTTTGACCTCCAGGGTGGCAGCAGATTCCCGCAGACCACTCCCTTGGCGCGGAGGACAGCAGGGAGCTTCCTAGCCTCAAAGGGTCGCGGAGGGACTCCTAGCACGGCCACAGCTAGCTAGCTCATCTCCAAGGCCTACAATCAGCAGCTCAGTCTGGAGCGCGACGTGGGTCCCGCTCAGGGCCATTTCCTAGGGCCTCAAAGGTCTCTCCTGACTGCTCTCTGGTCCCTCCCGGGCTAGGGGCCATGGGGGTGCTGCCTTCTTTACCTCCTCTGGCACTTGCGGTCGGGCTGCCGGTTCCCCCTGAAGAAAACCGAAGAAGAGAGACAGCACATCAGCGGACACTCGAGACCTCAAACGCTTCCCAACCTGCCAACCACGCCGTCCCGTCCAGACCAGGCAGCATTTGCGTTCCCAGGGCACAGACGTGGCACAGTGGCCCAGGGCACGGGGCTGGCGGGCAGCACGTCCCCGCGCCAAACCCAGGCCACCGCAGCTAAGAGCGCTTCTCGCGGCATCTGGGGTCAGAGAGCAATTCCATCAACTTCCCCATCTGCCCTCTTTGGAGGCGTCGGGGCAAAGGCCGTGCTCCAGGAAGAGAGGGGCCCCTCTGTTCCACCGGGGAAGCCAAAGGCAACCTCAGCCATGCCTGCGTAGACATCGACTCGCCTGGCCGGCTGCACCTCACTTCTGCCACATCTCGGGCCAGGAACAACCAGCTCTGGATGGCGCTCCCCTGTGAACCCCCCTTGGAGGAGCCCTGCTCATCCCCCCTGTCCATGCTGCCTCACGGCCGAAACAGACACGCAGATGACCCTGTGGTGTGCATGACCCCATCCTTCTGATTCCACCTTGTGGAGTTGGAATCTCAATGATCACGCCCCGCCCCTGGCCCTAAGGGCCCCCATCCACCTGGAAGCCTCCCAGGCTCTGGCTTGGCACTGCTCTCCTGGAGGATAGCTCTAGGCACGAGCCTCCCATGCAAACTCTCATCTTTTCCAGAGGGCAACGGCAACACATGCTGAGTCTCCAGGGGTGTGGCAGGGGAGACCCCACAGACCAAGACCACGGCGGGCTCCGCCTTAATGCATCAATCGCCGGAGAGCGGTCCCGCGCCACGTTGCCTCTCTGGAGCATGATGCAAAGGCACACGCCTGCTGCCGGAGACTCTCAGGGCTCACAAGTCTCCAGCCAAGGGCTCACATGTCCTTGGCTTGTCAACCGTGATCGCGAGCAGCAGCGTGGCCCGATGCCCGTCGCTTCGTTGTGGAAGCCAGACTGGCTTCGCAACTCCACTCACCTGCTACGCGCCCAGGCCTGGTGAAGCCGGGGCCCCCTGCGGTCCTGCCCACGCTGCCAGCTTCCAGGGTCGTGGCAACCGGACTCCCGCCAACACCTGACACAAACACACAAGGGACCTCTCACCTCAAACACACTGGCATTGGACTCCCCAAGCGGGATTTCACCCTTCCCTCACGTGTGCCCACCACAGAACGTGGAGGCGTGGTTCCACGGACTCTCTGTCCAGGGTCGGCGAGCCCTTTCCTCCAATACGACCTCCCTGCAAGATTGGCTTTCCCTCCTGACTCTTTCCTGGTGGGCCTCAAGCCTTTCACTTGATCCATTGACGGATGGACTGGTTGCCTTCCTTCCTTAGGGGCCACTTTCTTCAGTCATGCCCATTGCTTTCCTCATTTCTTTCCTCGCCTAGTCATCGACTCGCCTGTCGATCTCTCTATGTCTCTGGTTATGGATAATTGGAATCTTTGTGGCGGCCTGCGTCTCGAAGTGGGGACACCCGCATCGTCCTCTGCTGCTCTCCATGAGGTTGCTTGCAAACGAAAGGAACGTTGGGCCCTGACGACCCTGTCGCTCAGGGATGAGGGTCACTGGGAAGAACTGTCATGACACGGCCACTAGCTCCTTTCACCTCACAACGCAAGGAGCACAAGGTATCCTGAGAGAGGGGCATCGTTGTGTCTACTCTCATCCTATTGCTTTCAGGCGGGGCTCAATGGGATTTTGTGAATTCTGGGATCGATTCTTTATCACGCGGGGATCGAAATGAAGGCAAGAAACCTGGAGACGCTGTTAGAGCCAGTCCGTAGGACCCGATCAAAGACAAGCTAATGTCAAGTCGGGTCCACTAGGCCCGTTGGTTCGTGCCGAATCCTCGCCACGTTACTTGTCTGCACCGCTCTGCCCCGAAGCCTTCCTCCTATGTCCTATCAGGGCTTCCTAACAGAGCCAACGGGACTTCTAGTGGGCAATGGCAGATGTGTTTGCTTTTGGAACTCCAAAGCCAGCAGGGAAGATACTCACCTGTCCCAGAAGGTTCACTCCGAGGACCTAGAGTGGTTCCTGCGCCCAAAGAAAAGAGGAACGATGGTCAAGAAGGGCGGTGACGCCGTCCGGGAAACGTCTGACTATTGTTGTGAGCTGGGGTCAGGAGCTCAGGCGGGTGAGATCAAGGCCCCTGGGGGGCAGCCTGCTCTGGGTGGAGCCTGCTGAAGATCCTCTCTCCCTCTGTCCCTCTGCACCCGCAAACTCACCACCAGCTCCTAAAGCAGCCCCCACACCCACCGGACGGGGCTCCCAAGAGGGAAGTCACTGATCCAGCCAGGAGAGCTGCACGGCACTGACCGAGCCGGCACCAAACAAACGCCAAGTCAACGA